>NC_064622.1:303573233-304198233 GCF_023898315.1 Schistocerca nitens
ACAATGTGGCGATACAATAGCTGGGTGTGGGTATGGCGAATGCCCGGCGAAAGTCATCTATCAGCGATTGTAGTGCCAACAATAAAATTCAGAGGAGCTGGTGTTATAGAGTGGTTCTGTTTTTCATGGAAGGTGCTTGCACCCCTTGTTGTTTAGCGTGGCACTACCCCAGAACAGGCCGACATTGATGTTTTAAGCACCTTCTTGCTTCCCACAGTTGAAGAGCAATTCGGGGATGGCGATTGCATCTTTCAACACAATCGAGCACCTGTTCATAACGCACGGCCTGTGCCGGTGTGGTTACACGATAATAACATCCCTGTAATGGACTGGCCTGCACAGAGTCCT
Source organism: Schistocerca nitens (assembly GCF_023898315.1). Lineage (NCBI taxonomy): Eukaryota > Metazoa > Arthropoda > Insecta > Orthoptera > Acrididae > Schistocerca > Schistocerca nitens. Next base: position 303,573,582 of record NC_064622.1, read on the forward strand.
GAAATGAATCGTATAGAATACCTTTTGGATGTTTTGGAACACCGACTTCGGGCCAGGCCTCACCGACCGACATCTCCGTGAAGAATGGACTGCCATTCCCCAAGAAACCTTCCAGCATCTAATTGAACGTAAGCCTGCGAGAGTGGAAGATCTCTTCAAGGCTAAGGGATCGACCAGCACCATATTGAATTCCAGCATTACCGATGGAGGGCGCCACGAACTTGTAAGTCATTTTTAACCAGGTGTCCGGATACTTTTGACCACATTGTGTATTTATAGATAGTTCAGCCATAGATTTCGATGAGTGTGTTTGTGAGTATCAACATATGTGACACATGTGTGATGGCTCTGAGTTAGGAGCTTAATTTTTTTACACTGCCAAGGGATCATAGACCTTAGTATTCGACATAAATTTCGACTCGATACATCTACCCGTTACTGAGAAAGACTGGTCTTAGCGGACGGACAGACAGAAGGACAACAAAGGGAAAAAATACTGTTTTATATGATATAATTTCAAATTAATAATCTTAGGATTTTTTCTTTACTTGTACTTTGAAACCTTGCTTTTTGCCAAATGCCACGATTCTACGTCAATGGAAACTACTCTACGGGTTTTGATGATTGAGTTTGCGAGTGTCAAAACATGTGACATTAAATTCCATGTCTTTTGATTGCATTGGCTTTGAAGCTTAAATTTTGTACGTCGTTAAGGGACCGAAGACATCAGTATTTCATATACATTTCAACACGAAACACATACCCGGTGGTGAGAAAAAGGGACCTTAACAGACGGCCAACAAAGTGATCAATCAAGCTTCTATTTTTATCGATTGACATCCGAAACCCTAAAATGTATCAGGAAAGTGTTGTTTACCCACCAGGTCGATGTTAACCAATATGATTGACTTCCGTGTAGCTTCATTTGTTACGCACAAGGTGGGTGAGAATTCCCCGTACCTCTGTAACCCCAGTTTAGTATTATATGTTATTATGCAGGTTGGTAGCTATGTTACTTATTATCAGTTGTTGGAATCAATTGTTGGAACTCATGTTTACATGTTTTAGCAGTCGCAGTCGAGTTTTAATCTGTAGCGATGGCGGATGTGAGCAGTCATAATTGCACTACTGAAGAGCGCTTGGTGACGAGTGTGTAGCTTCACGAACGACATCACACAGGGCAGACGATGAGACAGGTTGTGGCAGCATTCGAGGGAAGATTTAATAAGGGTCCACTGCGAAAGGCAACGCTTCTGGTTTGGAAAGACAGTGTTAAAGACAGCTTGCGGAACGGAAGGAAGAAAACACGAGAAGAAACAGGCACCTGAGTCTCTGCTTCGGTTGAACAACCTCCAATGACATCGACACGGAAGAGTGCTTCGGAAGTCGGTATACCGACAACACCAACGCGAGAACACATGACAAGTAGGTCAGACGTTTTCGACCGACGTTCGTAAAGGAGTTATCAGATTACTGACCGGAATGAGAGCGTTTTTGCAGGCCGTGCTTTCTTAACTCAATTTCCAAATGCAGTGAACGGTGTCAAGGTTATGTTTTCAGATGAATGTGCCGTTTATCGCACTTCGCGTGCTAGAAATATTTTAGTTGGGGCCAAAGAGAATTCTGATTCCACAGTCGAGTTAGAAAGGAACCCTCCTCACGTAATGATATGGGCTGCGACAACATCCTAACATTTACTTCTATCGTACTTTTTTGAAGCGACTGTGAACGGCGCATGTTATTTACATATATTGCAAACATGGTTAATACCTCATATTGAGGAAAGGGGTCTCACAGAACGCTTAAGGTTGCAGCAAGTCGGAGCGTCTCCTCACTGCACTATTTTTCACTTGCCGCCCTGATTTTACGACTCACCACCTAATTGCTTATGGTGGGTCTTTATTGACCACTTAGCCGCCGCGATCGATATATGGGTGCTGATATGGCTGAACCTCCACACCAGTTCCCACATCCGATCGCACCGTTGTCCGTGTCCCGCCACGTGGAGGCGGGTCATAGTTGATCGTGGTTTGTTTTTGTCTCTTTTATTTTGTTTTCTTTTACTTCGTTATCTTTGTTTGCTATTTGTCTTTCTTTTCTTTTCTTTATGGCAGCTTTTCCAAACCGTTTAACAAAAATTTACATGAAGATAAATTTTGAAAAAGAAATACAAAAGTATAGGTTAAAATGAAGAAGAGGGCAGAAGATAGGAAAGGAAGCAGTTAATAGTCCCTCCACCCTGCGGAACTGACAATGAAAGCCTTGGAATTAGTCGTCAAGCCATTGATCCTCAGTCTCCAATCCTTTGCTTACCTTTAACTAAGAAGATCTACTCTAATATAATTTCTATGTTAATTACTAAAGCTGTTACTAAGACAATTACGCTATTAACAGGTTTAAAGTGCCGTGTTTGCCTGTGGCAATTGCGACGGTGCGCCGACACTGTTTACATCTGTTCATGTTGAGCTTTAGTTATATGTACTCTATTGCGATGTCTGTACATTATGTTTAGACTAATGCATTTCTGTCGGTCTTCTTTCTGTCTCGCTTTTCATCCTCCACACTATGGCGTCTATGTAGGTGCTGCATCTAGGTTTGTCGTCCGTACGGTCTCCCGCCCCTGTACTCTTTATGGCATTCATCTGAGGTTTTTTCTGTCAGTACGTTTAGTTTGTCCCATAATTCTGGTGTTCTGATTGCATCGTGTATGTGTCGTTCAGTTTGTAAGTGTTGTATTCCTGGTGTGTTCCTGTGTTGTCTGTATTTCCCGCAGAATAGGATTGTGTGTTCGGGGGTTCCCATACCTCCGCATGTACATGTAGATGTGTCTCTTAGACTCACGCGGTTCAAGTGCGTGGAATAAGGTCCGTGCCCAGTCAAGAAATGCACCATGCCGCGGCACTCTTGCAGTGTGCGAGTTCTAAATGAACGCTTTCCAGGACGGTGGATAGGTGGTATTTCATCAGCAAAACCAAGAAGTCCTACCTCGCCGCATCTGACAACTCGTTATGAGGAGTCATTAAGGCGCCTGTGTCTCTACGTCGTTACGCTACAAAGGAAGAACTGCGCAATGCTGCTGATTATGCATTTCGCCCTATAACAGCGGATGTGCTGAAAAACATGTCGAGTAGACCATGGAACGTATACGAATGTTTTCGACCTGAAATATCTTTGACTGGGGTATCCTTGTCTTCAGTGTTGAATCCCGCTTCGAAGTGCTGACCGATGACCATCGAAGACATGTCTGGAGACGCCCCAGAGGGCGGTGGGACATTAACCTGACTACCGCTCGTCATACGGCCCGTCAGTCAGGGACTGACGGCCTGGGGTACCAATTCTTATCGCAGCAGGACGCCTTTGGTCGTAATCTGCTGCACCCTTACAGCATTGCCGTACGCCGACGATATTCAGCACCCCGTTTTATTACCCTTCATGGCAAGCCATCCTGGTCTTATATTTGAGTACGACAATGCCCGCCCGCACATGGCGAGAATTTCTACAGTTTGTCTTTGTGCTCATCAAACCCTACCTTAGCCAGTAAGGTGGCCAGATCTCTCTTAAATTGAGCACGTTTGGAGCATTATGAGTAAGGCCATCCAACTAGCTCTGACTTTTGACGATGTAACGCACAAACTGGACAGATTTTGGCACGATAACCGTCAGGGGAACATCCATCAACTGTATCAATCAATCCCAAGCCGAATAACTCCTTGCGTATGGGTCAGAAGACAAAAACACGCGTTTTGTCTTCTCCTGTCGGTTGTGGGGAAGATACGAGACTTTGTGCAAAGTCCAGTAGATAACGGCCATCACTAAAGCAACAAATCTTCCTTGGTATTGATGGTCCATTAAAGTGATTTGTTGGTGAAGTCTCTCACTACGTTCATCACTACAAGCTTCACTACTTTCAGGGAGAGCGTTGACATGTGAGCGAATGAAGCGGACATTAAGCGACATTTTCCATTTCAATTTCTCATAGGCACATACAAGGCCATTCACAAGTTCGATTTTCAGCCGTCCTGTTGCCCAAGAACGATTACTTCACTTTCTGAAAACCCTACCACGCGTTTAGCTCAGCAGGACTGAGAACACACTCGAACTACCCGTCTCCCAGGACCTTACGAATCTCTGAAACAATAAATACTCCCTGCTTGATTTTCTCAGGACTCAGTCCAGGAAATTTTCCACACAAGTATTCAAGTGCTGGTTCGTTGCTGCCGCGCGGGATTAGCCGAGCGGTCTCAGGCGCTGCTGTCATGTACTGTGAGGCTGGTCCCCGCGGAGGTTCGAGTCCTCCCTCGGGCATGGGTGTGTGTGTTTGTCCTTAGGATAATTTAGGTTAAGTAGTTTGTAAGCTTAGAGACTGATGACCTTAGCAGTTAAGTCCCATAAGATTTCACATACATTTCAACATTTGGTTCGATGCTGTTATTCACTGCTTTCGAAAATGACTTCATCAGTCTTAGTTTCACATGTAGTGGTGGCAAAAGGACTTTGCTGGGATTTACAATTGGCTCCCACGACATAAATAAGGGCGTAAGAAACTTCATATAGCACGAAACCTGGAGCTGAAAAACAAAAGCACGATTGTCATTTTTGAACTCAGCGTATGAAAATTTACAAACATTGAGTCTTTTCTGTTTACGTAAAAATTTCATTGTTAAACAGTGTTATGGCAAAACTTCCTGTCAGATTAAAACTATGTGCCGGACAGAGTCTCGAACTTGGGACCTTTGCCTTCGCAGAAGAGCTTCTCTGAAGTTTGGAAGGTAGGAGACGAGGTACTGGCAGAATTGAAGATGTGAGGAGGGGTCCTGAGTCGTTCTTGGGTAGCTCAGTCGGTAGAGCACTTACCCGCAAAAGGCAAAACTCCCGAGTTCGAATCTCGGTCCGTCACACAGTTTTAATCTGCCAGGAAGTTTCATACCAACGCACACTCTGCTGCAGAGTGAAAATCTCATTCTAGTGTTATGGCGTCATTTGAAATAATAATTTAATCAACTCGAGTTGCATATCATACGAAAGTTAATTTTCTGAGCAGCCCGAACCTGACGTTAAAAGCATTGATTTAATTTACAGGGTGGCGCACGAAATGTGTTACCAATTGTTTCTTTCACAATTTACGACGCAAATTAGATATCCCGCTGGGATCGCTGCAGCAGTACCAGCAGAGCTTGGAAAAACAAATGAGTTACGAAATGACGTGTAATTCACGATACTGACGCTAGGAGACTAGTAAGCAGCAATGGCTGACAAAGGAAGAGTGACGACACAGCAATGATCGGCAATTGTGTTACTTTTTCATGAAACGAAAAGCCTTGTTGTGACTCAGAGGCGTTTTCGACAACAGTTTAACACACGATGGGTCCCTTGCAAGAAGACCATCCACAGGTTGTACGATAAATCTGTACTGGAAGGAACAGTATTGGAAGCGAAGCGACCTCGGCCTAAGCCTGTTTGTTCGCCGGAGAATATTGAAGCGGTACGAGTTGCTGTACAGAGGAGTTCCGGGAAATCGTGTAGAAAGGCAGCAGTGCAACTGGAAATATCCATACGCTCCGTTCAACGCATTCTTAAACGTGATCTCCATATGTACCCATACAAGATGACCTGTGCACAGAAGCTCACTGAAGCAGAGACTACTGTTTGCTCAGTGGGCGGAGGATAGGGAAGAAACTCTCAACAACGTTTGGTTTTCAGACGACGCGAATTTTCATTTAGACGGTGTGGTTAACAAACAAAATGTACGTTTTAGGCCACTGAAAACTCACAAGCGCTTCATGAGCGACAACATTATGCTCCGAGGAGTACAGCGTGGGCAGCAATTTGCAGCCACGGACTTATTGGACCCTTTTACTTTGAAGAAACTGTGAACAGCGTTATTTGAGCATGCTTCGCCATAGCTTCATTCCACAGCTTCTTGCTACTGCCTTGCCCTTCAACACGCAATGGTTCATGCAAGATGGAGCAAGGCCACATACTGCAAGCACTGTGTTGGAGTTTTTACACGAGCATTTCGACATGCGGATCATTTCACTCACGTTTCCAGGTCGCTTCAATGACGGACAAAATTGTCCCCCCAATAGTCCAGACCTCAATCCATGTGACTTTTTCTTTGGGGGTACCTAAAGGAAAAAATTTTCCCGAAACGTCCACGTGATTTAGTGGAGCTCAGAAGACTTATTCTTCAAGCTTGCAGTGAAATTACGGAAGATATGTGCCGTAGGGTAACCAGTAACTTCAGTGTTTGTTTGAAGGAAGTTAGGAAACGAAATGGTGGACATACTGAGCATGTACTGAGTTAGAACAAATCTACATGGACGGCTCTTCATTGTAATATATGTTCCTTTCAGATTGTTTTGACAATAAAGTTTATATTCAAAAACAAAATGGTAACACATTTCGTGTGCCACCCTGTACTTGTGCGCTCTTGCTTTGTCACGCTGGACCACGCAGTAATAGAGATTGGTGGCAGGGCTTGTGGCCAGTCCACCAACAGTCTGCACTCTACATCGTCTATAGGCGACGGGACAGTAGCGCTAATCATATCTTATTGGCTGCTGAAATGTTGTTCGATACGAGAAAATACCTCCGAAGCGCCGGTGAAAAATTCCGCATCTCGGACTTCACGCTGAGTTTCTGTGAGGTTGGAGCGCACAGCGCATCCTCCGCCGAGACCGGCCACGTGTAGCTGCTGCGGGTCGCGCCCTCTCGGTACGCCGGAGTCCCGTTTATGGAAACCGAACTGGCTGCGTGACGGTCAGGCTGCATATTGTCAGCATTCCTTTGTCATCCCGCATGAATAATAGCACCTGCTCCGCGATCCCCGCCGTCGCCCGCATGCTCAAATAAGGAACACGCTTGACCGATGCCGCAGCCGGCGATGTAAATTCTGCTTTGGCGTTTTCTCCACAGCCGGAATACTCGATGAAGTGATTCAGATTCATGCAGACGCGGCGCAGGAAGGCAGGAGGGTACGCGGTACCGCGGCTGTCAAAACTGCTACTCTGAGAGACAGATCCGACGTCAAGAAAACTGTTGACGTAAGCGATGGGAAGAAGCAGACCGCAGTCAACGAGAGACTGCATTCTGAAAGTACAGTGCTGGCCAGTAAAATTTCAACAACGTGAAGGCAACATGCAACAATTTTCAGGTTGGCATGAGATGTACTACAAGCTTAGACATCAAAATAATCAGCATTTCAGCACATCCACGCGAATTGTATTCTGATTTAAACGAGTTGTCCTCCTCGCTGGATTAGCCGAGCGGTCTACGGCGCTGTAGTCATGGACTGAGCGGCTGGTCCCGGCGGAGGTTCGAGTTCTCCCTGGGGCATGGGTGTGTGTGTTTGTCCTTAGGTTGGTTGGTTTGGGGAAGGAGACCAGACAGCGTGGTCATCGGTCTCATCGGATTAGGGAAGGATTGGGAAGGAAGTCGGCCGTGCCCTTTCAGAGGAACCATCCCGGGATTTGCCTGGAGTGATTTAGGGAAATCACGGAAAACCTATATCAGGATGGCCGGACGCGGGATTGAACCGTCGTCCTCCCGAATGCGAGTCCAGTGTTTAACCACTGCGCCACCCCGCTCGGTTGTCCTTAGGATAATTTAGGTTAAGTAGTGGGCAAGCTTAGGGACTGATGACCTTAGCAGTTAAGTCCCATATGGTTTCACACACACATGTAAACGAGTTGTTCCTTGGCAGGTAGCCGGCTGCACAGCTTCCGCCAACAATACACCAACGGGAGCCTGCCACTGTCGACTTCAAATGTCACTTTCGCTGCGCTGCGCTGTCCTGCCTAAAGCTTTGTCCTGGCGAATCCTCATCTAGTCGTTGTAGTGAGAGCTTTGGGCGACTTCCAGCTTCATGTGCCTTACGATGTATGGTAAAAGTAGCCGAAAGTGGGGCAGGTGGGGATTGCACACTCCTAAGAAACTTACAAAAAGTGTAGGACATAGCGAGACCATATGCGTGAATTCGTGTGTTCCACGAGAGAGTATTTTGAGAGATTGAGAGGAATGTAGGAGAGCCTCTACTTTCATTCGGTATAGTGGTGGAGCGAACAGCTGCCTTTCTAAAAACCAACGAACTATCAGTGATAAGAATCTGCACAGAAAAATTCGTGAAAGAAGACTCAGGCGACTCATCTAAACTGGAGACAACTGGAAAGGAGAGGCGCCTCGAGAAGAAGGTCACAAATCTCGAATTTTTGAGGAAGATCCGACTCATCGTCAGACATATCGGAAGAGGGTTAGAGGTAGGGGGGGGGGGGGGAGATGGACAGATATATGGAGGAGAAAGAGGAGGAGAAGATGAACAGAAATAGGGAGGAGGATGAGTTGGACAGAAATAAGGGGAGTATGAGAGTGCCAGAGAGAGGGGGAAGAGGAGATTGGGAAATAGAGTGGGTAGTAGGAGATGAACAGAGAGGGTGGAAGAAGGAGATAGATGGAGAGAGGGGGAGAGGAGATAGGCAGATAGAGGAGGGATTACGAGATGAACAGAGAAAGCCTAGTAGGATATAAGATGACTTACAAAAAAATTTATAGTTTGTGTGATGAATGGCGGCTAGCTCTAAATGCAATAAAAGTATGTTAATGCGGATGAGTAGGAAAAACAAACCCATAATATTCGGTTACAGCATTAGTAGTCACGGAGTTTAAATATCTGGGAGTAAAGTTGCAAAGCCATATGAAAGGGAACAAACATTTGAGGACTGGGGTAGCGTTTCGGTTTATTGTGAGAATTCTAGGAAAGATAGCTTCATCTATAAAGAAGACCACATCTACGACGCTAGTGCGACCTAGTCTTGAGTCCTGCTCTTGTGTTTGGGATCCGTACCAGGTTGGATTAAAAGAAGACATCGAAACAATTCAGAGGCGGGCTGCTAGATTTGTTACTGTTGCGTTTTAACAACAAGCAAGTGTTACGGAGATGCTTCGGGAACTCAAACAGGGATCCCTGGAGGGCAGGCGACGTTCTTCTCGAGGAACACAGTTGAGAAAACTTAGATAATCGGCATGTGAAGACGATTGTAGAACGATTCTACAATCTTCAGCATACATCGCGCCTGAGGTCCACGAAGATAGGGTACGAGATATTAGTGCACGTACGGAGGCATATAGATAATCGTTTTCCCCTCATTCTGTTTGCAACTGGAACAGAAATGGAAGTGGATAGTTGTGGTACAGGCTACAATCCGGCACGCGCCATACGATGGATTGTATATAATCTACGTAGACGTAGAGGTAGATGTAATTGGAAAGAGGTGAAGGAGGAGATCGGCCGAGAGATGTGGGAAGGAGGAGATGGAAAGAGCGTGGCAGCAGGAGCACATAGGAGCAACGTACACTATGTGATCAAAAGTATCCAGACTCCCCCCCCCCCCCCTACCCCCCCAAAAACATACGTTTTTCATATTAGGTGCATTGTGCCACCTACTTCTAGGTTCTCCATATCAGCGACCTCAGAGTCACGAGGTATAGTGACAGAGCAGAATGGGACGCTCCGCGGAACTCACGAACTTCGGACGTGGTCAGCTGATTGGGTGTCACTTGAGTCATACGTCTGCACGTGAGATTTCCACACTCCTAAACATCCCTAGGTCCACTATTTCCGATGTGATAGTGAAGTGGAAACGTGAAGGGACAGGTACAGCACAAAAGCGTACAGGCCGACCTCATCTGTTGACTGACAGAGACCACCGACAGTTGAAGAGGTTCGTAATGTGTAATAGGCAACCACCTATTCAGTCCATCACACAGGAATCACAAACTACATCAAGATCCACTGCAAGTTCTGTGATAGGCGGAAGTTGAGAAAACTTGGATTTTCCGGTCGAGCGGCTACTCATAAGCTACACATCACGCCGTTAAATGCCAAACGACGCCTCGCTTGGTGTAAGGAGCGTAAACATTGGACGATTGAACGGAGGAAAAAAATTGTGGGGCGTGACAAATGACGGTACACAATGTGGCGATCCGATGGCAGGTTGTGGGTATGGCGAATGCCCGGTGAACGTCATCTGCCGGCGTGTATAGTGCCAACAGTAAAATTCGGAGGCGGTGGTGTAATGGTGTGGTCGTGTTTTTCTTAGAGAGGGCTTGCACGCCTCTTGTTATTTTGCGTGGAAATATCACAGCACAGGCCTACATTGATGTTGAAAGCACCTTCTTGCTTCCCACAGTTGAAGAGCAATTCGGGAAAGGCGATTGCATCTTTCAACACTATCGAGCACCTGTTCATAATGCACGGCCTGTGTCGGTGTGGTTACACGACATTAACATCTCTGTAAGGGACTGGCCTTCATAGAGTCCTGACTTGAATACTATAGAACACCTTTGGGATGTTTTGGAACGCCGACTTCGTGCCAGGCCTCAGCGACCGAGATCGATACCTCTCCTCCTGAAAAATGGGCAGCCATTCCCTAAGAAACCTTCCAGCACCTGATTGAATGTATACCTGCGAGAGTGGAAGCTGTCATCAAGGCTATGGGTGGGCCAACACCATATTGAATTCTAGCATTACTGATGGAGGGCGCCACGAACTTGTAAGTCATTTTCAGCCAGGTTTCCGGATACTTTTGATCACATAGTGTAGCTAGTTTGAAATAAAACCCTCCACTGATCGATCGACCCCCTGTACTACTGCGGTTCACTTCAGCAATCAGCAGTTAGTTACTCGTTTATAGTGTTCTTCGAAACAAGACCTCCATGAACGAATGGCGAAAAGAATACCAGGCAAGAATGTTTCCTGTCATTTTTGAAAGAAGTATGTATTTGGAGTGCTGGATGCTCCTTCCTGTCTGGAGAAATAAACGGGTACACACAGCTGCGGAGTTAAAAATACTCTTGCGGCGGTGGCGTAAAGTGTAACTGCGCGGCGACGTGGGCATGACGGATCGGAGGATCCGCCGGCTGCGATACCCGCTATCTCCGACACGCGAGCCGGCGGCCGCCCGAGTGATGAATGCGCGGCGCACGCAAGCCGAGGGACGGCCCGGAGCTCCCATAATGGGGATTACACAGATAAAGGTCGCAGTGGCGAGGCCCGGCGTCTAAAAAACGAGCGCCGCCCTGTTGCTACCTGCTGATGAATGAATCGGGTAGTGGTGGGGTCTGCCCGCTGACTGCTGCAGGGTGCAGAGAGCCGGGATTACCAGAGGTGTCGCCCCTAAGCCGCCACCAGCGGGGGATCAGCAGCGGAGGAACAACCGGCAGCAGCTCAGAGCAGGACGCGCTGCCCCTCTGCGGGACACGCAACTCGGCGCACTCCGCGTGACGTCAACCTAAAGCCGTCCTTACACGCAACGAGAAAGCGTCCGTGGCCGCAGGAGTCGGTCGAGTTTTGTGACGTCACTATGTAGATGTTTCAGTTGGCTCTGAGCACTATGGAACTTAACGTCTGAGGTCATCAGTCCGCTAGACTTAGAATTACTTAAACCTAACTAACCTGAGGACATCACACACATCCATGCCCTAGGCAGGATTAGAACCTGAGACCGAAGCGGTCGCGCTGTTCCAGACCGTGGCGTCTAGAACCGCTCCGCCACATCGGCCGGCCACTATGTGGAATTTCAGCGTTCCGAAGCGTAAAAAAACTGAATGTTAACAAGTCAAATTTTGCCTCGTGGAAAGGAACGTTGCTAGTGAGATGCAAGACGGAGCTCTTCCCTCAAGCAGAACTTGGGAGACGCCTTATTGTACAACGTCTGTTGCAGTTGAAACCATATTTGGTGGTCTTTTCGTTGTAACTTAACCCCGTGGCACATATTGTCCACTACAGTGGACAGCTGTTAATGGTCGCTTCTCTGGCATTTTCAATCAGTCCTGAGACTGCAAATGCACACAGTTCACTGTAGTGGACACTCCCTACTGGTGTTGTGTCCTGCATGCATTTGCAGCCTCGTGACTGATTGAAACCGCCAGAGAATTGGCCATTACAGTGAAATTCATGCACCACAGGGTTCAGACGTATGAATATATGCTGTTTCAAAGCACCAGCGTATTGAGGACGAAAATAGATCGTTACTGGTACGAAAATGGTAATAAAACTATAATAAAACGACAGGAAATGTACTGTGAGTCACGGAATTCTGGTACTCGTTTTTCTTTTCCCTTTTTATTTAACTTCATCTGATTACGAACATCAGATTCTCAATTAGATTGGACCAGAATTTCACACATACAGTACCTTTTTTACGTCATAGATACCTAAGAAATAACAATTTTAATGTGACAAATTATATTAAAATGATTTGAGTGTCTGTAGTGACGATGTGAGTAAATAATAATGACTATGAACTATTAAAGTTAATACAGTCAGTACTTCTGCTACTGCTGTTGCTGATCCCTCCAATAATGAGAATAGTAGTAATAATAATAATGATAATAATAATAATAACAATAATAAATGTAATGTAACATATACCTTACAGTTAAAAGGAAGTCACGCTTGATCAAGGTCCGCGTCACTTTCCATTTTTAACCAGACATAATGACATTAATGATAGTGGCAAATATATATTGCTGTTTTCAAAAAAATGGTTGAAATGGCTCTGAGCACTATGGGACTTAACATCTGAGGTCACCAGTACCCTAGAACTCAGAACTACTTAAACCTAACTAACCTAAGGACATCACACACATCCACGCCCGAGGCAGTATTCGAGCCTGCGACCATAGCAGTAGCACGGTTCCGGACTGAAGCGCCTACAACTGCTCGCCCACAGCGGCCGGCCGAGGCTCTTCAAGTGCAACCATGACAAGTCATCATGAGAGGCGTGTCATCCATGAAGATCAGCCAATCGACTGGACTGATGAAACGTTGTCACTCGCAGCTTTAAGGAAGATGAAGAGCTTCATGTCTAAATAAACTGAAGAATTCAAAATCTTTGTTCCATTAGATTTAGTTAAGTAGCTTACCATTTTCTGGTTTACAAGTTTCATCAGGACGGTAAGCGCAAAATACGAAACTGTGATGGGAGGACTGGAACTTTGTGGATTCGACCTCGCAAGGTCTGTTGAGGAGGCACTCTGATGAGAAATAATGACCTCAAAATCTGAAAGCTGATGACTGCTGGTACCATTACAATATTTTATTGTTATTGTTATTAAAACCCTGGTTATCTGTAGCATGTTTAATGAGGGAGTGGCAGCAGTTTCTTTGGAAGGTGGAGGGAGACATTGCAAAGTTTAGTGACTCCCTGAACCGAACCACGGGTGTTTGCCTGGATGATAGAGCAGTGTGGTATCCCCAAGTCTCTCCAGACCACACGTCTGGCCTGTCAGCTTAGCAGTAAAGCAAGTGCCCGGGAATCGAGCGGGTGCAGGATCGAATCTGCTTCGGACCACAGATTTTTAGGTCTTTGCTTTAAACTAGCCTTCCTCTCTCAACGATCTGAGGAGTCACCAGAAACGACGCGTGTTTCGTTATTCCACGTTAAACGGTCGGTCCCCTTGCCCTGAGTGGAAAAGTGGCGTGCGTTAGGAACAAACAAGTAGCCGAAGTGGCATCCATTAGAACGAATTGCACCCGTCAACATACACCCATGTGAAATTATTGTTGTTATCCATGCCAAATCTAATGACACCATTGGCACAGCATAAACGCAGTGGGCATATTTCGTCTCACCATGAAGCCATAACAAAAGGACGATGATAAATTTATAGTGCGTTATTATGTGCCCCGCCGATAACCGTACTAGCGTTGTGGCGGTCAACTTGAAAGGAAAATTAGAGACTGGTTTGAGCCTACCGAGCTATCAAGGTCGTTATGGCTGGAACTTTATTTAGAATTGGACAATAATGAGGAACGAATTTCGTAGTTTCTTATTTTAGTGGACAATTCAGGCCTTCGCCTATAATTATTTACTGAAGTTATAGAAAATCAAGATCAGGTTAGTGAGACTAGGACCTCGAATGAGTTGCGCAGTGTGAGAGAATAGACTCGCATTCATGGGGGCGACGGTCAAACCTCTGTCCAGCCTTCCAAATTTAGGTTGTCCCCAATTTTCCGTAAACCGCTTAAGGCAAATGCCGGAATTGTTGCTTTGGAAAGGCATGAGCGGTTTCCTTCTTCATCTTTCTCAAATCTGAGCTGGTGCTCCGCCTCTAGTGAAGTGTTCGTAGAGTGGATGCTTAGCAAGACTGGGATATGAACTCGTCTCCTCAGGGATTTAAGTCGTGTGTCTTAACCACTGCGCCGCCGGACTCAATTCTTGGTAAAATTCTGGTGAGAGCTATGAGCAGGTCTGTCAAATAAATCCACTTGTCTTTCTTCGAATTACAATGCCATGGCCTACGTTTCGTCAACAGCAGAGTCACCATTCTGATCTGGGAAAAGTCAAATTCCGATTTGTTTCCACAGAGCAGATTGCCTGACAAAGGTTGAGATTCGAAACGTGGTGCTGGTGGCATTTTCTCACCAGCATTTGAACTCCAAGAGAAAGAGAGTTGGTATCCCAGAATTGCTAATAACCAGGCAGAACACCACTGCACTATGTTTAGTATCGAATATCTCTGCAACGTTGCAGGCTTTACTACTTTTCTTAAGCAACCGAAAAACTACTAGCTACTAGTCACCAGGTTACACTGTAAGTAGGCTGTTTAGGTTTTTATATTGGTAACGCCACGTAGCGCTCTGTATGAAAATCACTGGGTGTGCTGTGTGCAATGTGTGGCTGGTTAGCATTGTTGTAGTATTTGCTATTGTAGTGTTGGGCAGTTGGCTGTTAACAGCGCGTAGCGGTGCGCAGTTGGAGGTGAGCCGCCAGCAGTGGTAGATGTGGGGAGAGAGATGCCAGAGTTTTGAGAGCGGATGATCTGGACGTGTGTCCATCAGAGACAGTAAATTTGTAATGCTGGATATCATGAACTGATATATATTTTATGACTTTTGAGCACTGTTAAGGTAAATACATTGTTTGTTCTTTATTAAAACCTTTTATTTGCTAACTATGCCTATCAGTAGTTAGTGCCTTATGTAGTTAGAATCCTTTATTTAGCTGGCAGTATTGGCGCTCGCTGTATTGCATTAGTTTGAGCAACGAAGATTTTTGTGAGGTAAGTGATTCATGAAGGGTGTAGGTTATTGTTAGTCAGCGATTATTAAAAGTCAGATTGCGTTGCGCTAAAAATATTGTGTGTCAGTTTAGTGTTGATAAGAATAAGTAAAGAGAGTAATGTCTGATTACGTTTAGTTTTGCTCAGCTGTTTGAAAAGCAAACAATGTAAGAGGTTTATCAGCACAGTCACTCATAAATTTTTCTAAGGGGACGTTTCAACACAGAAGCACTTCTTCTATCTTGAAGTGTTAGTCTTTTTCTTGTTAAGTCATCTTATTCGCCACCTCAACTGTATGTGGTTAGCTCTACTTGATCTCGCCACCTCCTTCTTGGTCTGCCTAATGATCGTTTCCGCCACTGGTCGAAAATTCATTACTATTTTTTGAATATTATTTTAATTTATTACTGTGATATTAGCTTTAGGTAGACGGTTTATTTCTGTGTCGGATGTAATTTGTTGTCAGTCGTCCCCTTAAAAGTTCTATCACTGAACAAGTAAATAAACTGATACAATTCTTCAGGCTATCTCGGCGTGGTGTTGACGTGTTGAATAAACGGGTCTTCTCCATGGATCTCAGAGATCACCTAAAGAAGACAGTGAGTCACGCCGTCGAAATATAGTGCGAGAACGACGTGAACAACTGGCAGAAGAACCGATTATTCAACATGTCAACTGAATAAAGAGTAATGCATGTAAAACTCAAAATGGAGCGCCTACAAGGACCTACCATTCCTGAACCTAGTTTTCTTCTTCAACAAGATCCTTTCTAAAATTATTGCGTGTCTTTATGTTATTATCTTCGAAGGTATTTTATATCATGTATTTAGTAAAGAGATGTTACTATCATTGTCACGGCGTTTTCTGTTTCTTTTCTTAATGTCAGTTATTACTGTGGCTAATTTACAGCTGTTTGGGGTTCATATCGCTGTCCAGGCTTTGTTGCTGGGGAGAACGAACGTAGATTTTATAAAAGGCGCCGCATATTTGATCAATTTATGGTGTCACTTCCTTGTGTTTTCCTGTTTTTCATTTTTTCGTAGCTCAGTCACTGATTTCGTTACTTTTATTTTTCCTTAAGATGGATATGATCAGTATCAGCGCTAGATGATCCTAGTGGGTATGACCTAAAGTTACGTCCGAGACCACCTACTGGGATCGCGAAGTAAAGGACGGGGTGTGTTCCACATTGTGTACCTAGCGTAGCAGAACAAGCAAAACCAGACAGGCCCCTCGGTAATTGGCAGGTATGCGGGCGGGTGGCGTGATGAAGATAGGGGCGTCGTCCCGGGGGCCGTGAGGAGGAGAGATGTTAACCGAACGGGGCCGTGTGTTTGCTCCGCGGGAGGAGGCAGGCGCAAAAAAAGGACAACTGTTTGGCTTTAGCTCACTCCGTGTGAAATTTAGGGCCGGGCCAGGTGGTAGGCAAGCCGACCGGGGCAGATGTTCCTGCTGCAAGGGCCCGGACCCTTTTAAGGGCGTCGCGTGATTTAATGCGTGCTGGAGGCGCGTCTGCAGCGAGCTACGGCGGGAAGGGCTCTCCTAGCTGGGCCTGTCCTGCCTGTAGCTGCCCTATACTGCGTGCCCCACCAGCTGGAGTCTTTCTGGAGGCGATCACATGTACACGCGTAACTTCTGTAACCTCTAGATCTATCACAGCAACCGTATTTCAAGATATATGACCTTCTTTCTTTTTACAATGTCCGGTCGGTTCCGCAATTAAAATCAGAGTGGAAATGCGGTAAAATTTTATGCAGATATTTTCAGCAGTGTCAGCAGTGTCGTCGTAACCGCCGTCTGCTTCACTTCTGCTGTGCAGGGAGCTACCTTAATTTAAGTATTAACTGTATTTTTCTTACTTGTCACTTCTTCTTCCGTGTGTATTTGCTTTTAGGAAGCTTTAATTGTCGGGTGCTGTTAATAGTGTTCCATAGATTTCGTGTTTGTTTTGAATACAGTCAGAGAGAGTCCCTTTAGTCAGCCATAGTCAGTGTCAGTGTCGTCGTAACCGCCGTCTGCTTCACTTCTGCTGTGCAGCGAGCTACCGTAATTTAAGTATTAACTGTATTTTTCTTACTTGTCACTTCTTCTTCCGTGTGTATTTGCTTTTAGGAAGCTTTAATTGTCGGGTGCTATTAATAGTGTTCCATAGAGTTCGTGTTTGTTTTGAATACAGTCAGAGAGAGTCCCTTTAGTCAACCATAGTGCCAGTAGTGCTAGTGTTTGTTTTCAATACAGTCCACAGACAGGTAGTGCTATTTTCATTGTTTTCTGCAAGAAGTGCCTAGCAACCACAGTTTAGTGAAGAAACAGCCGCCTTTAGTGAATTAGCTGTCTAGTTAAAGGTTGATTAACTCTCTTCAGTAAATTGATTCCATAGGATGGAGAGGATGTGTGACTGCTGTGTACGGACGCAGGAGGAGCTGGCCACTGTTCGCGAACAGCTGAGCGTGTTGATGGCCGCGGTCAGCCGTCTTCAGGCTGCTGCCTCGGAGTGTAGCGGCAGTGGGGAGTCTGGTGCGTCGCAAGGTACACCCCAGGTGTTACATGCTTCACCCACTGTCCCTGCTGTCGAGACATCTTCGCGGGTACCGGGCGCGGTTGGGCCACCCTCTCCCCAAGGGGAGTGGCGGGTTCAGCGGCGTTCGCGGCGCACGAGGCGGAGGGTCAATGTGGAGGCTGGCCGTGTGGCATCGCCCGCTCTGCCTGTGAGTGGACATGTGGCTGCTCCTTCAGCAAGGTCCGAGCAGGCACACGGGGGGAGGGGTTTATTAGTTATTGGGAGCTCCAACGTTAGGCGGGTGATGGAGCTCCTTAGGGAAATAGCGGGAAGGTCGGGAAAGAAGGCCAGTGTTCACTCTGTCTGCTTGCCGGGGGGTCTCATCCGAGATGTGGAGGAGGCCCTACCGGCGGCGATAGAGAGCACTGGGTGCACCCGACTGCAAATTGTTGCTCATGTCGGCACCAATGACTCCTGCCGTCTGGGTTCAGAGGTCATCCTCAGTTCGTACAGGCGGTTGGCGGAATTGGTGAAGGCGGAAAGCCTCGCTCGCGGGGTGGAATCAGAGCTAACAATTTGTAGTATCGTTCCCAGAACCGATCGCGGTCCTCTGGTTTGGAGCCGAGTGGAAGGCTTAAACCAGAGGCTCAGACGATTCTGCGGAGATCTGGGGTGCAAATTTCTCGACCTCCGCTATCGGGTGGAGAAATGTAGGGTCCCCCTGAATAGGTCAGGCGTGCACTACACGCCGGAAGCGGCTACAAGGGTAGCGGAGTACGTGTGGAGTGCACATGGGGGTTTTTTAGGTTAGAGAATCCCCTCCCTAGGCCCGACAAGACGCCTCCTGAGACGCGACAAGGTAGGAGTAGGCAAAATGCAACAGGGAATAACAATATTAATTTGCTAATAGTAAACTGCAGGAGCGTCTATAGAAAGGTCCCAGAACTACTCTCATTAATAAACGGTCACAACGCCCATATAGTACTAGGGACAGAAAGTTGGCTGAAACCAGACGTAAACAGTAATGAAATCCTAAACTCGGATTGGAATATATACCGCAGAGACAGGCTGAACAGTGAAGGGGGAGGCGTGTTTATAGCGATAAGAAGTGCAATAGTATCGAAGGAAATTGACGGAGATCCGAAATGTGAAATGATTTGGGTGAAGGTCACGGTTAAAGCAGGCTCAGACATGGTAACTGGATGTCTCTATAGGCCCCCTGGCTCAGCAGCTGTTGTGGCTGAGCACCTGAAGGATAATTTGGAAAATATTTCGAGTAGATTTCCCCACCATGTTATAGTTCTGGGTGGAGATTTTAATTTGCCGGATATAGACTGGGAGACTCAAACGTTCATAACGGGTGGCAGGGACAAAGAATCCAGTGAAATTTTTTTAAGTGCTTTATCTGAAAACTACCTTGAGCAGTTAAACAGAGAACCGACTCGTGGCGATAACATATTAGACCTTCTGGTGACAAACAGACCCGAACTATTTGAAAAAGTTAACGCAGAACAGGGAATCAGCGATCATAAAGCGGTTACGGCATCGATGATTTCAGCCGTAAATAGGAATATTAAAAAGGGTAGGAAGATTTTTCTTTTTAGAAAAAGTGACAAAAAGCAGATTTCAGAGTACCTGTTGGCTCAACACAAAAGTTTTGTCTCAAGTACAGATAGTGTTGAGGATCAGTGGACAAAGTTCAAAACCGTCGTACATTATGCGTTAGATGAGTATGTGCCAAGCAAGATCGTAAGAGATGGAAAAGGGCCACCGTGGTACAACAACCGAGTAAGAAAACTGCTGCGGAAGCAAAGGGAACTTCACAGCAAACATAAACATAGCCAAAGCCTTGCAGACAAACAAAAATTAAGCGAAGCGAAATGTAGTGTGAGGAGGGCTATGCGAGAGGCGTTCAATGAATTCGAAAGTAAAGTTCTATGTACTGACTTGGCAGAAAATCCTAAGAAATTTTGGTCTTATGTCAAAGCGGTAGGTGGATCAAAACAAAATGTCCAGACACTCTGTGACCAAAATGGTACTGAAACAGAGGATGACAGACTAAAGGCCGAAATACTAAATGTCTTTTTCCAAAGTTGTTTCACAGAGGAAGATTGCACTGTAGTTCCTTCTCTAGATTGTCGCACAGATGACAAAATGGTAGATATCGAAATAGACGACAGAGGGATAGAGAAACAATTAAAATCGCTCAAAAGAGGAAAGGCCTCTGGACCTGATGGGATACCAGTTCAATTTTACACAGAGTACGCGAAGGAACTTGCCCCCCTTCTTGCAGCGGTGTACCGTAGGTCTCTAGAAGAGCGTAGCGTTCCAAAGGATTGGAAAAGGGCACAGGTCATCCCCGTTTTCAAGAAGGGACGTCGAACAGATGTGCAGAACTATAGACCTATATCTCTAACGTCGATCAGTTGTAGAATTTTGGAACACGTATTATGTTCGAGTATAATGACTTTTCTGGAGACTAGAAATCTACTCTGTAGGAATCAGCATGGGTTTCGAAAAAGACGATCATGTGAAACCCAGCTCGCGCTATTCGTCCACGAGACTCAGAGGGCCATAGACACGGGTTCACAGGTAGATGCCGTGTTTCTTGACTTCCGCAAGGCGTTCGATACAGTTCCCCACAGTCGTTTAATGAACAAAGTAAGAGCATATGGACTATCAGACCAATTGTGTGATTGGATTGAGGAGTTCCTAGATAACAGGACGCAGCATGTTATTCTCAATGGAGAGAAGTCTTCCGAAGTAAGAGTGATTTCAGGTGTGCCGCAGGGGAGTGTCATAGGCCCGTTGCTGTTCACAATATACATAAATGACCTGGTGGATGACATCGGAAGTTCACTGAGGCTTTTTGCAGATGATGCTGTGGTGTATCGAGAGGTTGTAACAATGGAAAATTGTACTGAAATGCAGGAGGATCTGCAGCGAATTGACGCATGGTGCAGGGAATGGCAATTGAATCTCAATGTAGACAAGTGTAATGTGCTGCGAATACACAGAAAGATAGATCCTTTATCATTTAGCTACAAAATAGCAGGTCAGCAACTGGAAGCAGTTAATACCATAAATTATCTGGGAGTACGCATTAGGAGTGATTTAAAATGGAATGATCATATAATGTTGATCGTCGGTAAAGCAGATGCCAGACTGAGATTCATTGGAAGAATCCTAAGGAAATGTAATCCGAAAACAAAGGAAGTAGGTTACAGTACGCTTGTTCGCCCACTGCTTGAATACTGCTCAGCAGTGTGGGATCCGTACCAGATAGGGTTGATACAAGACATAGAGAAGATCCAACGGAGAGCAGCGCGCTTCGTTACAGGATCATTTAGTAATCGCGAAAGCGTTACGGAGATGATAGATAAACTCCAGTGGAAGACTCTGCAAGAGAGACGCTCAGTAGCTCGGTACGGGCTTTTGTCAAAGTTTCGAGAACATACCTTCACCGAAGAGTCAAGCAGTATATTGCTCCCTCCTACGTATATCTCGCGAAGAGACCATGAGGATAAAATCAGAGAGATTAGAGCCCACACAGAGGCATACCGACAATCCTTCTTTCCACGAACAATACGAGTCTGGAATAGAAGGGAGAACCGATAGAGGTACTGAAGGTACCCTCCGCCACACACCGTCTGGTGGCTTGCGGAGTATGGATGTAGATGTAGATGTAGCAGTTTCTCTAGTATGCCTGTCGATTGGGCCACATTACACTCTTCAGTTCTGAACACACATTGAGCTCGTAAAGGTGCAAATAACAGTAGAGTCTCCAGCCAAGTTGAATTGCGTGCTGTCATCCGATTTCTTCATTTGTAAAGTGGCAGTTTAAATGAAGGTCAATTTCGCACCTTACATAAGAGTTTAATGCATCGTAAAGGGAAGGTGAATATGACACCAAACTTACTTCGGCGGTAACGAGCAGATTTGCCTGTAAGTATGTAATGCAAAAAGGATGACACTCAATCGACGGTATTATCACACCGCTCCTATATAATGCATGTCAATGAGCAGATGGTGAAACAAGCAGCGAGAGGAAACGTTTTGTATGGAAGCAGGCGCTGGCAGAAGCAGAGACCGCACCATGGGAGGCAACACAAAACCTCTTAGGGGGCGTCCCGCGGCGAGAGTCAGTGACCGGACAGGTGACACACACTGGAGAGCAAGTAACAGGACACCAGAAGTAGGACAGAAGTTTTAGAAAACTGCGTTTCGGAATTCCAAATGGACACGAACTAAACCAGTGACGCAGATGATCACGCGAACCGCGAGTGGTACACATGTGATGTACACATGTAACTCATGTAACCTTTAGGCCTCTGGAGTGGGCACAAAACGGCCGACTGGCGGAAACGAACTAGGAAGGAGTAAAGTGCCGAGATTTCGACGCAATTTAATGGTAGAGCCCTTGCGACTGGCAGAGAGTGTTTCCACAAAAATAAGAGGAACACTCCTATTGGTCGAAAAAAGCTGTAATGTGGAGAATGAAAGACCACAGGTGGGGAGACAGTTCGGCTATGAGAAAGGCAAGAGCGAAATTTTCGAACGGTGTGGGGTACCCGTGCAGTCAGAGGTGCCTTGCCACCGTTCACGCAGCTCCCCCCATCGGAGGTTCGAGTCCTTGTTAGCGCCTGGGTGTGTGTGTTATCCTTAGCGTATGATAGTTTAAGTTAGATTAAGTAGTGTGTAAGCCTAGGGACCGATAACCTCAGTAGTTTGGCCCCATAGGAAGTTACCACAAATTAAAAAAAAAAAATCGAAGACTCTTCTCTGAACTGGCGTCAAGCACAGAATGGGACACATAACGCTCTGTATGACGCAGAGGAGAAATTTGTGTGAACACTGCGTTGACTGTGGCTGAAATTCAGCTAGATATTGTCTGTAGCGCTGTTGATCTCCAACTATGGAGAAACGAACCAGCCAGTTAGTTAATTGTCCTTGCAAGGATTGAGAGGGCATTTTAATATGCGCACTGCTCCAGCCATGCACGTGCATATCACCATACTCCAAGACTAGAGATGGGTACATTGTTTTCTTGCATAATGAGAAACGTAGGGAGAGTTTCTGCTGGAAAAATCAGCAAAGGCTTCATTAGTTTTTATAGGAATTTCAGAGGACGAGAGAAGCCATGCAGATGACAGCTCATTGCAGCTAAGGTAAATATCGCGAGCAGAGGTGTAAACTTGTTGGTTCACCAGCTTGCGCCCACTGTAAACTCGAGCGACCTTGGGTAGCTTTTTGCTCAACTTGTCACAAAACTAACCATCCTCCATAGTCTTGATTGTCATCCTAAATAGTACCGAACTTTGAACAGGGATTAGATGTACTGGACAATATCATGACGTGGTCATAAGAATAATTTTGTGAAGAAAATTTATCATTGTTGTGCTTAGGATTATTTCACTTTCTGAGGACGAGATGCATTCGTTTGTAAACTGTGTAAATGCGTGTATTTCTGTGATGATTGCAACATTAAACCAAAAATACTTACATCTTACACAGTTGTTGTTCGGTCCTCAAAACCTTACACATTGTGAGGGTGTCCACCTGATTTCATGGAGCCTACAAATGTAACTTCCATGCTTGACGTTAAAGAGTGGCAACAGTACTGAAACTGGCGTTCATGATACAGGTGGTCAGAGAAGGAAGCGAATGTCGACCGATGGATCAGGCGAGTGCGTCAGGTGATTCCAGAAAATCGTCTACGAACTGAAATTCAGAACAAGCGAAGATGAATGTTGTCAGCAGGCATTGCCCTTCTTCATGACAGCACTCGGCTGCACACTGCAGGTGGAACGATATCGGTCCTGCGGCGTATTCGATGGGAAGCGTTCGATCACCCACCATACAACTGACCGTACAGCCCGGACTTGGTTCCCTCTGATTTTCATCTCTTTGTCCGCGTTAGATGCCGGCTAGGAGAACAGCATTTTTGCGCAGACAACAAGCAGCAGACCAGCGTTGAGAATTGGCTGAAAGCAGATGTGGCTGCCTTCTGTAAAGAGCGTGTCGGAAAGCTGGTACCACGCTATGACAAATATCAGAGTAGGAGTGGCAAATAGGTAGCTGGAAGGTGCAGCTAAAGGTTGCAAATAAAATATTTTTCATTTTCACTTTGTTTTCCATTTCTTGACAGATCCGACCTTGGAAAAAAATAGAGCCGTTTTAGCTTAAAGAGATGCTACTTTATTACTGCACCTGAGTGATGCGAGATGCGAGGCACTTTTAAAAAGCAGAACTAAGGGTCTGTTGCCTAGAACGTATGGAGGTTTGCAGGTTTACAGTTACCAAGTTGTCCACTAGCAATCATAGATCTGCATCTACATCTACATAACTACTCTGCAGTTGACAGTTAAGTGTCTGGCAGACGGTTCGTCGAACCATCTTCGCGTCATTTGTCTACCATTCCACTCTCCTTCATACATGCATATATAAGTTCCTCTGTTGTTATTTTTTCGCTCTATGCGACAACAAGATAAAGAGTCTACGAAATAGGCCACAATCAGGCAGATCCACTGACATATGCGACTTTGACAGATGATACATTGTTATGGCTCAGTGCCGCGAATGTCGCGGAAACGGCGAAGTTGGTCATATGTCTCCTGCAGTGTCTATGGAGAGTGGTTGAAAGATTTGGAAACCACTAGTCGCCGACAAGGCATTGCACGAAAACATTTAATCACAGAATGTGGATGGCGGAGGCTTTTCCATCCTGTAAAACAGTATAGGTGGTGATCTGTAATAAATCTGACAACACAGGGAAATACTGGTGATAGCAGAAGTGTTTCGCACTATATCTCCCAGCACACGTTGTTGCACTTAGGCTCAGCAGAAGACGACCCATACGCGTTTCAGTACTGACTAATCAAATCGTTAATTACATTTGCAGTGGGCACAGAATCATCAAATTGGACCGTGGGTTAATAGAAATGTGTCGCCTACTAGGATGGTTCACATTTCTTGGCACATCAGCTCGATAGTAGTCTCCACGTACGCTGTTACTCAGGCAAATGGCTATTCGAAACACACACAGTGCCATGTACTGCAGGTCACTGAGGGCAGTATATTGCTATGGGGACTTGTGATAATCGAAGGCACCATGGTAGTTCAACACTACGCGACCATTATTGCGGACCACCTGCATCCTAAAGGCGATGGCATCTCCTGCGGACCACCTGCATCCTGCATCCTGCGATGGCATCTCCAACAGGATAACTGTCCGTGTCACAAGACTAGTATCATGGGACAAGGGTTCGAGGAGCATGATAGTCAGATCACGTTGATGTATTTGTCACCATGATAACCTGATTTGAGCCCGATGGAACACATCTGGGATGAAATAGGGTGCCAGAACCACCGGCCTGTAATTTACTGTAACTGCGTGATCTGTATGTAGACTTCTGGTGCCACGTAGCTTTGGAAAGCTGCCAAGGACTTGCCGAATCTATACCATGCAGAACCGCTACTGTATTCCGTTCCTTAGGAGGACAGAAATAAAAAAACAACACTATTAATCAGATGGTCGTAATCTACATCTACATCTACATGGATACTCTGCAAATCACATTTAAGTGCCTGGCAGAGGGTTCATCTTACTACCTTCACAATTCTCTATTATTTCACAGCGCGCGGGAAGAACAAACATCTATATCTTTCCGTGCGAGATCTGATTTCCCTTATTTTATCATGGTCATCGTTTCGGAGTCAACGAAATATTTTCGCATTCGGAGGAGAAAGTTGGTGATTGGAATTTCGTGAGAAGATTCCTCCGCAACTAAAGACGCCTTTGTTTTAATGATGTCCATCCCAAATCCTGTATCATTTCAGTGATACTCTCTACCCTGTTTCCCGATAATACAAAACATGCTACCTTTCTTTGAAATTTTTCGATGTACTCCGTCAATCCTATCTGGTAAGGACCCCACACGGCGCAGCAGTATTCTAAAAGCGGACGGACAAGCGCAGACCTTAGTAGGTCTGTTACATTTTCTAAAAGTGTCCTGCCAATAAAACGCAGTCTTTGGTTAGCCTTCCCACAACATTTTCTGTGTGTTCCTTCCAATTTAAGCTGCTCGTAATTGTAATACCTGGATATTTAGTTGAATTTACGGCTTTTAGATTAGACTGATGTATTGTGTAACCGAAGTTTAACTAGTTCCTTTCAGCACTCATGTGAATGACCTCACACTTTTCGTTATTTAAGGTCAATTGCCAGTTTTCGCACCATTCCGATATTTCTTCTAAATCGTCTTACAGTTTGTTTTGATCTTCTGATGACTTTATTAGTCGATAAACAACAGCGTCATCTGCAAACAACCGAAGACGGCTGCTCAGATTGTCTCCCAAATGGTTTATATGGATAAGGAACAGCAAAGGGCCTATAACACTATCATGGGGAACGCCAGAAATCACTTCTGTTTTACTGGATGACTACTACGAACTGTGACCTCTCTGACAGGAAATCACAGATCCAGTCACATAACTGAGACGATATTCCATAAGCACGCAATTTCACTGCTGGGTATTAGGAGTACGAGTGGAGATATTTCTGTTGGTGACTGAGAACAGTGCACTGAACATCATTACATCAGTGTCCACTTCATTTGCAGGCTAATAATTACAGTCATTAGGCTTAGCTCAATTTCGTGTTGGTTTGTGCTTCCAAGTACATGCGGCAAGAGCAAGCCATTAATACTTATCATCTCCTGGACAGCAGCTCAAGTGCTGAAGTGTGGACATGTGGTTGCAAAACGGTTAGCGTGTACCCTTCAGGCGTAGTCCGCTTAGTGGTGCAGTTACAACCATGCAGAAACCATTAAGTTGTAAATTTTGTGGCATGTTTGCGGGAAGATTGTTCGACACAGATAACCAACACATTGGTACG
The DNA here is from genome assembly GCF_023898315.1 of Schistocerca nitens. NCBI lineage: Eukaryota > Metazoa > Arthropoda > Insecta > Orthoptera > Acrididae > Schistocerca > Schistocerca nitens. The sequence goes on from NC_064622.1 coordinate 303,600,038, forward strand.
TCTACATACTAAGGCACTACATACAAAAATACACTCCTGGAAATTGAAATAAGAACACCGTGAATTCATTGTCCCAGGAAGGGGAAACTTTATTGACACATTCCTGGGGTCAGATACATCACATGATCACACTGACAGAACCACAGGCGCATAGACACAGGCAACAGAGCATGCACAAAGTCGGCACTAGTACAGTGTATATCCACCTTTCGCAGCAATGCAGGCTGCTATTCTCCCATGGAGACGATCGTAGAGATGCTGGATGTAGTCCTGTGGAACGGCTTGCCATGCCATTTCCACCTGGCGCCTCAGTTGGACCAGCGTTCGTGCTGGACGTGCAGACCGCGTGAGACGACGCTTCATCCAGTCCCAAACATGCTCAATGGGGGACAGATCCGGAGATCTTGCTGGCCAGGGTAGTTGACTTACACCTTCTAGAGCACGTTGGGTGGCACGGGATACATGCGGACGTGCATTGTCCTGTTGGAACAGCAAGTTCCCTTGCCGGTCTAGGAATGGTAGAACGATGGGTTCGATGACGGTTTGGATGTACCGTGCACTATTCAGTGTCCCCTCGACGATCACCAGTGGTGTACGGCCAGTGTAGGAGATCGCTCCCCACACCATGATGCCGGGTGTTGGCCCTGTGTGCCTCGGTCGTATGCAGTCCTGATTGTGGCGCTCACATGCACGGCGCCAAACACGCATACGACCATCATTGGCACCAAGGCAGAAGCGACTCTCATCGCTGAAGACGACACGTCTCCATTCGTCCCTCCATTCACGCCTGTCGCGACACCACTGGAGGCGGGCTGCACGATGTTGGGGCGTGAGCGGAAGACGGCCTAACGGTGTGCGGGACCGTAGCCCAGCTTCATGGAGACGGTTGCGAATGGTCCTCGCCGATACCCCAGGAGCCACAGTGTCCCTAATTTGCTGGGAAGTGGCGGTGCGGTCCCCTACGGCACTGCGTAGGATCCTACGATCTTGGCGTGCATCCGTGCGTCGCTGCGGTCCGGTCCCAGGTCGACGGGCACGTGCACCTTCCGCCGACCACTGGCGACAACATCGATGTACTGTGGAGACCTCACGCCCCACGTGTTGAGCAATTCGGCGGTACGTCCACCCGGCCTCCCGCATGCCCACTATACGCCCTCGCTCAAAGTCCGTCAACTGCACATACGGTTCACGTCCACGCTGTCGCGGCATGCTACCAGTGTTAAAGACTGCGATGGAGCTCCGTATGCCACGGCAAACTGGCTGACACTGACGGCGGCGGTGCGCAAATGCTGCGCAGCTAGCGCCATTCGACGGCCAACACCGCGGTTCCTGGTGTGTCCGCTGTGCCGTGCGTGTGATCATTGCTTGTACAGCCCTCTCGCAGTGTCCGGAGCAAGTATGGTGGGTCTGACACACCGGTGTCAATGTGTTCTTTTTTCCATTTCCAGGAGTGTATATGCACTTATACCCCTTACTCACAGTACATTGGTGCCGATCTTGAATGTTGTCAGTCAATAATATCACAGCGAATCCAGCTATTGTTGAAGTCCACTGGACTGAAGAGCGCTGTTACGGGAAACGTAACTAGTACGACGGACTTAATTACAAAGGTCGGATCACAAACGGGGCGCGAATATTCCTAGAGTCAGAGATAAACTCCGGTGATTCATGTCATTTCAGCTGGGGGCTAATGTGGCGGGGGTGTACCCCGAACCTTTTCCGCGCCAGCGAGCGCGCTTATCGCTTCTGCGGCCGTAATCGCCGGCGGCGCCGTGTCGCGGCCGCAGTAACAGGCAATTGCTGGCAGCGGCCGGCGCTTAATGTGGCTAATGGAGCGCGCTGGGTGTTGTGTTTCGCGGCGGCTTCGTTTCGCCTGCTCCCCCGCGCCAGCGCCCGGACAGGTGGTTTTAATGACTCAGCCGCAGCCGGCGGTGAGTCAGGCGCCGTGTTTGCGAATTGTCTGCGGCAGGCGTGGTGGTTACGCACAGGTGACTCACGTCTCACACAGAAGGGGTTGCCGCCAGTAGCATCGGCCTAACCACTCGGCCCGTATCTTCCGCAAGGGTGTGTCCTGTGCATGCGCGACGTGCTGTCGTGGAGGAAAACCTCTTTCGTCAAACACGGACAACCGAGAATATGACTGGTTTAGGATCTATGCACAAGATCGTGTAACAACCGCTCTTGCTCGCAGCGAGCTAACAGTCTTAGGTGCCGCTGCAGTACACACACGACAACATCGCAGAGATAAACGCGCAGCATTACTAGATTCCGAGGCAACCAGTTAGGAGGTAGGCAGAGTGGAGCAGGTTGTGATTGGTAATTTTGTTTATGAACGCATTTCGAAATGCAACAAGAAGTTCCACATACACCCACTCGTTAGTGCTCGACTGCTGAAAGGAGCTTCCCTGACTGTTGTGTATATCTACAGGGTGAGTCACGTAAGACGGAACACTCCTTTTATTTCGTGAACGGTTACACATATCGAAACGCGGTTTTCGGCAAATGCGAAGTCGAGCAGCACGTAACTTTTTTTTGATTTATGTTTTCAGCACTGCTGTCAAGGAAGATATTGAAGGAAGTATGCTTTTTTAAACTGTAACTGTATACACTTTATAAATGCACTCCATAGTTCCTGAGAAGGCAATTACAGTCGTACAGCGTTTGTTAATTTTGACGTTGAAAGCTTGAGTAAAACGGCATTAGCGGTGCAAACACTGCCAAGCAGAGCTCTCGTGCTACACTGTGTCAGGATGTTCAAATGGCTCTGAGCACTATGGGACTTAACTTCTGAGGTCATCAGTCCCCTAGAACTTAGAACTACCTAAACCTAACTAACCTAAGGAAATCACACACATCCATGTCCGAGGCAGGGTTCGCACCTGCGACCGTAGCGGTCACGCGGTTCCAAACTGAAGCGCTTAGAACCGCACGGCCACACCGGCCGGCTGTGTCAGGATGTCAACACAATTGTCTGTATACTTGTCTGCTCTGCAAGGTGCTCTTTTCTGGTTCAACATTCGTTGCATGCAAAATTTGGAAATTTGTGGTAAGGTCTTATGGGGCCCGCCCGGTTAGCCGTGCGGTCTAACGCACTGCTTTCCGGGTGGGAAGGCGTGCCGGTTCCCGGCACGAATCCGCCCTGCGGATTAGTGTCCAAGTCCGGTGTGCCGGCCACTCTCGCGCAGTCCGGAACCGTGCGACTGCTACGGTCGCAGGTTCGAATCCTGCCTCGGGCATGGATGTTTGTGATGTCCTTAGGTTAGTTAGGTTTAAGTAGTTCTAAGTTCTAGGGGACTAATGACCACAGCAGTTGAGTCCCATAGTGCTCAGAGCCATTTGAACCAAGCCGGCCACTCTGAGGATGGTTTTAAGGCGGTTTTCCATCTGCCTCGGCGAATGCGGGCTGGTTCCCCTTACTCTGCCTCAGTCACACAATGTCAGCGACTGCTGCGCAAACACTATCTCTCCGTACGCGAACACCATAATTACTCCACCACGCAAACATTGGGGTTACACTCGTCTGGTGCGAGACGTTCCCGGGGGGTCCACTGGGGGCCGAACCGCACAATAACCCTCTGTTCAGTGTGGAGCAGCAGAGGGGTGAGTGGACTGCTGTAGCCTGTTGTGGGGTTGTCTACCACTGAGGGCTACGGCGGGGACGAAGCCTCTCCGTCGTTCCTAGCTCCCCAGTTCCATACAATACAATACAGTACAATATCGGGTCTTATGGGACCAAACTGCTGAGGTTTTCGGACCCTAAGCCTTAATCTAACTTAAAATAACTTACGCTGTGGACAATACACACATCCGTGCCCGAGGGAGGATTCGAACCTTCGACGTGGCACGGACCGTGACAAGGCGCCCAGACCGCGCGGCTGCCCCGTATGGCTACCCCGCGCGGCTCGTTGCATGCAGACATCTACTGAACGACGAGAAGTTGGATATACAACGTTTATATGCTGAATGTAAAAGAAAGGCGTAGAAACAGTACAGCGGTATAGGGCTGTCTATCCGGATCGCCAATGTCCGACGCGCGAGGTAGTTGCACGAGTCATAAAGACGGAAGTGCCGTCAGGCTGCTAGAACGTCAAAAAGAGGACAATAAAGAAGACTGCAACTGACAAAGACATGAAGAATGTGTTCCGGCTACGACGCTAATGAATCCGCACTGTGGTATGAGACCAGTTTCCAAAGAATGTGGAATCAGCCAGAGGAGTGTCATTCGCATCTTGCATCAGCAGTTTTTCCATCCCTGTCATCTGTCGCTCCATCAGACACTCGACGACCGTGGTTTCGAACAGTGTACCGAATCTTGTCGGTTTGCCCTTCAGCAACTGAGAGACAACCGTACGTTGAAACTTCCTGGCAGATTAAAACTGTGTGCCGGACCGAGACTCGAACTCGGGGCCTTTGCCTTTCGCGGGCAAGTGATGTACCAACTGAGGTGCCCAAGCACGAGTCACGCCCCGTCCTCACAGCTTCAATTCCGCCAGTACCTCGTCTCCTACCTTACAGACTTCACAGAGGCTCTCCCAACGGGTGCTCTTTACCGATGAAGCAACGTTTACTAACCACGCTAAAGTAAATTTGCGTAACATGCACTACTGGGCAGCCGAAAAGCCACACTAGCTTCGTCAGGCGCAACGTCAAAGGCTGTGGAGCGTCGGGGTTGGGTTGGTTTGTTTGGGGGAAGAGACCAAACAGCGAGGTCATCGGTCTCATCGGATTAGGGAAGGACGTGGAAGGTAGGGGAAGGACGTCGGCCGTGCCCTTTCAGAGGAACCATCCCGGCATTTGCCTGGAGCGATTTAGGTAAATCACGGAAAACCTAAATCAGGATGGCCGGACGTGGGATTGAACCGTCGTCTGTGGAGCGTAAATGTATGTTGCAGCATCATAGGAAATTACATTGTGGTGACTTATTTCATCTCAGGCGTTCTAAATGCGTATTCGTACGCACACTTTCTGACGAATATTCTGCTGGTTCGTGTAGAAGAGGCACCATTAGGTATTCGACACTATATGTGGCTGCAACACGACAGTTGTCCAGCCCACTCGTACCGTGTTGCAACGCAAATACTGAATGAGAGCTTTCCTTGACGTTGGATACCATGAAATTTTGTTGTGAAATGGCCTGCAAGGATCCCAGTTTGACTCCTCTTGATTTCTTTCTACTGAGAGGACTCAAAGATGCAGTGTATGACGAAGTCCCAAGTACGCCAGACGATATGCGTCGTCGAATCGCCAGTTCATGCTCTACCATACTATCCACTTCAATTACATATGTTCATCGTTACTTCGAACGGCGATTGCAAATGTGGCTTTCAGTCCATGGTCAACAGTTTGAAAACAAGCTTTGATAAAAGATAAGTTACTTTTTTGTGAGACAAAATTTATGTGATGCGATTGGGTTGGTTACCAAACCGCTGTCAGTAATCTGTTTACGTGTGTACGAAATTGCATTGGATGTGAAACAAGTCGATAGAGTGTACTGTACGTGGATGGTAACACTGTCATGACGCTCGTGCGTTCAGCATGAAACGACGTTTCACTAAGAATAACATTTATTCTGTGGTGTGCAGGTGGTCAACAATGCATTTTTAACAAAATATTTAGTTCAACGAGTGTGTCCCATATGATATAATTTGGAGCAGTGTAGGCAGAGACGGTAGTCCGACAACACGTATTTTACCTCTAAGAAGCACACAGGTACTTACAGGACGAGATAGGTTAAATCTTCCTTCTAACATTTAGATATTTAATACAGTAGTTGGTTTTTGCAGAGTTAATACCTCTTTATTTTTGAAGAACAGACAGTTGATTTCTCTGTTTCAGCGCACGTAACTCTGGGAGGTTATACAAATGTGAAATGGTTTTACTAAGCCCTTTGTAATACGCTAGATTCTATTTCCGCATACATAATTCGTAGATGAGCCTGCATCTAGGTCGTAAGTTGGTTCATGGGGAAGTAAGACTTTATTTTCGTAGCGTAGGCCTACCTTACGGTGTACAGCTACGCAGCCTGGTCTAAGGGCTTAGGGGATGAATATCCAAAAACTGGTAAAGAACTACTAAAATATTTTTAAAACTACATCTATGAAAACTGGTATTAGACTTCTCAATTAGAAAAAAACTTTCACCGTTTATTTCACCTTCTTAGAGGTTGAATTTCCAAAATGGATGGAACACTGTTTTTTATTTCTGACTGTGAAACCAAATACCGATTTTCGTAATTGTAACTTAAAAATTGCCTCAATAGCAACATATTTTTCAAAATATTTCACCGCATTTAGGATCGAATCTCAAAAAATTCCTCCCGGATAGATGTCTAAAGTTTCAGTCCTAAAAGCTTGCAGGGGTAACAAAAGTTTGATTTTTAATATTTCCCGTAATTGAAGACCTATTTAAAAATGTAAAACACTTTTATAATCTACTCATTAAGAGGTGTGACCTTATGTAGAAAGTTTAGCACAATGAAACAAGTGTTACAGTTAGAAACTGTGTGATATCCTTGAGGCAATGTAGCTAATTTCTAGGCTTTATTCATCCAGTACGTATTAGGGTCTTGCAGAAAACGCTCTACAAAATTGCAAACCTTTACGATACTAGAATGAGATTTTCACTCTGCAGCGGAGTGTGCGCTGATATGAAACTTCCTGGCAGATTAAAACTGTGTGCCGGGCCGAGACTCGAACTCGGGACCTTTGCCTTTCGCGGGCAAGTGCTCTACCAACCTTTCTTTTTTAAATTTTTCTCATTTTGTTCGATTTTGTTCGTTGCATTTGTTCGGTGCGGATGTCCCATGACGGCCGTTCAAGTTCAGTGTTGAGCCGTTGACTCAGTTTTTTTATTACAGAGGGCAGCTAACCCTCTGACCGAACACGCTGAGCTACCGTGCCGGCGTAAGTGCTCTACCAACTGAGCAACCCAAGCACGACTCACGCCCCGTACTCACAGTTTTAATCTGCCAGGAAGTTTCTTTACGAAACTTTTTTCCACTTACACCTCAGTAAATGATGAAAGGAGGAAAGCTTATCGCATATTACATTTTCACACATTAGTTAAAACTTCCGGTCTGAGAGGCCGTAGTCGATCTGTGAAACTTCTTCCTGACGTTTCGTTGCCTACTGCGGGCAACATCTTCCGAGGTGAGTCAACGACTTGCTGCCAGGCCGTGGAGGTCCTGTTTATATAGAGAGCATAGAGGGCACCACCATACGTCACGTGGGGCCGACTGTAAGTCTATCTCTGACTGACGTCATTAATCTCAATTGAAGGGATCGATTGCCACATCGTTGGTGCAAAGTCGACCGTAATATGTCAGAGGTAGAATTACAGTGGGCCCCACGTGTCGTATGATGGTGCCCTCTAGGCGCTCTATGAAAACGGGACCTCCACGGCCTAGCAAACACTCGTTGACTCACCTTGTAAGATTTTGGACGCAGTTGGCAACGAAACGTCAGGAAGAAGAAGTTTTATAGATCGATCACGACCTCTCAGCCCGGAAGTTTTGACAAATGAAGACGCAGGCCGTGGAAGCCTACATGTTATGACATTTGCACCGTTCTGCAGTCAACCTTCAGCATCAGATAAGACTTTTTAATTTTTCAATTCTTTACTATCAAGTCTGTTCGCAAAACAGATTCCAGACAGTATCTACACGTATCACAGAATTTATCTAGCAAAATTATATCATTATTTACAACGCTCATTTCCGGACATAGCCATAAACATTGAGAAAACTGAAAGACTTAATTTTGCTTAAAATGGAGCGCAAATTACTGGGACAGTATTAATCCAATGTTTCATTGTGAGAACACCTAGCGACTGCCATCAAACTTTAAGTATAATTTCCAACCATTGCTAAATTATTTATCGCTTACATGCTTAAAGCCAAATATAAGACGTTAACTCAATTGTAAAGTAACCAGACGTTTAAGGCCGAATTGTACACGGGTGTTCGAGTCTTTAAAGTATCTGGGATTTACTGGTATTTAAGGGAAGACGAAACTAAAGTCTCATACCAAAACTCTCACAGAATTTTTTACGCACTTGATACCACACAGCTCTCTTCTTATCCTTATCCTGGTACTGCTTGTGAGATATGTCTCATATTTCAGTGTATTGCTACACCTCTTCAATAAACAACTCCATATCCAAGCCGGCTGCATCCATACCAGACTGAAGGCTGCTCCTGCTAGCGTTGCGACAACGTATACACTGTGAATCCTCACACAGTCACTACTGCCTTGTGGAGACCGGCGATATTGTTGCGTAGTAGCAGTGGTTGGCGAGCAACATTATCTGCTTATTCGCGAGATAAAAAAGTACGCGTGATTGGAAACACTCACTGGGCAAACGAATGTTGTTCAGGTACGTCATTTAACAAAGGAGGTACTTTCTTGGCAGTTTCGCAGATCAAAATATGGGAGAGTCAGAATGCTTCCCCATATCCACCCCATATAAAGAAGGTGACTTACAGATTTGTATGGAAACAAAATAAACGTACAGACGATGCTGAAAGACGTGAAGGAGTTGTGTATTAATGTTCGCGGAAATAGATATTTACGCAGCAATGGCTACTTTTCTTTAGCTCACAGACGACAAGTCGGAAGAACATGAAATTAACTGATTCATAAATAAAACGATCACATTACAAAGACTCATTTAGCTGCTTGATCTACTCTGTCACCCACCACAGTCTCAGATTTGTAGTATACATTCTAAATGTTTTGTAATGCGAAACTCTAGAAAAATCGAATACTGTCAAAGTACTTTTTGGTTTCATTACCTTTTACGAGATTTTATCGGGAATGTAAGGAACGATAGGTCGCGAAATGGAAAATTCATTGAAAATCTGATGAAGCTTTGCACAAATGCGTTGGTCACTGTGTCTAGTACGCCCGTCGATTGCATCATGACGTTCTTTTCAGTTCTGACCTCACAGTGAGAACGTAAAGACGGCTAGAAATCAGCGTGTTCTGCCAAGTATGAGGGCCTGGTGAAAGATTTCGCCTGAAGCTATGCAACCCACATAACTTAACTGTCATGCTGTTCGTTCTACACGACAATCCTCCGCCGCACTCTGCAGGGGCAATGAAGATGCTGCTGCAGCGTTTTCGGTGGGAAGTGTTTGATCAACCCCATACAGCCCGTAATTAGCTACCCCTGAGGTTCATATCTGCTCAAATGAGCCGCTGGCTACGAAGACAGTATTTTGACACAAACAACGAGCTGCAGTCCAGAGTAGAAAATTATCGAAAAGCACTGGCGGCTGTCTTCTATAACGAGGGAATTGAAAAGTTGGTACAACGCTACGACAGATGTCTAAGTCTGAGCAGCGACTGTGTAGAGAAGTAGCTGGAAGGTGTATCTAGCCGTTGCAAATAAAACAGTTTTGATTTTCACTGTTGTTTCCATTTTGCGACCTATCGTTCCTTGCTTTCCGAACAGGCCTCGTATTAATCGTAGCGTTTTAATTAGCTTTTCTTCCGTTGCAATAGCAGGGCGCTCTTACTCCTTGACAAAGAAGGCCGTAGGACCTTAGAACATAGGCCTATCAACACGTAACCCGAAGTGGGCGATACGTTTCAGACACCTGGGAAAATGCATGTGTGATACAGTGTGTAGTGAAATAGAACGGAATGGCCGTTCAGTTCGCTGCAAATCAGAAAGCGTAACCGCCATTCATCAGTCAGGGGAAAGTGGTTTCTGGTATCTGACTTATATTTGCTCTTTTCCAGGGGCCGTGAGAAACAATTTACGAGGGCTTTGCGTAATCGCTCTCGTAGTTGGAAAAGTGTCCAACCTGCACGTGTGTGGCCTGCCATCAATACAGAGCAGCAGCTGCTGCTTGTGAAAGTGTCATACACTTAGGTATTTCGCGTATATTGTCACTTCCTGTGTTCGGAGAAACACACATGAGTTGCGTTGAAGAATTAACTCCAATATACTTTCTTTTGTAATATCGCTGGATTGACAAACGCGATGAAGTGTTGTTAAAAAGGCGATAATGGCCATCCTACCATCGTCACTGATCAAATAACTGACACAAACAACAGCAGTGATCACAGCCCAGGATACACTAACTGTTACATTCACGAGCAGTTGAATCAGAAGATCCAAAATGATTCAAATGGCTCTGAGCACTATGGGACTTAACATCTGAGGTCATCAGTCCCCTAGACTTAGAACTACTTAAACCTAGCCAACCTAAGGACATCACACACATCCATACCCGAGGCAGGATTCGAACCAGCGACCGTAGCAGCAGCGCGGTTCCGGACTGCAGCGCCTAGAACCACTCGGCCACAGCGGCTGGCCTCAAAAGTTCCAGCTGGATTGGAAAGAAAGCACTTCTGTTGCAATGGCGAATGAATGAGTTCTACACGTTGCGCTAGTATTAGCCAAATCTTGTGCAACGGGACTTCCAGAACCAAGTTACACATGTCGTCCCACGTTAAGAGTGTACTGCAACGAATGTGGAGTGTTCCAGAATAGAGTACATGTTCTCTATTCTTTGGAGATGCAGTTGTGCTGCGGTACGTTAACAAGAGCCTCACACACACGGTACGAGTGAAACGATGCGGCGACTGGAAACGTATTGCAAAGTTAAAGTACGTGGGGCAGTATGATTTGTAAGTGATATGGTGCCAGCAATATGACCGAGACCGCACAGACGTTAGTGATGCTGACAGCGAAGGAAGCCACCGACATGGACCACAGACGACTATTTCCACACAACCGAGGAGCTCATACACAACAACTGCAAATTTTCTAACGTTCAGGATGTTCAGTTAGCAGTTCTCAGATGGATCCGTGACGAAGGAGAGGATTACTATCGTTGGACTGAGCGGTTGGTGGAACGCGCCGACCATTGTTTACAGTGAGTTGGTATCTACATTGAAGACTGGTGTCATTTATCTGTGTCAGTTTCAAGTGTAGTGCAACATTCAATAAAAGTTACTTTGATTGCAATAATAAAGTGTAACCTACTTTCTGAAGTTCTCACATGAGAGGCGAAAGAAGTGAGGGAGAACCGTGCGATATCTGCCCATTCGACTGTCCCTGGATTGTGGCGCCTATTTTCTTTTTTATTGTTTTCGAATGACTTTTCTTGATTTTTGCTAGAAAGCATTGAGAGATTGCTGGTCAGATATTTACGTTCCCTTCTTCAAGGTAATAAGGTATTGTGCTACTGAACTGTTTTTAAGAGATTTTTATTGTTCATTAGTGTTTTAATTTTTGCTGACAAGGGATATCGCATTCTTCCCAAGTTACCCCATAGTGGTTCAAATGGTACAAATGGCTCTGAGCACTATGCGATTTAACTTCTGAGGTCATCAGTCGCCTAAAACATAGAACTAATTAAATCTAACTAACCTAAGGGCATCACACACATCCATGCCCGAGGCAGGATTCGAACCTGCGACCGTAGCGGTCGTTCGGTTCCAGACTGTACCGCCTAGAACCGCACGGCCACTCCGGCCGGCACCCCATAGTGTATTTTGGCGTGAGACATATTTATGAAATCCGAATACGATTTCTTTGAGATCTCCGTCGTTTTCCTCATGGAACCACGAGACGTCTGTGCGTTGAATACCTCGATTTGGAAGAAGAATACTGTTGTCAGAGCTATCTGCAGCGTGTGCAAGTGTCTTGACTACGAGAAGGGCAGATCAGTCTCTAACGTCCCGTCGATGACGAGGTTATTAGAGAAAGAGTGCACGTACTCTTATCGTCTCGCTGCGGGAATTCGCTCAGAGAGATTACGGTATGATTTGGGCGGCACGCTCTCACCCGTCTCGTAGCGACGAGACAATTTTAATTCGGCTGCGCATTGGGCACTGTCTTTTCAACTAGCCACATCTGTTAAGCGGCGACCCTAATCTGTTCGCCGTAATCAACCGCTGACGGAGCGCCATTTTAAGCGTCCAATTTCAGTACTTTAGCGTCTTACGTTTTAAGGTGCGTTGTGGTATCAGAGAATTTAGCAGATACAGCACAGGATGTGGAACGCATTCTACTCTTTACTCGCTGCAACAACATGGAGGAGCGATTTAAATTTCAAACTTCAAGGCGGTTATCTTAGGAACGTTTACCGAACGGCAGCTTAGAAATGGAGGGTCATTATAATGGCTCATTTTACCTTTCCACTATGCTGCTTTTGAACCAGCGTCCACGTTCACTGTCATTATTCTTATACAATTCGTACTCAGCCGACCGGGGTTGCCCAGCGGTTCTAGGCGCTTCAGTCTGGAACCGCGCGACCGCTACGTTCGCAGGTTCGAATCCTGCCTCGGGTGTGGATGTGTGTGATGTCCTTAGGTTGTATTGTATGTATCGTATGTTAACCAGGGACCTAGAAACGACGCAGAGGCTCCTTCCCCGCCGCAGCCACAGTGGTTCACAACCCCACGTCGACTACCGCAGTCCACTTCACCCCTCCGCCGCCCCACACCGGACGAGTGTAACCCCTATGTTTGCGTGGTAGAGTAATGGTGGCGTACGCGTACGTGGAGAACTTGTTTGCGCAGCAATCGCCGACATAGTGTAACTGAGGCAGAATAAGGGGAACCAGCCCGCATTCGCCGAGGCAGATGGAAAACCACCTAAAAACCATTCACAGACTGGCCGGTTCACCGGACCTCGACACAAATCCGCCCGGCGGATTCGTGCCGGGGACCAGGCGCTCTTTCCCGCCCGGAAAGCCGTGCGTTAGACCGCACGGCCAACCGGGCGGGCTGTCCTTAGGTTAGTTAGGTTTAAGTAGTTCTAAGTTCTAGGGGACTGATGACCTCAGATGTTGAGTCCCATAGTGCTCAGAGCCATTTGAACCAATACTTACTTACTCACTAGCCACACACAGTGCAGCCTTCCACACCTTCCTCTCAGCTGTATCTTCATCTCACAGACCCAACATCTGCATGTCTTCCAAGGTATTGTCATTCCATCTCGATCTGGGCCGTTCTAATGGTCTCATTCCTTCGTCTCCTCCATCCGTCACTGTTTTTATTACCGTGTTTCCTCCTCTCCTCCTCACATGTCCGTACCACCTGAGCCTGCGGGGCAAGGGAGGAAATGAGTGTTTTAATGGAGCTAATGAATGAATTTTACGCACGCCCATTTTCGTAGACAAACTGTGTGGTTTGAGAGCCAAACAAAGTCAAGATCTGGCTCTGGAGAGCGCTGAGAGAACAAAATCTCGTTAACCAGAGCGCCCTGTGGACGGACGGTGGTATGTCCCGTTGTTATTTCACCACTGCTCCACGAGGTCTAGCTACACCTTACTACGACAGCAACAGCCAACAGTCGAGGTCCCCGTGCAGGAACGCCGTGGTACGGCAGAGGAAGAGAAACCGTCTTGTCGCGTAGTGGCCGTCCAGGGCGCAGAGAACTGAGTGTGAGAGAGTCCAGGGGGAGGAGCTCGGGCGCTGGGTGTCCCGTCTGCCTCCACGTTAGTGTTAGCTGCCTCGTCGCGTGTACGACCACTTAATGCTCTCCTGGCGTGGCTTGCAAAGACGTGAAGAACAGCGCAGCTGCAGGTTACATGCGTCATTTGGTAAGGTGATGGGGAGCTGTGAGGTTGCAGCAGAAACGTACAGTAATAATCGTACGTTACTGTACTGACTGACTGTGACATAAGTTCTGCGGGAATGATGCCCCAAACGGGGTAACAATAAACGCACAGGAACACTATTTACTTCCGTGTAAAACTTGCGATGAACACAGTACAGCTGCCAGTCACATCACCAAGTTGATATTACGTCAGTATCTGGTGATGTACCGAGTCCACGACGGTAAGAGATCAGAACTGCAGCAGAAAGTAGCAAAGCGAGGGCCAAGGAGCGAAGTGTCGTATGGAAGCCTTCCCACGGACGGAGTCTTGGCTGACGTCAGGGAAGTAGGCAGAGGCCGCTCTCAGCCGCTAAGCCCCGAGCGTGCTGCCGCCACCGCAGCCAGGATCTGCTGGCGGCTGGGCGCTGATCAGCCGTCCTCTACCCAGCGCCCGAGCTCCTCCCCGTGGACTCTCTCACACTCAATTCTCTGCGCCCTGGACGGCCACTACGCGATAAGACGGTTTCTCTTCCTCTGCCGTACCATGGCTTTCCTGCACGGGGATCTCGACTGTTGGCTGTTGCTGTCGTAGTAAGGTGTAGCTAGCCCTCTTGGAGCAGTGGTAAAATAACAAGGAAACTGCCACTACTCATCCCCTAAAAACAAACACACAGTAAACTATAATTATAAAAAATGGTTCAAATGGCTCTGAGCACTATGGGACTCAACTGCTGAGGTCATTAGTTCATTAGTCCCCTAGAACTTAGAACTAGTTAAACCTAACTAACCTAAGGACATCACAAACATCCATGCCCGAGGCAGGATTCGAACCTGCGACCGTAGCGGTCCTGCGGTTCCAGACTGCAGCGCCTTTAACCGCACGGCCACTTCGGCCGGCTATAATTATAAGCCACTCTTTCATTCACCGCACCTACAAAGCCTTGACACGAACCATCTCCTCCAATTCACCGTCGTCTAGATATGAGCATCATCCAATTGCTAACAATCTCTCCAAACTCTTGAACAACACGTACTTCGTCTCACATACCATAACCACTTGTGCTGCCATACTCAAATCTTTCACCAGCTCGACGAATTTCCTGTCATCACCCACATCGAATATCTCCTTGTATCCTACACATCTCGAGACTTCAATCCAATAACCATTTCCTCCCCTCCCCCTCCCCCTTCCCTAATAGTACGAGTGGAATCTGTAGAAGGTAAAAGCTGTAGGGTATGGCAGAGAAAAAACCACATCCTATTCCTTCTTATACCACCGTTCCCTCCCCCTTTCCTGCCTCATCCTTCTTTCTCTCTCTCTCTCTCTCTCTCTCTCTCTCTCTCTCTCTATGAACATGGCCTAGCTGTCGTTTCAATGGCCATATTTCATGTCCAGTCTCTCCTACATCCCTCTGTCCTTGGCTACACTTCCCCGCGTACCAACACCATTACCACCCCACTTCTCACATCACCATTTAACCTGCCTACTCCAGATTCGAATTTGCCTGTACAAGCCTGACTATTTACTACACTGCGTGAAATGGTTCGTTTTTGTTAAGTAGAGTCGCATCAATTTTTCTGTTTCAAAAGACCACAAACTTTTTCAATGTGTTCATATATATTCGTTTCGCTCCTGACTACTCATTGTAAAAAATATGTTATACACTCCTGGAAATGGAAAAAAGAACACATTGACACCGGTGTGTCAGACCCACCATACTTGCTCCGGACACTGCGAGAGGGCTGTACAAGCAATGATCACACGCACGGCACAGCGGACACACCAGGACCCGCGGTGTTGGCCGTCGAATGGCGCTAGCTGCGCAGCATTTGTGCACCGCCGCCGTCAGTGTCAGCCAGTTTGCCGTGGCATACGGAGCTCCATCGCAGTCTTTAACACTGGTAGCATGCCGCGACAGCGTGGACGTGAACCGTATGTGCAGTTGACGGACTTTGAGCGAGGGCGTATAGTGGGCATGCGGGAGGCCGGGTGGACGTACCGCCGAATTGCTCAACACGTGGGGCGTGAGGTCTCCACAGTACATCGATGTTGTCGCCAGTGGTCGGCGGAAGGTGCACGTGCCCGTCGACCTGGGACCGGACCGCAGCGACGCACGGATGCACGCCAAGACCGTAGGATCCTACGCAGTGCCGTAGGGGACCGCACCGCCACTTCCCAGCAAATTAGGGACACTGTTGCTCCTGGGGTATCGGCGAGGACCATTCGCAACCGTCTCCATGAAGCTGGGCTACGGTCCCGCACACCGTTAGGCCGTCTTCCGCTCACGCCCCAACATCGTGCAGCCCGCCTCCAGTGGTGTCGCGACAGGCGTGAATGGAGGGACGAATGGAGACGTGTCGTCTTCAGCGATGAGAGTCGCTTCTGCCTTGGTGCCAATGATGGTCGTATGCGTGTTTGGCGCCGTGCAGGTGAGCGCCACAATCAGGACTGCATACAACCGAGGCACACAGGGCCAACACCCGGCATCATGGTGTGGGGAGCGATCTCCTACACTGGCCGTACACCACTGGTGATCGTCGAGGGGACACTGAATAGTGCACGGTACATCCAAACCGTCATCGAACCCATCGTTCTACCATTCCTAGACCGGCAAGGGAACTTGCTGTTCCAACAGGACAATGCACGTCCGCATGTATCCCGTGCCACCCAACGTGCTCTAGAAGGTGTAAGTCAACTACCCTGGCCAGCAAGATCTCCGGATCTGTCCCCCATTGAGCATGTTTGGGACTGGATGAAGCGTCGTCTCACGTGGTCTGCACGTCCAGCACGAACGCTGGTCTAACTGAGGCGCCAGGTGGAAATGGCATGGCAAGCCGTTCCACAGGACTACATCCAGCATCTCTACGATCGTCTCCATGGGAGAATAGCAGCCTGCATTGCTGCGAAAAGTGGATATACACTGTACTAGTGCCGACATTGTGCATGCTCTGTTGCCTGTGTCTATGTGCCTGTGGTTCTGTCAGTGTGATCATGTGATGTATCTGACCCCAGGAATGTGTCAATAAAGTTTCCCCTTCCTGGGACAATGAATTCACGGTGTTCTTATTTCAATTTCCAGGAGTGTATATCATCATTCTAAGATTTTTAAACTAGACCTGTATACTTTTATAAATGCTCTTGTTTGAAGAGCGGCCATCATTTAGCAAGGGCAACAATAGCCGAAAGGTAAAAAGCCTGACAGAGAGAGGCCAGTCGACCAGACTTTCGCGCTTGTTCTTGTTTGCGCGCGCGCGCTTGTGTGTGTGTGTGTGTGTGTGTGTGTGTGTGTGTGTGTGTGTGTGTGTGAGGATGTCAGGATGTGAGGGAACGTTCAAACGCGTGTGTCTGAGCTGGTGCGTGCAGAGCCTCTGTGTCCGTCGCTTGATAACTCCCTTAATTCTAATGTAAAGCTCTTTTAGCTTTCTGGCGTCTATAATTTTTTCTTGACTTTTATAGCAGCATTTTTTTGTTAAAACTTGGAATTGTGAGTTCTGAGCTTTAGACTGTGAAGACTTGCCCTCTATTTCCTTAGGATGGTGATAAGATGTTAGGTGGCGGTGTGGAATCGTGGAGTTCTTTTTACTATCGTTGAATGCTGTTAGATCTTGTATTTCATTGCAAAATTTAGTTGTATCTTACTACCAGTAACGAAGCAGAGAGGAAAACTTCTTAAAAGTATCTCTCTCAGCTAGATACTGAATTATTTGTCCGCAACCGGTGTACAAAATACCGTGTTGGAGAGCCTTGTTTATTTTATAAAGTACTTTTTCAGATAAAAAGGAAAATGTCTTCTTTGAAATGTTTCCGATGAGCAGAGAGGATCTTTTGCAACTTTGCTTTGAAAATGTACCAACTTTCGTTGAGCTGACACGGCCGATTTTAAGAGAAAAGGTTGCTTTCTAAAGATTATGTCCAACTTTGCTAGCAGCTGCTCCTCCAGTTTATCGACAACGGCGGTGTGACACTCTCGCTCTTCCCCAGGGCGTCTAAAAAATTGCTTCTCGTTCTCAGGGGAGAAACTGAAGTCTTTTTGTCAGATTCTTCCAGAAAGACAACCAAGCTGAAATAAACAGCTCGACGTAAAAGCTTAAAAATAACAGAAACCTTTTGATGTCATTCCCTAGCCTCTCAGCTAAACACACAAATACATGATTTTTGATCTTTTTGCTCTATTTTTTATCATCATGAATGGCACTAATCTTTACAGCATTTCTCATGCACCCCAGCTGCAGATAACATAGCGCTAAGGCCTTTTCCTGGGTAGGGGATGTGACTGCTGGCACATTGCCTGACAAAAAAGTGAAGCACCCAGAAGAAGAGACCGAAATGAAATGTAACTTCACGAGTTGAGAGGGACTGTGGAATTATTGTAGTTTTCACAAAATCGAGCAAAATTTACAAAGAACTTAGAACAGTGAGCCCACTAAGCAGCATGGCATTGCACCACCTCTGGATTGGATGCATGCACAGGGTCGGTACGGGCCAGTGTCGTAAAGCCATTGTATGCTCTCCTCAGACAAGTTAACCCACAACTGCTGTTAACAGTCCTTGATACGTTGGGTGCTGGCTCTGTGACAGAGTTGAAGTTCCAGCTCGTCCCACATATGTTCCATTGGGGGACTGATATGGCAAATCTTGCTGGCCACGCGAGTAGCGCATATCACGCAGACACTTCATAGAAACAAGTGTCGTATGTGAACGAGCATTGTCCTGCTGAAGAATAGCATCACGATATTGTCGCACTGGAGGGTTCAAATGGTTCAAATGGCTCTGAGCACTATGGGACTTAACTTCTCAGGTCATCAGCCCCCTAGAACTTAGAGTTACTTAAACCTAACTAACCTAAGGACATCACACACATCCATGCCAGATGCAGGATTCGAACCTGCGACCGTAGCGGTCGCGCAGTTCCAGACTGCAGCGCCTAGAACCGCTCGGCCACTCCGGCCGGAGTTCGTAACGTACCGATGTGCCGTCAGTGTTCTCTCAACCAGTACCAGCAGTATGAGATTTTCACTCTGCAGCGGAGTGTGCGCTGATATGAAACTTCCTGGAAGATTAAAACTGTGTGCCCGACCGAGACTCGAACTCGGTCGGGCACACAGTTTTAATCTTCCAGGAAGTTTCATATCAGCGCACACTCCGCTGCAGAGTGAAAATCTCATTCTGGAAACATCCCCCAGGCTGTGGCTAAGCCATGTCTCCGCAATATCCTTTCTTTCAGGAGTGTTAGTTCTGCATGGTTCGCAGGAGAGCTTCTGTAAAGTTTGGAAGGTAGGAGACGAGGTACTGGCAGAAGTAAAGCTGTGAGTACCGGGCGTGAGTCGTGCTTCGGTAGCTCAGTTGGTAGAGCACTTGCCCGCGAAAGTCATAGGTCCCGAGTTCGAGTCTCGGTCGGGCACACAGTTTTAATCTTCCAGGAAGTTTCAGTACCAGCAGTGTTCTCGAGTCAAACGCAGTGGCTACCCAAACCATGAATCCAGGAATAACATCACTGTGCCTCTCCAGGACATTGGAAGAATGAGACCTCTCCCCACGTTGCCATCATACCCGCCGACGTTGGTCATCTCAGGTAGTGTGGAATCGCGATTCGTCGCTGGACACAATGTGACTCCAATAATCAGCATTCCATGCTTCACGGTCAGGTCACCACCCCAGATGCAGCCGTTTTTATTGTGGTGTTCACTGAAGCCAACGCCTATGACGGTTATTCCCTAGTCCGGCTACTGCTAGTCACCGACCAATGGAGCATGATGACACAAGCAGTCGGTGACTTGTTCCCGGCTGTCAGACGCAGATGCCAAGGGGTTACGATGTGCCTGGTGCACAATGCGCCGATGCCTCCTTGTGGTGGTCGGAAGACGTCGACCGGAATCTTGGAGACGAGTATGTCTTCTCTCACGTTCCCATGCGGTCGAATAAAGGGTCACTGCGACATCCGAATGCCTCAGAAATCCGGATATTGCACGATTCGACCAGCCGGCCCATTGGAGATCCACAATGTGGCGCCTTTAAGACTCTGTGAAGTGCTGATAACGCTGTCTCACACGAGTTTGCTATATCTCCGTGTCCTTCACAGTGCGCACTCAGCATCTGATGCTCTTCGCGCCCCTACCAGGTCTGGTAACGACACTAAATACGAATGACACTAATGCATCATCGTGACCGTTGTATCTGTCACACCGAATTTCACCCCACTGATATTACCAAAATGCAACTCGAGTAAATTGGAACAACAATAGACTTTTCTCATTATTCTTATACAAGTAGTCGACGACGACTCGCAACTTGACAATTGTAAGTACCGGCATTTGTTTGCCCCATGTGTCAGAACTACCTTAAAGAAAAAGTGAATAAATGAGTACTTTGGATTCTAAATAAGAAAAAGAAGTGTCCTTCAAAAGTGAAGTTCAAAATGCTGATTACCAGCTTCATTTCATACTTCCAGTCTGGCATGTAAAGGTTGATGCAATGTTCCAGCATTCCATCAGAAATTTCTGTGCAGACTGCAGTTATCGAATCCTGTAAAATACACGATTGACATTCTAATGTATTCTAGTTTAATGTAGTTAATGTCAATGGGAACTTATTAATGGATTCTTCCATTACTTCTTGGTAGAACAGTTCTATATTTAAGGTCGAATAACGAATGCACTGTTCTTGTTCTACTGACTATTGTTTTTGGCTTATTTGGCCATCTTGAAGAAACAACTGACTAGTGTCTGGAAGGGACACTGGTCCTTAGGTGACCAAAAATTATAGGCGAAGATAGAATCACTTGCATAAAGTGCTGTGTATGAAACTTGTTTCTTAATGTACAAATTACACTTTACTAAAAGGACAATGTTAAGCACAAAAATAGTTAAACTACACAACGTTACATGTTAAATGGATTTCTTCCTGAGATATTGTAAAACTGAGTAATGGTCGTTTATTTTGTGCAACAAACGGGGTTTTTAACATCGCAAACTAAATTCTAGGGAATGGGTAGTTTTATACACAATAATTAGAAAACATAATTTTACATTCTTACAGGATATATGATATGATGCCGCAGCTTGTGAGATCGTGAAATTGGTTGAGCACTATCTAACTGAGCACTAGCAACTTATATTGAGAAACAAAAATGTACATTGTAAACAATATTTTCATGCAATGGGCCACATTGAACATAGTAGGTGCTTAAAATATAGAGAGATAAAATATAACAAGTTATATTGTTGAAGTTTGTTTGGTGAGGAATAGGAAATTCTGTTATGTTTAATTTTTTGTAGCAGTATGAGTCAACTGTGGTGGCCTGTGGATATGTGCACAATACCGTCCATTGCCTAGAGTTTATTTTACAACATTAAAAAACATGTTTATGGCCCAGTATAAATGGAAAGTACTCAGTTTGACAGTATCTTAGAAAAAAATCCACTTAACTTGTAATATTGTGCCGTTTAATTTTTATTGTGCTTAACATTGTTCATAGTGTAAAGCGTAATTTCAACATTAAGAAACAAGTCTTATGCACAGTACTCTATGGAAGTGATTGTATCTTCTCCTGTAATGCTTGGTTCCTTAAGAACCAGTGTGCCTTCCAGACGCTAGCCAGTTATTTCCTGAAGATGGCCTAATAAACTGAAAACTAGTTCGAAATAAACAAAAATCAGTAGAACAAAGACAGTGTACTTGTTATTCAACCTTAAAAATCAAAAGCAGCTGTTCCAGTTTAGGAATCTGAATTTCTAAAATAAATAAAAATTCAAGTGATTATTAAAACCTGGAAGTCTGCAACTGTGGACCCTTGGCTGCACTTAGTTTCTGTGAAAATGGTACATCAGTTGCACCTTCCATTGCAAAAGTGTTTGAGGTTGACGCTTTAAAATTATTCTCCCTATATCAGCCTGTCCCAAGCATTTAAGTAATATCTGCTTTAACACATGCCCCAAATTTACTGGAATGTGGTTACTACGGATTTTTATTTCGTTGAAACATCAATAGCACACTAAAAGCGTGTAGCACTTGTGAGATTAGCAACGGATTCGCTGCACTCATTCTGTTTGTTAATGACCTAACGGTGAAATAAACTCAGCTTTTACTGTATCATAGTTCTTTCTTTCTCGGGGCCTTTGCCCCGCTCCAACGCGGGGTCGGCTTTGTTATTACGGATTTGGCAGTGTTAATGGGAGAGGGTGGCCGGATGCCCTTCCTGACGCCACCCCGAACCCCCCGGGACGGAAGTAGTGTACCCCAGCTGTCTGCGTGTAGTGTAAGTCATGAAATAGCGCGAACGTTTTTTTCAAATATCTGTGAGTCGTGTAACTGAGGTGAAACTGTGTGACCAGCACCGTATGCACCTTGCGGGATGTGGAAAACCGCTTAAAAACCACATCCAGGCTGGCCGGCATGCCGGCCCTCGTCGTTAATCCTAGCCGCGTCCAGGAAGCAGCGCATTAGCGCTCTCGGCTACCGTGACAGGTCTTTTACTGTATCGTAATCGGGTAGATGCTGCCGGAATTACATTAGGAATTGAGACACTTATAGTAGTAAAGCAGTTTTGCTATTTGCGGAGCAAAATAACTGATGATGGTCGAAGTAGAGAGGATATAAACTGTAGACTGGCAATGGCAAGGAAAGCGTTTCTGAAGAAGAGAAATTTGTTAACATTGAGTATAGATTTAAATGTCAGGAAGTCATTTCTGAAAGTATTTGTATGGAGTGTAGCCATGTATGGAAGTGGAATGTGGACGATAAATAGTTTAGATAAGAAGAGAATAGATGCTTTCGAATTGTGGTGCTACAGAAGAATGCTGAAGATTAGATGGGTAGACCACATAAATAATGAGGAGGTGTTGAATAGATTTGGGGAGAGGACAAAGTTGTGGCACAGTTTAACTAGAAGAAGGAATCCATTGGTAGAACGTGTTCTGTGGCACCAAGGGATCACCAATTTAGTATTGGAGGGCAGCGTGGAGGATAAAAATCGTAGTAGGAGACCAAGAGATGAATACACTAAGTAGATTCAGAAGGATGTAGGTTGCAGTAGGTACTGGGAGATAAAGAAGCTTGCACAGGATAGAGTACCACGGAGAGCTGCATCAAACCAGTCTCTGGCCTGAAGACCACAACAACAACAGTCTTTCCGATTAATATGAGCACCGCTGCGTTTGAATTGTTTTAATAGCCACAGGTGAGGCATGAAGGGCAACCACAGCTCGCGAAGGCATGCGAGCAACGTGCTAACGACCAGCCAGTGGGTACCACAAAACAAACGGGGCTTCAGCGACCCCGCCCATCGCTGCTGAGAAATCTAATGAGACGAATAACTAACTGTACGTGGCGAGGCGAGCGTCTTGGCACTCACGACATGTGAGACTTCCATTGTCACTGCAACACGGAGCCAGCAGACAATGCCATGTGTCACTCATTCAGGTGCAAACGAGCTGCATACAGTTACTGCCGGAACAAGTAAAGTGTGTGTCTAGAGGAAGAGCACTGCAGTTTGGAACTACGTGCACTTGAGTCTGTTCAGAAAGTCTTTTGACACTGCCCATTTGCACTGTTCACTCGGTAAAGACAATGATACCACATCTGCGACTGGTATACGATATTTCGTTGAACGAGGGGTAGCAATAAACTACTAAATTAGTTGCGGTCATCAGTCCGAAGATTGCTTTTATACAACTATTTATGCTATTCTGTCGTGTGCAGACTTTATCTCCGGATAACAACTGCGATCTACTTCCTTCTCAATATTCTTACTATATTCATCTCTCGATCTCGCTCTATGATTTTTACCCACCACACTTCCGTCCAGTACTAAACTGGTCGTCCTTTAATGTCTCAGAATATGTGCTATCAACCGATCACTTCTATTATTCAAGTTATGACACAAATTTCTAGTCTCCCGAATCATATTCAGCACCTTCTCATTAGTTACGTGATGTACCCACCAACTCTTCAGCATTCATCTGTAGCATCAAATTTTAAAAGCTTCTATCCTCTTCTTATCTGACAGTTCATCGTTTACGTTTCACTTTCATAGATGGCTACAGTTCGGACAAATATCTTCAGAAAAGACTCATAAACACTTAAATTGAAATTGCTGTTAGCAAATTTATCTTCTTCAGAAATGCTTTTCTTGCTGTTGCCACTCTACCCTTTATAACCTCCCTACTTCGGCCACTATGACTAATTTTGTTGCCCAAATACCAAAATTCTTCTACTACTTTTACTGTCTCGTTTCCTATTCAGGTTGCCTCAACATCGCCTCATGTATTCGAATAAATTCCATTACCCTTGATTTGCTGTTGTTGACGGTCGACCTACGTGCTTCTTTCAAGGCATTGTCTATTCCGTACCACTATTGTTTCAAATCGTTAGCTGTCTCTGACAGTTGTCATGGACAATTTTATTTTTCTCCCTGAACTTTAATCCCTTCTCCAAATTTTTCTTTGGTTTCTTTTACTGCTTGCACGATGTAGAGACTGAACAACATCGGGGATAAGCTAAACGCTGTCTCAGTTCCCAACCACTTCTCCCCTTTCACCGCCCTTGACTCTCGTAGGTGCCGTCTGGTTTCTGTACGAGTTGTAAATAGTGTTTCGTTCCGCGTATTTTACCATTTATACCTGCATTCAAGGAGTTTATTCCATTCGAGATTGTCAGAAGTTTACTCCAAATCTACAAATGCCATAAATGTAGCTTTGCTTTTCCATGATCTGTCTTCTAAAGTAAGTTGTGTAGTTATCAGCGCCGCGGGAGTTCCTGTATTTCCCCAGAGCCCAACTGATCTTCCCTAAGTTCGGCTTATATAATTTTTTCCATTCTTCTGTAAAAGACTGTTGTTAGTATTTTGCAACCATATCCTACTAAACTGATTGTTCGGTAATATCCACATCTGTCAGCTCCTGATTTCTTTGGAATTGGAATTATTACGAGGAGCGTTCAATACGTAATGCAACAAAAAATTTTTCAGCTAATTTCGGTTGAAAAATTGCGCAATTTGTTGTGGGACATCATGAAATATTACCACTTTCGCCTGTATAGTATCATGAAATTCCGATGCGCAGCGGCGCTGTAAACAGCCTTCAGAATGGCGTCTGTAACAGAGATGCGTTCCAGAGAGCTGTCATCGAGTTTCTTTTACCGGAAAACCAGAGCATCTCAAATATTCATAGGCTCTTGCAGAATTTGTACGGAGCCCTGGCAGTGATCAAAAGCATGGTGAGTCGTTGGGCGAGCTGTCGGTCACCACAGCAACAAAATCGCGCAGATCTATCCGATCTCCCTCGTGCCGGCAGACGCACACAGCTGTGACTCCTGCAACGTTGAAACGTGCGGACCCTCTCATTCGAGATGAGCTGCGCATCACAATAACACACCACACTGCATAATTGGACGTCTTTATTGGTAGTGCTGAGCACACTCGTCAACCAGTTCGGGTTGTCAAAGGTATGTGTCCTCTGGGTCCCTCGCCGCCAAACAGAAGACCGTAAAGAGCAACGAAGGACCATCTGTGCGGAATTGCTTACTCGTAGCGAGGCTGATGGTGACAATTTTTTGTTGTACATCGTCACAAGTGATGAAACATGTGTTCATCACCTCGAACCGGAAACCAAATGGCAGTCCACGGAGTGGCACCACACAACCTATCCTCCGAAGAAAAAGTTCAAAGCCACACTCTCAGTCGGAAAGTCATAGCGACGGCCTCTGAAGGGGTCATTCTACCCTAATATGACGAAGTCCAGAAATTCACACGAAGTGTCAACGCTTTGACGACATAACCTACATCTACGCCAAAATGACGCGCGAGTTGAACAACATCCCACAGAAGAACGTTTCCAACGGTTTGACATGGTTGTGTGAACATTCTTTCTTTTGCAGTTAGGTATAAGGGGGCGGGGTGACAAACTACACTACTGGCCATTAAAATTGCTACACCAAGAAGAAATGCAGATGATAAACGGGTATTCATTGGACAAATATATTGTACTAGAACTGACATGTGATTACATTTTCACGCAATTTGTGTGCATAGATGCTGAGAAATCAGTACCCAGAACGACCCCCTCTGGCCGTAATAACGGCCTTGATACACCTGGGCATTGAGTCAAACAGAGCCTGGATGGCGTGTACAGGTACAGCTGCCCATGCAGCTTCAACACGATACCACAGTTCATCAAGAGTAGTGACTGCCGTATTGTGACGAGCTAGTTGCTCGGCCACCATTGACCAGACGTTTTCAGTTGCTGAGAGATCTGTAGAATGTGCTGGCCAGGGCAGCAGTCGAACATTTCCTGTATCCAGAAAGGCCCGTACATTACCTGCAACTTGCGGTCGTGCATTATCCTGCTGAAATGTAGGGTTTCATAGGTATCGAATGAAGGGTATAGCTACGAGTCGTAACACATCTGAAATGTAACGTCCACTGTTCAAATTGCCGTCAATGCGAACAAGAGGTGACCGAGACGTGTAACCAATGGCACCCTATACAATCACGCCGGGTGATGCGCCAGTTTGGCGATGACGAATACACGATTCCAATGTGCGTTCACCGCGATGTTCCTAAACACGGATGCGACCATCATGATGCTCTAAAGAGAACCAGGATTCGTCCGAAAAAATGACGTTTTGCCATTCGTGCACCCAGGTTCATCGTTGCGTACACCATCGCAGCCGCTCCCGTCTGTGATGCAGCGTCAAGGGTAACCGCAGCCATGGTCTCCGAGCTGATAGTCCATGCTGCTGCAAACGTCGTCGAACTGTTCGTGCAGATGGTTCTTATCTTGCAAACGTCCCCATCTGTTGACTCAGGGATCGAGACGTGGCTGCACGATCCGTTACAGCCATGCGGATGAGATGCCAGTCATCTCGACTGCTAGTCATACTAGGCCGTTGGGATCCAGCACGGCGTTCCCTATTACCCTCCTGAACCCACCGATTCCATATTCTGCTAACAGTCATTGGATCTCGACCAACGCGAGCAGCAATGTCGCGATACGATAAACCGCAATTGCGATAGGCTACAATCCGACCTTTATCAAAGTCGGAAACGTGACGGTACGCATTTTTCCTCCTTACACGAGGCATCACAATAATGTTTCACCAGGCAACGCGGGTCAGCTGCTATTTGTGTATGAGAAATCAGTTGGAAACTTTCCTCATGTCGGCACGTTGTAGGTGTCGCCACCGGCGCCAACCTTGTGTGAATGCTCTGAAAAGCTAATCATTTGCATAGCACAGCATCTTCTTCCTGTCGGTTAAATTTCGCGTCTATAGCACGTCCTCTTCGTGATGTAGCAATTTTAATGGCCAGTAGTGTGTGCAAAACACCTGAAGCATTAAAACCACCATGATAACGCTACTTTAATTTTTACTTTATTCTATTTTTTCTTACTTTTGTTAATACAATCTCAAACTTTTTGGACTAAGGTGGTGGGGTGTATACGTACATGTAGATTGGAGGAAATACTGCATAGTTGGCACTGTATAGTCTTCTGGACTTCTGCGGAGTTTTCGTCAGTTACAGATGGGACAGTCTTTTTGACGAGGTTTCCAATGATGTACAAGTTTGTGGATTAGAAGGAAGGGAGTACGTCTGCGTTTAACGTCACGTCGACATCGAGGTTATTAGAGACGGAGCAAAGGCTCAGGTTGTGTCAGGGATGGGGAAGGTAATCACGGGAAACCATTTCTGGATGACCGAGGCCGGCCGCGGTGGTCTAGCGGTTCTGGCGCTGCTGTCTGGAACCGCAAGACCGCTACGGTCGCAGGTTCGAATCCTGCCTCGGGCATGGATGTTTGTGATGTCCTTAGGTTAGTTAGGTTTAACTAGTTCTAAGTTCTAGGGGACTAATGACCTCAGCAGTTGAGTCCCATAGTGCTCAGAGCCATTTGAACCATTTTTTTGATGACCGGATTCCTGTTTGAACCGACGTCCTCCCCAATGCGAATCGAGTGTGTTAACCACTGCACCACCTCGCTCGGTCGTCTGGATTAGAAAACATGAGTTTAAGCATTTCTGTAACCTTCACTCGCACATGATGTAAATGTAGCTGCGTTGTATCATAAACGAGGTACACAGAAATCAAATTCTATAACACAGCAAAATACTAACACGAATTCTTAACAGACGAATGGAAAAAGTGGTAGAAACCGACCTCGGGGAAGATCAGTTTCGATTCCGTAGAAATGTTGGAACACGTGAGTCAATACTGACCCTACGACTTATCTTGGAAGATAGATTAAGGACAGGCATACCTACATTTCTAGCACTTGTGGACTTAGAGAAAGCTTTTGACAATGTTGACTGGAATACTCCCTTTCAAATTATGAAGGTGGAAGATGTAAAATACAGGGAGCGAAAGGCTATTTACAATTAGTACAGAAACCAGATGGCAGTTATAAGAGTCGAGGGGCTTGAAAGGCAAGCAGTGGTTGTCAAGGGAGTGAGACAGGGTTGTAGCCTATCCCCCATGTTATTCAATCTGGGTATTAAGCAAGCAGTAAAGGAAAAATTCGGGGTAGGAATAAAAATCTATGGAGAAGAAATAAAAAGTTTGAGGTTCGCCGATGACATTGTAATTCTGTCAGAGACAGCAAAGGACCAGGAAGAGCAGTTGAACGGAATGGACAGTGTCGTGAAAGAAGGATATAAGATGAACATCAACAAAAGCAAAAAGAGGGTAACGGAATGTAGTCGAATTAAATTGGGTGATGCTGAGGGAATTAGATTAGGAAATGAACACTTAAAGTAGTAAATGAGTTTTGCTATTACGGGGAGCAAAATAACTGATGATGGTCGAAGTAGAGAGTATATAAAATGTAGACTGGCAATGGCAAGGAAAGCGTTTCTGAAGAAGAGAAATTTGTTAACATTGAGTATAGATGTAAATGTTAGGAAGTCGTTTCTGAAAGTATTTGTATGGAGTGTAGCCATGTATGGAAGTGGAACGTGGACGATAAATAGTTTAGACAAGAAGAGAATAGATGCTTTCGAATTGTGGTGCTACAGAAGAATGCTGAAGATTAGATGGGTAGATCACATAAATAATGAGGAGGTTTTGAACAGATTTGGGGAGAAGGCAAATTTGTGGCACAGTTTAACTAGAAGAAGGAATCCATTGGTAGAACGTGTTCTGAGGCACCAAGGGATCACCAATTTAGTATTGGAGGGCGGCGTGGAGGGTAAAAATCATAGCAGGAGACCAAGAGATGAACACACTAAGCAGATTCAGAAGGATGTAGGTTGCAGTAGGTACTGGGAGATAAAGAAGCTTGCACTGGATAGAGTACCACGGAGAGCTGCATCAAACCAGTCTCTGGACTGAAGACAACAACAACAACAACAACAACACAGTATAACACCTATACAAGGTTTCCAGTCAGCAGAGTGCATCGTCGTGCCCAAAGTCACTTGAGTCATTCAAGTTGCTGTTCAGTGGATTGAATCTCTTGGCCTTATTTCATTAGAGGGCTCGATTACTGCGAGCTATCCCTCTATAGTCACACTGTCCCGCAAAGATGGGTCACAAAAAGAGAAATGGGAAAGCAAGCACCTTCGTTTTGTGTAGGTGGCCAATTATCAGCAACAGCGGCTAAAATTCATTATTTTTACCCTCTTGATTTTGAAACGCTTGTATTATCCATAGTTACTGAAATGTCTTTGTTGTTGTTTCTGGTTTCGATTTTACGTTTCCAAGAAAAACAACGGAATAGAGCTTTTCAGTTTTGTCGTGAGCTTAAGGTAAGGGAAACAAATAGTAGAAACCAGTTAATTCTAAAGTAACCTATTCTGAAACAACTAAAAACGAGGTAGTTTCGCTCAAATATCTGATTATTGTGTAGTTCTGAAAGAAAAAAAAATAGCTTGTTTCACTATCTCTACCAAATTGCACCAATGGTAGACCAGCAACAATGTATCTATTAACAGGTAATAAGCTAGCAGTAGAAATCAGCCCACCACATATTACTGAACTGCTTTTTTTTTTTTTATACCAGTTAAGGAAGACAGGGAAGTCACGCTGCGCTCCCGGCCAGGCTGTATGTTGGCAACAGTGCCGGCACACGTGGCGGGCGGAGACTTGCGGAGTGGGTCTTTGTCGAGATGAGGCGCGCTCCGCTGGCAGGTAGGCGGGCGGGCGGTCGTATCGATTGCAGCCCGCCACAATGCGCTCCTTTCTTCGACAACACTCATTAGTCGTGGCGAAAGCACCGCGGTCAGGTGTCGAGGGCCTTTGTCCGCTGTTTCTCCGCCATGTGATACGCTGTGACAGTCTGCCCGGTGAATGACGCCGCGAGATCAATACTCCCCGTGAATACTCATTACCTGGAGAGTACCATCTTACCGAGATAGTCAAGTATTTGAGCCGCTGAGCGCCAGAATGGCGTTCAGGGCGGATAAGTAAAAAGTTTAAGGTTTTCTCTGGGTGACGACAGTGCCAAAACCGATGCCGAGGCAGGCTAGAACGCAATATCTACGATGGGTGCTCCATAAATAATGCAACACATTGTTTTCTCACCTAATTTCCGGTAAAAATATTCGTAATTCGTTGTGGCACATTGAGGAATATTCTCAATTCAGCCGCTATAATTCCATGAAGTTCCGATAGGTGGCGGTGCTATACACAGCCTCCAAAATAGTGTGTGGGTTGAAAGCAGAGAGCTGTCGTGGAGTTTTCTTTGACGAAAAACCAGAGAATCGCAGGTATTCATAAGCTTTTGCACAATGTCTACGGAGACCGGGCAATGAATAAAAGCACAGCCGGCCAGAGTGGCCGAGCGGTTCTAGGCGCTACAGTCTGGAACCGCGCGACCGCTACGATCGCAGGTTCGAATCCTGCCTCGGGCATGGATGTGTCTGATGTCGTTAGGTTAGTTAGGTTTAAGTAGTTCTAAGTTCTAGGAGACTGATGACATCAGAAGTTAAGTCCCATAGTGTCAGAGCCATTTGAATAAAAGCATAGTGAATGGTTGGTGAGGCGTCTATCATCACGGCAACAAGGGCGCGCAAACCTGTTCGATCTCACGTGTGCCGGCCAGGCGCACACAGCTGTGACTCCTGCAATGTTGGCTGCACTGGTTAGCCGTGCGGTCAAGGCTCCTTGCCACGGTTCGCACGGCTACCCCGGCCATGGGTGTGTGTGTTGTCCTTAGCGTAAGTTAGTTTAAGTTAGATTAAGCAGTGTGTAAGCCTAGGGACCGATGAACTTAGCAATTTGGTCCCACAGGAACTTACCGCAAATTTCTAATTTTTGCCTGCAATGTTGGAACGTGCGGACACTCTCATTAGAGGTCATCGATAGATAACAACCAAACACTTTGCAGCACAAGTGCACATCAGTGGTGACACACTCATCTACCAATTGGGCTACTCAAAGGGGTGTGCCCACTCGGTTCCTCACAGCCCAACAGAAGACCATAAACAGCAACGATGGACCATCTGTCCGGAATTACTTGCGTGTAAGGAGGCTGGTCGTGACAACATTTTGTCGAACATCGTCACAAGTGACGAAACATGGATTCATCACCTGGAACTGGAAACGAAACGGCAATCCATGTAGTGGCGCCGCACAAATAGCGGCCGGCCGCTGTTGCAGCAGGACCGGAAGGATAGCCGGGAACTCTGCAAATCTTGGACGCAGGTTAGAGGAACGAAGAAGTGGCACTTCGGAAACCACGCAGGCAGGGTTATTTCCAAAGATTTTTACTCAGAAGCTTACCATTGTACGAGTATAGGTTTTTCCTTTCAGACTTTCCGCGCTGGACGACATAAGACTAAAATATGGTTGGTCGGCGTTCCGAAGAATCTGTAGAGAGGGAGAATATTCCATGGTTTCGTGAATATGATTCGTTTTCGGAATTAGGATGGTGGGGAGCTGCGCCTTGCTGGGAAGCCACCGGTGAGGAGACGAGGTATTCTGTTGTGAGCGCCCGTGTGTGATGGTCGCTCGGTATCAGCTTTGTTGGTACAAACGGACTTGCTGTCTTTGCTCTCAGGAGAGTTTATAGTTAGACAGTTAGGCACTGTACTGTTGCGAACATATACGATTCTGGACTTCACCTCCGGGTTGGAAGTCGCCGTTGAGTACGCAGCGTTCAGTAATTGAGAGCACTTCTGCCTATCTTAACTCCGTCCTTGTGGCTGAGAGTTCGCGTTTCTCGTCTGTAGAACAAAGAGAGGAGAAGACAGTACTAGAGTATATTAGTCAGACGATTGCCTTCTGCCGTCCTAGTGTTTGAAAGAGTTTGTTTGTGGCTGGAGTTCTTCCATCGTTGCAGACGAGTACGAGAACCATCACTTCGACGCGCCGGACGCAGTACATACTGTGATATCGCAAATTTTTTCGGCTTATTATAACTATAAAGCTATACACCTGTGATCACGTTAGTTTATTTCCACTGAGGTTCCACGCCACCGTAGATCACCTTTGAAAGTAGCGTCTTCTAGTGTTTGGTACGTAGATGATGTCAGTCATTTACCGTCATTGGTATTAGATCGCGCAGTCATAATAAGGGGCAGAGTTGGGCAATTGATTAATAATTTTAGTTAGGAAATATAGACAATTGTACTTAAAGGGTTGATTTCAATCTATAATAAAATATATTGAACAACAATGTTTATCATTTAGTAGCATTAGTTGCTTTCATCATTGATTTATGTTTAGATAGTAATTTGTTTGTTGAAAAGACCATTAAGAGATCCTAAGATCTGCTTCAGGGGGATAGCCAGACAGGGAAAAATCATCATTTTAGCGTTCATTGTTTTCCCTTGCGCACATTCATTTTACACTCGCCTGGAGTAGCATCTTGGAAATGAAACAACTGTGAATTTCCAGATTTCAGAATAACTCTACTCGATCTCTCCCTTCAGAATCTCTCCCCCCTGGATATAAACAGAAAGTTACTGTCGACGTCACTCACCCATCTTCGTTATGGAGTTGGAAAATCCAGAAGTAACCTCCACAAATTATACATCGCAGCGGTTACCACGAACTGTGACAGCATAGAACCATAGACGATCGATCGCCTGTTTGACAGTCAGCTGTGTTGCATCTGGCCTGCAACTTGGAGCGCAATTGAGGTTGCATGGTTTTGGTCAACAGTAGTGTAGCTTGATGATTTCTTCTCTCATTCACTTTTAATGGTAAAAAGCGTTTATTGTGTTTGTTTCTCACGAGAATAAATAATAATAATCATCATTATCATCATATGCAGGGTTTTACAAAAAGGTACGGCCAAACTTTCAGGAAACATTCCTCACACACAAATAAAGAAAAGATGTTATGTGGACATGTGTCCGGAAACGCTTAATTTCCATGTTAGAGCTCATTTTAGTTTCGTCAGTATGTACTGTACTTCCTCGATTCACCGCCATGATTTCATACGGGATACTCTACCGGTGCTGCTAGAACATGTGCCTTTACAAGTACGACACAACATGTGCTTCATGCGCGATGGAGCTCCTGCACATTTCAGTCGAAGTGTTTGTACGCTTCTCAACAACAGATTCGGTGACCGATGGATTGGTACAGGCGGACCAATTCCATGGCCTCCACGCTCTCCTGACCTCAACCCTCTTGACTATCATTTATGGGGGCATTTGAAAGCTCTTGTCTACGCAACTCCGGTACCAAATGTAGAGACTCTTCGTGCTCGTATTGTGGACGGCAGTGATACAATACGCCATTCTCCAGGGCTGCATCATCGCATCAGGGATTCCATGCGACGGAGGGTGGATACATGTATTCTCGCTAACGGAGGACATTTTGAACATTTCCTGTAACAAAGTGTTTAAAGTCACGCTGGTACGTTCTGTTGCTGTGTGTTTCCATTCCATGATTAATGTGATTTGAAGAGAAGTAATAAAATGAGCTCTAACATGGAAAGCAAGCGTTTCCGGACACATGTCCACATAACATATTTTCTTTCTTTGTGTGTGAGGAATGTTTCCTGAAAGTTTGGCCGTACCTTTTTGTAACACCCTGTATACAGACACGAACAAGCCCACACATAATGTCGTTTCATAAAATGATAATTGCAGGTGTGACTGAATTATCCTTAATAGTGAACAGTTTACTTCTACATCCACATCATGCTCCGCAAACCTTCTAATGGTGTGTGGTGGAGAGTACTTGTGGCACCACTAACTGATCCCACCCAACCCCGTTCCATTCGAGAACGGCGCATGGGAAGAATGATTGTCAGTAAGCCTCGGTATTGGCTCTAATTTCTCGATTTTTCCCGTCGTGGTCATAACGCGAGATGTAGGTGGGAGGAAGTAATACGTTGCCCGACCCTTCCCGGGAAGCGCTCTCTCGAAACCTCAATAGCAAACCTTTCCGTGATGCATAACGCCTCTCTTGTAACGTCTGCCAACTGAGTCTGTTGATCATCTCGGTAACACTCTCGCATGATTCCGTAACGAAACGCACCGCTCTTCGTTTTATCTTCTGTCTTTCTTGTATACCTAACGGTGAACTAAGAGTTATTAAAACTGATTTTCAGATTGTGGCTGGCTGATAGCGGATATAAATAAAAGGAGACACCCAGCTGTTGAATAGATATTAATGTCTGTGCACTGATAATTTCTGGGGAGTCCTAAAATTATTCATATTTTTAAAACTACCATTTCTCTGTTCCCACAATCATCTAAAACGAAATGCGCGTCGTTAGGTAACTGTAGTAATTCTCTCTTGTCAGCGTACAAAGTATATCGAACTAAAATATGCCATCCCTAGAGTGGGATGCGATAAGCGCTGTAAACTGCAGTGTCCTCTCTCTGAAAGCCGGAAGAGGATCCCACACGTCAGCGGAGAGTGCAAGATTGGGAGCTTGGCGAGAGTTACTTCTTCAGATCTCTTTGGCTGAAGAGAAGATTGGCACTGCCGTGTAACAGATGCGTCGGATCCTGGTTTGTTCCACTGACAAATGGCACGTCTCCTCAAATTTTTCTTTAGCTCTGTACTATTTGAATTTAATCGCGCTATTGTTTTTTAGACGTTTTAATTTTCACTAACGCTATTATCGGTATGCATCCCAATGCATGCGTACCTAGTATGTTTTAAAAGGCCACACATAAATACGGTGTTTTCCGCTGCTCATACCTCGGTTTCTGTTGGTGATGAAATGGCAGGGTCAAGTGTTTTGGATAGCCCTTGGACTAGCAATTATTTTTATACCCAACAGCAGGATAGTCTTAGTCTCATAATCCTACAGTATGAATATTACACAGTTCCTCCTGCTTATGCAAATGAAGCAAATCAGTTGGTTCTTTTTGTGTTTGATACGGTCTACGATGGGCTTGATGGGACTTATGGAGGCGCCATCAGTTCATTTTTTACTATATTTACTGTATATAAAACGTGAGGACCAATACCTAGCCAAGGATTCCAAGACGTCTATGCACAGCAAATGGCTGAAATTTTTCCGATATATTCCTAAGATCCAAATCTCGAGCAACCATGAAAATTTTCTTGATATCTTTACCTATTTCTCAGATGCAGAGTTTCAGATTTACCCTACTTCTATACTTAAGATTCGGTATCATGCGAAATCTAAAATAATAAATCATCGCAGCAAATTGCTCACATTGTAACAGTATATGCTCTAGGCATTTATGTAGAAGAGCGATCTCCCAGTTTTCAATAACACTTTCCCGTTATCGAGAAACACCCCAAAAACTTGTTTCTTGGGTACCAAAAACCAAACCACGAATTCCGAGACGGATATCCACGACACTTGGCTGTAATTTGTACAATGCATTCCTAAGATCCCGATGTCGAACAACCTTGTAAATTTTCTTCGTATCTTTATCCATTTCCAACATACATAGGTTCAAATTTACCTTATTTGTACATGTAAAATACACACGTAAAATCCAGTGTGAGACAGAAG
This sequence comes from Schistocerca nitens, assembly GCF_023898315.1. Lineage (NCBI taxonomy): Eukaryota > Metazoa > Arthropoda > Insecta > Orthoptera > Acrididae > Schistocerca > Schistocerca nitens. Next base: position 303,635,478 of record NC_064622.1, read on the forward strand.
CTTACTTTCTACAGTGACCTATCAGGAGGAAATATGCTGCAAAGTGTCTCCGTTATCATCTGGGAACCACATGTTGTAGTACTATAGACATGTAAATTCTCTTTGCACGTAAAATCTGGTGTGGGATGTAAAATTAGTTTTGCATTATCTCAATTTCACATAAGTAAACTATCTAAATTTTACTGACCAATACACTTCTTTCCTTATGAGTTACATGCCCTGCTCCAGCAAGGGAAAAAAAAGAAAAAAAAAGAGACGGCGGAAAACTGCTCCTATCGGAGCACGAAAATGCTAATATCTTTCTGTTTATTACAGAGGTTGTGTTATAGAAAGAGCGAAGGAGACAATGGCAGTATGAGAGAATGGGAGAGACACAGCGGAAATGGAACAAAGTTAACAGTGCTAGGAAAAGAGTGAAGGAGACAGTGCTACGGAGAGAGGAATACAGAAGAAGAGAATGTGGGAACGAGTGAGAGTTAGTTATAATAAGAGGCAGAGTATATGACAATGACAACAAAGAAGAGAGAGCGAATGACAGCGGGAAGAAACAGCAACAGTAGGAAGGAAGCAATGAGACATTAGCAGCAAGAGAAAGCAAGAGGGAAACAGTGACAGTGTCAGGAGAGTGTAGCAGTAGGAAAGAATGAAGGGAACCGTGGCTGTGACTCAGGAGATAATAGAGAGAGACAACGACAAAGAGATAGAGACAATGAGTTGGGTTGAATGGTTGAATGTGAGAAGGCGACTGGGAGTGGATGGGTATGGGCGACGTACAGCGATGCACTAGTGTACGTGAGTGAGTTGCGGTTAGGGAGTTTAAGGTAGGTCAAGAAAAGAGCGAATATGTTCGCACGCCGAAATTTTTGGGAAAATTTTTAAAGGCACTAAGGAAGAGAGTATGAGGCAACTGGTACACCACTTTTCAGTCAAGGTAAACAAGAACATATTTGCATTTTTGTGCCCCGATACGAGGATTTTTCCGCGTTTCTACTAACGAACGGTCATCGACGTAGCAGCCACACGTTGTGTTTAGGTCGGGGCTGCGAAAGCAGGCAGTAACGGTTTTTTCGATGGGGAAGGCGGCAGATGAGACCGTGAGGCGTCACCCGACACGGTAAGAGCTGGCTCGCTGGAGCACGGCGGGGATAAAGGAATTCCCGTGAAATTACGGGCGCAACAGCTGGTTCTCCCTATAGGGCCGTTCGGAAACCTGATAGGCTGCGCAGCTTCGTAGCCCGACCTGACCTGTTGAACACGGCGGACAGCCGCAGCGACAGTGGTAGTGAATGTCCACGAGCAATCACTGTGGGGTGGGGGGGGTGGGGGAGGGGGGCGACAGGTGAGTCTGGTGGCAGCTGCTCTTCAACGCGCGTCTGCTCCTCCGAACAACGTGCGTCTCTTTCACCTGGGAGTCTCTTTTTGCGTCAAGAACTATAGAGAAAAGCAACCTGATAACAGGATCAAAGCGGGGTAGGGCACGTCGAAGTGAACAACATTTTCTGGGTAACGATAGATCCGAAATGCTCCATTAGAGAACTAAAACCTTAAAACTACAGCCAATCGGTGACGAGCGCGCGATAGTTTGTACTGTAAACTGACGTGTTTGAGTGTGTCTAACAGTGCGGTGTTCTACGATTAAACTACTCCTACAAGACTTTTTATGGCCTGACGAAACTACTACAGTCCGGCCGTAACTCTAGGTCCTTTGATTGCTCTGAGAGACGGCTTATTGGAACTACAACATATGAAATATTTCTTTACTTTATTACGTTAACGATAAAAATATTTACTTAACTTGATACAATCATTTGCCACACAAGTGCTTGATAATTTACAACTGTCATTGATTATTACAGAAACACTTGATGCACTTATTAACAAACGGTTCTCATGAAGTACTGCGCTCAACATTTACAAAAGTGCTTTCCATCTGAGACCTGAATAACTGTAATCCTGCTCGATGATACTGACTGCTTCAGCTGAGACCACCTACTTCCATTCTCGCCTCTATATGGACCTACTTGTGAGGACACTGTGGTACTGAGAGAGGTTTGTGTCTTCTTCAGCCTCTCCCATTCGCCGAACTGCAGCAAGACATTGCTTATGTGCCTGGTATCGACGTACGTTGCCGGCTGTGCTATGGAACCCCAGTCTCTGGACGATACCACACAACTACTCTACAGTTCACATTTACGTGATTGCCAGAGAGTTCGTCGAACGACTTTCACACTATTTCTCTACCGTTCCACTGTCTGACAGCACGAGGAAAAACGAATACCTAAAACTTTCTGTGCGAGCTCTGATTTGTCTTATTTTATTACCTATATCATTTCTCCCTAAGTAGATGGACTTCAACGAAATATTTTAGCATTCAGAGAAGAAATTTGGTGATTTAAATTTCATGAAAAAATCTCACCGCAACGAAAAACACCTTTGTTTTTACAATTTCCACCTCAACTCGCGTATTATATCCGTCCCACTCTCTCCCCTATTTCGCGAATATACAAAACGAGCTGCCCTTCTTTGAACTACTTCGACGTCCTCCGTCAATCCTATCTGGTAAAGATCTCATAATGAGCACTGGTATTGTCGCAGATGACGAACAAGCATAGTGTTACGAGTCTCTTTAGCGAGTCTGTTGCATCTGGTAAATATTTTGTTAATAAAACGCACTCTGTCGCGTGCGATTAGCCGAGCGGTCTGAGGCGCTGCAGTCATGGAGTGTGCGGCTGGTCCCGGCGGAGGTTCGAGTCCTCCCTCGGGCATGGGTGTGTGTGTTTGTCCTTAGGATAATTTAGGTTAAGTAGTGTGTAAGCTTAGGGACTGATGACGTTAGCAGTTAAGTCCCATAAGATTTCACACACACAAACGCACTCTTTAATTCGCTTTCCACGAAACATTGCCTATTTCAGTTGTTCCGGATTGTTACCCCTATTTACAGGGTGAGGCGAATAAAAGTGGCGCTGACGAGTGGATACGATTGCACATGAATGCGTGCGTATAACCACACACCGTGACGCGCACATCACGTCTACGCCCGCCAAGCGATGCTCACTGTAACTTAATTTTGTTCATCATGTTAGATGTTTCAGGAAAGTCTGCATCTGTGTCATTCGTGATTGAAATAATGAAAACTGCACTAATTACTTATGTTTTGATGCTTAGCACAACGCGTTTCGAGAACTGATTCTTATTTTCAAGTGCATTAGTGCACTTGTTAACACGAGTATGTTTGGCGATGTTTGTACGTGTGATTTTCTGCTCCTCTTGCTTCTTCACTTATATTTACAAAACATGCATCATTTATATGGATTAGGAACACCAGAGGGTCTATGACAGCTTTTTGGGAAACGCCATATATCGCTCACGTTTTAATGTCTACTGTATTTGTTATAACAGAAGTTCGATCATGCCCTCTGCACTTGAGCAAATGTTAAAACATGTGGCTTTTAGATATCACCAGCAACATGCCTGCTCCCCCGCCCCCTACACATCTGATTCTCTAAAGAATCGAACTCCCGTGTATAAAGCGTCATATTTTCCGAACCGTGTGTCATACAATGATTTAATTTTGCAATTATATTCAGTGGCATATGTGCATCTGTCTGCAAAACGTGCTGCGAATAGAGTTAGCTGTAAAGATGCATTAAATTAAAACGTCGTACTTGATGGTGAAGTTTTACCGCATGAACAGCGAAAGTGTAATGGCTGTCAAACTTCTTTCAACATTCTGTGGGAGATGCCAGCAAGAAAAATTTTCGTGAAGGTTTCAAATTATGTGAAAATTTAGTTGCAAGCCAGTAAATGCTTTGAGTTTCAAATTCTGGTAGAATATGTAATTTGCGGCCGTCATTTATGCTGTATATACATAGTTTATAGCTTTAATGTTTCATTTATCGAGTTAAACTTTCACCTTCAAATTATAGCTCGTAATGAGTAGATTATGACAGAATTTTAAATTTTTAAATTCAGTAAATTATTATATAAAATACCGAAAACAAAATTTTTGCTGCCCTTGCAAACCGTTGGATAGGCAACCTGCAAATAGGATAATGGACCTAAAAAATTCACGTCCAACGGAACCTGCAATAGTTTACCTAGCTTTGACCGTTCATATGAGCCGGAAAAAATCTCCGGTACTGATTTGATAGCAGGCTTAGTGGACCAGGGTCGTACTGGTGGGACTGGAAAGAGCAAAACTCCAGATCCCTATCTGGGACCGAACCTAGGATCTACAGCATGTAAGTCCAGCGCTACACCCGCTAGACCACCACGGTCACACGTCATAAGAGACTGTATTTTATATGGGTAGTGTAATGAAAGAAAGTTTATATTCTGTACAGCTTTGCGTTTCCTGTTCGTAGTTTCTGCTGTAATCTGAACTATCAAACCACTACTCGAGGCTTACTTGTGTGAGACTATTGATCCATTGGTCTGGCATTCGATACTAGCTCTGTCGTAGGATTCATATCGCTCAGTTATCACTTCTGTCATCTGTGGCAATGAGAAGAATGTTTGAAAAATACCGACTGCATCACGCATTCGGGAGGACGACGGTTCAATCCCGTCTCCAGCCATCCTGATTTAGGTTTTCCGTGATTTCCCTACATCGTTTCAGGCAAATGCCGGGATGGTTACTTTGAAAGGACACGGCCGATTTCCTTCCCAATCCTTCCCTAACCCGAGCTTGCGCTCCGTCTCTAATGACCTCGTTGTCGACGGGACGTTAAACTCTAACCACTAACCACCACCACCGACTGCATCATGGTTCGGAATCCAGATTAAACTGCAGGTGTCCGATAACGGGGTGGACCAGATAGTTCAAAGGTCGGAGGAAGGCAGTGGCATGTCATTTCCAAAAGAAAAAATGTCTGGTAAAGCTCTTGGTTAATCAAACCAACCTTAGCGTTGATACTAGCTTAACTTTGTCATTTTCTTCGATGACAAGAAGGAAGGAAGATCAGCGTTTAACGTTCCTTTGACGACTAGGTCATTAGTGCGCCAGCTGGTGGTGGGGAAGAATAGGGAAGGAGACCGACTGTCGCCTTTTACAAGGAACCATCCATATGTTCGCCATAAGCGACTTAAGAAAACCACGGAAATCTAAATCTGGACTGCCGCACGAGGATTTTAAACAGCTATTCTCCAGAATGCGAGCTCAGCAATAGAATCCACGAAAGGAGTTACTTGTCACAAGAAGACTCACTGTCAAAATACGGAGAGCAGACGTCCGTGACATGCGAAGAAGCATACAACGTCCTCCAATTCTAACACTGATCACTTTAATAAAATCTGATAGATCACGGAACTGACTAGAAAATGAAGATTACAATGGTTCTGGTATAACCAAAAGTTAGACACAACTTTCTGGACAGACACAGCAGAAGAAAATATGTTTTATGAAAGTAGATTCAAAAATGTTATATTTTCATGTTAGAACTCATTTTCTACAGCTATTCGTTGTCTATTAAGCATAGAAAACACGCTGCAACAGAACGTACACTTTTATCTTTCCTTTCTGGATAACGCATACGGTATCTTAAACAGATGGTCTCTACAGTATTCTCTCCGATGATAATACTTAACTTGTTACAGAGACGCACAGCAAATCTAAAGACAGCGGTACCTTACAGCAACAAGTAGCGAAAAGCAGTAAAATCCTTGCCCACCCGTGCGAACTTTTGTAAAAAACATAACGAAAAATCAGAATGAAGGCGGATAAAAGTGATATTAGCGGTTTTTTTCTGGCTGTAAACTGGAAGTGGGGAAATGAAGTGGCTGTGAGGGCCATTAAAAAAAAAGCCACTCGTGATTTATGAGATAATCGCTTGAGAGAGTCTGCGCCGTAACGAGTTGCCTTGTTACCAAGTAATGGGGCTTTTCGCTCCACAGCAGTAAAACGTCCAGTGGACCATGTAAGCAATAAACTTGTACTTCATTCTAAATTTTCAGCACTCGCAACGCAATATAAATTCTTACCTGCGCCTAACATTTTCTTTCCAACTGAATTATATTTCAGAGGCAAACAACAAGTAGGCTGGAAAGGCAGAAATGTAAAAAAGAGATGAGATTAAAACATGAAACCCCCATTGCGAGATGTATGAATCACTAAATCGTTTTACATCTTCTCTTGTCACATTTTCTGGTGCGGTTTTCTTGACATCATTCACATCCCAAACACATGGTAAATTTGTATTTTGTACTTCATTTCTTCCATTTTTCATATTGTGTAGGCTGAAGAGTGTTTATGATGGTCATTGGTCGTTCGGAAATGACGCAAGATTTTCCGAATAAGTAACAGGTGATTATTGTTGAAGAACGACATTAGGCCTGATATAAAATATCATTTTTTATAAGAATCTATCCTTGCCTCGGATCTCATGGCTGAAGAGAGAAAAGAATTAGCTGCGACAGGGAAATGCAGTTACCTCATAGTAAATACAAAACGTAAAAGACTATGTGACAAATGCACTGTAGTGCGAATACTGAACTTCTATGGTTTGCAGAAGAAACTAGTCTTCGTTGAATAAACAGAATGAATGTTAGTGATGACTGTTGTATTAATTACAAAGAAAAATTGTATGTATTTTTAAAATACAACGGTTTAATTACGTTAGTTTTCGATTATAGGACTTGACTGAAGAGGACTGAACTATAACCGTATGGACAATTCGTAGTAGCTCGTAAAGAAGTGCCTACAAAAAAGCAAAATTAATGGTAAGGAACATCAAAAATATTTCTACTTGAAGAAAACTACTGACAGTTGAAACGTTTTTCAGTTATTAATTTATTCATTAGTCCCAGGACAAAGCTAAATATTCTAGTTAATGTCAGTACATCCTAAGTACTATTTTCAAAAGTCTGTCACTTTATAGCGAAGTCTGTACTCTCATGTGGTACTATACACTGAAGAGCCAAAGAAATTGGTATACCTGCCTAATATTGTGTACGGCCCCCGCGAGCACTTAGAAGTGTCGCAACACAACGTGACGTAGACTCCACTAATGTCTGAGGTAGTGCTGGACGGAACTGACTCCAAGAATCCTGGAGGGCTCTCCATAAAGCCCTAAGAGTACGAAGGGGTGGAGATATCTTCTGAACGGTACGTTGCAAGACATTCCACATATGCCCGATAATGTTCATGGTCTGGGGAGTTTGGTGGCCAGCGGAAGTGTTCAAACTCAGAAGTGTGTGCCGGGAGCCATTCTGTAGCACTTGTGGACGTATGGGGTGTCACATTGTCCTGCTGGAATTGCCCAAGTCCGTCGGAATGCACAATGGACATAAATGGATGCAAGTGGTCAGACAGGATGCTTACGTACGTGTCACCTGACAAAGTCGTATCTAGACGTGTCAGGGGTCCCATATCACTCCAACTACACATACGCCACACTGTTATAGAGCCTCCACAAGCATGAACAATCCCCTGCTGACAGGCAGGGTCTATGGATTCATGAGGTTGTCTCCATACCCGTACACGTCCATCCGCCCGATACAGTTTGAAACGAGACTCGTCCGAGCAGGTAAACATGTTTCCAGTCATCAACAATCCAATGTCGGTGTTGACGGGCCCAGGCGAGGCGTAAAGCTTAGCGTCGTGCAGTCATCAATGGTACACGACTGGGCCTTCGGCTCCGAAAGCCCATATCGATGATGTTTCGTTGAATGGTTCGCACGATGACACTTGTTGATGGCTCAGCATTGAAATCTGCAGCAATTTGCGGAAGGGCTGCACTTCTGTCACGTTGAATGATTCTCTTGTCGTCGTTGGTCCCGTTCTTGTAGGATCTTTTTTTCGACCGCAACGATGTCGGAGATTTAATGTTTTACCGGATTCATGATTTTCACGGTACACTCGTGAAATGGTCGTACGGGAAAGTCTCAACTTTATCGCTACCCCATAGATGCTGTGTCCCATCGTTCGTGCGCCGACTATAACACCACGTTGAAACTCACTTAAATCTTCATAACCTGCCATTGTAGCAGCAGTAACCGATCTAATAAATGTGCCAGGCACTTTTTGTCTTATATGGATGTTTCCAACCGCAGCGCCGTATTCTGCCTATTTACATATCTCCGTATTTGAATACGCATGTCTGTACCAGTTTCTTTGGCGCTTCAATGTATATTAAAATTTCCTGTGTGTTGGACTGGATCTCGAAACCAGTCCTTGACTTTCACTCTCACTGCGCGTACCTAATGATCTATCCAGGTCAGACGAGGTATTGGCGGAAAGGAAGTTGCAAACAAATCGTCACTCGTGCCTGGGTAGCTCAGTCAGTTAGTCCACAACCCACGACGGTGATGTGACTTCTGAAGGCTTCCTTGTCTCGGTCTGCTGCAGGTCAAGAGCTGCCTGCTTTTCTTACTTCCTCCACTGATTGGATGGCGTTGAAAGGCAGAGATCCGCGTTGTAGTCTCAGCTCAGCGTACAGAAATCATAATCTGCTGGAATTTTTGGTCATGTTTATTCCATTACGATTATCTAGCTCAACAGTTTACTTATATGAAGGGAGCACGGGTAGCGTAATCTATTATGAGCTTCGTTAAAACATACGGTTAGTTGTAAGTTTTCTCCAGGCAGCGGGCTGAGAAGGGCAGGGGAGACCGGGAGACATTTACGCGGATTTCTTTTCGCATTTTTTTTTTTTTTTGGGTTAGAGCTAGGGTGTTTAAAATTTAGTCTTACAACATGGTTAGTAAACATAACTTAGTATATATATATATATATATATATATATATATATATATATATATATATATATATATACTTCTACCTAACCATTACATTTATGAGTGCAAAAATATTTTATACGCACATCAAATATGTTTTGCATCACCCTGGTTTCCAGAACTCCTGAAGATAGACGTTGACTGTGGATGTTGTATCACAGAGAGTCCCTTTGACTGTTCAGAGATGACACTAAACCCACCGAAAGATATAAGCAACCATGCATGAGCAGCGCCTATTAGACGGTTCAAATGGTTCAAATGGCTCTGAGCACTATGAGACTTAACTTCTGAGGTCATCAGTCCCCTAGAACTTAGAACTACTTAAACCTAAGGACAACACAAAAATCCATGTCCGAGGCAGGATTCGAACCTGAGACCGTAGCAGTCGCGCGGTTCCACACTGTAGCGCCTAGAACCACTCGGACATCCTGGCCAGCTATTAGACGGAGGGGGTCCGACAGCCGATCAGTTCCAATCAGTCCACCAGGAAGGGAGTACACGGTTCGTGTTGTCTGTAGTTCAACCATGTCTAGACAGTCAATACCGCTTTTCGATCGCGTCCAGCAAGGGCTCTCAAGAAGGGAAGTGTCCAGGCGTCTCGGAGTGAACCAAAGCGATGGTCTTCGGACATGGAGGAGATACAGAGAGACAGGAACTGTCGATGACATGCCACGCTCAGGCCACCCAAGGGCAACTACTGCAGTGGATGACTGCCACCTACGGATTATGGCTCGGAGGTACCCTGACACCAACGCCAATCGTGTAAATCATGCACTGAAATTACGAAAATGCATTTCAGTTGTAAATACGAAGGAAAAAATCCTTCCAGGTTCTTACATTTAACAAATCTTCCTAATTAACAGACAGACGGCCGGCCGGGGTGGCCGAGCGGTTCTAGGCGCTACAGTCTGGAACCGCGCGACCGCTACGGTAGCAGGTTCGAATCCTGCCTCGGGCATGGATGTGCGTGATGTCCTTAGGTTAGTTAGGTTTAAGTAGTTCCAAGTTCTAGGGGACTGATGACCTCAGAAGTTAAGTCCCATAGTGCTCAGAGCCATTTGAACCATTTTTGAACAGACAAACGTAATTTTGTGTATCAGTGGCTCATGAAGATATGTTAGGACTTGGTAAGTGGATATTTGAATAAAAATAGAATAACTAAGACATTTTCTCAGTCCTCACCTAGAGGTAGCAACGAAGGTGTATTTCAGCCACAGGATCTGTACAGCGTCATCACGAGATAATTTTAGAGGTCATCAGTCGCTGCCGCTATGCTGGATTTGTACGAACTCAGCCACTTCGTTGTCTTTTGCATCCTCGTTTCGATTTCATGATCATTTCCTGTTCGTAAGCCATTAGGGACCGTAGCTTGCTCCGCTTCAGGTAGCTTCTTTTTTGTTTTGTTTTTGGGGATATACTTGAATTGTGATTTTTATACAGAAGGTCAGTGCATTCTGTAAACTACAGATTAATAGTCAAAGATGCTAACCAGATGCTGCACTTTATCTTTTTTTTTTTACGTCTTGTGCTACTCGCCAGCAGATCAACAGTAGGGAACAACAGAAACAAAGAACACAGCCGTCGGCTTAGTATCACAACATAGAAATTCAAGAGTAAAGCCAGAAGTACTGATAAATCAGTATCTATTCATGAAGACGTCACAGAAACAAATATCTGATAATACTAACTGTATAAAGCTAACGCAAGGAAAATAAACTGTAATACAGATTATGTTCCAACGATCTCTTAACAGCATATCAGCCTCGCAGCGAGTCCCATATGCGCATACCATCTAGAATTCTAGAGTGTAACGTTCAAGATGAAGATCGTTATTAATGAATGACAACTATTCTGCGGATAAGATCTATCTCCCGCGGTGGAAAGCCAAGGTCGGAGACGTTGTATGATGTCAGAGAAGGTGCGTTGTTTTATAAGAGTCGTACCACTTACGTGGTCAGTATACGTCGATGTGTATCGACCTACGGGAGCGAGAGATAAGAAGTACTTTGACTTAATGTTGCGTATATCGTAAAACGATTTTGTGGTCTCGATGCAGCGATAAGCTGAACCAAAATTAAAAGTGGCGTACTTCCACTCCAGTGCAGTAATGTTACAGCGCAGCAGCGGCTCATATACATCTGTAAGGCTCTCATTTGTTTGAGAAGTAAATGGGTGAGGTAGATAGCAGGCGTGGACGGAAATTAAAACCGTGTTCCGCCCCGGGAACGGGGCTCTGCGGCACAGGAGCGATCTGTTTTATCGTACGGCGTTGTACAAGAATTTAGTGCCGTGAGCTGATCTCAGGTTACAGGCTACAGCGATAACATCTGTAAACAGCCGTGGCCGCTGGCTCACGAAACGAGCTGTGATTAGGCGGAGATCTACTTAATGCCACAGGAAACGAACGGTCAGTTAGGTAACGTGGTGGGAGAAGATAACAGCAAGGCATTGATGGAGGAACTGAGAAGGGCGTGTGATGGGCGCTTTAAAAATGAAGAGAGGGAATAAATCGGTGAAAGAACAGCCTACGCTTTTTATTATTGTAGATTAACTGGCAAAAGAAACAGTTATTTTACGAAGCGGTCCCTAGTGAAATACCAGGTATCTGTTTCATAGCAAACGCAGCGCCTACTGAAGAGAAGCGTTGGTTTTCCAAAACTGTTTTTCATGTGTAATGCAACGTCTTGTGATCATTGCTGTTAGAGAAAGTAGGCTACGAAGAAGTCAAAAGTTCGGGGACGTCCCTAAGCCACAAATCCAATTTCGACCATTACTTAGGGAGACCCATGAAAAAAATTTAAAGAAAGAGGTGAGAAAACGAAAGTTGTGTAAATCCTTGGACGTAGTAGGAGTGCTATCAATTTTGATTGAAATGAAATCACACGCTACACATCAAATAACAGGTAATACCACGCAACGGAGACTAAAATTGTAATGAAAACGGTGACAGTTGTCTTACTGAAATAAATGAAGACCTGAAAGAAACTGGCAGTCCAGGATACATCTAGAAGGCCGTGATACATACTCTTTGGTTTTATAGATGTGTGTTCATGGCAAAACCCAAAATCCAAATGAGTCTCTAAATTCACTCATATGCAAACGATGCCCTAAAAACACATTTGCGTCTGCTACAGTTGTCAGAAGTGCAACTTGTGATGCAGTTATTGTATTTAATGATGGGAACGTCGGGGGGATGAAGGTATTAGAAAGAACGGGCTTCAAGAGGAAATTTTACTCAAGACATCCTGAGAAAAATAGATTTACAGCGTGTCTCTGCACCTGAAAAGTCAGTTGAGGACTAATGTGGTGCCTTCTGAAGAAGTGACATAAGGAAAAAAGTAAGGTTGAACTTTAAATTGCGTTTCCTGAAAAGTTTGTTTTTTCAAGTTCATGTACCTTTTCCTCATATTCTATGAATGCTAGAGTTATGAAAATTTGTACACCTATTTCTGTAAGCCTAATAAACGTTGTCTCAAGAGAAAACTTTGAAATTCTGATTGCAAGCTCAGATATGGGGAAAAGTGCTTGGAATTTTGCATGAATTTAACATTGTACTTGTGGAATTATAATTTAAAAATTATGAAGATTCTTCTATTTGACCCATTCCAAAAACGTCATGAAAGATGGTTACAACATATGAAGAGATGAAACAGAGAAATTTTTTGTAGAAATGTCTTGTGTACTTTCTGAGAAAAAGGAACGTACATTATTTTTTGAAAATAAAATTTCAAATTTCATTTTAAAAAATTGAATATATATAATCAAAGGATTTTATATCTAAATGTGTTACTTTCATGTAAAGCGTGGTACAAAATTTCATTGTCATATCTCCAAAACAGTGGATTTGGTGCATTTTTGAAATAGTATGTGTTTTTCTTCAACGTCCCTCCTTAAGGGGCTCCGGAACGCCCTATACTTGCAATGTTAAAATAACGCTTATAAATTACATCTTTCCTCACAAAGTATTTGAGGTAGGAAGTTGAACTTTTTACAGAATATTTATTGGAATATGGGCTACAACTTAACACAGGGATTTTACAAAATTTTAGTTCAGTTATTAAAGATGATTTTTTTCAATTGTAATGAAAATTCACAACTTTTTTTGCATTTTTTTTATTTATATATTCAAAAATATACAGTTGTTTGGAAAAAGGCTGTGTTAAATTATGCAGAAGGTACTGTGTAACATTTACTGAAAGTTTGAAACTAATATGTTTGGAAGATCCTTAGAAAACATGTAATTAGTATGAGAAAATAAAAGTTTTGGGAATCGAGCGACAAAGATTGGATTAACTTTTTAGTGCATTCCAGGTCCATAGGATGGATTATCTTCATCCTCTGCAAACTCCTCCTCCAGCTTCCTATTGTTCCTCCTCCTGTTTACTCTTGCTTGTATTTCTAGACTCTTTACAGCCCTGTCTGCAGCCCGAAGGCGTTCCTTGTCTAAAGCAAGCATCGCTCGTACCATGTTAGACCTATCTTCATTCCCATATTTCTAAATACCTTTGGCTTTCCAACATTTCTCCTTTTCTTAAAAGCCTTCAGAGGATTTCTAATAACTTTACTTTTACTCATTATTATACTTCAACAAAACAGAGACTCAAGAAACAGAATTAATTACGAATATTTTCGAGATAACGACAGAGTAAATAAACATGAAACAATCGACAATCACACCAGCGATATATATTGAACCATCACAGGTTAGCCACAACACATACTTTATCTCACATCACTAAAATGTACCTGATGAACACGGACGTTAATAATAACACAATTTGACAGCAGTTTAACAGCGCCACAGTGGGTCACGCCCATGTAGAACACATTTCAAAAAAAATTTAAAAATAGTTGTAGTCTTCGGAATTGAATAAATTATATATCTATTAAAAGGTAATAGTCTGCAGATTCAGAAAACGGAAAAAAGTAAAAATTGAACTTTTCATGATTTTGAGCCTTTCCGGAGCCCCTTAAGGGAGCCAGAGAAACAAGGAGAGTAGCCGGTACTTCTACAGCGATTGAGTAGCACTGCTGTGTTATGACAGCAGAAAGCTTGCGTGGAAGGGTCCGGGACACGAGACGGGAGAAATCGGACAAGGAAGACGTAGCTATATGAAGAGTGGTACAATATAGGGGAACCTACTGTTTCTTTTTGTATTTGGAAGCATAGCAGAATACAATAGACTTTATTACGTAAGGTATATGAAGAAGGAAACATCAGGATATTGTGCGAAAACGTCTATCCGAGCACTTGGATGCGATGTGGAGGTGCGTGGGTCGACACAGGTCTCTCGCAGCCTTTGTCAGCTATGCCAAACTCGGAGCTGCTTGTTGTCATTCGAGAAGCTCTTCAGTCGGCATCACGCACCTGAGTGCCACCCGTTCCAATCTTACTAGAAAAGATACCTCTGTGGCATTATCGGGAATCAAACGACGGTCTTCCGCTTGGCAGTCAAACAATATAACCACTCAGCTACCTTTTTTACGTTTTATTCATCCTGCGACTAGCCTTCCGCTCTACTTTTTTGCTAAAATATCCTTCCTTCAACGGACGCCTTTTCCGGCTCCATAAGACGACCACGTGCTACAATCACATCACCAACTGTTGTTCCCTAACGCATTTGTTACTCACGTGACATCCATTGATTAGCACACGTACGAAGTGGTAGAGCTGTCCTGACCGACACATCCTGGCGTTACTGTTTCCCTATTGATAACTCAATACCCCACGCCTCGCTTTTGAAACGTCCCCTTATAAAAATTAGAAATGACTGTGCTTCAACTGACACACAATATTTTTAGCGCAACGCAATCTGACTTTCAAAAATCCCTACAAAATAATGGCCCTGCCTAACAATAACCTATACCTTTCATGAATCACCTACCTCACAAAAATCTTCGTTACTCAAACTACTGCAATACAGCGTGCGCCAATCCTGCCAGCTGAATAAAAGCTTCTACTACTGAAGGCACTAACTACTGATACGCATAGTTAGCAAATGAAAGAATTTGATACAGATCAAACAATGTATTTACCTTAATAGTGTTCAAAAGTCATAATATATATATCAGTTCATGACATCCAGTCTTACAAATTTACTGTCTCTGATGGACACACGTCCAGATCGTCCGCTCTCAAAACTCCGCAATCTCTCTTCCCACATCCACCACTGCTGGCGGCTCACCTCCTACTGCGGAAACCTACGCGCTGCTAACAGCCAACTGCACAACACTACAATAGCAAATTCCAACAATGCAAACCAGCCACAGACTGCACACAGCACAGTCAGTGATTTTCATATAGAACGCTACATGGCGTTACCAACATAAAAACCTAAACAGCCTACTTACACTTTATACTGGCGGGTTAGCCTCTCGGTTCAGCATCAGATACGTGTGTCCGGATACTTTTGATCAGATAGTGTGTAAACCTTGCTCGCATTTCATCTGCCACGCAGCTCTCAAGGTCTTCCAAATTCGGGACGAGAGACACTAAATGCGCGAGTCAGCTTCTGAGAGCACGGCCACTGAATACCGTCCAGCGCGTAGCCCTTGTGGAGACCGCATTGTCTGGCGGTGCGGAGCGCAGCCACTGGCAGTGGTTCCCGAGCAGTCCGCAGCGGCCAGTATTTCTCGCTGCGAATTAATTAGACGGCGGTAAGCGACTTTATCGCGGGCGGCCTGTCGGCGGCGCCGGGCTCTCTTAATCTGGCGCAGCATCGCGGCTGTGGCCGCAACTGGTCCGGCGGGTCCAGCCAGCGGGTCGGCTGCCCGCCGCTGCTGCGCCGCCGCCCAGGTAATTGTTTACGGCGGCCTGCAGACGCGGGCGTAGACGCACCGCCGAGCCCGCCAGATTGGTTTCCGGAATGCGATCATTCCTCACGGCTCACGATCCGCGCCCTTATCTCGGCCGTTTATTGAACGGACACAGAAGATAAATACCGCGACGGAAAAATAACACGGCCCTAAACTACACGCAACCTGATTCACGCGAGATTAAGGTAGCGCGCTATGCAGGAAGCGGAACAGCAGGAGATATCCGATGTCGCAGAAAATAGCGACTGTCAAGACATTTTGTGGCAAATCTTTTCACAGCGGCATGGCTCCCAATGGCATTAAATGCACTTCGGGTTGGAGCGGTGATTCGTTCCCCTTTATCGGAACAAAAATACTAATTATTTAAAGTACCGCGTGATCAAAAAGTCAGTATAAATTTGAAAACTGAATAAATCACGGAATAATGTAGATAGAGAGGTACAAATTGACACGCATGCTTGGAAAGACATGGGGTTTTATTAGAACCCAAAAAATACAAAAGTTTAAAAAATGTCCGACAGATAGCGCTTCATCTGATCAGAATAGAATAATTAGCATAACAAAGTAAGACAAAGCAAAGATGATGTTCTTTACCGGAAATGCTCAACATGTCCACCATCATTCCTCAACAATAGCTGCAGTCGAGGAATAATGTTGTGAACAGCACTGTAAAGCATGTCCGGAATTATGGTGAGGCATAGGCGTCGGATGTTGTCTTTCAGCATCCCTAGAGATGTCGGTCGATCACGATACACTTGCGACGGTTTACAAACCTTGCCGTTGAAACCTAATGATCATTTTTAGACGGCAGATAAATCACTCCATTTCCGCATTACGACAATGACTACACTGCTTCTCCGATTCCTCCCCCCCCCCTCCTCCCCGGCATCATGCATTATACACCCTCCCTGAATGGTTATTGCACATTGACATCGAACGTAGGTGGTGGTGATGTTAATGTCCGTCTATTATAGCCATGTATCGAGAAATACGACAGTGTGCAAAGAGGGGACAGGGAAAGTCCCACTTTCAAGAAGAGAGCAGTGTGATTGAGTATTCAGCAACAGACTGTGCATGTCTCACATACTTTTACTAACATTACGCAGTCACATCGTAACAAAATGAAGCCATTGCACAAAAAAATGCTAAATGACACACGGCTATTAACATTAGAAAAGATAGGCGTAATATTCAATAATAATACAATTAATATACGCTCCACTTTCGGAACCAGAATGAAACGAACAGTTTTATTTCAGTACTATTATACGAGAGCTATTCGTTTATCAAGGTCTGATCGGCTGTGAAATGGAAACCACGGTGAAAATCCGACGAAGCTTTCCACTGGTGTGTTGCATAGTGCCTCTAGTACGACCGGCGATAGCGTCAAGTCGCTCTTTTCAGTTCTAAGCTCATAGTGAGCACGTAAAGATGCCTAGAACAATAGTGTATACCGAATAGTATGAGTGCCTGCTAACAGATTTCACCTGATTTTATGCAGCCCACATAACGTAAGTGCCATGGACACTCATGCTCATAAATTAAGGATAATGCTGCTACATGGTGATACAACGCTTTCGTGGGTGGTATGCAGGTTTAAAACACGTCGTGGTATGAACATACAGTGCATTTGACCTGCGGTCATCGCACGGTGGTGCTGGCAGCAGTCCACATACGCAGATGTGTGTTGGTACATGTCAGAGTACGGTGCAGCGAGGAAGTTTGCAGACGTTTTTAGACGTGCTAATGGTGACTGTGTGTTGAAAATGGCTCAAAGAACACATATTGATGACGTTATGAGGGGTTGAATATTGGGTTTATTCACCCGGAGACCTGCAAGGTGCTTTCCACTGACCCCTGGTCACAGGAGACCCCGTAAAGCCTGGTGTCAAAAACACAGTTCATGGTCTTTGGAACAGTGGTCTCAGGTTATGTTCACGGACGAGTCCAGGTATAGTCTGAACAGTGATTCTCGCCGGGTTTTCATCTGGCGCGAACCAAGAACCAAATACGAACCCCTTAATATCCTTGAAAAGGACCTGTATGGAGGCCGTGGTTTGATGGTGTGGGATGGGATTATGATTGGTACACGTACATCCCTGCATGTCTTTGACAGAGGAACTGTAACAGGTCAGGTGTATAGGGACGTCATTTTGCACCAGTATGTCCGCCTTTTCAGGGGTGCAGTGGGTCCCACTTTCCTCCTGATGGATGATAACGCACGGTCCCTCCAAGCTGCCATCGTGGAAGAGTACACAGAAGATATCAGGCGAATGGAGTGGCCTGGCTGTTCTTCAGACCTAAACCTCATCGAGCACGTCTGGGATGCTCTCCACCGACATCGCTGCACGTCTTGAAACACCTACGACACTTCAGGTGCTCCGACAGGCACTGGTGTAAGAATGGGAGGCTATACCCCAGCAGCTACTTGACCACCTGATCCAGAGTATGCCAACCCGTTGTGCGACCTGTGTACATGTACATGGTGATCATATCCCGTATTGACGTCGAGGTACATGCGCAGGAAACAGTGGCGTTTTGTAGCACATGTGTTTCGGGACGGTTTTCTCAACTTATCACCAATACCGTGTACTTACAGATCTATGTCGTGTGTGTTCCCTATGTGCCTATGCTATTAGCGTCTTTCCTGTGTAGTATCACGTTGTGTGGCACCACATTCTGCAATTATACTTAATTTATGAGCATGAGTATAATTACTTCTTGACAATTCCTGGCCACCCGCTGCAACGGCAATAAAGATGCACCTGCAGCGTTTTCGGTAGGAAGTGTTTGATCACCCATCATATAACCCGGACTTGGCACCCTTTGAAATTCACCTCTGATCATGTGAACCGCTGGCTATGAAGACAACATTTTGGCGCAGACAACGTGCTGCATACCAGCGTAGAAAAATGGAGGAAATCAGCTGCGGCTACCTTCTCTGGCGAGGGTACTGGAAAATTGGTACAACGCTGAGCTACATGTCTAAGTCGAAGCGGCGAATATGTAGAGAAGTGGCTGGAAGGTGTAGCTAAATGTTATAAACAAAACATTTTTGATTTTCACTGTGTTTCCCATTACGCGACCGATTGGACGTTAACAATCGAATAGCCCTCATACACCGCTTTCAGTGGCAATTTCACATTCAGCAACTGCTGTCTATAAACAGAAGTTGTCAAACTGCGTAACAGATCTGGTAATAACTTGCTTTGCATACGGGAATTTGACCAAAACGGTTTTCTATGATTTTTTCCCCTTACTTTATTTGGGTGGTAATGAGTGATTGCGTATTCAAGGGAGATGAATTTGCTTAAGGGGCTCCGGAACGCCCTATACTTGCTATGTTAAAATAACGCTTATAAATTACATCTTTCCTCACAAAGTATTTGAGGTAGGAAGTTGAACTTTTTACAGATTATTTATTGGAATATGGGCTACAACTTAACGCAGGGATTTTACAAAATTTTAGTTCAGTTATTAAAGATGATTTTTTTTTCAATTGTAATGAAAATTCACAACATTTTTTTGCAATTTTTTATTTATATATTCAAAAATATACAGTTTTTTGGAAAAAGGCTGTGTTAAATTATGCAGAAGGTACTGTGTAACATTTACTGAAAGTTTGAAACAAATATGTTTGGAAGATCCTTAGAAAACATGTAATTAGTATGAGAAAATAAAAGTTTTGGGAATCGAGCGACAAAGATTGGATTAACTTTTTAGTGCATTCCAGGTCCATAGGATGGATTATCTTCATCCTCTGCAAACTCCTCCTCCAGCTTCCTCTTGTTCCTCCTCCTGTTTACTCTTGCTTGTATTTCTAGACTCTTTACAGCCCTGTCTGCAGCCCGAAGGCGTTCCTTGTCTAAAGCAAGCATCGCTCGTTGTTGTGTTCGTAGATTTTGCTACCATTTTCTTCAGTTGCAGTTACTGCTACACTGTTCCAAAAGGTGGTCATGTATGAACACTTATCACATTTCAGTTGTATTTCACTAGCAAGTCCTACGTGCTTTATTATGGAGAGTTCCAGACCAACTTCACTACAATGAATACATCTTACACAGTTTGAAAAAATTCCTTTGAGAACCGACATATCAAATATTTCATTCACATCCGATTCGCCCATAAAACATTCATAGTTTTCACTCATTGAACCAAGCTTCTTCTGTGAAGTATTTTCTTTCCCACTTTGACTGCTATGGGCAGGTGTACTTGAGAGGTTAGGTTCACTCACTTGGTTATCGTCTTTATTGTTTACAGTAATAACACATACCTTTGGCTTTCCAACATTTCACCTTTTCTTAAAAGCCTTCAGAGGATTTCTAATTACTTTTACTCATTATTATACTTCAACAAAACAGAGACTCAAGAAACAGAATTAATTACGAATATTTTCGAGATAACGACAGAGTAAATAAACATGAAACAATCGACAATCACACCAGCGATATATATTGAACCATCACAGGTTAGCCACAACACATACTTTATCTCACATCACTAAAATGTAGCTGATGAACACGGACGTTAATAATAACACCATTTGACAGCAGTTTAACAGCGCCACAGTGGGTCACGCCCATGTAGAATACATTTCAAAAAAAATTTAAAAATAGTTCTAGTCTTCGGAATTGAATAAATTATATATCTATTAAACGGTAATAGTCTGCAGATTCAGAAAACGCAAAAAAGTAAAAATTGAACTTTTCATGATTTTGAGCCTTTCCGGAGCCCCTTAACTTCTGCGTTAATCTTGTATTTTTGGCAGAAAAGAGAAGCTATTGCGGTTTGTGCCGCAGCTACTTTCCTATAGAAGTCGACCACGCTTATCGTCGTCCGCAGATACGCCCGTATACGGCGCCGAGAAGTCCACGCGCCAGCTCCAGCGTATGATAATGTCTGCACGAGAGCTCCTGGCACGGGCGCGTATTCAGCGAATGGAAAGTAACAATACTTCTTGCACCATAGGCGGTGGTCGTTGCGTTTAAGTGGCCTCCGGGGGCCGCCGCATGGAACTTTGCCGGACGATAGGCAGCGCTTGCGTGCTCACTTGTGCCCCTCTGTGTTTCTGAGGGAAGGTAGAGAGAGAGAGAGAGAGAGAGAGAGAGAGAGAACGGGGGACCAGGAGTAGACCAAAGTGCCGTTCCGGGACTAACAGCGCCATAAGGAGGCCGGACGGGCGCCTGCCGTATAGCGGAAGCCGTTCCACAAACGGACCCCTCTCCCACCCCGCCCCCTCTCAGGGCTGTTTCGCAGAGCCTTCGCACAGCGCTCTTCTCACGGACCTGGCGGGCCGACCCCGTACGTTATCGCCGCTGTCGGGCCGGCGACCGGAAGCGCTCTCCACCCATCAGCGTCCAATTTTCTCGCCGCACTTTTCTTCCATTCCGCTGACGTCCTACGGCGGTAGCCTTCCGCTGAAGACTCTGGCGAACTGAAGCCACCAAAGGGTCCGTCGGTTTTTCGTTTTCGTTCTGTGCCACCTGCGTGATACTAAGTGAAGCCGGTTGCTGTTTTCAGCAGTCACGGCTCGAAGCAGAGTAAAACACTCGTCTACCGCCAACAGATGGGAGTTGAGCTCACCGGAAAAAATGTCAGTCTACATTTTCTGAGTCGTAAGTATGTTGCAGAGACATCCTGCACCAGATTATCGACTACCTGATGTGTTAAACCCTTTGACTAGTAAAGGCATGTCTGCTAGATGTGCAAAATTTCAGGACGAAAGTAAATTTGGCATTATGTGTCACTGCCAAGGTAACATTGCTCGATGAAACTTGGACCATACGTAGAAAGAACTACAGCGCGAGTCAGAAGTCCTTGGACACCTTCGTAAGTTGGAAGATTAAAGAGAAAATTGAAATGTGATGATGGGTACATAGATTTGACGTGGGGCCGCAACTTTTCATGGCCGCCATCTTGAAATCCGCCATTTTGGATTCAAGTCATTTTTTTTAAATGGGAAGGGGGGTGTATGGCACATCAAGTAACGCTCGCTTGATCTCTGGAATTGAGTGGTGTAATTTGTTTTTGTCTACCTTGTACAGTTTAGAAGTTCCGGTTGGAGTTCTGCCTGTGGGCTACAGAATAACACGAACTGGGACCTTCGTTTGCCAAGGGCATACTGTTCAGCGACGAGGCGTATTTCACTTTGAACGGGGAGGTTAATCGACATAATTGTCGATACTGGAGAGACGCAAATCCGAACTGGGTTGCCGCAATTCGAGAACATAGACCAGCGAAGGTGATGGCGTGGTGTGGCATGTGGACACCCGCATCATAGGGCCATTTTTCATTTACAACACCTTAACTGCACCACAGTATCTGATGCTGCTGCAGGACCTTGTGTTCCTTTCCACACTGAACGGCATTTTCCCATCTTATTTTCAGCACGATGGAGCCCCTCCACACTATGGCATTGGTGTCCGTGAATGGTTGGAGGAACAACTGCGAGGGAAGTGGATTGGTCGCCTTGGTCCCATGGAGTGGCCGCCCAGATCCCCTGACTTAACGCCCTTTGATTTCTATCTATGGGGACATCTTAAGCAGATAGTGTATGCTGAGAGCATCCGCGATTTGAGACATCTGGAGGAACGCGTACAACACGCCTGTGACCAAATTGCAGGAGGCACTCTCCTCCGTGTGCCGTCAGAGTGGCTGCGGCGACTACAGTTGTGCATTGCACGGTATGGACAACACGTAGAACATGTGTTGTAGCAGTCGGTATGAAGGTAATTTCCCAACTTTGAGCATTAATAACCTCTAAACTGTACAAGATAGACAAAAACAAATTACACCACTAAATTCCAGAGCTCAAGCGAGTGTTATTTGATGTGTCATACCCCATTAAAAAAAATGATTTGAATCCAAAATGGCGGATTTCAAGATGGCAGCCAGGAATGACATTCAAATGGTTCAAATGGCTCTGAGCACTATGGGACTCAACTGCTGAGGTCATTAGTCCCCTAGAACTTAGAACTAGTTAAACCTAACTAACCTAAGGACATCACAAACATCCATGCCCGAGGCAGGATTCGAACCTGCGACCGTAGCGGTCTTGCGGTTCCAGACTGCAGCGCCTTTAACCGCACGGCCACTTCGGGAATGACATTCACTCCAAAAGTTGCGGCCCCACATCAACCCTATGTTCCCATAATCACATTACAATTTTCCCTTTAATCTCCCAACTTATGAAGGTGTCGAAGGACTTTTGACTCGCCCTGTACTAAAGTACACTCCTGGAAATGGAAAAAAGAACACATTGACACCGGTGTGTCAGACCCACCATACTTGCTCCGGACACTGCGAGAGGGCTGTACAAGCAATGATCACACGCACGGCACAGCGGACACACCAGGAACCGCGGTGTTGGCCGTCGAATGGCGCTAGCTGCGCAGCATTTGTGCACCGCCGCCGTCAGTGTCAGCCAGTTTGCCGTGGCACACGGAGCTCCATCGCAGTCTTTAACACTGGTAGCATGCCGCGACAGCGTGGACGTGAACCGTATGTGCAGTTGACGGACTTTGAGCGAGGGCGTATAGTGGGCATGCGGGAGGCCGGGTGGACGTACCGCCGAATTGCTCAACACGTGGGGCGTGAGGTCTCCACAGTACATCGATGTTGTCGCCAGTGGTCGGCGGAAGGTGCACGTGCCCGTCGACCTGGGACCGGACCGCAGCGACGCACGGATGCACGCCAAGACCGTAGGATCCTACGCAGTGCCGTAGGGGACCGCACCGCCACTTCCCAGCAAATTAGGGACACTGTTGCTCCTGGGGTATCGGCGAGGACCATTCGCAACCGTCTCCATGAAGCTGGGCTACGGTCCCGCACACCGTTAGGCCGACTTCCGCTCACGCTCCAACATCGTGCAGCCCGCCTCCAGTGGTGTCGCGACAGGCGTGAATGGAGGGACGAATGGAGACGTGTCGTCTTCAGCGATGAGAGTCGCTTCTGCCTTGGTGCCAATGATGGTCGTATGCGTGTTTGACGCCGTGCAGGTGAGCGCCACAATCAGGACTGCATACGACCGAGGCACACAGGGCCAACACCCGGCATCATGGTGTGGGGAGCGATCTCCTACACTGGCCGTACACCACTGGTGATCGTCGAGGGGACACTGAATAGTGCACGGTACATCCAAACCGTCATCGAACCCATCGTTCTACCATTCCTAGACCGGCAAGGGAACTTGCTGTTCCAACAGGAAAAATGCACGTCCGCATGTATCCCGTGCCACCCAACGTGCTCTAGAAGGTGTAAGTCAACTACCCTGGCCAGTAAGATCTCCGGATCTGTCCCCCATTGAGCATGTTTGGGACTGGATGAAGCGTCGTCTCACGCGGTCTGCACGTCCAGCACGAACGCTGGTCCAACTGAGGCGCCAGGTGGAAATGGCATGGCAAGCCGTTCCACAGGACTACATGCAGCATCTCTACGATCGTCTCCATGGGAGAATAGCAGCCTGCATTGCTGCGAAAGGTGGATATACACTGTACTAGTGCCGACATTGTGCATGCTCTGTTGCCTGTGTCTATGTGCCTGTGGTTCTGTCAGTGTGGTCATGTGATGTATCTGACCCCAGGAATGTGTCAATAAAGTTTCCCCTTCCTGGGACAATGAATTCACGGTGTTCTTATTTCAATTTCCAGGAGTGTATAATACAGAATGTACCTGAAATAAATACGCTATGGACGAGCAAAGACAATATTACAAGTCAACTTGATTCATGATGGTCCTCTCGACATTATGAAAAGCAGGACGTGGTTCTCAGTAGAGAGCGTGATCATCAAGGATGATCATGAAAGCTCAGCAACGCGCTCCCGTGCTGGTCACTAGGTTGGTAAGGTAGGGCGTTCCATTCCTTCACCAGCGCCGTTGACAAGTGATGGGTAGCAGTCGAAGCATGTGGACGTGGTACAATACGTCTCCCCAATGCATCCCACACGTGCTCGAAGGCAGGGACAGGAGCGTGCACTCACTGAGTATCCTCTAGTTCCATGAGTTCCTCCATTTGAGCTGTTCGACCCAGTCGTGCATTGTCATTCACAGAAATGAAGTCGGGGCTGAACGCATCACTGAAAAGACCCACTTGGGGAAACAGTGCAGTGCCACAGTAGCATTGACCGGTGAGTGCACCATGTTCAAGGATTTGGAGGTCAGTAGGCACACACCGAAGCAACATTATACCTCTTGATACCGTAACACCAGGAAAGCAAAACGACCATTTTGGCGAAGTTCCTGGCTGCGTTACGTGTTCTCGCCTCTCTCCGATTGAGAGTACGTACAGCATTGTCGAATGTGACAGTTTCGATGTTCTAGGAGTCCAAGATGCTACTCCAGGCAGGTGTAAAATTAATGTGCGCAACGGAAAATAAAAAACGCTAAAATGAAGATTTGTCCATGTCTGTCTACCCCCTGAACCAGATCTTAGGATCTCTTAATCCTCTTTAACATATAAATTCCAACCTAAACAGTAATTAATGATTAAGGGAACTCATTATACTAAATGATAAACGTTGTTGCTGCTTATACATTTATTGTATATTATAAACAATCTTTAATTACGAATGTTTACATTTCCTAACTAAAATTACTGATCCGTTGAACAACTCTGCCCTTTTATTATGTAACGCGAAATGACTGACATCATCTATGTACCAGACATAAGGAGACACTACTTTTAAAGGTGATCTACAATGGAGTGCAACGTCAGGGAAAATAAATCCTACGTGATCACGGCTGTTTAGCCTTATAGCCCCTAATGAGCCAAAGCAATTAGCAACGTCACCGTATGTACTGCGTTCGGCGCGTCGGAGTGATGGATCTCGTACACGTCTGCGACGATGGAAGAACTCCAGCCACAAAATAAACTCTTTCAAAGAGCAGGATGGCTTAACGCGGTGCTCTGACTACTATACTCTAATACTGTGTTCTCCTCTCTGTGTTCTACGGAGGAGAAACGCGAACTCCCAGCCACAAGCACGGAATTCGGATAACGTCTCAACGTAAGTATAGGCAGAAGAAGTGCTCTCAATCACTGAACGCTGCGTACTCAACGACGACTTCCAACCCGGAGGCGAAGTCCAGAATGGTATAAGTTCACAACAGTACAGTGCCTAGCCGTTCTAACTATAAATCTCGTGAGAGCAAAGACAACAAATCCGTCTGCACCAACAAGAAACTGATACTGAGCGACCGTCACACATGGGAGCTCAAAACAAAAGACCTCGTCTCTCCAGCGCTGGCTTCCCACCAAGGCTTGGCTCCCCACCATCGTAATTCCGAAAATGAATCATATTACTGAAACTACGGAATATTCTCTCTCTCTACAGATTCTTCCGAACGCCGTCGAACCATATTTTAGTCTTTTGTCGTCCAGCGCGGAAAGTTTTCGAGGAAAAAACCTATACTTGTACAATGGTACGCTTCTGAGTAAAAATCTTTGGAAATAATGCAGCCTGCGTGGTTTCCGAGGTGCCGCTTCTTCGTTCCTCTCAACTGCGTCCAAGATCTCCGTAGTTTACGAAGTATAATTCTTCCAGTTCGGCTACAACACCGTCCGGTCACGACTCCATTGTGCTCCAGCGCTTAGGTGATACGACGTCCGTCTCCTACTTCCTGTGTTTAAGCAGGACCAACACACCTGTGTGGGCCTTCCTCCAAGGGCTTGAGTTCCGTCTGCCGTTTCATTTCCTCTGTCGTTTCAACCTCTACTAGTATGATAATAAAGACACTCCGTCACCTTTCATGCAATAAGCGTTATCAATTATTTACGAGGCGTACGTGACAATTTCAGTCTCCTTTAAATATTCATATTGTAAGACGTGTATATTTCTATTGTCAAACCACAATTTATGAAAATTGTTTATATTTTATTAATAAGATTAAGTAGGAATAATTAATATTTGTCATGTTGGAAATAATTGTGGTAGCAGGGAATGTCTGCACCAAGTATTGTTGGCAAGAGAGACCGCACATTGATTTAATTTTAAAAAGGGCGGGAGAGACCGCGTATGGATACATTTTAAGAAAAGAACGGGAAAGACCACGCATTGATACATTGTGTAATGGTAACAGGGATTGTCTGCACCAGAAAGAGCCGGCCGAAGTGGCCGTGCGGTTCTAGGCGCTGCAGTCTGGAACCGCGAGACCGCTACGATCGCAGGTTCGAATCCTGCCTCGGGCTTGGATGTGTGTGATGTCCTTAGGTTAGTTAGGTTTAACTAGTTCTAAGTTCTAGGGGACTAATGACCTCAGGAGTTGAGTCCCATAGTGCTCAGAGCCATTTGAACCATTTGCACCAGAAAGCATTGTTGGCAGGAGAGACCGCACTTTAGCGTTCGTAGGAAGTCAGTAGTAAGCGAGATGTGAAGCGAGTTGGTAGCAGGTCTGAAGCGAGAGGTTGAGAGGAGCAGTATGCCTGCCAGCCACCATCTATGATTTACAAGAGATTATAAACGGATGCACAGAGACATCAGCTAACTATTATCATAAGAGGAACTAATATTATTGAATTATTTTCTTTGCGAAACTCAAGACTACTGAAGGTATGTTTGCGCAATGCTAGTTGTAAGATTATTGTAAAAAGTAAGTCCCATCTTCACATCTCGCTTACTACTGACTTACTACGAACGCTAAAGTGCGGTCTGTCCTGCCAACAATGCTTTCTGGTGCAGACAATCCCTGCTACCATTACAAAATGTATCAATGCGCGGTCTTTCCCGCTCTTTTCTTAAAATGTATCCATACGCGGTCTCTCCCGCCCTTTTTAAAATTACGAGGGCAGTTCAATAAGTAATGCAACACATTTTTTTTCTGAAACAGGGGTGTTTTATTCAGCGTTGAAATACACCAGGTTATTCCCCAATCTTTTAGTTACACAACACTATTTTTCAACGTAATCTCCATTCAATGCTACGGCCTTACGCCACCTTGAAATGAGGGCCTGTATGCCTGCACGGTACCATTCCACTGGTCGATGTCGGAGCCAACGTCGTACTGCAACAATAACTTCTTCATCATCCGCATAGTGCGTCCCACGGATTGAGTCCTTAATTGGGCCAAACATATGGAAATCCGACGGTGCGAGATCGGGGCTGTAGGGTGCATGAGGAAGAACAGTCCACTGAAGTTTTGTGAGCTCCTCTCGGGTGCGAAGACTTGTGTGAGGTCTTGCGTTGTCATGAAGAAGGAGAAGTTCGTTCAGATTTTTGTGCCTACGAACACGCTGAAGTCGTTTCTTCAGTTTCTGAAGAGTAGCACAATACACTTCAGAGTTGATCGTTTGACCATGGGGAAGGACATCGAACAGAATAACCCCTTCAGCGTCCCAGAAGACTGTAACCATGACTTTACCGGCTGAGAGTATGGCTTTAAACTTTTTCTTGGTAGGGGAGTGGATGTGGCGCCACTCCATTGATTGCCGTTTTGTTTCAGGTTCGAAGTGATGAACCCATGTTTCATCGCCTGTAACAATCTTTGACAAGAAATTGTCACCCTCAGTCACATGACGAGCAAGCAATTCCGCACAGATGGTTCTCCTTTGCTCTTTATGGTGTTCGATTAGACAACGAGGGACCCAGCGGGAACAAACCTTTGAATATCCCAACTGGTGAACAATTGTGACAGCACTACCAACAGAGATGTCAAGTTGAGCACTGAGTTGTTTGATGGTGATCCGTCGATCATCTCGAACGAGTGTGTTCGCACGCTCTGCCATTGCAGGAGTCACAGCTGTGCACGGCCGGCCCGCACGCGGGAGATCAGACAGTCTTGCTTGACCTTGCGGCGATGATGACATACGCTTTGCCCAACGACTCACCGTGCTTTTGTCCACTGCCAGATCACCGTAGACATTCTGCAAGCGCCTATGAATATCTGAGATGCCCTGGTTTTCCGCCAAAAGAAACTCGATCACTGCCCGTTGTTTGCAACGCACATCCGTTACAGACGCCATTTTAACAGCTCCGTACAGCGCTGCCACCTGTCGGAAGTCAATGAAACTATACGAGACGAAGCGGGAATGTTTGAAAATATTCCTCAAGAAATTTCCGGTTTTTTCAATCAAAATTGGCCGAGAAAAAAAATGTGTTGCATTACTTATTGAACTGCCCTCGTATATCAATGTGCGGTCTCTCTTGCCAACAATACTTTGGTGCAGACATTCCCTGCTAGCACAATTATTTCCAACATGACAAATATTAATTATTCCTACTTAATCCTATTAATAAAATATAAACAATTGTCATAAATTGTAGTTTAACAATAGACAATAGATATATACACGTCTCACAATATATACGGCGTACTACCTATCAAATAATACCTAATGTGGTTGTAGATCACTGCAAAGTATGTGGATGAGTGCTTGTAAGGTGCGAAATTATAGCCACTTTACAGGTCTTATCGTATGGGGAAGCATAATGTTCTTTTGGCTTACTGAGCTCCGAAACTTTGAATATGGTACATTCATCGGTCAAAGTTACTGTGATTCTTTGCTCCTTCCTCGTTTGCCTCTTTTCAGGTGTGCAGTAGGCCCTGATTTCCTTTTTATGGATGACAATGACCTACTGCATCGAACAGCTCAGGCAGAGGACATCTTGGAAAGAGAGGATATCCTGTGAAAGGAATGGTCAGCCCGCTTCCGTGATTTAAACCCCATAGAGTACATGTGGAATGTACTGTGGAGACGTATCACAGCACGTTCACATGCCCCAACGACCATCCGGCAGTCGTCAAACGTCCTGATTGGGAAATTGGACACTCTAACACAACAACTCCTTAACTAACCTTGTGGCCAGCATGCGGGCACTTGGCGAAACATGTTTGTGAGACTGTTGAACGGGAGGACAAGTTCTTCTGTATTCTGTTTCTGTTCCGCTTTCCCTTTGATGATTAGGTGTTACAGGCTGTTGGTTCGTCTCGTCGCTTCCGTGATTTCGTTACTTACTACTGCTACTTATGTGGTTGCTTGCTTTCAGGTTAGTTTCTGGTGGCCATTCTCATGAAACGGACTGCAAGAAGTAGGATCAGGTTGCGCCATGCCTTTTACAGCTTGGTGTAAAGTTTGTCTGCAGTGTTTCAGACCTTTAATGCGTCTTCACTTACGCTCAGAACTAATTTTTGTTGCTCAGAGAGGTAGATGGTGATTGATGCACGTGGTAAAGCACGAATTTTTCGCTTGTTCATTCGTACGTTAGGCGTACTGATTACATGACGATTTCGTTAATTCACATGTTTTCGTGATTTGCTGACATGTTTAAAATTTTTCTTTGTTGCGTTCAATTTTTCAATACATCCTGGCCTTCTACATTTCATAACTGCGTTTGGATTGGATCACAAAAATCATAAACTTAACTAAAACATCTCCGATTCGTTTTAATTCCCTTGTCACTCACGAAATCCATGCTAAAAATGCGACTGCCGATCAATTTTAGATAAAGGAGACCGGAGGAGGAAGAGTACGAAGAACGGGAGAATCTACCACTTTATGCGACAACCAACAGCCGTACAGAAGCTGAAGACCAGGAGAGTCCTATGGGAGAGCCATATAGCTCATACGCCAGAAGAAAGATCGGTGAAGCAGGCACTTAAGGGCAATTCAAACATCACATGCCACATATTATGAGCACGTCAGCGATAGACTTGCGCGCCGGCCGCGGTGGTCTCGCAGTTCTAGGCGCGCAGTCCGGAACCGTGCGACTGCTCCGGTCGCAGGTTCGAATCCTGCCTCGGGCATGGATGTGTGTGATGTCCTTAGGTTAGTTAGGTTTAAGTAGTTCTAAGTTCTAGGGGACTTATGACCACAGCAGTTGAGTCCCATAGTGCTCAGAGCCATTTGATAGACTTGCGGATTGTAGAGCCTTCGACAACGGAGCACAAAACAGGAACAGAGGCAGTTTGTGAAAGCAGTGTATCGTCTTCAGTGCCTGTGATCGCTGTATATGTGTCTGTGAGCTTAGGAAGCAGTTGGTTCTAGGAACACGGTAGAATTCCACAACCACATATGGATATGGATGTAATCGTCAACCCTGTTCTCTCATTTGTCCGATAGCCTAGAGAACTATTAAATAACAAGGGAGAGGAGTATTTCTACATCTACATCTACATTTATACTCCGCAAGCCACCCAACGGTGTGTGGCGGAGGGCACCCTACGTGCCACTGTCATTACCTCCCTTTCCTGTTCCAGTCGCGTATGGTTCGCGGGAAGAACGACTGTCTGAAAGCCTCCGTGCGCGCTCTAATCTCTCTAATTTTACATTCGTGATCTCCTCGGGAGGTATAAGTAGGGGGAAGCAATATATTCGATACCTCATCTAGAAACGCACCCTCTCGAAACTTGGCGAGCAAGCTACACCGCGATGCAGAGCGCCTCTCTTGCAGAGTCTGCCACTTGAGTGTATTAAACATCTCCGTAACGCTATCACGGTTACCAAATAACCCTGTGACGAAACGCGCCGCTCTTCTTTGGATCTTCAAGCAGCAAGTAATTGCCGTGATTCCCTCCCAGCCTGTCCCGTACGTATTGTATGCAGTGCACGCAGAGGACACGACTGCTGACGGAAGCGACTCAGAAACGGCAAGATAAGACGGGACGGGGGAGTAGTTCTCGAGTCGTCCGTGTGGTGGCGCAAGGGCTCGCGGCGCCGGCGCCGGAGCAGCGAGTCGGCGCGGCGGTAACGAGGTTTGCCGAGTTTGGGAGCGGCGCCAGAGGCGGCGACGGAGCGATATATCACAGTGGCCGTCCTCCCTGCAATATTGCAATCTGCGGACAGCGCGGCGCGCTAATAACTCGGCGATAAGTCCGGGACGCGGAAATTAATTTAGCGCGAGTTTGCCTGCGACTGCGACAGCGAGGCCGTCTGTCTATGGAAGCCACGGCGGCGACAAACAGCACCCACACAACAGCCCCAGACGGCTTCTCAGGAGCAAGCGGAGTTGGACAGGCGGCAGTGTCGGCTAAGCTTAGGCGCGCGTCCGTGAGGCACTAGTTCTTTCCTGGAATTTTCAACACAAAACATTTATTCAATGAACAGTTCACAGCCACTTTTAGACGCCCACAGCTAAGTACATATGAATATTCTGCAGTTCTTTTTTAAGTGTTCGATAGAGAACACGAAGTACCACTTTCAAATTAATTGTAGAAATTTACGATGGGAATGACTCCGCGACCCAGTGACAAAGTGTCACATTTAGAGTTGCGCTGTACCAAAACTACGCCTCGGTAGTTTTGGTGCGGTACATCAATGAGGTAGTAAATGATAGGATTACCGGTAGTATTAGCAGCATTGGCTGGGAAAGAAACATAAATGAATGTGTAAGAGAGAAACTGGCAGCTGATGACTTCTCTTTATTATTTTGTTTGTTTAGTTGTTTGTTTCGCACATAATTAGAACCGCACATAATACACTGTTAGTCCAGTGTGTATTTTATATTCCTAAGAATATGAATTGTATTTTATGAGTAATGAAAGTTATGCGCTTTTATGCAACCAAAGCAATTACTTTTGATGCAAGTAGAGTTTACATGCACGAACACGGAAAGTATATAAAATTATTCTTGTTCTTTTGTAGTTAGTAGAACGTTCTTCATTATGATCAAAGGTAAGCAATTCCTGTTGTTATCGACAAATACTGAAGTTGTTGATGAATAAAAGAAACGCGTTTTATGTAAGTTCGACTAAGCATTGAAGTAATGTTATATACACTGTTATTCTGTGTTTTTTTTAACTTTACCCTTTCGTTGAGGAAAAAAAGTGTATTGTTTTCCTTGTTTTTGCTGCAACATCCCTCTGTTTCATCTTACAAACGAATAGTTTTCGAATACAACCTGAATTAAGCATTAACAATTTCATTTTTTCTTTAAATACTGTTTACTTTTAAGTAACAGACAGGAGGAAAACTATGTAAAACAAAAATGTTTCGCAGGTTATCCAACCCTTTATATATCATCACTCGGTTTCTATAAGTTCACTGCTTCCTGTTTTTACGGTAGTCTAGTAAGACAGTGGCCGCACATGGTATAACGCCTGGTAGGTATGCAACACACCAAACGTACAGGTAACGTGCATACATCCTTAACTGACCAAAGCTACTAGGAAAATTGCCGTACCCTATACTCACTTACGATGATCTACGGTAGCATACGGTAGTTCCACAACCTTAGCAAGATTACAAATCTGAAGTTTTCGGATTCGATAGATTTTTAACTGTCACTTATCACTTCTTTCATCTCCGGCGATGTTTGTTGCTATTAAAAATACCGAGTTGCACCATGATTCGGTGGTGGTGGTGGTTAGTGTTTAGCGTCCCGTCGACAACGAGGTCATTAGAGACGTAGCGCAAGCTCGGGTTAGGGAAGGATTGGGAAGGAAATCGGCCGGGCCCTTTCAAAGGAACCATCCCGGCATTTGCCTGAAACGAATTAGGGAAATCACGGAAAACCTAAATCAAGATTTCTGGAGACGGGATTGAACCGTCCTCCTCCCGAATGCGAGTCCAGTGTGCTAACCACTGCGCCACCTCGCTCGGTACCATGGTTCGGAATCCACATTAAACTGTACGTCCCCCCCCCCCCCAACAACTGGCTGGGCGTGTCAGTTTACATCTCGGAGGAAAGCTGTGGTGTACCATCTCCAACAGGAC
Source organism: Schistocerca nitens (assembly GCF_023898315.1). Taxonomy (NCBI): domain Eukaryota; kingdom Metazoa; phylum Arthropoda; class Insecta; order Orthoptera; family Acrididae; genus Schistocerca; species Schistocerca nitens. The sequence goes on from NC_064622.1 coordinate 303,668,671, forward strand.
CATGTCTCGTAAAGCACTGTGCGGTTCAAAACAATCTTTGGACAGAGAGTACTCCAATTACTTACAATAGCCATTTCTCCCTAAGTAAATGTGCGAGCAAAATATTTTGGCACTCAGAGAGGAAACTTGGAGATTGAAATTTTGTGAACAGGTCTTCCCACAATGAAACACGCTTTTTTTTCTAACAATTGCGGCCGCAACGCACTTATCATATCCGTGACAGTCTCTTCTCTTTTTCGTGATAATATCATAGAAGCTCCCCTTCTTTGAATTTTTTCGATGTTTTTACCTTGAATGAAGAGATCTTTAATTGTCATTATAATTTTGAAACTGGAGAAAAATAGCACACGATTTATCTAGATTTATTTTCTCCTTCTGGTGTGGGGAACATGCTCTGTCCCCAAGTGAATTTCCGAAACATACTATGACATCAAAGTTTTTATTTCCTCCTCTTCTATTTTCGATGGATAGTAGCAAACGGCACATCAAAACTTTTTTTAATGTCCGTCAGGATTATTTCTGTTACTCTCATGTTTCTCAGTATCAAATTCTTAATTTTCAGTCTGACACTAACATTATTATCTTATACATAAAAATATCACATGTGAACATCTGATTTCCTTATTTGAAACTTGTCAGTCATGTTGTTGAATGCTTGTACATACATGGTCTGACCAGAAATCCACCGAAATACTTTCAGAGGTGGCAGTGTGGACAAAAACAAGAAAAAAGTGTAGCAAAGATGGGCTCTAAAATGCATACCTAAAGATCTATGGGCACTCGTTCATCTTCGATACGATGAAATAAGAGTTTTAAGCTGAAAGCTCCTTGCTTTCCGTGTTTTGGGACGAGACTATTGACCAAAGGAAGAAAAAAATATCTACTGAACGTGGACTCGGAAATGCATATCTGAGCAAATCTAAGCACTTGTTTAGTGGAAGAGGTGTGTATCATTGCGGCGAATATGAACACGTACCCATAGCTCTTGGGATGCGCATAAATTGAAGCCGATGTTTACTGGACATTATTTTCTCGTTGTGGTCCACATTACCGCCTGCGAGAATATGGAAGGCAAAGAGCTTTCAGTGGGAGAGATATGCTTCACAGGAGGGAAAGTGATTAAGTGCTCACAGATTTTAAGTACGCTTTTTTACTAGCCTTTTTTCTTGTTTTCATCCATACTGATACCCCTGATAGTTTGTCATTGGTATTCTGGTTCACACCGTATAATAATACTACAGAAAGTGATGAGAATATATTTGCAACGTCTCTTTTGTCCGTCCCTTGGAGCTTCCTTAGCGTCCCGAGAAATCACCCTTGCTTTCGCGGCCGGAACCCACGCCCTTTTAGCTGTGAGTGCCGTGCGAGTCAAATTACATGACGTACTGCTTCGCAGATTTAATGAAAACATTTATTGGCGGAGCCAGATTGATTTTGTGCTCTGCTACATATGTAAAAACTAAAAGAAATTTGCCAGTGTTAGTGTGACCCGCGACACAAAAAGAAGCATCTCATCAATCCACTGCCCGTAAGTGAAAGACTTGTAGTCTTTTGATTACTTTCATGAAAGGTGTCGAGATTAGAATACTGACTCCCCTAACAGTTTAATACACCGACTACAACCGGGTACTAGGACCTTGCCCCGATAATCAGCGCAACAACGAGCCAAGAATACAGTCCAATGTTATTAGGGGAACAATCGTAAAAACATCACTCTTACATTTTGACGGACACAAATGAAAGTTACTTCCTATAATTAAATTCGACAGTCCAGTCTCGCTCACTGAAACGCTACCGCTTAGCTAGCTACTGCCTCCGCAATCTGATGTAAGAGCCCTGTGTACCAAGCACATGTACGGTGACGTGAAGGCAACACTTGTCCAGAACACCCAAGAGTTCAAACCGAAGTCCACTCAAGCGCAAGGAGACACCCTTTCGGAACCTCGCAGTTTTTCCGTACTGCAAGAAATGAATCAGTTGATAACGAAGACTCTCCTCTCCTGTCTTTCGAACTGCACTGCGAAAGCACCACCTCCAACCCTAAAGGCACACGACTTTTTCACTACTCGAGGGCTGCTGACTGGCTCCTCGATTTCGCAGCCTGAAAACCGCCCCACTAAACTATTAAATACAGGCATCTCAGAATATCAGCAGTAGAGCAGCATTCTGCACCTGCTGTTAGAGCTTTTGTTATGCCCTGCTTTCTAACAGGATTTTACAACTTTTGTGTAACGAGCGTCGCAAAAAGCTGACCATCATGGTGAAATTTTTCGCACTTAATATCAGCCCAGTTGTCTCCAACCACCACTTATTTAGAAGGACGAGGGAAAGATCGGCCCAATATCTTCAGGCTACCGAAAACCCGCCTTCCACTGCAGCCGGAATCTGGTCGCGGTGACTGCAATTCCGCACAGGCCTAGGAGACGTGTTATTGGTACGTTATATAACTTCATATTATGGAAGTGAAAATGTGACATCAATAACCATATTAATACTACGAAAAGATTTATTTGGTGAATGTTAATGATATCTTTTCGGGGACTCGTTTAGGATGTAATAAATTACAACAATAGATCGAAGGCCCCAAAATATGCCAATTGTTTGCTCTATTTCGACGTGCTTACATTACCTAACGAAAGCTACAATAACATACATTGCCCTGTGGTTCACGAAGTACTACCGCACAAGTGGCCAAAATAATTACAGGACAGAATTAGGAGTAATCTATTACAAAAACGCTTAACAGCCACTCAGTGATAAATATGCACCCTTACACAGACTAAGAACCTATATACGCACCAACAATACTGTCTGCTATTTTCTACAAGCACGATACCGGTGGTATATGGGAGAGAGTTAAGAATAACTTGCAACAGAAATAAGGGAAGCACTGTATGATAACACACTCAAAGAGCTTAAGACGCTGCCCTTATTTGTGCTTTCTAGGAGCCGCCAGAAACAGACTGCTTTATAGCAAGTAGAGCCGGGTGTGCCGTACTTGCGCTCTTCGAACAGCACATTCATCTTGGTTCAAATGGCTCTGGCCACTATGGGACTTAACATCTATGGTCATCAGTCCCCTAGAACTTAGAACTACTTAAACCTAACTAACCTAAGGACATCACACACATCCATGCCCGAGGCAGGATTCGAACCTGCGACCGTAGCAGTCGCGCGACTCCGGACTGAGCGCCTAGAACCGCTAGCATTCATCCTGTCTGCCGCCGACTGGACCCTGGCTACCCAGGCGTCAAGTCAAATCCGGCTTGTTCGACTGTTCGGTGATACTCCAAGGTTCCCTCTCACTTTACTATCGTATTCCCAGTTCCGCTCGATGTGTTCTGTTGATCTCCCAAGACGATTCGCGCCAGCGCTGGTGGAGATTAGTGTTTAAAGTCCCATAGACAACGAGGTCATTAGAGACGGAGCGCAAGGTCGGATTGGGGAAGGATGGAGAAGGAAAGTTACCGTGACCTTTTGAAGGAAATAAATAAATGTCGTGTGACTAGGGCCTCCCGTCGGGTAGACCGTTCGCCGGGTGCAAGTCCTTCTATTTGACGCCACTTCAGTGACTTGCGCGTCGATGGGGATGAAATGAAGATGATTAGGACAACACAACACCCAGTCCCCGAGCGGAGAAAATCTCCAACCCAGCCGGGAATCGAACCCGGGCCCTTAGGATTGACATTGCGTCGCGCTGACCATTCAACTACCGGGGATGGACCGTTTGAAGGAACCATCCCGGCATTAACCTCAACCGATTTAGGGAAATCACATGAAAACCTAAATCAGGATAGTCGGACGCGGGTTGGAACCGTTATCCTCCCGAATGCGAGTCCAGTGCCCTGACCCCTAGGGCTGGTTTCGCAGCACTCCCTGACAGCTGTTAAAACCGCACCATTGTTCGTGTGGCGCTTCAAACTGCCGCAGCTCAGTGACGTCTTATGACAGCACGTTCTGTACACAAAAAAAAAAAAAGAAATAATAATAATAATAATAATAAAAATGATGTCCTCTTGTTGAAGCTACGACTGGCAAAGTACAAGTTGGCCATAATTAAAGTGCAGGAACAGAGATGCACTGTGGGCTGTAATTATCGTACAGACCCGAAATTAGCTCCAGTTTTCGACCATCGGTTGCAAATCTGGCGCTATGAATGCAAGAAAGGCGTATAGAAATGTTTTCGTATGTAACGAATTAGGAACCGGACGTGAGTATTAAAGGCCAAGCAAGTGAGAAAGGCATAATGTTGATTTTATTATTAACTGACTATTGCACAGTTTGCTCAATATGAGCGCCGGACACGTCGAGAAAACGCTGTAAAACGCCAGATTTGCACCTGGTGGCCAAAAGTAGAACTAATTTTTTTCCAGTGTAAAACGATTCCACATTAACGCATTAGCATATGTACCAAGTTTCGCTGGCATACGGTAATTACGTCCCACGCTGGACCTCCGCGAGAAGCTGCACTTCAATTATAACCCCCCAGTAGAAATGCTATTAAAACACAGCAGATGCGTTTTATTATTAAATTTTCTAGTTATTCCATTGTCTCGGATTGCCAATAATGACCACCACGATTATTATGAAAGAACCCTATGGAACTACAAAGGGTTAGCTGCGGCAGGTGGTTAGATGGTCAGCACACGACTGAATAATGTGAAACTTAGTAAGGTGAGCTGAGGACTTATTTACATGTGTGGAACTTTGGGATTTACCATTACCACCAGATTCAGAGGGCAGTCGTATGTCGTTTCCTCATTCAGCCGTGACTGTGACTTAGCACACTGTGTTAATAATAATGTATTCTGAGGTCCTAATTCCATGTAAGCAAAAATGTTCAAATATGTGTGAAATCTTGTGGAACTTAACTGCTTAGGTCATCAGTCTCTAAGCTTACATACTACTTAACCTAAATTATCCTAAAGACAAATACACACACCCATGCCCGAGGGAGGACTCGAACCTCCACCGGGACCAGCCGCACAGTCTATGACTGCGGCGCCTAAGACCGCTCGGCTAATCCCGCGCGGCTCCATGTAAGCAATTGCCAACCTAACTTACAAATGAGCAACAGCGAAGACGAAAAGCCTAGTTCCGCAACAGCAGCATTATGCTGCGTGTTTACCGCAATCTTTCATCCGCAAATGCTAACGCCACCGTTTCTGTACTCATTCACACCTAAAGAACTCCAACCCAGAATGTGAATGAGCACCGCCGCAAGACAGATCCGTGACAGGGGAAGGGAGCGACACGGCTGAACGGCTGCGGCAGCCGCTCCGGTAATAGAATGGCGGCGCCGGATCCCGGTTTTAGATGCGCGTGGTTCAGGCACCAGGCAGCGCGCAAGCGACACACAGGCCGCGCAGTCCGGCCAGTGAATCACTGCGGCTGGTTGGCTGGCGCGCCGCCAGCGCGGGCAGTCATTTGTCGCCAGGTGACGCGACACCTAGACACCTAGCGGCGCTGACGGGCGGCGCAGAGCGGCGCGGGGAATCCCCCGCCCGCTGCCGCCCGCCTCCCGCACATCCGCGTCGCGCGACCCCTACCTGCGCCTGACAGATTTACAGATAGCCTTCCGGAAGCGCCCCGACTCCGCTCATTAATCGGCGCCCCAAACAATTGCGGTGTCGCTTTTTCCTCCACGGGAACTCTAGCAGACACTCTCGGTATATTTGGATCCCATTCTTCTTCCGCTCTCCTTTTCCATTATGTTACTGTACCCACTGCCGGAGTACCTTGTCAGTGGATTTTTCTAAAACTTTTCATTCACTTCCTCTAAAGGTAGATCAGGCTATTTGAGTTCCGGCCCAGTGCATAGTCAGGGTCAATTGAGCCAAAACTCAGGCGACCTAGTAGTGGGGCAAAGACAGTCCCAGTTGGGAATATTTTGGAGGGAGTTTCCAGTCCAGCATTTGTCTTGCAATAGAGGGAAACTGCCAGGCAATGTCAGGCAGATCTAGGGGATGAGAATGTTTTAAATTTAATTCTGGCGTGATATTTCAGAGACAAAAATATGAAAGCCTTCTGAGTAGGTAACCATGTTTGGTTATGTCGCTACAGAGCAAAGTCAATGACTTCCTCGAGAGCTGCTGTGTACCAGTGTCGTTGCTGATAGCAGGCCATTTGATCAGCACAAGAGGGCTACAGACTGTATTAAAAATTTTAGTAACTGAAAAAGGAAAAGTTTGTTCAGTCAGCTGCAGAAGTGCGACATGACTTCTCCATAACCGTTGGAGTCCACTTAAGCCGTGTTGTGTCTGTTCATTCAATGATGTGAACACTCGATTAAAGCAATACGAACATTACCTCACCCTAACGACGACAGTCAATAATGGAAAATAATTATATATATGAATCAGGCATCATGATTACCTTCTTTATTACAATTCCTAACTATAACACTGTCTTAAACTGTTTTAGTTCAGTTAAATTACACGTTTCGGCACACAGCTAGTATCACCTATAAACAGAGGAGAGTGCTCAAGTTTGAAAATACTGGTCTACAAGACGTAAGGACGAAAGTAACTTTCGCATAATGTACCGACATTGCTAGACGTGCTTTCATATGGTAGGTGGTGGAAGTGTGTAATGCACCCAGGAACATTGTTGAACAGGATAGTTTTCGTGGCCCAGGGGTTACAATGTAAGGGGCATAATATTTCATGGGCATACTGACCTCCAAACCTTTGTACACACTACACTCACCAGCCAATGTTATTATGAAACTCTACTCCTTACCCCTTGGGCGTTTTTCAGGGGTGTTTTGACCCTGATTTCATTTCTGTGGATGACAACAGGCGACCGCGTCGTACAGTGCATGTGGAAGAGCTCTTATGATGAGAGGATATCTACATCTACATACATACTTCACAAGCCACCATACGGTGAATGGCGGAGGGTACCACGTCCCACAACCAGTCATGTCATTTGCTGTTCCACTCACAAATAGCGCGAGGGAAAAAACTAACATGTATATGCCTCTGTATGAGCCCTGAGTTCTCGTATCTTATCTTCGTAGACCTTAAGCAAGATGTACGTTAGCAGCTGTAGACTCGTTCTACAGTCAACTTCAAATACCGGTTCTCTAAATTTTCTCAGTGGTGTTCCTCGAAAACAACTTCGCCTTCCCTCCTAGGATTCCCATTTGAGTTCCCCAGGCATCTCCATAGTACTTGTATGGTGTTCGAACTTACTGGTAACAAATCTGGCAGCCCGTCTGTGAATTGCTTCCATGTCTCCCTTTAATCCGAACTGGTCTGTATCCCAACACTCGTGCAGTACTCAAGAATAGGTCGCTCTAGCTCCCTATATCCAGGTTCGTGTAGTTTCCCTCTTCCAATAAACTGGAGTCCACCATTCGCCTTCCATGCCCCAATCCTCACATGCTTGTCCCATTTCATATCGATTTGTAACGTTAAACCAAGACATTTAAACGACGTGACTGTCTCAAGGAGTACGCTACTAATGCTGTATTCGAATATTACTGGTTTGTTTTTCTAATCCATCTGTACTAATTTACATTTTTCTACATTTAGAACCACCTGCCACTCACCACACCAACGAGAAATTTTGCCTCTAACAGTCAATCAGCGACGACACCTTCCCGAGCACCACAGCATCGTCAGCAAATAGCGATAAACCGCTGCTCACACTCTCCGCCAGATGATTTATGTGTATAGAAAACAAGAGCTGTCCTATTAAACTTCCCTGGGGGAGTACTGACCGTGCTCTTATCGCTGATGGACGCTCGCCGTCGACTACAACGTACTGGGTTCTATTAATTAAGAAATCTTCGAGCCGCTCACAATATGGGAACCTGCTCCATATGTTCGTACCTTCGTTAACAGTCTGAAGTGGTACGCCATATTAAATTGTTTCTGGAAAACTAGAAATACGGAGTCTGCGTTTTGCACTTCATACACAGTTTGTACTATATCATGTGAGAAAAGAGAAAGCTGAGTTTTCGCACAAGCGATGCTTTCTAAGACCGTGCTGAGTCATGGAGAGAAATTTTTTGGTCTCGAGGATATTAACTATATTCTAGCTCAGAATATGTTTTCAAATTCAGCAGCAAACCGTTGTCAAGGATATTGGTTTGTAAGTTTGAGGTTCCGCTCTTTCACGTTTCCTATATACAAGAGCCACCTGCGCTTTTTTCCAGTCGCTTTGGACTTTGCGGTGGACTGTAGCTTCTCGATAAATGCAAGTTAAGTAAGTTTTCCTAGGTTTATTTATATTGCTTAAGGCTGTGTGCTTTGGAAAGACCGAAGGATATTAAACCTCGGTCTTCCTATAGTCCTGGAGTTCCGATTTCATAAAAAAGTTTCGGTAGGTGCAGCGATAGCCAATATGAAAGTTTCCAGCAATGAAAAACTCAACATGAGTTGGTGGAACGCGGAACAATTAGTAACACACACACGCTGACATATGTTCTTAGCGTTCAGCAAAGAGAGTATTAAAAAACTGACGACTGGAACTCAAATTTTTAATCGAATGCATATCCAGAACTCGCGTCAGATTCTTTGATGTCGTCAACAGATTATTCGGCAATTTATTAACGACGACTTCGAAGCGTTCTTATTATTAATGAGCGAGGGACCACAAACACGCCAGAGGCGATTACTTTAAACACTGAACTCCTCCATTCATTTCAGTCCAATTCGCGAGACACTGACAGATGAAAGCTTGCACGCTGCACCCGTATTCACTTCCGTCGGCTTCCCCTCGCAACTAAACCGCAATAAGCCGACAGACACAGTATTCAGACTAATCCTTATTAGGCGATGACGTCCCGAATGGTAACCCCCTCGTCCCCGGCCCCATACCGCTACTAATAAAGCGAGTCACTCTTGTAAAAATTGCCTGTCCCGACGAAGCATTCATTAGCGTTCGCGCGGGACGGGCTGCGTGTAATCTGTTTTCCCCCCTGTGTCTGCACTCGCATCGGTCCGGCCTCGCTCGGCGGGTTGCCTACCTCCGGGATCCCCTTACTTGCTCCGCCCCGCACATGTAGTACGGATTACTCCGGGACCCTCTCTCCCTGTAATGTGCTTGTAACCGGCAGACAGCGTCCCACACGCAGAGGCGGGCGGCAAATCGGTTTAATTTTTCAGATAGCTTCGCGCCGTCTCGCCGCGGTAATTTGTCCCACTTGAGCCGCAACGCGCAAGAAGCGACCAATTAAATACGCCGATGCCCGGGACGGCTTCTAACGCTGTTTACTGTCCGCTCTATTAGGACGGCTTCATTAGCTCAGCTGCCTCTGTCCCTCGTGGCAGGACCAGCTGCACCCCACCAGAAGAGCACGACGTCGAATTTCTGTTCGACCATCGACCTCGGCCGAAATTACCCTCATTTGTGGTAATCAACTTTGCAGTCGCTCGAGAACGCCTAGCTTTCACGAGCAGTGTTTTATCACTTCAATCACTGCAGGACTCTTCGCTGATCAGTATAGAGAAATGTTTGGGGAACTTAAATTATTGTCCTTGGAAGAAAAGTGATGTAGTTCTGCTATTGAGTAAATTTATAGAGCCTATGTTTGAAGAAGACATTCCGATCATTATGTTTATACACCGCACAGGGATCTTTAGAATACGATATCAGAGACGAGGATGGTGACATTGCTTTGATGTATTCATTTCCTTGCCCATGCTAATTACGAAATTCAATATTACGGAATAACATAAATTTAATTGTTGAATGAATTCTTCAGTGCTCGGCATTGTACTCGGCATTGAAGTATGCACTGAAAAATTTGCAGTTAATTGATGTAATTTTGAAGGGTGCAAAGTAGCAGAATTCATGGGCAGGCAAGGCAGCCATTTTTCCTATTGTTTCAGCGGACACGAGGAGAAGCTGCCGGGCAAGGAGCTGTGACGCTGGCGTTGGAGGAAATTGTATCTTTTTGAGGTTCCTAAGTGACCTGTTAAACTTTCTAGAAGGATTAAGTATGGGAATACTCCAGCGAAAAGAAAAGAACAACGCAGTTTGGCTGAAGGAATATCCTTGTATCCAGAGACATGAACTCGTCCATGTCCATGAAGTGGAAGGAGACACAAAACAGTGCAGCAGTAATTGTATTGGTCGGAAGATACATGTGTTGTTGTTGTGGTCTTCAGTTAGAAAACTGGTTTGATGCAGCTCTCCATGCTATCTATTCTGTGCAAGCATCTTCATCTCCAAATAACTACTACAACTTTCACATTTCTGAACATGCTTACTGTATCCACCTCCCGTCTCACGGTCTCCCTTTACGATCTTACGAACCCCACCCCCGCATTTCACTCCAATCTCCGGTACTAAATTGGTGATCCCTTGATATCTCAGAGCTCAAAGTATGTCCTATCAATCGATCCTTCTTGTAGTCAGGTTGTGCCACAAATTTCTTTCTTCCTCAACTCTATTCAGTACCTCCTCATTAGTTACGTGCTCCATCGACCTAATCTTCAGCATTCTTCTGTAGCAACACACATCAAAAGCTTCTATTCTACTCTTGTCTAAACTGTTCTTCATCGATGTTGCACCTCGATACATGGCTACGCTCCATACAAATACTTTCAGAAAAGACTTTCTAACCATTAGGTCTATATTCGATGTCAACAAATTTCTTTTCTTCAGAAATGCTTTTCCTGTCGTTGCCAGTATACATTTTATATCCTCGCTTCTTCGGTTATTACTAGTTATTTTGCTGGACAAACATCAAAACTCATCTACTACTTTAAGTGTCCCGTTTCCTAATCAAATTGCTTAGGCATCACCCGACTTAATTCGACTACATTCCATTATCCTTGTTTTGCTTTCGTTGGTGTTCAACTTATATTTTCCTTTCTTTTTTTCTTCTTCCTGAACTTTAATTCATCCTCCAAATTTTTCTTTGGTTTCCTTCACTGCTTACTCAACGTACAGATTGAATAACATCAGGGATAGGCTATAGCCTGTCTCACTCCCCTCTCAAGCACTGCTTCCCTTTCATGCCCCTCAACTCTGTAAGTACTATATGAAAATAAAAAGATACACACTGACATTCTCGTAATACTATGGGTAGACAAAAATATGGGAACATGGCGATAAATGCATGCTTGAACATAAATGTAGGGGATAGTTAGGCCTGCGCGTGATGCTGTTGTATCTGATCACCAACGCATCCTGTGCAATGTGTTCGAAACGTTGTGATCGGAACAGTGTTCAGTGTAGTTGTGAGTCCATTATGTCGGAGCTAAGTGAATTCGAACGTGAATACATTTTTCGTGCCTGTATGGTGGATGCATCCGTAACCAAGGTAGACGCAGTAGCTACTTGGTGCTTCATGAGGCACCATTTCGAAGATTCACACCACATACACGGAAGGCAGAAAAACATCATCCACTATGTCACGACGCGGGCGATGGTGTGTACTGAGTGATCGTGACGCACTATCATTGAAGATGACTGTGACGAAAAATATGGCAGCTGCAAACGTCGCTACACAACTGAATATCGTACTCGCGAGCCCTGTCAGTACCAAAAAAACACGAAAGGAGCCCCACAAACATGGAACTGCAAAGAGAGCTGCAATTCCAAAACCACACATCAGTGACACAAACACCCATAACGGGAAAAGATGGTGCCTAAGCCACAAAACCCCGACTATGGAGCGATGCAAATTGTCATTTGGTCGGGTAAGCGTTGTTTCACAATGTTTCCAACATCTGGTCGAATTTACATCCCAAAAGTGAACATGCGGTAGTCGAGTAATGGCAACCATATCATAGTGTTTCATGAGCCTCTGCTAGGTCCCATTACTGCCAACGACTATGTGACAATTTTGGCTGATGAGGTCATTCCTTGATACAATTTGTATTCCCCAATAGTGATGCGGTGTTCCAAGACGATACGTCCCTAGTTCACACCGCTCGCATCGTCCAGGAGTGATTTTGCGAGTACGAAAACAAATTGTCGCAATTTTCTTGGCTACCACATTCGCAAGGTCTCAATAGTGTCCAATCTGAAGAGAGGGGTGCGTGATCGCTATCCACCTTCATCGTCTATACCTGAATTTGTCACTATTTTGCAGGAAGAGTAGTATAACGGTGGAAACCATACACGACCCGCTCAAATAACTTACGAGAATGCAAAAAATGGTTCAAATGGCTCTGAGCACTATGGGACTTAACATCTGCGGTCATCAGTCCCCTAGAACTTAGAGCTACTTAAACCTAACTAACCTAAGGACAGCACACACATCCGTGACCGAGGCAGGATTTGAACCTGCGACCGTAGCAGCAACGCGGTTCCGGACTGAAGCGCCTAGAACCGCTCGGCCACAACGGCCGGCTTACGAGAATGTAGCCGGGTGACGCCCAAAATCGCCGATATTTCGACAACACCCTGTCTCAAGCCAAAACGAGGTCACCTGGTTGCGTCCCCGTAAGTTGTTTGAATGTTGTATACACCGAAAGAAACTAAGGTCCCCTATACAAGGCCGGTTTTTATACATCCCGAACGACTAGAAATTGTGTCGAATACCCAGGGGTTTCCTTCGTCGCATTACGAATGGTAATGTGTTGTTTTTTTGGTTTTCCCAAATTTTTGTCCACCTTTTTTAGTTGATCCGGGTGAGAATAAGTGTTCAGCACAGATTGTACTAACAAAAATGTTTTGGTTACGTTACCTAGGTAAACTGACGTGTCTAATGTCACAGACGGGGTAGAGCGAGTTTGAGAGATCGTTACAAGGATTGACGAGCGCATATCATGTTGTCGACAATGGTCGCACCTCAGTGGGGCAATAAGATGAGTTAATAGTTTAGCTGATATTCCCAAGAAACATTTGCAAAATTACGTAGGAAATGACTTTCGGGGATGAACAAAAATCAGATTTTTATGATGACAATAATTACAGCATTAGACTTTGTTAGATAACGATGAACAAAGCTTACACTGCAGCACTGCACGCGACTGTGATGACAATTGGGGCTATGCTAATTATCTTCCTGTGCGATATTCTTAGTACTGTTCAGATAATAACTGAAGACCTTATGGTCGCGGCTGGGTGTGTAGGCGTGATATAAGTACAGAATACTTAGCTGAACGGAGCCAAGCAGTATTTCAGTATGCTGGAGTTAAATGGGTGGAGTCCCTAGTGGTAGAATATTTTAACAGATTCTGTTAAATGTGTGTGAGTAATGATCGCCTATATATTTAATTCCCTATGGGTGTTGCGGATTCATAGAGATTGCTTTACTCCGAATTATTGACTCCCCTGAAGTCCCCTTGAATTAGGTGTCATGTCAGCCGGTTTGCGGTATCTGGTGGAGAGAGGCACCTGTCCACTGTGCAGAGGATGAGCTCGTTTTTTCGCAATACTTCTAAATGGGTTGTAGTCCGGGCCTAGTAGGCAGATTTCAAGCGTGCTTGATATCTGTAAGAAGAAACTTCTGGCAGACTGAAACGGCGCGCGGACCGGCACTCGAACCTGGGAGCTTTGCTTCCACGAGCGTGTGCTCTGTCGACTGAGCTATCCAAGCGCGACAGGTGACCCAGGCTCAATGGTTTACTTCCACCAGTATTCCCTACAATCCAAACTTCACATACCTTCTCCTGCATACCTTGCGGAACTAGCGCTTCTGGAACGGAGCGTATTGCGGGGACATAGCTTAGACCCGGTACGGGGGGATTGAACATTCACCCTGCAGCGGAGTGTGAGCTTATTTCAAACTCCTTGGTAGATTAAGGGGCTCCGGAAAGGCTCAAAATCATGAAAAGTTCAATTTTTACTTTTTTGCGTTTTCTGAATCTGCAGACTATTACCTTTTAATAGATATATAATTTATTCAATTCCGAAGACTACAACTATTCTTAAATTTTTTTTGAAATGTGTTCTACATGGGCGTGACCCACTGTGGCGCTGTTAAACTGCTGTCAAATGGTGTTATTATTAACGTCCGTGTTCATCAGGTACATTTTAGTGGTGTGAGATAAAGTATGTGTTGTGGCTAACCTGTGATGGTTCAATATATATCGCTGGTGTGATTGTCGATTGTTTCATGCTTATTTACTCTGTCGTTATCTCGAAAATATTCGTAATTAATTCTGTTTCTTGAGTCTCTGTTTAGTTGAAGTATAATAATGAGTAAAAGTAAAGTGTTATTACTGTAAACAATAAACACGATGAAAATCCCCAACATAGCTTGTGTCCCAAAGAAGAAGACAGTTGGTGTAAATATAACAAAGGATTCCTAACTGGTGAAGTGTACACTCATAAGCATAGTCTGCCTCATGCAATAATGGAGGTGATAAAACCTATTTTCAGAGACTTAGCAGCACCTGAACTGTTGAAAAAGTGTATTCACGGAAAAACTCAAAACCCCAATGAAAGTGTAAATAGTGTTATATGGTCGAGAATCCCCAAGACTGTATTTGTTGGAATAGAAACACTTCACTTTGGTGTGTATGATGCTGTTGCGACTTTCAATGATGGCAACATTGTAAGGTGCAAGGTATTCAGAAATATGGGAATGAAGATAGGTTCTAACATGGTACGAGCGATACTTGCTTTAGACAAGGAACGCCTTCGGGCTGCAGACAGGGCTGTAAAGAGTCTAGAAATAGAAGCAAGAGTAAACAGGAGGAGGAACAAGAGGAAGCTGGAGGAGGAGTTTGCAGAGGATCAAGATAATCCATCCTATGGACCTGGAATGCACTATAAAGTTAATCCAATCTTTGTCGCTCGATTCCCAAAACTTTTATTTTCTCATACTAATTACACGTTTTCTAAGGATCTTCCGAACATATTTGTTTCAAACTTTCAGTAAATGTTACACAGTACCTTCTGCATAATTTAACACAGCCTTTTTCCAAAAAACTGTATATTTTTGAATATATAAATAAAAAATTGCAAAAAAATGTTGTGAATTTTCATTACAATTGAAAAAAAATCATCTTTAAAAACTGAACTAAAATTTTGTAAAATCCCTGTGTTAAGTTGTAGCCCATATTCCAATAAATAATCTGTAAAAAGTTCAACTTCCTACCTCAAATACTTTGTGAGGAAAGATGTAATTTATAAGAGTTATTTTAACATTGCAAGTATAGGGCGTTCCGGAGCCCCTTAAGATCGTTAGGTGCATTGGGACTAAAACTTTAGTCCTTTGGCTTCGCTGGAACGAGGTACTGGAGGAGGTAAAGCTGTCAGGACGAGTCGTTGGTCAAGCTTGGATAACTAAGTTGGTAGAACAATTGTCCGGGAGAGGAAAATGTCCCACGTTTGAATCCATGTCCAGTTCATAGTTTTAATCTGCCAAGAAGTTTCAAACCAGTGAACACTCCGCTGTAAAAGTAATATTCTTTCTGGACCTACAGGATGGCCAGTATTTTTCCGACACTGCTGAAAGCAGATTTTAAAAAACACCAGCAGTATACAGTCATCTGATGAAGAGTGCTGTTAGCGGGTGGAGGAACAACCGTAGCACGCTAACATCCAGCCAGTTCCGCCGTTCCGAGTTACTCGTTCCAAGGCGCCTGGCAAAGCTATCTGCCTTTTGTCATAGTCGCTTACATCGGGGGGTTTCACCATTTGTGGCCCATAACGTCATTAGAATGGTTCCCCATCCGTCTTTCCTCCGCTCATATTCTTTTCTTACCGAATCGCTTGCCGAAAACGGCTCAGGCGGCATTCAAATTCGCGGTCGACAGTGATGTTAGTGCTTCGGCTCATCGGCGCATACACATGAATATGTTTCTACTTCCTCCTACCTCTTCGAAGCTTTGCGTACCAGTTTTAGTTTCTCTTTTCTTGTCTTTTTCTCGTTTTGTTTTAAACTTTACGCTCTTATTGCATTACTGGTTTCAATTGACTGTTCTAGAGTCTACACTCGCACCAGGTGCGCACCGCGAGGTAAGTTAGCAGTGTGGGATTTGGCGTTTTCATTCAGCTTGTTTTCTTTTAAAATTATCCGGCGCCACGTACAGTGAATCCACTGACACCACCAGACGTACGGCAAGGCTCCTGGAGGGTCACCGAGTTCCTGGAAGGCGCTGGAGAACAGCGACCGCCCTCACGGTCGCACATGCGTTGTTTCGGCTCATCAGCGCTTACAGATGAATATGTTTCTACTTCCTCCTACCTCTTCGAAGCTTTGCGTACCAGTTTTAGTTTCACTTTTCTTGTCTTTTTCTCGTTTTGTTTTAAACTTTACGCTCTTTTTTTATTGCATTACTGGTTTCAATTGACTATTCTACAGTCGCCTTGGCTACACCAGGTGCGCACCGCGAGGTAAGTTAGCAGTGTGGGATTTGGCGTTTTCATTCAGCTTGTTTTCTTTTAAAATTAGCCGGCACGACGTACAATGAATCCACTGACACCGCCAGACGTAAGGCAAGGCTCCTGGAGGATCGCCGAGTTCCTGGAAGGCGCTGGAGAACAGCGACCGCCCTCACGGTCGCACATGCGTCCGCTGGCTGCGGCGCGCGCACAATTGGCTGTCTTGTCATGCGTGCGTGTGTGTTTTGTGTGCGTGCGCGCCTTTTTGTCGGAGCCGGTTATCCCGGAGATTTACGCCAGCGCGCTAACAACAGTGTTCTGTGAACGGCGCGGCGCAGCGAGGGCCCAGGAAGCAGCCGTGCGGTACCGCTGCTGTGTGAGAGAGCGGAGAGAGAGAGAGAGAGGGCACGACAAGACAACGGCCACATTCCTGCTCGCCATTGACCTCCGCCTACGTCCGAGCTTCTGGTCAACATCGCCGCGGCAAAAGAATTTGTCCAGAAAAGAACGTCTGGCAGTGTCTTTCCTCAGGAGTATAACACACGACAGACTTTCGTGTATTTACTTAGTAATTCTTCTGCTTGCCACACACGTCACTATTTTCTTTTCTCACTTATGAGCGAATTTTTTGTCGGCACTAAGCATTTACACTCAATCTGAAGGTCGCTTGGGGATTTTCATGTGCTGAGCCCCTAAACAACAGTCATTGATATTACAGAGTGAGAAGAGAAAAACAGTGTTACGCTCAGTTAACAAGGTCACTTAACACAATGTTGGTCATCCTCCGCCCCCCTTCGCTTTGGACCGAGCGAGATGGCGCAGTGGCTAGCACACTGGACTCGCATTCGGGAGGACGATGGGTTCAATCCCGCGTCCGGCCATCCTGATTCAGGTTTTCCGTGATTTCCCTAAATCGCTTCCGGTAAATGCCGGGATGGTTCCTTTGAAAGGGCACGGCCGACTTCCTTCCCCGTCCTTCCCTAATCCGATGAGACCGATGACCTTGCTGTCTGGTCTCCTTCCCCAAACAACGCAACCCAACCCAACCCAACCCTTCGCTTTGGAGCATTGTAGATCGTGAAGAACTGGTGCCATGCCGTCATGACACTTTCCACCACTGATGCACGCCGTGGACTGTGGTATAGGAGTAATCAGTATGTGCCAATCGACTGTATGGAATCAGCGCAGTAAGATACGTCGAACTGGAAACGAGGAATGGAGTTATTGCGTTTGGACGGATCCTTGACCACACCTTGGAGGAAGTTCGCCGGTTTGCTAATGTGTCATCACGAACTGTCCGACGTGTCTACAAGAAATGCTGTACCACCCACAACTGAGCAACACTGTGTAAGAACAGTGGCCTTAAAAAGCTCCTAATCTACAGGGACTGGAGATCAGATTCACGCCGTGATAGTGAAAACTGAATGTACATAAGTTATACAAAACTGCAACCAGTCACTTTTTTGAATAATTATGTTTTATTCCATGAACCGGTTTTCGACCCTTCTCAGGTTCATCTTCAGATGTTTGCAGGAAATTACATCGTTATTGCTAGCATAATGTTGGGTGCTGGCTCAATGACAAAAAGATGGAACACACTTTAATGTATCGCCGTGACTATAGCTTATCTGTGGATATGGATGTAAATTTAGTTTTATACTTACTGCGATAGTATAGGCGTCTTTTTTCGGTCAGTGTCCATCTATCTGCCCCCATTTTGATGTCTACTTGTTATATCACTACACACACTTCCACACAAACTATATTAATTGATACTCTGACAGCGAGACTTTTCCAGCATCCAGCATGCGCTTTACAACTGTTGTTTGTAACAAAGATCTTCATATATGGCATATATTTCTATCAAGATGATGTAACTTCTTGAAAGCATTTGAAGATGAACCTGGAAAGGTTCGAAAACCGGTTCATGCAATAAAACATAATTATTCAAAAAAGTTATTTGTTGCAGTTTTGTATAACTTATTTACACTCAATATACAGTCACGGTTCTAAAATATCCGTAATGGATAAGCATAAATAGTAAAAACTGGTTTCAATCCTGGCAGAAATCCCTGCTGTCATTGTATTCAGGTCCATCTCAAGCATTTTTCGATCGAACACTGCGAAAGTATGTTCATGTTATAGGTATTTGGAGTCGCGTAACTTGTAAAATAGCCAACGGCCTTGCCGCAGTGTAACACAGGTTCCCGTCAGATCACCGAAGTTAACCGAAGTTAAGGGATCTCGGGCTGGGCTAGCAATTGGTTGGGTGACCATCCGGTATGCCGAGCGCTCTTGGCAAGCGGGGCGCACTCAGCCCTTTTGAGGCCAACTTAGGAGCTACTTGATTGAGAAGTAGCCGCTCCGGTCTCGTAAACTGACATACGACCGGGAGAACGATTTCCTGACCACATGCCCCTCCATATCTGCATCCAGTGACGCCTGTGGCTGAGGATGACACGACGGCCGGTCGGTACCTTTGGGCCTTCCAAGGCTTGTTCGGACGGAGTTTAACTTGTGAAATGCCATTGCTCGCAGCGGCACAAGAAGCTGCACGTCTCCATCGGACCAAACAACACAGGAACCGGACAGTGGCTGACAGTGAGCATGTAGCGTGGTCTGACGACTAGCGATTTTGTCTCTCTTAAAAAATGAGAGCAGTCGAGTGCTCCGACGTCTCCGTGAGTCGTATAAGCATCTGTGACTTTCGGGCTATTTTTCGTAATGTGACTTGGGCCATTCAGGTTCCCAGGATACTTTAAACCTTCTTCTTTCACTGTTGTCCTGTACACGATCGGGTTCAAATGGTTCAAATGGCTCTGAGCACTATGGGACTTAACTGCTGTGGTCATCAGTCCCCTAGAACTTAGAACTACTTAAACCTAACTAACCTAAGGACATCACACACATCCATGCCCGAGGCAGGATTCGAACCTGCGACCGTAGAGGTCGCGCGGTTCCAGACTGTAGCGCCTAGAACCGCTCGGCCACTCCGCCCGGCACACGATCGGGCCTTAACTGCTGATTTGGCATCGTTTTTGAGGGGTTGGCTGGACGTCCTTCTGTCACCAGCCCGTTACCCCACGGAACGTGTGTATCCCAACTGTCTGCTGTCCATATGAATTTGAGTGAACATTTCCACATCTAGTGGGATGTGAGACACGGCCTAAAAACCGCAACCAAGGTGGCCAGCACACAGACCTTCGTCGTTAATGCGCCGGATGGATTCGGTCCTTGGCTGGCACAGTTCCCCCTCTCGACTATCCGGACTGGTCACCGGAAAATTGAAATACCACATTTATTCAAACATTATTGACGATTAAGTCTACTTATTAATGATGAGTATATGTGGTCACTCTCGCTTGCAAGGAGACGACATCAGTTTTCACAGGGCTGCGTGCGTATGATTCTGATTTGATTGTCACTCACGTATGCTGCTACAAGGCGATTGGCCCGCTAAAGCACCCAATCTTAATCCTGTAAAGGTGTTCAGTGCTATTAGGAACAGCGGGTGGAATTTAGCAATCCCTGCAGTTTTGTAGCTCGGTGAGATCTGATGATTAATGAGAGGCCTTGGTTGGATACGGCGAACCTGAAGAAACTTGTGAAGCCTCTCCCTCATGGAATTTAGGAACTGCGGCCAGTGTCAAGGCTAGAGACTATAGTTCACGGTATTAACTTGATGTCTCCCGATGTCAGTGTGCTTCTGATTCCCGGCCGCGCCGTTAGGACATCCTCTTAGGTGTATGAGACACTATATCAGGCAACTGATATAAAGTTGAAGGGGGTTGTCCAGCTTGGAGCTGATACGTTGGTCTTCCCACAATCGATCTACAGTGTTTTGTGATCAGAAGCTACCACTGAAGCGCAAGAGACTTTTTCATTATAGCGCCAATTGGAAGTAAACACCGTGAATAGTTCTGGAAGGAAGTAGCAACTTTCTACAGGAAAGCTGTTAAAAATGGTTCAAATTGCTCTGAGTACTATGGGACGTAACTTCTGAGGTCATAAGTCCCCTAGAAGTTAGCACTACTTAAACCTAATTAACCTAAGGACATCACACACATCCATACCCGAGGCAGGATTCGAACCTGCGGCCGTAACGGTCGCGCGGTTCCAAACTGTAGCGCCTAGAATCGCTCGGCCACCCCGGCCGGCAGGAAAGCTTTTAATTGGAACAAAAAATGAGCAGTGAATGTGGCTCCATTCTGCTCCTGTGACTGATTGGTTGATAGGAGTGAATGTCATAACAGTTTCCTGAATTTCTTGAAGCTTGTGAAAGGGAAGGTCGTTTGGCAGTGTTTGTCACTTCAGAAAGCCAAAATAATTTTAAAGCATATTGTCAAGGTCTAATTGGCGTCAATAAATTTCATTTGTTTCAGCCGAAATTTGAACTGTGGTATCTCCTTGTGACGTTTGACGTATTTATATGGAACGATTTAGGATTTTGTCGAGATTATTTGCAGAAGCTACTTAGGACCAGCTGGAGGAAGTGTAATGGCAGTTAACGCGATGCGTTTAGCAGTCCAGAGGTCGGATCCTGGAATCTTGCTGATGGCAGCTAGGGCTGTCTTAATCAGACAGGTCTTGTGAATGCGATGCTCTGTTGCCTTGGTTTCAGACACTGGTTTCCATCAGCAGTTTATTTCTCTTCTCTATACTTGAAAACACTGGAGATGTTACAGGATTCTTGGAGAAAAAAATTCGGATGGAAATCCATGTTCGAAACCGTCATCCACCGATGCATTTCTACGCAGCCATAGCTCCATATTCTCCGCTGACGATCATGGCAATCAGTCGCGATCACTGAATAACAAACAACGTAGCGAGACGTCAGCGTACAGAGTCAGGTTTGCTGCTGAAAGGGTGGCCTATTGGTGGGTGCCAGGGCCTATAACTTCGACGCTCTGTAGCGTCGTTGGGTGATGTTTTCATAGACGGGTTCCTGTCCTCGATTTCTCCCTGTAAACACCCTCCACAAACTCTCGAAGTTTGCTACAACATTTCTGCGACACCCTATATATACGAGGGCCGTTCAGTAAGTAATGCCAGACGTTTTCTTTTCAGTTAAGAGTCAGCATTTGGTGGCTATATACGTCGACATGTCCTATTTTTCTATATAGTCTGAATTAGGTTCTATGGCCGTACGCCAACGTTGTGGAAGAACATGTATTCCCAGCTGGTAAAAGTTCTTGTCCTGTAGGTGTCCCCATGTTTTCACTGCATGAGTGACACTCTCATCATCTTCAAAGTATGTCCCCCATAGAGAATCTTTAAGCGGCCCAAAGAGATGGAAGTCCGAGGGTGCCAGGTCTTGTAGGATGGATGAGGCAATGGTGTCCAACACAATTTGGCGGTGTGTTTCCGGGTTTTCAGACTTGTATGTGGGCGTGTACTATCGTGTTGGAGCAAGATTTCTGACGGATTCTTGTCCGATCGAACACGTCTGAAACAGTTCTTGAGTTTATTCAGAGTTTTCACGTATGCCTCTGAATTGATGGTTGGCCCTCTTGGCATTACAGCCACGAGAATGACGCCACCATGAATTTTCCGGCACAGGGAATTGTTTTTGTGGCGAATGGGGAAGATGCCACTCCATGCGCTGCCTTTTTGCTTCCGGAGCCAAGTGGTACACTTAGCTACATGCCCCGCAACGATCCATGACAGAAAGGCCTCTCCGTCGGTCTCAAAACGGTCCAACAATTCAGATGAAATGGCTTCTCTTTGAACCTTGTGGTCCGGTTTGAGCATTCGTGGAACCTATCGTGAGCACCTCTTTGAATAATCGAGAGTCTCGATCATTGAGACGCTTTTCGAATGCCGACCGATAACTGTAGAGCCAGTTGTCGAGTTTGATGCGCCGGTCGGCACGAATAATGGCATCTGCACGATTCAGCAGGCCTGGAGCAGTGGCTGTGACAGGACGTCCCTAGCCTGGTTGATCATGGAGCTCTGTTTCTGCATTTCCTAAGGCTGTAACTTTCTTTATCCAACTGTACGCCCGTCAACTGCAGCATCGCCATACACGGCACATAAACGTTATGGATGTTCACCACGGCTTTATTTTCTGCACACAAGAATTCAATAACAGCACGCTGCGTGTGACGTGTGTCGTATGTAGACACCCTTTGACGCTGTACTGCGGCTCTGCCAACAGCCAGAACTGTTCGAAACTTCACCGGCGCACAGAACAAACATCAAATGTGAAGCAACAACAAGGACGTTTGTCTATGCATCTTAATGGCTGTTTTAAAAAAAATATGGGGCATTACTTATTGAACGAACCTCTTATTTATAGTAATTGTTCCATCTTCTCCTGCCCCTACTCTGTCAATCCGCCAGAATTGTTCGAAACTTCGCGGCGCACAGAACAAACATCAAAAGTATCAACAAGGACGTTTGTCTATGTCTGTTAATGGCTTTTTTAAAAGAAATATGGGGCATTACTTACTGAACGACCCTCGTACATAACTAAGTTTGTACGGAAGTCTCAGAAAGCGACTTCTACTCGAAATTGTCCGGTTTTTCTTTTTTTTCGTTTTTCTATCTGTATCTTCGCAATTTTTCGTCATAGGCTGTGCGCGGATATCGCATGACTTTTCTGATTCCTACGATAAGAACTTCACTCAATTTTTTGTTACAGAGTGTGAAAAGCACGCTGACCGCTTAGGGTGAACCATCGTGCCGGCACCAATCGGCTACGGAAGCAGTCTGATCCGCTTACATACGCGTAGTGTATTTTTATTGCACTTACAGCGTCACGTGATCACGACCTTCCAGTCGGCATTCAATCTCGCCGTCGGCTGTGGCAACAATGTTTCGACTCATCAGTCTACCTTGTGTTCAGTCCGACAGCAAATTCCGTGAGGCCTAACAAAAGGCCGTTGGCGGCTTCGTAAGCCGACACGTGTGCCCAGTGCTCTCTCGCACAGCGGCGAACAGGTTGTTCCCTACACAGCCGCCGCTCACGTGGCGAACACTGGGCGGTCGTTTCCCTGGCGGCGGAGACGCGCCGAGTTGGCAGACAGCGACCGCCGTGTTCTGCAGAACGCGAGGCCCGGCGCCGTACAAGGCCCGCCTTGTTGCCGGTGCATAAACAAGGCGCCGCGAGGCCGCGCCGGATGCAATCACCGAGGTCGGCCCCTGCTTTATGGCGCACTCAAGCCGCCCGCAACGGCTCTCCGGCGTCTGGCCGAACGGCTCTTCGTGGTGCAACAACGGCTCCTCCGCGCTGCGTTATGTTACGGCTCCGCCGAGATGTGCACCCCGGAGGTCGCTCCGCCAGATAACGCACTGGCCGCGCTATGACTGCAAGGACGCCACGATGGACGACTCACTCCGGCGGTCAGCCGCATCTGAACGGCTAAGTCCTGGTGCAGACAAATACTGGTTGCAGGCGCACCCAGGCGTTGGAGAACTACTGTCTGTGTGCATTGAGTCCATTACACGAGAGCGATTTCGAGGTCGAAGTCGATAACTCGTTGCGGGTGCTCGTCAAGTGTTCACGTGTAAAGCAGCCGCCAACCACGCCACCAGTGTATCAGTAATGTCAGTGATCAACTGACTGTGCCGAATGGTTCAAATGGTTCAAATGGCTCTGAGCACTATGGGACTTAACATCTGTGGTCATCAGTCCCCTAGACCTTAGAACTACTTAAACCTAACTAACCTAAGGACATCGCACACATCCATGCCCCAGGCAGGATTCGAACCTGCGACCGTAGCAGTCGCGCGGTTCCGGACTGAGCGCCTAGAACCAGGAGACCACCGCGGCCGGCTGTGCCGAATGAGTAGTGCTTTAAAATCTTGAGCATGCTGCAGACTGTGCATGTGCAGCAACAGGAAGCTGCTACGTCTAAATATACATCATACTCCGCAAGCCACCTGATAGTGTGTGGCGGAGGGTACTTTCGGTACCACTATCTGATCCCTCGAAGCCTGTTCCACTCGCGAATAGTGCGTGGGAAGAATGACTGTCGGTAAGCGTCTGTATTGGCTCTAATTTCTCGAATTTTCTCCTCGTGGTCAATACGCGAGATGTATGTGGGGGGAAATAATATGATGTCCGACTTCTCCTTAAAAATGCTGTCTCGAAATTTCAGTAGTAAATCTCTCTGTGACGCACAACGCCTCTCTTGTAATGTTTGCCATTGGAGTTCGTTTAGCACCTCCCTAACGCTCTCTCGCCAGCTAAACGATCCTGTGACAAAACGCGCCGCTCTTTGTTGGATCTTCTCTACATCCTCTATCAGTCCTACCTGGTCGGGATCACAGATACGAGTAGATGAACAATACTCAAGAATCGGGCGAACAAGGGCCCTTATAAGCCACTTCTTTCGTGGATGAATTACATTTCCTTAACATTCTTCCGACGAATCTGAATCTGGTGTCTGCTTTTCCCACTGTCTGTATTATATGGTCATTCCACTTAAGGTCGCTCTGGATATTTTACGGCAGACGCTGTCTCCACCTGTTTGTCATCAATAGTGTAGCTATACAGTAGTGGGTTTCTTTTCCTGTGTATGCGCAATATGTTACATTTATTTACGTTCAGGGTCAACTGCCAGAGCTTGCACGTCACCAGTTCTCTGCAGGTCGTTCTGCAAATTCTTACTATCTTCTGGCGTTCCTACTTTGGTATAGACAACTGCATCATCTGCGAGTAGCCTTAAAGAGCATCCGACGCTTTCAAAAAATGGCTCTGAGTACTATGGGACTTAACTTCTGAGGTCATCAGTCCCCTAGAACCTAGAACTACTTAAACCTAACCAACCTAAGGACATCACGCACACCCGTACCCGAGGCAGGATTCGAACCTGCGACCGTAGCGGTCGCGCAGTTCCAGACTGTAGTGCCTAGAAACGCACGGCCACCCCGGCCGGCTCCGACGCTTTCTACTAGATCATTTGTATATATTGTAAACAGCAACGGTCCAATCACATTTCAGTGCGGTACTCCGGGTATTACCTTTTCATCCGTCGATTTTGTTCCGTTAAGAACGACGTTTTGAGTTTTCTTTTCAGTTCTTACGAGAGTGGAGAATTTACCATACGACGTTTGTCCATTACATCCACTGTCAATTTTGCTTTGGTCATTGATGAACTCTATTATCATTGCTTGTTTCTACATTTCGTTACTAAATTTCAAGTCCAGGAAGTTTGCAATAGACTCATTTGCCACGAACAGTCGACGTTCCTACATCGCCGTATCACTTAGTAATCATTTTAATTTTAACACAGACCACGTGAAAATGAAAGAAAGTTTAAAGTACTTATTACTGGTAATATCTATCTTTCGAAGTAATAAATGAAAAGAGTAAAATTACTCGAGGGCTGACAGAACATAAAATTTGAAGAACTTTCGGTGGGTTTGTTAGTTTTTCTTATACAAGTACTTACATTTACGTAGGTCAAATATAATCTTTCGCATCATAAACAAAAAATGTTGATACGTAATTTCAAGTATCATTTTGAGCAATTAGAAAAAAAAATTGAAAAAGTACTCTCACACACAGGTTTACACAACGAAATCATGAACTGAATGAACAATGATATGGATTATTCTACCCTTAACTGCAACAATAACTAAGTTTTCTGCCTTGGACCGTTGAAATATATTGCTCCTCCCCTCTCGCCCCCGTCCTGCCCCGTCCAAAATGGTTCAAATGGCTCTGAGTCGTATGGGACTTTACATCTGAGGTCATCAGTCCCCTAGAACTTAGAACTACTTAAACCTAACTAACCTAAGGACATCACACACATCCATGCCCGAGGTAGGATTCGATCCTGCGATCGCTGCAGTCGTGCGGTTCCGGACTGAAGCGCCTCGAACCGCTCGGCCACAGCGGCTGGCTTAATTTGCAATAACTTAGAGAAAATCGCTGCTCTACATAATTAGTCGTTCTGAATATACTTGCGTTGAACCGCTCTGCCTCCCCCCTCCTCGCCACCTTTCTAATGCTACGTTTGACAAGTGTTAAAAGTACTGCACTGCTGTTTTTATGAGACACGTTCGCAACACTTTTCGTTTAAATGACGACAAAATTATTGACAGTGGTAAGAAGTAGCCTGTTTTCTTTCAAGCATCGACGGTCGATATGTTGTCTCTCAGATCGATGTTCCGATTCTTCAGGAACTTCATCATCGACATTGAAACATCGAATTTTAAACTCCCAAAAAGGAAATTTTGTAGATGTCGGGGATAATGGAGCATCCCTAGATGATACGAACCGAAACTTGAGAGAAGCAAAAGTATTCGCTTGAGGGGAAAGTGGATTACAAATCCCCTCCACCCTTTTTTGTTCGCTTCGTACACCATGAAAACTCAGTCCAGTGGTCTCCGGGTGAAAATCGGAAGCCTTCACTGATATAGTGTATTCGCTTCAGCACCCGCTCGCTAGCATTTGAGATCCTTCAATATTGTAGCAAAGTACCATCAAGATCTCCGTTATTCAACATGAGTGAGCTGTTTGAACCTATTGCTGTGCGTAGCCGTATAAACCACATTAGCGATAGACACGTCTGTCTGTAGTAACCGTTACTTTATGATGCTGCCTGGACGAAATGACAGTGAAGAAATAGCACTGTAACAACAGTGCGCGTTTACAGACGGAGGCCGAGGGAAAGGTTTATTTCATAGTCAGAATGGATAACAAAACACGCATGTGGCTGGGTACCGGTAAATACTGCAGAAATGGAAATGCCGTGTGGCTAGGGCCTCCCGTCGGGTAGACCGTTCGCCTGGTGCAAGTCTTTCGAGTTGACGCCACTTCGGCGACTTGCTTGTCGATGGGGATGAAATGATGATGAAAGACACACAACACCCAGTCATCACGAGGCAGAGAAAATCCATGGCCCCGCCGGGAATCGAACCCGGGACCCCGTGCGCGGGAAGCGAGAACGCTGCCGCAAGACCACGGGCTGCGGACAGACCACGGGCTGCAGAAATTAAAGGACTGTAGCACGAAAAATGAGATGATACTAAGCCCACATGAGGGCATATATACATAGCCCATTTGATGAAGACAGCGTTGAACAGTAACCGAAGCGTTGACCGAAAATAGACCACGATATGGGCACAAGCCTAGAAGACTTTTTTTTTTTTTAACTGACAGCCGCTGCGGGGACCTAAACTCAAACAGGAATTCTAAACGTTCGTAAAAATAGTAGTAAGTAGACTGTGCCGTGCCTCCTTTACCCGGGACGCAGATGACATGTCGTGTCGGCGTTATGCGTTATTCTCCCTAAATTATACACAACGCAGACGCCTCTTTCCCCCTTCCAAAAATTTGTGGCGTCCAAGCGTTTATTAAAAGACGTGAAGAGAGCTATACGACGGACTTCCGGTTCCTTGTACTCATTGTAACGGCGTTCGAGGTCTGTAGCGACAGAAATACGAGAGCATTTGGTTATTTTTATAGCTTCACACAGAGCTGCCAGAGACTGAAGTTATGCCAGAAATGAAATTACTTTCCCTGTGGTCTGGACAGGAAAAAAGGAAAGACTCGCCACGGCCAACTACGGTCGCTTGTCCTTCCACGGAAAGGACGCGAGTTTACAACGCAAACGCGGCCCTCGATGTTTGCAGGAAGGGGGGCGACCCGCCGTGACGGCGAATTTTCCACTCCTGGCGGAAAATTACTCGCCGCGCCCGGATCGGCACAGACGCGAATTTAATCAGCACAGCAACCTGAGTTTGGACTCGGCCGCTTAATGCCCGGACGTTAGGCCCCTTAACGAGATTCCGAAAAGGAAGCGTGAAAACAGGAGGAGGGTTGGGTCGCCTCCACCTCCTATCTCAACTCTTCTGTCCTCCTCGCACACCCGGCAGCCCATCCATTCATAATACATTCAATTTTCCGAATTCTCTCGCGGATGGCCAATTTACATCTCATTGTTGCAGCGGTATCCAATACTCCCGCGGGAAATTCTCGAGCGCGGGTCGGCAAGAAGATTTTTACGATTGTTCACTGGCAGTCCATATGGTCCCTCCCTCCCCCCAATCTGGGCTCCGACTGTTCCTCCCTCTCAGCTGGAGCTCTCCGTCGAAAATCTGAAGCGGGGAGTGGCGTGCAGTTAGAATTGCCTACCGACGATGTCGTCCGAGCAAATCCTTCTCCGCGTTACGTGAATAATGCTGTGAGCCCAGTAGTAAAGAAGATTCGGGTATTATGGAACTGTTGGGCGGTATGAAATACCAACATTTTTCCTTTGTGAGGTGCTGCTGTCTCGTGGGAAGATCACAAGCTGTGCCTCATTTTAGCAGACGTTTTATCATTTATTATTTTACAGCTTATGAAGGCGCCCAGTACTGCTAGTTAGCGACTAAGTAACATCAGCAGAAAACCCCATTCGAAAAACGACAGATAAAAAATGGTTCAAATGGCTCTCAGAACTATGGGACTTAACTTCTGAGGTCACCAGTCCCCTAGAACTTAGAACTACTGAAACCTAACTAATCTAAGGACATCACACACACCCATGCCCGAGGCAGGATTCGAACCTGCGACCGTAGCGGTCTCGCGATTCCAGACTGTAGCGGCTAGAACTACTCGGCCAACATGGGCGGCAAAACGACAGATAGCCGGAGAGCTTAAAACTAAGCCGAGTTGTGCTAAAGTATGCGTTGAAGGTTGTGATTCACTTGTTAACATTGGCGCCAAAGCGTAATTTTAATTATTTGTATTTATTGTTTAAACTTTTGTGTAGAATTTCAACTAAGGTGATGACATCCAAACCGACAGGTTTCTAATTTTGATGTAAATAATTATGATTCCACGCTCATAACGTAGTTAAAGATCTCATTAAATGTTATATCGGATGACTGAGCTGCCTCTGCTGATAGGTTTTATGCAACTTCAAATTGCATGATTTTCATACTTTCTTGCTCGCTACACGCAAACTATTTATTCTCCACAAAAAATGAAGGTGATCTTTTTGTAGGATTTTTATGTAGTTAAATTTTATGCTCGGATACGTCTTTCGTTGTAGGCTACAGTTTTCGAATTACTTAACAAAAATGCGTTTCATCGCCGCTTTTATGTTCCCATTGAATGATTCGAAAACTACAGCCTCTAGCAGAAAGGTATGATCTACAAAATTTAATTGTATTAAATGTCCTACAAATGGGCCCAGTTCATGATTTCTGCAAGACTGACAGTTTGCGCGTTGGAGGGAGATAATATGAAAATTTCGCGGGTGGTATTTGACGGCGTTGTGGGTTGGATAAGACCCATTGCTAAGGACAGCTGAATCAACTTGTATATCGTTGTTGGACTGAACCGACCTAACAAGAGGGAGCAGGCCCGAAATTGTAGGCTGCTTACCACACAGCCCGTGACTACCTTTAGGAGCAGCAATGCGTTTGTGCAGAAGATGTTATCTTACTGCCCGCGTCCCGAGCAACGAAGTTTGTTCTACTACGAGCCCACCACAGCTGTCTGCATAGCGGACAGCAAAGAAAACCAAACTCTGGAGAACGGCAATCCAGGTGATACAATTAGAGAAGAGAAGATTACGCCTTGTTTACATTTTTGTTCTAGAGTTTTGGAACCGCGTGACCGCTACGGCCGCAGGTTCGAATCCTGCCTCGGGCATGGATGTGTGTGATGTCATTAGGTTAGTTAGGTTTAAGTAGTTCTAAGTTCTAGGGGACTGATGACCTCGGATGTTAAGTCCCATAGTGCTCAGAGCCATTTGAACCATTTGTTCTAGATTTTCCGAGGCACAGTAGGTTACTCTACTGACAGATCACTTAACCAGGGGGTGACCGGGCGACCCCTGATGATATTATTTAGCGTAATAGTGTAATGTTAATTAGAATTACATCGGGAACAATTATGTGGTGTTTCTATAAGTCAGAAGCCTCGTGTGATGACAGTTGTTATATATTTTTATGGTGCTCTACAAATGATAATTAGCTTACATGACCTTTTATGTAAATCTTAATGCTACACTGACTCTTAGAAAATATTCATTATAACGTATTGTTTCTTGATTTTGAGATTTCAGTAATAAGAAATCAGAGTCGAAATATTTCCTTATGTTACTCCAAAGATTCACTATTTAATGAATACATGTTCGAATCTGCGGCCGACGATAGGAAATCCAAAGGGGAAACGAAGCACCTATAGAACACACGAGGTAAGCTTTCCTCTCTCAAGTCACGCTAGGGGACGATCTGGGAAAAACGGTGGAGTGTTTTCGCGTGAAATACTCAACGCAACCGTGCACGTGCGACAGGTCAAGTAGCACTCTTAGCAAGTCCGACCCAGTAACGCGTCACGTCACGTACATTTCATATTTTATACTAATTAGTTAGTTGGCGATGGGTAGGAACCGCTGCACCATCACTTACGATGGCTGCAGTGATGGTCTTTAGTGAGTGTCGACCGCGTGCCAGCACTGCTTTCTTCACTGTCCAAAAAACTTTCTGTTTCTGTTATGCACAATTTCTGCAGGGACGTTCTCAAAAATTTGCATCAGACATTTATATAAAGTGTAATGCTTATTCAAGAGTATTAATTTATTATTTATTGGCCTTTAGTGAGTCGGCGTTTATTCCTTTAGCGAGAGAAAAGATATTTTACAGTTTGGTCTGTTGCGTTATATGGAACGTCTAAGAATTCTGGTGTAAGTGTCCCTTGTTCTTGTGAATGTTATTATGCAGACG
Organism: Schistocerca nitens; assembly: GCF_023898315.1. NCBI lineage: Eukaryota > Metazoa > Arthropoda > Insecta > Orthoptera > Acrididae > Schistocerca > Schistocerca nitens. The sequence continues at coordinate 303,699,583 of NC_064622.1, forward strand.
CTCCCCGTTCATAGAAATCTTTGGTTCTACCACTGAAGATATCATACTACGAAAGAAGAAGAAACTTATCAAGGTAGAAAACTGGGACATCACTACAGGGCGATCCCGTGCTGATGTTAAAGACTGTCAGACAGGATGGAAAAGGATAAATGTATCAACCTGAGGTAAGGGGCCAAGATCTGGAGAATACGGAGTCGAAATTTACAAACGAAAATCTACTCAAGTTCCGCCGTATCCTCGTATAGCGCTCAAACTAGGGACCCCATCTTCCGAACGGTGATCAAAAATAAAAAAATAAAAACAATAAAAAAAAGGTTCAAATGTGTGTGAAATCTTATGGGACTTAACTGCTAAGGTCATCAGCCCCTAAGCTTACACACTACTTAACCTAAATTATCCTAAGGACAAACACACACACCCATGAGGATATCCAACAAATCTACCAATCACAACACGAATAACTGATTGTATAAGGGCCAGAGGTGGACCAGTGCGTTACTGACATGCTCAATCTGTGAAACTCCTTCTCTTGAACAAATTATCAACTTTTTCTGAAATTGTGGCTGGTTGTTTGTTAGGACATGTGCGTCACATTACTGATTTCTGTCCCATTCGGTTAATTCCTTCGTGGGAATAATTTTTTTGCCCTAGGGTGTACATCTGCTAACTGATATTTCTGGCCAGGTGAACAGTGCCAGCGCAACAGAAATGGTATGTACTGTGCACAAACCGAGTATCTCAACACTCTGTCCTGGAAGTCATTATCTGATTTGAAAGGGACGATAAATAAAAGTAAATACTGTGAGTCAGTAATGAAAATTCCACTCTTCCTTGTTATTTGAATGCAATACTTGAAGATATGGTTCAAATGGCTCTGAGCACTATGGGACTTAACATCTATGGTCATCAGTCCCCTAGAACTTAGAACTACTTAAACCTAACTAACCTAAGGACATCACACAACACCCAGTCAACTTGAAGATACACACATAAGTTTACGTGTATGTGGGAGTGTTAAAAGAAATATTCATCTCCCTCCCCGCCACACCTTCTGCGTCTTTCATGGAAATACTCGTCCGAACCTTGTTCCTTATCGAATATACGTTTTCAGAATTTATTTTTTTATTTTAGTTACGTTGTGGACCTTCCTCTTTTATTTTTCGTGGTTTTTGTGCGATGTATGCACATAATTTATGCATTACTGATGCTGACAGGTAAAGTATCAAGTGTAATACTTTCTCTGAGAAAATTATTTTCTAGATTTATTTGTTCCGTCATAGGTAGGCTAAACATCAACAGTGTGAGACTAAAGGTTTTAAGAATGAAGTAGAAACATCGGTCAATAGATAGTAATCGGCGTTGAACAGTGAATGTTACTTTTAGTTTCTACCTACGAATTCTACAGTCCGACTAAATTACTTGACAGTTGGCATCTGTCACTTGCCGTTACAGTGTTGCCACATCCGTTGCTGGCTGCCGCATGGTTGTAGGGGGACATGGCGTTTAAAGCTAACCTCTACGAACAAACTGAAGACACAAAAATATCAGTTTCAGCTGTAATAGAAAACTGTTATTTCTCGCTGTCATTGGTTACCTGAAGCTGTCCTCACAATGCCTAAACGAGCTGCCCTGTTAGCAACTGAAGAGCGGTGGTGGTTGGCATCTGGTTGCAGATCAAAGGCGACACAAGGACATTCCAGACGAAAAAATATTGATAGGAAGAAAAATAAGGGCAAATAAAAACGTTAATACGATGATGAAATAAAAAAAAATTACATTTGAACCAATTAAAATAATAAGCAAAGTATTTTGATTAGATTTAGAAATACAAACATTTACGCTTGATGAAATTCGAACGGACCACCTTTCACACGTCAGGTTGATACTCTAACCACTGCACTACGTCATTACATGTTGTTATATTTAGGAATTTGGTGACCAAGTCGCAACCGTTAATCGCAGCCTTCAAAAATTCGTCTTCACGCCATGTCTTGCGAAGCTCATGTAACGTAAGCCCATCTCTAAGATTAGCATAACATTATACGTGACGCTGAATCACATCTAGTGCGGAAGGATCCAGTAATGTTTGGTTAGTGGTGTGTATGAAACGTGTGTTATTTCGTTATCATCGTTCTAGGCGCTACAGTCTGGAACCGCGCGACCGCTACGGTCGCAGGTTCGAATCCTGCCTCGGGCATGGATGTGTGTGATGTCCTTAGGTTAGTTAGGTTTAAGTAGTTCTAAGTTCTAGGGGACTGATGACCTCAGAAGTTAAGTCCCATAGTGTTCAGAGCCAGTTGAACCATTTTTTGTTATCATCGTTGTGTGTGTGCAATTGCGTGCCTGTGTGTGTGTTTGTGCACATGCGTTGTTTTTGGTGTCGTTAGCATGTGTGATGAAATACGGAATAAAAGGGCCAAACCCTGGATTCTGGGTCCAAACACATCAAGAAAGGAAGCCGAACAAGGAATCGGAAGTGTAGTGACTAATTGTTGTGGCAGTTTGACAACGGTGAACGGTTCGGGCATGACGCTGAGCGCTTGGATTCGAGGAAACGAGCTACAACGCGTGATGTATCAACTATCAAGAATTTTTAGTTGAGCTACAGGTGCGACTTGTCACTGAAATGATTGCTGGTCTCGATACTCGATAGCGTGACACAATGTCCTTAGTAACATGTGCGAAATTCGGCCAACAGGATGGCACACGGCGATGGCACATGTTAAATGTTACATTTAGCTGCTGCTTACTACTTGTGACTTCTGGCTGTGACAGATATCGCAACCGGATGCTGTAAAGCTGTCATTGAGAAAACTGCAACTTGGCAAAAAAAAAAAAAAAAAAAAAAAAAAAATTCAAATGTGTGTGAAATCTTATGGGACTTAACTGCTAAAGTCATCAGTCCCTAAGCTTACACACTACTTAGCCTAAATTATGCTAAGGACAAACACACACATCCAGGCCCGAGGGAGGACTCGAACCTCCGCCGGGACCAGCCGCATGGTCCATGACTGCAGCGCCTTAGACCCTTTTTTTTCTTTTTTTTTTGTAGTCTCATTTTGTTCGTTTTCGTTCGTTGTATCTGCTCGGTGCGGACGTCGCAAGACCCCCGTTTCAGTTCGTAGTTGATCCATCATCTCAGTTTTTTTATTATAGAGGGCAACTAACCCTCTGACCGAACACGCTGAGTTACCGTGCCGGCTGTCCGCTCGGCTAATCCCGCGCGGCTGCAACTTCGCAGTCAAAAATGGCTCTGAGTACTATGGGACTTAACTGCTGTGGTCATCAGTCCCCTAGAACTTAGAACTACTTAAACCTAACTAACCTAAGGACATCACACACATCCATGCCCGAGGCAGGATTCGAACCTGCGACCGTAGCAGTCGCGCGGTTCCGGAATGAACGCCTAGAACCGCTAGACCACCGCGGCCGGCAACACCGCAGCCACTGTGATCTGTACCAGATACGTGTTCTTGCCCAGCCCTACCTCAAACTGCTTAAGGCGAACTGCCCAACGGTATCTTACAGTGGCCACTACTTATCGTTCTCCACATAATGTCCGCATCCACCCAGATATCGACTGGGCGGTGCCAGTTCAAGTGCCTCGGCAAGCTCGACGTTGACGGAGGAAATAAAAGAACTGTCACGTTTCAGTCGAGCAACTTCGTGTAACCAGTCGTTACGGAATCGGCGTCACAGGCGGAAACGGCGCGAGATAAGAGTGCAACCGGCGGCAGGTCTGCGTCAGCGAGTCGCACAGCGGTCGGTCCCGCGTCTTCATTGTCCTGCGCGGTGCGGTGCGGGACGGAGAGCCGGTGCGGCGATAAGCCGGTGACAAACGCCGGTCGCTGTGGCGGTGGCTGACCGCCTCTGGTGATAAGCATCGCACCGCTGCCCGTGGAACGCGGGCCACTCGGCGGCGCGTTGAACCACACAGCCGTCCGCTGGAGTCTGTGAAGTCGAACTTACCGGCGCAGGGGAGCTGTGAAACCTCCCGGGACGACTCTGCCGCCCTGCACTGTTCACTGCGATTGTGTGTGTGTGTGTGTGTGTGTGTGTGTGTGTGTGCACGACCGGCGTTCGGGGTTATCCGGCAGGTTAAAGGCCGCTTCACGCTGGACGTGGACCTCACGCCGCGGAAAGGATGGCTGGCGTTTTGTTCACTGGAAGCGTGGAGCTCTTCTGAAATGTGGTCTGAAGTCGCGGCGCACTGCACGCTCAGTGGCCCGATTAGAGCGTCTGACGTATAGGACAAACATCGAAATTTTTGCTCATCCCTCTTCTTACCGACATCGCCCCATTTTTTTTGTTTTGTTACAATCTCATCGTAGCTTCTTTTTATTCTTGTTTCATTTCCCTATCTCTATAAGGGCTGCCAGCAGTATAACATCCAGCACTTCAGCCAAAAGCTGTCAAACATACATAAAGACATCACGTACAAGCCTAAGCTGTGAACCTAGGCGCTCAGTCAGCAACCTCGTGACTGCTACGGTCGCAGGTTCGAATCCTGCCTCGGGCATGGATGTGTGTGATGTCCTTAGGTTAGTTAGGTTTAAGTAGTTCTAGGGGACTTATGACCACAGATGTTGAGTCCCATAGTGCTCAGAGCCATTTGAACCATTTGAACCTAAGCTGTGAAAAATTTACCAACGTTCTTAAAATTTGTAAAATGGCGCATATTTTGATGCTGTATACATAAAATTAAAGTTGACTTTTTTTGTAATTAAAATACAAAACAAGACTGAAAGATAAATATACGAGGGCTGTTCGGAAATTAAGGGCTGACTGGTTGCGAAATAGAAAATCAAAAATGTTTTATTTGTGTAAGTAGGCCTTTTAGGTTTTTATGTTGGTAACGCCACGTAGCGCTCTGTATGAAAATCACTGTCTGTGCTGTGTGCAGTCTGTGGCTGGTTTGCATTGTTGGAATATTCTCTATTATGTGTTGGGCAGTTGGATGTGAACAGCGCGTAGCGTTGCGCATTGGAGGTGAGCCGCCAGCAGTGGTGGATGTGGGGAGAGAGATGGCGGAGTTTTGAGAGCGGACGAGAGCGGACGATCTGGACGTGTGTCCACCAGAAAGAGTAAATTTGTAATACTGGATATCATGAACTGAATATAATATATATATGGTGACTTTGGAACATTATTAAGGTGAATACATTGTTTGTTCTCTATCAAAATCTTTCATTTGCTAACTATGCCTATCAGTAATTTGTACCTTCAGTAGTTAGAATCTTTTATTTAGCTCCCAGTATTGGCGCTCGCTGTATCGCAGTAGTTCGACTAACGAATATTTTTGTGAGGTACGTGAATCATGAAAGGTATGGGTCAGGGCCATTCTTTTGTAGGGATGATTTAAAGTCAGACTGCGTTGCGTTATAATATTGTGTGTCAGTTTAGTGTTGATCAGAATAAGTAAAGAGAGAAATGTCTGAGTACGTTCAGTTATGCTTAGCTGTTTGAAAATCAAATAACGTAGAGGTTTTCCACCACAGTCATTTATTAATTTTTCTAAGGGGACGTTTCATTTGCAACAATTAGCTACACCTACCAACTACTTCTCTACAGAGTCGCCGCTCCGAATGAGACATTTCTCGTAGCGTTGTACCAACTTTCCAATACCCTCGCCATAGAAGGCAGCCGACGGTGCTTTTACCAATTCTGTACGCTTATCTGCGACTCGATGTCTGTGTCATAATGTTATCTCTATATCCAGCTGATCATGTGAGCGTGGATGAAAATCAGAGAGAGCCAAGTCCGGGCTGTATCGTCGGTGATCAGACACTTCCCATCGAAAGCGGTGCAGGAGTAGCCTCATTGCACCTGCATGAGCGACCGAGAATTGTCATCAAGAAGGAAATGCGTGACAGGTACGTTGTGCGCGCTGCATGAAATTAGGCGAAATCTCTCACAAGCACTGAGACTCGAGGGGAGAGACAATTTTCTAGGCATCTTTACGTGCTCACTGTGCGCTCAGAACTGAAAAGAGCGACGTGATTCTGTCGACGGGTATACTAGAGACACTGTTGAACACATTTACGCAAAGCTTCATCGGATTTTCACTGTGCTTTCCATTTAGAGATAGATCGGACGTTACTTCCCCAACAGCCCTCGTCTTTGCGAAAATAAACATTTATATTATTAAAGCGGTCACACTTGTTAGTTTCTTATGTAATAGGTTCCAGGGACGGCAAAAATTTGATTTTCGTTCTTTCATACAATTACAAAATCTATTCGAAAATCGCGAATACGATTGTACAATAGCTATACGATTTACTGGCAACATATGAAAATTTGTGCCGGACTGAGTCTCGAACCCGGATATCACGCTTTACGTGAGCGGCAGCTTTAAGCGCCATGGCCATCCATGCGCGCCTCCATAACCGGTCAAAACTTCCATGTATCCTAGTCTGTACGTTCCATAGTGCTCGCGTATAGCCGGCCGCGGTGGCCGAGCGGTTCTAGGCGCCCAGTCCGGATCCGCGCGACTGCTACGACGCAGGTTCGAATCTTTCCTCGGGCATGGATGTGTATGATGTCCTTAGGTTAGTTAGGCTTAGGTAGTTCTAAGTTCTAGGGGACTGATGACCACAGATGTTCAGTCCCATAGTGCTCAGAGCCATCTGAACCATTTTTTACTCGCTTATAAATCCTGGGATTCGCGCACAAGGAGAGAGACTGATTTTCTCCTCAGATTGCTCTGCTTTGGTATGAAATACAGGAGGGCAGTGTCTGTATTTTACAGTGCCTCTGTAATTAGATGCAATGTTGCTTCAGACATGCATGAATATCTGAAGCAACACACACAGCTAATGATTGATAGCAGAGTTAAATTACAAATGCATTCGCAAATTGCGAATACCACTCTGTAGCGGCTGTACCATTTACTAGTAACACATGAAAATTTCTGATTTGTGTCGGATCGAGACTGTAAACCGGATTTTCCGCTTTACCGTGCCTAGAGCTATGCAGACAGAGTAAATTAAACACACTGTATTTCATATAACTAGTCAATGAATTTAAAAACTTAAAATACTGCCATGATCTACTCATATATAATCTTACGTTAAACGTTTAACAAAATAAGTACTAAAGCTAGAAATCTTGTGTAAGTCTTGTGGCAGCTTAAACTCGATGTGCAAGTTATCCACACTACAGGGTGTTAGAAGCATAAGTGCAGATTTTATGATATTGGTACCTTAATATGTACCCATTTCCGTGTGTTTGCTGTTTTTCCTCTGCTTCTGACAGTCTTCACGCAAACACAACACAAAATTTGCTACCTGTTGTTTACTGCACGGTTGTAACTGCGCTACTAGCTGGACTACGCTTGTCACTATGTACTACCTGTTTTGCGTCCACGCCTCCACACTTCAACACCTGACTTGCGGCCCAGAGAAAAATACGCATTATGGCTTGCTCTTGCCACATGTACTTGGAGGTACTAACTAAAAACGTACTATTCCTAATAGCTATGATTTATAGTCTGCAAATGAAGTAAATACTGATGTAATGTTGTTCAGTGCACGATCTTCCGTCACCAATAAAGATATCTAACACTCTGTGGATTCATCCAGCATTTCGGAAATTCTGCACTTAATTCACACCATAAAGAAATTTTTCCTCACCAACAAATCCTAAAGAAAATGAAAGGCAAAAAGTTTCACATCATACAAAGAATAATGTTAGAGAGAAGAAGACAAATCGGACCTTGAGGGTGCATTCATTTTTAGGTAAGCTAAACGTTTCAGGAAATTTAACTCGCGAACTGAAGCTGGAAACATACCTTTTTCAGAATCTCGAAACACAATTTCATAATTTCGTACAAGCAATTGCTCTGAGAGTCGGTAAAACTAATACAAATTTGAGAGAGTGTAAACCAGGTACAACGTGACTGGCGATCACCCTTCACTTTTCAGCTTCTAAAGATTTGTAACTAGCTACTGCAAAACAATCCAGGTCATTCTCGTTTCAAGAAAGGTCGTAGGACAGATGCACGTAGTTACATGCCTATATAACTAACGTCAACCTGTCGTAGGATTATGGATCATGTTTATTCTATAGGTGTAGATATAGTTTAGTATACCTCTTTAAAGTCAATTATATACCTTGATACTAGAAGTAAACAGTGATTTTGTACAATGAATTAAGGATTTCATTACGTTAGGTTTAAAATAAAAATCAAGTTTTCATGCTGATATTTTATTTCTCATCACTAAAAACGTAACAAACCTATAAGTTACGCAATTGCGATACATCTGCGATGGCAGCTATGGGATGTAGAAAATACTATACACAAAGATAGTAATCTGAAAAAGGACAGTTGAGTTGTTGCTGCCTATAACACGAAAGTTCACAAGAAATTCCAACTAATGAAGTAGGCCTTACTGCTGTAAATCACATTACTTTCTAAGTCCCATAGCTCTTGTCGCAGACGTATCGCATTTATCTTGTAAGATGGCAAGAACTATGGCCCTTACATGAAGTCATTAAAGATCACCTAACTCACGTTGAGCGAACAGTAGGGCTGAACAAAAATGACTGACAAGGCACAGTGCATCTTGTAGAGCGTATAGTATGGACGTATCGGAATAATTAATGTCGGGTGATGGTTTTAAAGTAATTCACATGACATGAAAACTTTGTGGAAACACGTCGATTTACTGGAGGCTAGTTTATCCCAGGGAAGTATACAGAGTTGACTGTGGCCAGCTGGGGATCAGCGAAGGGAAGCGACAATAGGCAGCTTAGGGTGGCTCAAGCTCTGAGAAAGCGGTAACGGGGCACGGCCTCCAGCTGCCTTCAGATTAGTGACTGTGAGTGGGTGGTTGACCCCATGCTGGTGTACCGGGAAGCAGACGGAGAACTTGTATGCCTGTTGATAAATGTCCGTCGTCCGGTTTTCAGTGAAACATGCGAGTACGCCACGCAAAGCTACGGTGGAGCGGTCACCACAGGCCAAAATATGTGTGCTCGTGACTATAGCAAATTCACGCTGAATTCACGGTCCGCAGAGTCTGAAGTAAATCAGGTGAAGAGTGACAGAATGAAATGCGCTGGCCTCCGATGGGCCTCCGATGGGAACTTAGGACCAAGGAATTTGAAGTACTCTCCTGGGAGTCAGAATTCCGGAAAAATTGGTGTTTTGTGCAGACGCTAACCTTGAAGGGTGGCCTGGGAGGAGCTAAATAGCAGAAGTTGAGAGGAAGGGAAATTTTGTGGTAATTTGTTCACTTCCCAAAGCAGGCATTGGTCGGCGCTGGGAAGCGACACATAATTAACGCAACTTGAGCTGCAATTGGCGTAAGTGATTTTTCTGGAGGGGAAACCGAGGCGAAGAGCGACTGGGAGTAGTCCCCGTAGAGGTGTTCCGTTCCCAGCTTGCCTAGAGTGCAGACGTGGCGTTCTTTACTCAGCTTGCCTGAGAAAGAGTGAGCATCTCTGCAATTTAGGACTTAGCAAAGGGAACGATTGAGCTTGGAGATAGAAAGTTTTCGTTCAGCTATGTACTGAGCAAGATAGCTAGAAGTGAATAGATGAGTGCAGCCTTGCAACACCACGAGGTCAGCCGACGTCTGCATAACGACGCCGCGCCGCCACGCTGAATTTGGCGATATTGCGGCCGCTCCGACCACTGATTAATTTGTTGGATCACGTCGGCAAAGTTTCCACGAGGGTTTCATGGGCCTTGTATTGTAGAATTCTTCTCGCATTTCGCATTACACCTGGGTCAGTCGATAGGAATTACTTTTGATTTATCGCGTTTTACTCCACGCAAACGCAATTTATTACCACTGCCTGTTAGGAGAGTCATGTAATGTGGTGATTGAAGGTCGTGAGTTAAAATAAATCTGTGCTAATCGACTGCATATGTTTTCAATCAAGTAGTTGAAATCACAAGTCACTTTCTTAATTAATTTTATGTTCAACATTTGCATCTGGTGTTAAATAGCTGAATATAACATCGATGTGCACCCCTTTTTAATTAAAAGGGATCAATTCTGAGTTAATTAATGTGAACACTGCCACCGCAGTTCAATCAGGAGTCACAGGGCCTTATTACATTCTTTGCGTTGTCCGACATTGCGGCAGTTTTCCACTCTCTGTTGCTCTGTTAGTAAATTACCTGGGGTTAACACGCACCAAAACCAGATAAGTGACGGGTGGGGTGTTACAATCTAGATTGGGCGCTGATGACCACGCTGTTTAGCGCCCGTAAACCTCAAACACACACACACACACACAATCTAGATGGATCACATTTATCTGATTCACAGTTCGCTAGTTTCTCAACTTCCCATTGCTACAGAAAACAAACGAAACCAATGGCTCTATTTTCACGTGTAAACTTTCGACCAGAACCGAAACAATATTGTTACCGCTCAAACAAGTGACTGTATCACTGCTGGTGAGAGAAGTACAAAACAAAGAAGAGAGCGAGAGGATAGCAGCATTTACTGACGAGGACGGAGATGGAAACTGCCTGGTCATACTATATACTCTCCACTCTTGGTGGAAAATACCGCCAACACATAGCCAATAGGCCCGCAGTTACCAGCAACAGCCTGCTACATTGGCAATATCGTCCGGCCATACCGCAATATTGCTGTATATTGTAGCAATGGCGACAGCCACACTATTGCGGTCACACATTGGCGTAAAATACTTCCCGTGTGAACACACCTTAACCGGCATTTTTCCGTTCCGTGTAATATTCCTAGCATATGACGTATGACCGCGCTTGTGGAGAGTGGGGGTCTGGTTTGTAAATATTAGCGTCAGGAACGACACGAGGAGCTTACACGGCCGCGATAAACTCTCGCCGGAAACAAGGACAAGGCGGGCGGCGTTGGCAGCCCGTTTGACAATGCGCGGGGCGTGCTCGCCGTCTGTATGCCAGCCACTCGCTCGGTCAAGTGGCGTATCGCCGCTGCCTGCCGAGGCCGCGTGTCGAGTGGAGTGCCTCCCAAACATACCAGCCGGCCGGCCGCATGCAGCGCCACCATGTCGATTCGGCGCCGCGCTGTATACTTAACACTTGTCACGGCCAAATTCTGCCCAATTGGAATTTGAAATCGCGTGGTGTACGAGAGCCCTCAAACGGCGGAAATTATGAAGTGGAATTAAAAATTACTCTGGATGGAACCGAGCACACCGCCATGGAGAATGGAACGTGAAAGAATGTGTTATTCCTGTGTTCCCCCGCTGCCAATCGGCTCTGTATTGGTATCGCCTTACGTAATGGCACCACCGACGTTATTAACATTATACTCATATTCTTAACTATTAAGTACAAGTATTGGACAAGGTGATACGAACATATTGATAAAATAACTAATTTCCAAGGTATATTTTCTGCCCTCACATATTTGTGGTACAAAATCTCTGGAAATGTTACGAGCCACTGTTCAAATGGTTCTAACAAGGGAACCTCCCCATCGCACCCCCCTCAGATTTAGTTATAAGTTGGCACAGTGGATAGGCCTTGAAAAACTGAACACAGATCAATCGGGAAAACAGGAAGAAGTTGTGTGGAACTATGAAAAAAATAAGCAAAATATACAAACTGAGTAGTCCATGCGAAGATAAGCAACTTCAAGAATCTTCTGAGCTCGGGAGCGCCGTGGTCCCGTGGTTAGCGTGAGTAACTGCGGAACGAGAGATCCTTGGTTCAAGTCTTCCTTCGAGAGTAAAATCTTATTTTTTATTTTCAGACAATTATCAAAGTTCAGGCACTCACACATAATCAATTTCGCTCTCCAAAATTCCAGGACATGTTCAGATTTGCTTGGACATATGCGGTATTTGACGGTCTACACACGGAAAAATTTGAAAACGTTAAAAACATATGTTTTGACAGAGCACAGGAAAAAGTGTGCGACTGTGAAACTGTTGGATTCATTTGTTGCAGTTTATGTGACAAACTCTTATGTTTTCATCGCTTTTTTGGGAGTAATTCTCACATCCACAAGAAAACCTAAATCGGGCAATGTAGAAGACTCTTTTTACCCATTCGCCAAGTGTACAAGTTAGGTGGGTCGACAACATATTCCTGTCATATGACGCACATGCCCTCTCCAGTGTCGTATAGAATACATCAGACGTGTTTTCCTGTGGAGGAATCGGTTGACCTATGACCTTGCGATCAAATGTTTTCGGTTCCCATTGGAGAGGCACGTCCTTTCGTCTACTAATCGCACGGTTTTGCGGTGCGGTCGCAAAACATAGACACTAAACTTATTACAGTGAACAGAGACGTCAATGAACGGATGGACAGATCATAACTTTGCGAAAATAAAGAAAAACTTTTCACTTGAGGGAAGACTTGAACCAACGACCTCTCGTTCCGCAGCTGCTCACGATAACCACGGGACCACGGCGCTCCTGAGTTCAGATTATCCTTGATGTTGCCTATCTTCGCTTGGACTACTCAGTTTGTATATTTTGCTTATTTTTTCATAGCTCCACACAACTTCTTCGTGTTTTCTCGATTGTTCTGTGTTCAGTTTTTCAAGGCCTATCCACTGTGCCAACTTATAACTAAATCTGAGGGGGGTGCGATGGGGAGGTTCAATTGCAAGTACAATGGGACGTAAAATTTGAGGTCATCAGTCCGCTGGACTTAAAACTACTTAAACCAAGCTAACCTAAGGACATCACATACATCCATGCCCGAGGCAGGATTCCAGACTGCGACCGTAGCAGCAGCGCGGTTCCGGACTGAACCGCCTAGAAGCGCTCGGGCATAGCGGCCGGCTGAGCCACTGTTACTCTGTTTGTTGTACTGTTGTATTTTCTTACGCACCTTACTTGGATACTCTCTTTATTGTGACGGGACATACAATGGACACCAACAACAGCGGAATTGGACTTCCGACAGCTGAGTCCAGCGACTGTGTCTGGATTTCCTCTCTTACATAAAGGCAGTCCTCATGGTCTCTAATCTTGATTGTGTGGCTTGCCTCATGTTAAATGACGTTTGGTAGCACAATGCGTTCACTACAATTTATTTTGCGTCGCTGGCAAACTCAAATTGCAACAAAAGGAATGTTAGTAAATAACAACATTTTGCTAACTCTATGTACACAAATGGCTCTGAGCACTATGGGACTCAACTGCTGTGGTCATCAGTCCCCTAGAACTTAGAACTACTTAAACCTAACTAACCTAAGGACATCACACACATCCATGCCCGAGGCAGGATTCGAACCTGCGACCGTAGCAGTCGCACTCTATGTACACAACATAGCAGTAATAATACTTCACTGAACTTGTAGGTGATTTGGGTATATAAGTGATGCGAAAATTTCTGCCATCTCTGGCAGAAACTATGGGTCTAACAAGGCAGGTCATCGAATCGAACTGAGCTTAATACCAGGTATTGTTACGTCATTCCATGCCACTCCAACTCTGTGCCCGATTTAAGAGATGGCTTGTCAATCCGTCAGCACCCTCTGACCTTATATTTCCATCGGGTGAGACGCCAGTGGTATATTCTGGCCAAGGCAATAGCTGAACAGCATATGTGTGATCTTGCGTTATCCTGTTGATATCTAACGAACTGTAACTTCGAATAGAGATCACAGTCGCTGGCCCTAACGCAGTAGAAATGTGGCGGCTGATGAAAAAGAGTTGCATTTGTGAAATAGTAAATTACGAGGGCAGTTCAATAAGTAATGCAACACATTTTTTTTCTGAAACAGGGGTTGTTTTATTCAGCATTGAAATACACCAGGTTATTCCCCAATCTTTTAGCTACACAACACTATTTTTCAACGTAATCTCCATTCAATGCTACGGCCTTACGCCACCTTGAAATGAGGGCCTGTATGCCTGCACGGTACCATTCCACTGGTCGATGTCGGAGCCAACGTCGTACTGCATCAGTAACTTCTTCATCATCCGCGTAGTGCGTCCCACGGATTGCGTCCTTCATTGGGCCAAACATATGGAAATCCGACGGTGCGAGATCGGGGCTGTAGGGTGCATGAGGAATAACAGTCCACTGAAGTTTTGTGAGCTCCTCTCGGGTGCGAAGACTTGTGTGAGGTCTTGCGTTGTCATGAAGAAGGAGAAGTTCGTTCTGATTTTTGTGCCTACGAACACGCTGAAGTCGTTTCTTCAATTTCTGAAGAGTAGCACAATACACTTCAGAGTTGATCGTTTGACCATGGGGAAGGACATCGAACAGAATAACCCCTTCAGCGTCCCAGAAGACTGTAACCATGACTTTACCGGCTGAGGGTATGGCTTTAAATTTTTTCTTGGTAGGGGAGTGGGTGTGGCGCCACTCCATTGATTGCCGTTTTGTGTCAGGTTCGAAGTGATGAACCCATGTTTCATCGCCTGTAACAATCTTTGACAAGAAATTGTCACCCTCAGCCACATGACGAGCAAGCAATTCCGCACAGATGGTTCTCCTTTGCTCTTTATGGTGTTCGGTTAGACAACGAGGGACCCAGCGGGAACAAACCTTTGAATATCCCAACTGGTGAACAATTGTGACAGCACTACCAACAGAGATGTCAAGTTGAGCACTGAGTTGTTTGATGGTGATCCGTCGATCATCTCGAACGAGTGTGTTCGCACGCTCCGCCATTGCAGGAGTCACAGCTGTGCACGGCCGGCCCGCACGCGGGAGATCAGTCAGTCTTGCTTGACCTTACGGCGATGATGACACACGCTTTGCCCAACGACTCACCGTGCTTTTGTCCACTGCCAGATCACCGTAGACATTCTGCAAGCGCCTATGAATATCTGAGATGCCCTGGTTTTCCGTCAAAAGAAACTCGATCACAGCCCGTTGTTTGCAACGCACATCCGTTACAGACGCCATTTTAACAGCTCCGTACAGGGCTGCAACCTGTCGGAAGTCAATGAAACTATACGAGACGAAGCGGGAATGTTTGAAAATATTCCACAAGAAATTTCCGGTTTTTTCAACCAAAATTGGCCGAGAAAAAAAATGTGTTGCATTACTTATTGAACTGCCCTCGTAGTATCATTATCGTTACAGATCTGAATGTGGTTCTATATGAACCGAAACCGGTCATATGAATAAAAATTGTGCAATCAAGACCGATTATAAGTAACTCGACCACTACAAAAATGAGATCCTTAAACATCGTGGTGAGTGTTGTCACACTGTTTCGTGCACTTTAATCTTAGATCTAGCAGCTCGTCCTTTCGAGTGGCGGGGTGTGGCGCCCTCGGTCCACGCAAGTTCCGCCAGAAGGGAAAGGGCACGAGATCCAGGAGCGACCAGGGCCGGACGCGCTCGCCCACCCGGTGTGTTCGCGGCACGCCGCGGCTGTGTATCCATCAGCGTAACGAGCGGCCATCAGCGGCGGCGATCCGTCAGCGCCTCGCCGTCCGTCATCCCAGCGCCGCCCACGCACCTGCCACGCGGACCGCCGGGGATTCGTTCCGCCGCACACACTGCTTTGTTCGCGCTCTCACCGGCGTTCCCGTCAGTCACTCCCCTAACGCTGTGCGCTCCTGAGTCGCGTTCAATATCACTGTGTGCCCCTTCCCCCACCGAACGAGGCGGCGCAGTAGTTAGGCTACTGGGGGGAGGAGAGGCCCAGATTTATGTTTTACGTGGCCACAGATCGAAGAAAGCACCACAGCTTTGGCCACAGACGGTTCAATCCGGACCGACCGACCGCCGTGTCATCCATAGCCAACGACAACGTAATCATTCGACATGTAGTTCCAGGAAGGGTGGAGGGTACAGCGGAGAGCAGCATCAGGGCAATCGGTTTAGCAAACCTGGTTCCACAAATCAGCATTCTAGCAACTTCTCAACTGGCACCACGAGGCTAATCGGACCCCATTCCAGTTCAAGAAGAAATCTCTTGACTATAGCGGGATTTAACCTGGGTTCTCCACATGGCAATTACACTACTGGCAATTAAAATTGCTACACAAGGAAGAAATGCAGATGATAGATAAACCGGCATTCATTGGACAAATGTATTATACTAGAACTGACATGTGATTACATTTTCACGCAATTTGGGTGCATACATCATGAGAAATCAGTACCCAGAACAACCAACTCTGGCCGTAATAACGGCCTTGATACGTCTGGGCATTGAGTCAAACAGAGCTTGGATGGCTGCCCATACAGCTTCACCACGATACCACAGTTCATCAAGAGTATTGTGACGAGCCAGTTGCTGGGCCACCATCGGCCAGACGTTTCCAATTGGTGAGAGATCTGGAGAACGCGCTGGCCAGGGCAGCAGTCGAACATTTTCTGTATCCAGAAAGGCCCGTACAGGACCTGAACATACGGTCGTGCATTATCTTGCTAAAATGTAGGGTTTCGCAGGGATAGATTGAAGGGTAGAGCCACGGATCGTAACACATCTAAAATGTAACTTCCACTGTACAAAGCACCGTCAATGCGAACAAGAGGTGACCGAGACGTGTAATCAATGGCACCCCATACCATCACGCTGGGTGATACGCCAGTATGGCGATGACGAATGCACGCTTCCGATGTGCGTTCACCGCGATGTCGCCAAACACGGATGCGACCATCACGGTGCTGTAAACAGAACCTGGATTCATCCGAAAAAAGGACGTTTTGCCATTCGTGCACCTAGGTTCGTCGTTGAGTACACTATCACAGGTGCTCCTGTCTGTGATACAGCGTCAAGGGTGACCGCAGCCATGGTCTCCGAGCTCATAGTCCATGCTGCTGCAAACGTCGTCGAACTGTTCGTGCAGATGGTTGTTATCTTGCAAACGTCCCCATCTGCTGACTCAGGGATCGAGACGTGGCTGCACGATCCGTTACAGCCATGCGAAAAAAAAAAAAATGGTTCAAATGGCTCTGAGCACTATGGGACTTAACATCTATGGTCATCAGTCCCCTAGAACTTAAAAATACTTAAACCTAACTAACCTAAGGACAGCACACAACACCCAGCCATCACGAGGCAGAGAAAATCCCTCACCCCGCCGGGAATCGAACCCGGGAACCCGGGCGTGGGAAGCGGGAACGCTACCGCACGACCACGAGGTGCGGGCACAGCCATGCGGATAAGATGTCTGTCATCTCGACTGCTAGTGATACGACGCCTTTGGAATCGAGCACGGCGTTCCGTATTACCCTCCTGAACCCACCGATTCTATATTCTGCTAACAGTCACTGGACCTCGACCAACGCGAGCAGCAATGTCGCGATACGATAAACCACAAAGGCGATAGGCTACAATCCGACCTTTATCAAAGTCGGAAACGTGATGGTAGGCATTTCTTCTCCTTACACGAGACATCACAACAACGTTTCACCAGGCAACGCCGGTCAACTGCTGTTTTATGTATGAGAAATCGGTTGGAAACTTTCCTCATGACAGCACGTTGTAGGTGTCGCCACCGGCGCAAACCTTGTGTGGATGCTCTGAAAAGCTTATCATTTGCATATCATAGCATCTTCTTCCTTTCGGTTAAATTTCGCGTCTGTAGCACGTCATATTCGTGGTGTAGCAATTTTAATGGCACGTAGTGTACCTAGAATGATCACTTAGCTATATAGCCAGACAGAGAGGAAGAAACATCAAGAAACTGGCGGAAAAGGCTCATACTCGAACGCAAAAATGTGAAAATGTTCCTGTTTATTTACAAGACTCTGACTGAAATGTGGGTGTACCAGCTCTCTCAGTCTACCTTCTTCAGCACCTTTAAAAATTTTCACAATAATTTGGCATGTGGATGTACTCACACATTTTTTAACATGCAGCTCACTTCTAACTCCCACGATCTCCAGTGTAATGCGTTTAAAATTAGTGGGAAGTCCAGTCCAGCACGGAGCGACTGGAGGGAAGCGTAGTTGCCAGCGTTTAAAGAAACTATTAGGTTCTAATCTCTGGCTCTCGCACATCTTATAGCTTATTTCACCGGCTTACTGATGAACAGCCTATCATATCGCTGATTGGCACAGTGACTGTGATTTTTCGTTATTAGGTAAAGTAATACAAGAAATTCTTAAAGTTAGCAGTGGAAAATAAGGACCGCTATGAATATGCGTTTGGATGCATGTTACGTCTTCTTTCACTGCGTATGAAATGCAGATAACATATTTAATTATTCTCGGAACTTGGAAGGATATCGCTGTCTGTCTCCAGTGTGGAGAAAATGGAACCTACGTAAAGAGCTCTCTATCACGAACGCATGAGCCAGCAAAACAGCCAGAATGAGATATTCAGAAACCCTCGTATCTCAAGAACGGTGTGAGATATCGAAACAAGATTTTGATAAATGACAACACGCAAAGAGGAGAGTATTGGCAATTAATATGTGAAACTTCCGTATCTTCTGCGATATTCAAGCATCTACAGATTTACTCAATGAAATAATGTAATTTTTAAAGAGTATCGATAGCTGGTGAAACGAGAATTGCTGTGGGTTTTACAACAATGTAAGTGAAGAAGTTACACATTGATTTTTATACCGATGATGGGCTTTTTCATTAACCAGTGACCTGTCTTGCCTTCAGTTGCTACTCTATGTAATCAAAAGTATCCGGACACCCCCAAAAACATTTCATTTTGAACTGCACTAGAGAGTCAGTGGCGCTCTGCTGTGTTTTATGTCGCGCGGGGTGGTCGCGCGATCTTAGGCGTCCTGTCACGGTTCGAGCGGCTCTCCCCTTCGAAGGTTCGAGTCTTCCCTCGGGCACGGGTGGGTTTGTGTGTTCCCTTGGCGTAAGTTAGTTTTAATTAGATTAAGTAGTGTGTAAGTCTAAGGACCGATGACCTTAGCAGTTTGGTCCCATAGAAGCATACCAAAAATTTCCAAATTGTACTTTGCTGTGTCTAGGTAAATAATCAGATTTTAACATGGCAACAAGGGACGCCATATATTACTCAAAACTCGTCACAGCCCTTCATGAATCCATCTACTAACTACCTTCTTGGTATGGCTGACAACTGAAGATCAGACCTGTGGTGTAATATTTGCAATGGTTCAAAACAAGCATTTCAACTTCACTGAGCGTATTTTTTTTCCCACGTTACTTTTCACCTAGGCCCATATCTTCTCACCCGGATCTAAATGACCGTGATAAGGAGGAAGCCTGATTAAACTATGTGCCTTGGCTTGTACAGCACAATTAGTTCCATCAACTTCGCCTTATACATGTTAGGTTCAACTTGAATCAGTGGAAAATTTCTTTCTATCCAGAGCAAAATAACCACTTTCCTCCACTGCGTTGTTGGGGCTTTACCCATCGCGTTAGAGGGATATGCGCTTTGTCCATTACTATTGCCGGATTCGGAGGAATGTTGTAGAACTTTATCTTCACACCCGGAGAACGTGTTCTTGGACGACAACTTTTAACACAAACATTGTGTTTATACCTGCTGCGCTGTTGTTATTTATGCAATGCCAACAAAAACGCTTGTTCACAATACCTGACAGCGGCAGAACACTTCACCGTCAGGAAGTACCTCTTTCCAACGAAAGCTGACGAATGTAATTATGTACCTAATGCGACACCACGTGGTACTGCTTATCGTCCACGGCGTGGCAACAGGGGCGCTTTACGAATCGAATCGCTGGCGATGCGGTAACGGAACGCGGCTCGCTATTGGTTTTACCTGGGCACCAACGTCCCGTCCGGTGAACCAAAAGTCAAATCTCGCACTGTCTCTGTGTCACTGACTCGTGTGTTGTAGCCACAATCTTGTTCGTTCTGTCCTACTATTATAGTCTCCTCTCAATGTTACTGTTTCACTCTTTCTCTCTCTTACTGCTAATGCCTCATCCCTTCCTTCCTTCTACTGCTGTCTCTTCTCACAGTCTCTCCATTCCTCGTTGCCTTTGTCATATACTCCGTCTCTCATTACCACTGGCTCTTACCCACTTCCACTTCCTTCTTCTCCTTGTTCCTCCTACCCTCCCCCTGGAGTTGTTTCTTTCACTCTCTTCCTACCGCTGGTCATTGTCCATCATTCTCAAATGCCACTGGGTCCTGTCTTTTTCACACTGTTATTGTCTCCTTCGCTCTTGCTATACCACAACTACTGTCTATTACTTTCCAGCACTTATTACTTTTCCGTCTCATTGCTAATGCCACAGACTTATTCTCTCTCAGAATAAAAAAGCACGTATATCTTTGCTTGCAAAAATTTTTGAGAAAATTTTTAAAGGTGCTGAGGAAGGTAGAATGTGCCACTAAGATGTAGATAGTTTACTTATGTAAAACTGAAATAATGACGTGCAAAAATACATGCATGTGCTTCAGTACTACAACATGCGGTTCCCAGATGATAACGGAGGCGCTTTACAGCATATTTATCCGCGATAGGTCACTTTATAAACTACATTTTTGCCTGATACCGGATTTTAAGTGCGTATTTTACGTGTAAAAGCAGAATAACTTTGAACCTTTCTATTTCGAATACGGATAAACATATGAAAAGAGACTTCAAAGATTTTCGAGATTGGGATCTTAGGAGTACATCGTAAAAATTATAGTCGTTTGCTGTGCATAGCCGTCTCGGAAACCATAGCTGAGTTTTGTTACCAAAATATAAGCTTTTCTCGATAACGGTAGAGATTTTTGAAAACGGGGAGCTGGCTCTTCTAGATAAACGTGTAGAAAATATATCATTACAATTTGCCCAGTTTGATGTGGTTATATATTATTTCAATTTCGCCTCACACCGGATTTTACGTGTAGAAACAGGGTAAATTTGTGCCTCTCTATTTTAGAAGCGGATGAAAAGAATGTTTCAAATGGCTCTGAGCACTAAGGGACTTACAATCTGAGGTCATCAGTCCCCTACACTTAGAACTACTTAAACCTAACTAACCTCAGGACATCACACACATCCATGTCCGAGGCAGGATTTGAACCTGCTACCGTAGAGGTCGCGCAGTTCCAGACTGAAGCGCCTAGAACCGCTCGGCCACACCGGCGGCCAGAAACGGATAAACATAACGAGGACATACACAAGGCTTCGAGAGCTGTATCTTAGGAGTATATAGGAAAAATTTCAGCAATTTTCTGTGCGTATCCATCTTGGAATCCTCGGCTACATTTTGGTCCTCTGGTGACGGCGAAAATATAGCGAAGAACACATTTTCGTGGTGTTCTCGGCGGAAGTTAACATGAACTAAAGGTGCCTCCATAAGTCACATCAAATCCACCATAGACTGCGTAGCATGCAAAAAGATCCGACCGATTTGCTCCATCTGCCTAAGCAGGAGGAAGTGGGTAATATTCATACTTTGACCCTGTGCTGTAATATAGTGACAATAAGGTTCTGTTCGGTACACAAAAGGTCGCTAGGTCTACGGCTATGCAAAACACGTGACCCTACCTCTTTACCACCAACTAGAATCCGAAGTATGAGCACCGGAAAGTCTCGTTTTTATGCGCGGTTTTTGGAACATTGTGGATACCCATGCAGTCGCACGCATACCGATTAAATGATGATGTCAGATTGAGAGATGAAGTATGCAGTAGTTACTGTCTCCTGAAAGAGAGTAGACGCGCTAGCCTGTCACTCAGTTTCGCCAGTCAGCATTGTTTAAATTGCCTCGTCCTCTGTAAACACCGGCACGAGGTCGCGATGACAGCGGACTGGCTCGCTCTCAGGCCACTTGTCCTGTTCCGACGGCGGCAGGCACTCGATTAGGTGTACGCCTGCCGCAGCGGTGGGAAAGTAAAACGGACAGGCCGGTGCCGCGGCCGGTCGGGACGCGGGGCTAATATTTGAGATCAGCATAAACACGGCGGCCGGCTCCCGGGCTTCCTGCACTGCGGCCGCGGCCAGGACCGGCCGGCGGTAAATTTGTTCGCGGGCGCGAGTAATGGCCGCCGCAAACATCCTGAAAGGGCCGCGCTCCCACACTGCGCGGCCTGCCGGATCCGCTGCCCTCCAGCCTCGCAAACCGAGCGCATTCGCGAGTGCTGTACGCTGGCCCCACAACGCACCACTTCGCCTAATCAGCTCCCACGCTGCACATTAGACGGCCAAAATAAAATGAACACTCCCCTAATGGAACTTCATGATACTCTCAGCATTTCAAGCCACTGAACACAACACGGGCTCGTTGCGTATCAGTCATTAACGATACGCAAATTGCTGCTTTTTTGTGCAGGTATTTCGTAGATGAACAAGCACACTAATGAGCCAGAAACACTGACGGAAAAAATTTCATCATGAAGAAGGAGCTGTGCGTCACAAATAAAATTTGGTAGGCACGTTTCTGCATCTGAAAGATGATGACTATTTAAGTTTCCCGCCAGTCGCTTAAGACTGGCGTTAGTAGTGGCACTATGACGATGTGTTAGGCTTGCTTTAAACACACGCTGTAACGGTCGTGAGCGTTAGTTGCCTTTGATACTGGATGTGGTGTGTGTGTGGTCGTGTGACTAGGGCCTCCCGTCAGGTAGACCGTTCGCCGGGTGCAAGTCTTTCGAGTTGACGCCACTTCGGAGACTTGTGCATCGATGGTGATGAAATGGTGATTAGGATAACACAACACCCAGGCCCTGAGCGGAGAAAATCTCCGACCCAGCCGGGAACTGAACCCGGGCCCTTAGGATTGACATTCTGTCGCTCTGACCACTCAGCTACCGGGGGCGGACACTGGATGTGGTGAGTTGATGTTAATCAAGAATTCTTTAAAACGACAAAGACGGCATTATCAACACCTCACCGAGTTTGAACGATGTCGTGTGATACGGCTACAAGAAGCTGGATGTTCCTTGCGTGATACTGCAGAAAGACTTGGCAGGAATGTAGCCACTGTGCCTGATTCCTGGTAGCAGTGATCACGAGAATGTACAGTGGCAAGAAGACCAGACTCAGGGCCGGCCGGAGTGCCCGAGCGGTTCCAGGCGCTACAGTCTGGAACCGCGCGACCGCTACGGTCGCAAGTTCGAATCCTGCCTCGGGCATGGATGTGTGTGATATCCTTAGGTTAGTTAGGTTTAAGTAGTTCTAAGTTCCAGGGGACAGATGATCTCAGATGTTATGTCCCATAGTGCTCAGAGCCATTTGAACCATTTGACGGCCACGTGGCACTACCGAGAGGTAAGACCATCGGGTTCGGCGTGTGGCTGCGGAGCATCCTACTGCATTTGCAGCAGCAATTTGCTCAGCTCTGGTACCACAGTGACCGAACGGTTCCAAATCGTGTACCTCAACGATAGCTGCGAGTCAGCGCCCCGTTGCGTGGATTCCACTGAGTCCAAACAACAACCATTTGCGACATTAGTGGTGTGAAGCGATAGCTCATTGGAGGGTAAAGTGGAGATTTGTTATCTTTCGTGATGAAAGCTGGTTCTGCCTCAGTACCAGCCATGGCCGTGTGTTGTTTAGAAGGAGACCAGTTGAGGACTTGCAACTAACCTGTCTGCGTGTGTAAGTAGGCTGTTTAGTTTTTTATGTTGGTAACGCCACGTAGCGCACTATATGTAAATCACTGACTGTGCTGTGTGAAGTCTGTGGCTGGTTTGCATTGTTGGAATATTTGCTATTGTAGTGTTGCGCAGTTCGACGTGAACAGCGCGTAGCGTTGCGCAGTTGGAGGTGAGCCGCCAGCAGTGGTGGATGTGGGGAGAGAAATGGCAGAATTTTGAGAGCGGATGATCTGGACGTGTGTCCACCAGAAAGAGTAAATTTGTAATACTGGATATCATGACCTGATATATATATATATATATATATATATATATATATATATATATATATATATATATATATATGACTTTTGAACATTATTAAGGTAAATGCATTGTTTGTTCTCTATCAAAATATTCCATTTGCTAACTATGCCTATCAGTAGTTAGTGCCTACAGTAGTTAGAATCTTTCATTCAGATGGCAGTATTTGCGCACGCTGTATTGCAGTAGTTTGAGTAACGAAGATTTTTGTGATGTAAGTGATTCATGAAAGGTATAGGTTATTGTTAGTCAGGGCCATTCTTTTGTAGGGATTATTGAAAGTCAGATTGCGTTGCGCTAAAAATATTGTGTGTCAGTTTAGTGTTGATAAGAATAAGTAAAGAGAGAAATGTATGAGTATGTTGAGTTTTGCTCAGCTGTTTGAAAATCAAATAACGTAAGAGGTTTATCAGCACAGTAATTCATTAATTGTTCAAAGGGGATGTTTCACGTGTTACATACCCTGGACCTACATTGGAAGTAATGGTCTGGGGAGCGGTTTCGCATGACAGCAGGAGCACCCTCACGGTTATTCCATGCACACTGAATACAATTTGTTCAGCAATCTGTTCATTCGACTTCTCGTGCTGCTGTTCATGAACAGCACTCCTGGCAGTGTTTTCCAACAGGATAACGCTCGCCCACATACAGCTTTTGTAAGCCAACATGCTCTGCAGGGTGTCGACATGTTACCGTGGACTGCTCGATTGCCACATCTTTCTCCAATTGAGCACATGTGGGACATCATGTGACGACAAACCCAGCGATCTCCACAAACAGCATTACGCATGCACGTTTGCATGCTTGCATTTAACAATCGGGATGCTACACCGGTCATTAATGTACCAGTTTATCGCGTGCCTACATTAAAATGCGATCTTGAAATGTTCATCACTTAAATGTGTTACTTAGGCAAATGTTTTCCAGGAATTTCATTACTTTAATTATTGTTTGATGTTGCGATCTTTTTCTATCAATGTATTATGACATCTGTCCCCCTTGAGACTGAATGGGACCTCGTGGCGATATGAGCACGTGCCAGGATAAGGTAGGTATACAGGGCGCCTCCGTGAAGTGTTAATGAAAAACGGCCAATGTGTCAGTTTGACGTAAGACCCTAGTTCAGAAACGACCTACCCAAAATTATCAGCGAAAATCGTTCTGACATCTTTCAACGGATGAAGCCTGTTTTACCACTGGCAGAATGTTAAATAGTCGCAATGGTTATGTTTGGGACGACGAGAATCCCCATGCTACAGTTGTGGAAAGCCATCAACACGTATATCTGTCAACATGCGGGCAGGCACAGTGATTATGTACTAGCCCCGTTCTTGCTTTTCCAACTTGAATGCACCAGTGTACACAGCGTTTATCAGAAAAATAGTACCCACGTTCTTGGAACATATTCGACTTGTCATTCGTCAGCGGGTTTGATTAAAACATGATGTAGCCCAACCTCACTCTGGACTGAGAGTTCGTGAACACCTGGCTCAGACGTTCCCTTGAAAGTGCATAGGCAAAGGAGGTCTTATTTCATGACCAGTATGTTCGCCTGGTCGCAAGTCACTTGATTGCTTCTTGTGGGATCATGTGAAAAGTCTTGCGTACGAGATGTCTGTTGAGACTGTAGAGTATCTCCTGGCAAGAATTCTCAGTGTCTGAGACACTGTTCAAACGTCACTAGGGATATTAGAACGGGTACGTCAGAACATTATGCAACGACGCCATCCCTGCGTTGATGCAGGGGGACGCCATTCAGAACAACTGTTGTAAATATAGCAGCCTGTGAAACTTTTGTAGGTAAATGGATGTCATTATTACTGAACTGTAGACTTCGGATTTTCGGTCTCTCTCACATTAAGTACGTGCTCCTTTACTATTCCACCAACAGGGAAAATTATGTGAAGATTTTCAGGAGTATTTAAAAAGGGAATTTTTTTCCTCATGACCAGGTTTCGGGAGTTGGGGTCCTTTCTTTGAGCGCTGCCGGAATCTACGTTGGAGCTAGGGTAGATTTTCTCTTATACCTTTCGAGTAGGTCGTTTCCAGACTAGGACCCTTTACGTTAAATTGATACATTTTCCCTCCTCCCCCATGCCCCATGTAACATCATCACCAAGTAACACTGTGCAAATGGTGCAGAGATGAATGGAGAATCATTCCAGTGACGATACGGGCCAAAAATGAGAAATCCACTGACGAAAGCGGCTTTGATAAATGGCAACTTGGAATTAACATCTTGGAAATGAAGAAGTTGCTCGGCTGTATTCGTGAGCATCTGTGAAAAGTGGCTGAGGGACTGTGACACAATGAGAAGGCGACAGGTTGATGGACGTCCACTTCTCAAAACAGAATTTGGATATTAGGCGATTATCCTCTTTTTACAGTAAGCTGATCGGCGATCTGTAGCAGACCTGATGCCTCATTATAGAAAGCGGAGGTCGGCGACCAGTGGCAGATTTGAGCACAGGATGCAGTTCTGGTGCAGGCGCAAGTGTTCTGAGCACACCGTCCATTACACGGCACTGAACACAGGGTTCCACAGGAAAGGACCCCTACATATTCCTTTATTGGTCCAAACATAGTCAATGACGACTGCAGTGGGCAGGGCGATCAATGAGTTTAGACTGTGGATAAATAGAAATGCGTCACCTGGTCAGAAGAATCATGTATCTTGTTACACACTGGGTCTGTGGACGTGTCCGGATACGTCGTCATCCAGGCGTACGACAGCTCTAAATATTCACCACGCCCTCGGCCTGGAGGGAGTAGTAGACTGAGGTGACAAAAGTCATGGGATATCGATACGCACTTATACAGATGGCGGGAGTATCAAGTATATAAGGGCAAGGTATAAAAGGGCAGTGTATTGGCGGAGCTGTCGTTTGCACTCAGGTGATTCATGTGGAAAGGCTTTCGACGTGATTATGGCAGCATGACGGGAATTAACACACTCTGAACGCGGACTGGTATTTGGAGCTAGACGCAGTGACATTCCATTTCGGAAAATCGTTAGGGAATTGAATATTCCCTCGATCCACAGCGTCAAAACTGTGCCGGAAAGCCGTGCGGTTCTAGGCACTTCAGTCCGGAAGCGTGTGACTGCTAAGGTCGCAGGTTCGATTCCTGCCTCGGGCATGGATGTGTGTGATGTCCTTAGCTTAGTTAGGTTTAAGTAGTTCTAAGTTCTAGGGGACTGATGACCTCAGATGTGGAGTCCCATAGTGCTCAGAGCCATTTGAACCATTTCGTGCCGAAAATACCAAATTTCAGATATTACCTCCCACCCCGGACGACGCAGTGGCCTGTTGCCTTCACTTAACGACCGAGATGAGCGGCATTAGCGTAGAGTTGTCAGTGCTAAGAGATAAGCAGCACTGCCTGAAATAACCGCAGAAATCAATGTAGGATGTACGACGAACGTATCCGTTAGGATAGTGCGGCGAAATATGGCGACAGTGGGCTATGGAGCAGGCGACCGACGTTAGACACTTTGCTAACACCATGACATCGTCTCCAGCGTCTGTCCTTGGCTCGTGAGCACATCGGTTGGGCCCTAGACTACTTGAAAAGTGTCACCTGGCCAGATGAGATCCGATTTCAGTTGGTAAGAGCTGATGGTAAAATTCAAGTGTGGCGAAAAGCCCACGAAGGCATGGTCCCAAGTTTTCAACAAGGCACTGTGCAAGCTGGTGGTGGCTCCGTAATGGTGTGGGCTGTGTTTACATGAAAGGGACTGGGTCTTCTGGTCCAGCTGAACCGATCACTGACGGGAAATGGTTATGTTGGGCTACCTCGAGACCATCTGCAGCAAACAACAGTGAACTTTTTTTTATGGGTAGCAATGCAGTCACTGGGGCACAGTTGTTCGCAGTTGGTTTGAAAAAAATTCTGGGTAGTTCGCGCGAATGATTTGGCCACCCAGATCGCCTGACAGGAGTCCTATCGATCATTTATGGGACATAATGGACGTGTCAGTTCGTGCACTAAATCCTGCACCGGCAAGATTTTCACATTTATGGGCGGCTATAGAGGCAGCATGGCTCAATATTACTTCAGGCAACTGCCAGTGACTTGTTGGGTCCATGCCAAGTCGATTTTCAGCACTACGCTGGACCGAAGGAGGTGCGACATGCTGTTGAGAGGTATTATCATGACTTTGGTCAATTCAGTTTCTAATGCTATGGGGGATATTTATCTGGGCTTCCATCGAACCGTGGCAGTAATCGAAGACACCATCACAGCTGTAGACTTTTTAAACGTAATAATGTGGGTGATATCTTCCCCATTGACGATGGCATCTTCCAGCAGTTTAACTGCTCTTGGCACACGACTAGAATCGTGCTACAAGAGTTTTAGAATCGTGGTAGTGAACTCACATTAACGTCTAGCCCACCAAATTCGCCTGATCTGAACCGTATGGAAAGCATCTGAGACGCTAATGGGCGCCAACACCATGCTGACAGACAACCCAGTTTACGGGAATTACGTGCCCGGTGTTTAGAAATCTGGAGGTACACACCGCTGGATATTTATAAGTACCTAGGACGTGTCGATTCTGCCACACTGAATCACTGTTGCATTGTTTACAACACGTGTAGTAACTCGCTGCTAAACAGCTGACCTTAATGTTTTGGCTTAGTAGTACAGCAGTTGCAACTTTTAATAAGTATAAAGCAACTACAAACACTATGACCACCACGCCGGCAGTTGTGGCCGAGCGGTTCTAGGCGCTTCAGTCTGGAACAGCGCGACCGCTACGATCGCAGTTTCGAGTCCTGCCTCGGGCATGGATGTGTGTGATGTCCTTAGGGTAGTTAGGTTTAAGTAGTTCTAAGTTCTAGGGGACTGATGACCTCAAATGTTAAGTCCAATAGTGCTCAGAGACATTTGAACTATGACGACACAAATGAAGAATACATTATAGCTCATATAAGATGAAGCCTCAGAGGCTCTGAAAAGCACCTACGACAACATGAAGTAGTGCCAATTCATTGATGACCAAATTGTTCTTGTCAGGAGACATAGTTACGTGCCTTCACTTTCAACTCAGATACGGGCTGAATACTTAGAAATGAAGATCCATGGAAGTTGGATTACTTCGCGTAATCTCAACAGCGGAGTGATATTTCTGACGATACTAACGTAAGGACAACACAACACCT
The DNA here is from genome assembly GCF_023898315.1 of Schistocerca nitens. Lineage (NCBI taxonomy): Eukaryota > Metazoa > Arthropoda > Insecta > Orthoptera > Acrididae > Schistocerca > Schistocerca nitens. The sequence continues at coordinate 303,728,443 of NC_064622.1, forward strand.
AGCCCAAGCGGAGAAAATCTCTGAGCTGGCCGGGAATCGACCCCGGGCCATTTCCGTTAACAATCCGTCGCGCTGACAGCGCGGCTACCGAGGTGAACGGCGGCTATGCTTCGTGTGGTGCGAAGTTATCGTGTTGCCACCTATTCGACGGCCATCAGGCGCAACAAGAAGTCTAAAGCTAGACCACATTTCCCGCGGGTATTATGATGTTATAATGAAATAAATAATTAAAAATGTAATCAATCTATTCTGGGCCTCTCTCGAACGAAGTTTATTTCCATGAAATGAGTTAAGACTTTTTATTACGTAGTCTACATTTGCATATCTCTGGTGGAAATAAGCCAAGTTAAAGTGTTTTATGAAAAATGACTAACTTTGATGGAGTGATAATGCAAGCTACCTTATACATTCAAGAAGAAGATTATTTCTGCTGCGGCTGCTACAGAATTTTAATCATCTGGTTGGATGCATAATAAAAAGAAATTTAATTTTGAGAAGTGCTTAAAGTCAAACGCACATCTTTCATTCTCCGTCTTCGATTCTATAATACTTCGAAGGCGTTAATTAACGGAAGATTGTTTCAAGGATCAGAAACAAATACAAATTGTATATTGATGGAAAGTATGCAGACCGATCACCTGAGAAATAATCTTGAGGCACATTATTGTTACAAATATTAGTTTCAAGGGCGAATACTAGCGTAGAAACCAACTATTCGTCGGTTTCGTTGAGTGCCTGTTCAAACAACATCGCCGGTGTTCTCGGCCGTTGAGAAAATGAATAACTGAATGTTACGACAAATTGTGAGTGTGAAAAGAGAAAAAAATTTTCCGTTCTTTACCATATTCTTCCTCAAGTCAGGCGAACCTATTGTTATTACGGAAATTGACGACATAGACTCAAACTGTATCAAATATCGGACGAAGTTGTGGTAATGACGGCCATCTCACCGTCGAAACACCGTATACTACGTTCATCCTCAAAAGGACCCATTGCTCCACACTGTTCGCACTAAGAGACTGGCCAACCTTGTCTTTCATTTTCAAGTATAACATCATGGAAATGAACCTAAGGATTGTTTTGTATAACACAGAGCTACTCTTACCACAACGTGGGTGACTTTTAGTTTTCCACCACTTCAGACACGAATCACCTAGTTACAGAGTTGTATGGTTTCCGAACTACTTTACAGCTTGAATACATTTGTTTCCACAATTTAACCAGCGCCAGAGCTGAATATCAAATTACCTACAAGAGAAATGTCCACGGATGTAAACATGCGCACTTGGAACTACTTCTTGAATACTATTGCCTAGAGAACAACCGGCAATTACATGTAACATTGCATATTGTTTTATTTTAGAAGGCATTGGAAGGTTTATGCGCACGTTTTCCACCCTGTAACGAAACTTTGTTAATAAATAACCTGTCTTAGCGCGGTTACCTCACAAATCTGCTAACAAGTCACTTAATAAAATTTAATTACGGGTCATAAATTTTATCAGCCTACTGGTTACTCCCATGTAACACATTAAGGTATGAGAAACTGTTCTCTATAACTCTTAGACATGCATATTATCGATTACCAAACTAAGGAAAGTTTATGGTGCACGCTTTGAAAGTTCCTCGTGCTTTTAAGCTTAATGATCCATTTCCCCTTTTGTTCGCAATTTGACCGATCAGGAGAAACGTTAAAAGAGATTAACGGTCCCATCTTGTCTGGTGTACCTCAAAGGAAATGCGATAGGGCCGCTGTTGTTCAAGATATATAGAGAAACTACCTGACAGAAAATGTTTTTCCTTTATGAAGCAGTTCATACACAACGCAGCTGCAGACATGCCATTCACGTCATATGAAAATTACTGCGGATTTCAAGAATAGTTGATTATTATCAGCGGTTTGTGTGAAGACTAACGGCTGACCCTATCCACAATTAAATGTCACGTAGCACACATGAATAGTAGAAAAGACTCGCTGTAGTTTGACCTCACAATCAGCGAGAGATCGCTGGAATTAGCTACAAGCCACAAATATCAAGCTGCATCCGTCAAGGGTAATCAAAAATTATTCCCCTACCAATACCTAACACTCTGGAAGGATGATGCAAGTCTAATATTTATACTGCTGTTTGAACTCAGCAGCAGAAATACCCTAACCTTCGTAACAGCCCTCTTCTCCTCCAAAAGCAAGTCTGTGCTGCAGATTACGCGCTCCGCAACTTTGCAACACACGGGGCCCCGCTAAGTGGCGTAATTGCACCACTAGTGATGTCACCCTCTCAAGGGATGGCATTAAAACTTTGGAATTACTTAGATTGAAGAATATTAAACACCCCAGGCTAAAAATTAAATCAAAAACTTTGATAAATAATGAGTGTAAATTTGCATAATAATTTTATGTGTGATGCGAGTGCGGCTGAGACATGATGAATATGTTTTTTTATTTGCTGCTTTCATTTACAAACGACCTGCCACCTAGTTACTAAGACAGGTCGCATTTTCACAATACGAAATTGTAAATGTGCACAATGTGATACTTAGCTGATACTGTTTATTTATAATAAGGATTAATAATATTGCAACTTCAAATAGTTATGGACTTCAAAGTAATTAAGAAATTAAACTCTTCAAATTAACGATTTGTGAATGGAAGATAGAGGTTTATGAGGATAGAAAAAGGTTATGGCATCACTGGGGCAGAACCGCACAATAACCCTGGGTTCGGTGTGGGGCGGTGGGGGTGTGAGTGGACTGCTGTGGCCTGTTGTGAGGTTGTGAACCACTGAGGGCTACGGCGGGGCGAAGTCTCTCTGTCGTTTCTAGGTACCCGGTTCAATACACAATACACACTCCAATAAATTAGTAACAAAGTCACACAAATGAGTTAAAAAGATTTACTTATCTTTGCGACTTGTCAAATAGTGAAGGTCGCGCACACCTGCCCGATATCCAGCGTGCCGGCCTGCCTCACATAGTTGTGACGCAAGCAGAGTTGGAATTTGCGTACACTGTTAATCATAGTGATCGACTGACCACAAACACTTACTGGTCAACTGGACATCTCTGTCGGTAATGCTCACTAAAGTTCATTGGGCTGTTCTTCCTCATCCAACCTACAGCGCAGATCTCTCACCTTCCGAGTTTCATCTGTTTGGCCTAATGAAGGATGCACTCCGCGGGAAGCGGCACGTGGATGATGCAGAGGTTATTGATGCAGCAAGCCGCTGGCTTCGGCTTCGTCCAGTAGAGTGGCACGATGCAGGAAAATACACGCTCTTACAGTAAAATGGCGTGAGGCGGGCGTAGCGAACTGAGATTATGTTGAAGTATAAGGTTTTGTAGCCAGGAGTGTGGGGAATAATTTGGTGTACTGGAATTACGAATAAAACCAACCTGCTTCCAGAAAAACCTATGTGTTGTATTGCTGATTGTATTCCCCTCGTGCACGCGCAGTTCCTATAAACTGCCGACTGGTAGTTTGTGGGCACTGAGCTGGCACCTGTTGGCGTCCCAATTGTGTTTCATCTGGTTCAAATCAGCTGAATTTGATGGCCACGTTATTAATGTGAATCCAGTATCACGCTTCTCGAATCACTGTAGCACTTTTCTGACATTGTAATAACGACATTTATCGTGCTAGTAGATGACATAGCCACGTGAAAAGAAGAGACTGACGTGGTCAATGATAAAGTTGACGTATATAATTGAATCATGGCGCCTTCTGTTACTGTCACAGGACTCGTGGAAACCCATATGAATGTCCCCGTTCTGAGTTCGTGGCGCTGTGTGTCTCTCTCAGCGGTTTGCCTGGATGGCGACGTAAACGGAAATGAACATTAACCTGTAGCAATAAGAAATGTGATTCATACAACCACGGCTTTTACATTCGTTTGATCCACAGTCCAATATCGATGATCCTACGCCCACTGCAGCCGTAACTGACGACGTCGTTGGGTCAACACGGGAAGACATAGGGGATGTCTAAAGTGCAGGCCAATGTTCAACAGCGTCTGTCGAACAGTGTGCTCCAAAAGAATTGCGCCTGTATCAACGATGTAATACGTCGTGAGATCTGCCACTGATCTCCGCATATCCTGCTTTTCAGGGTGGGAAAGGCTCCGAACACCATCTTCTATGATGAGGAATTAATTTTCAGCATCATGTCACTTACTCGTGATTTCACCGACCTTCAAGCAAGTTTCTGTAGATGCTCACGACGGCAGCACGTTAACAACCGAATAGATTCGCAGTTTTCGAGATGTTCGTTCATATGCGCAGGGTCATAACAATCCCGTCAGAGCCGCTTATTCCAGCGCATTTCCCCGTCTGGTGGGGGACTATAAGAAAATGCAGGAGTACACATAAGCTAATGTAACTTTTATTGTTTGAGAGAGAATTGAACCAAATTTTGCTGATGTTGTCATCATGTTATTGACATATAACCGGACTTTTTTCAATTTTTTGGCAAATAATTTGATCAGGGAGTTAGCAAATAGTTTTAGAACACAGACTATCATATGAGGAAGATTTCCTCATACGTTACTTTACGTTTCAGTTTCAAGATGTGGGAGGTTTTTCTTAATAATCACACAAAGAAATCTGTGTACTGGTTTTTCAACAGTCTTTTTCAGTCTTAGAACTCTTGCAACAATTTTTTTAAAATTTATATGTGTGATGCATAGCAGTTTTATTTCACAGAAATGTTCATTATACATGAAAATTGAAAGTTGTGGGAAAAACAGAAAAAGTTTTACTGGATTTATGACAGAAACAAGTAGCTAAATGTTGGCCATAACCATACATTTGGAATTCAGGTATCTCATTTATTCAAGTCCGACCATTTTGGTGCGCCCCTTTTGCAATATCCTTCACCGACATTTCAGAACCAGCAATACGCGAATCATCCATCTCCTGAATATAGTTGATGGTATACATCAACCAGCCACAAATTGGTTTTAGGCTGCTTTATTCAACAATTACTGTTACCGGTTTCGAATATTTTACGGCTCGTCATCAGATGGTTTTTTCATCAATACAGGTTATACATTGGTTTCCCGTGAGTTGCCGTGAAATGTCCATCTGGCGCATTTTCATGGGCAGTTTTCTTGCAGTGAAATACATTCTTAAGCATGTTTGTATTTTCACAGTCACAAACGCTGCTTTCCATTGTAAGACACTTTTGTTCGTCACAAAACGAATTTTCACTGTGCACCACATGTTTTGATTTATAGCATATGAAAACAAATACGCAGTGTGCAATGTACACGACTGTCAAGAAAACCGGTAACGGTACGTTTTGAATAAAGTAATTTGAAACCAATTTGTGGCTGGATGCTGTACCTCATCAACAGTTTATTTTATATAACAACCACCGACTCCAACTATGTCTTTATATGACAAAATTGCACTTCTGCAAGTAGGTTTTCAGTGAAGAAACCTGCATAAAATCCTAAATCCATAAGAGTCCTGATTCTTCCAGCGTTACCGCTATTGAACACCAGATAAGCATCCTATGAGGAAATTTTAACAACAGTAGAAGGGCAAAAAGTTTTCTCTGGGTGTGTCTTCTGAATAAGGTTATTAGTAGTTTCGTTCGGGTTTTGTGTTCTGCGCTGTCTGCATTTCTTTAAGAAATCATAATTAACGGCATAGTAAATTGGATCAAAATACCTTATAGGTGTCTTACCAGTTGGCAAGAAATAATAAAATATAGCAAACAAGGAGAGTGTCGTATAGAAAAGTGGGCGTGGCACTAAGCACTTGTTGAAACAAGATGGCTTTTACATCATCTGTAGAACGAGTTACATTCTGAAAATTGGACACAATCTTTTTCACATGCTGGAGAGCTATCTGGTGGCAGAAAACTCATTTTGGAACAATTTTACATATATCCCTCGTTAAGGCATGTATCTTCGCTAGACTAATTTCCCATTTGTCTCTGTTCCGCCTAACCTTCCGACGCATGTAATGGAGGAATTTCAGGTTGAAGCTGGAATAATAGCCAAATATGAAGACGATCAAAAATCAAGGAAGGCTTCCAAAGGAATATCCCGATAGATATTGCAGAACGTCGTGTACACACAGAGTCATTGTAGAACAGGATGGAAGCTCAGAAAAGGGCAGCGTAAAGGAGAGTAGAGATTGAGGGAGCAATTCGAGCAGCTGAAGTGGTGTGACGTTTCTCAGCAGCGCCTGATGGAGCAATAGAGACTTCAGCTGCGACAAGACGGTGTTAGGTTATGGTGGACACACGGCAACTGCGTACTAAGTAGCAGTTTTTAGTATCCACTGGAATAGCATTGGACAGAAACTGCCTGTCTCAAAGAATTAAGTTACATGAATTTCACTGAACAGCAGGAACAAGTTACTGATTGGCACTTGATGATTCAAGATTTAGGCCACGTGGTTAGTAGTTAGCAGACCAAATGGCAGTGAAAGCACTCGTCTCTAATAAAGGTTCTTCCAACTGAGTATTGAAAGCATCTGACCTTCTGTTATTGGGTTTTGGTCTGACAAAACGAGGTAGTGTAGTAATTTGCGCACTGGACTCGTATTCGGTAGGACGACGGTTCAAATCCGAATCCGGCCAGGCAGATTTAGGTTTTCCGTAATTTCCCTAAATCGCTTAAGGCAAATGCTGGTTGGTTTCTTTGAAAGGGCACAGCCGATTTCCTTCTCCATCCTTCCCTAACCTGAGCTTGTGCTCCATCTCTAATGACCTCGCTATCGACGGGACGTTAGACACTAATCTCTTCCTTCTAATCGGTTTTGGCCTGACACCTCACTAAACAAATGTCTTGGTTGGAAGAATAAACGGATTGACAGTTCCACATCAATCCTGTCAACTCCACAAGAATTACCAGCCTGCTGTAATGAGACAACCATCCCAACCAAAGACAGCTGCTGACTCTAAGGCCGGCCGTTGTGGCCGAGCGGTTCTAGGCGCTTCAGTACGGAACCGCGCTGCTGCTACGGTCGCAGGTTCGAATCCTGCCTCGGGCATAGACGTGTGTGATGTCCTTAGGTTAGGTTTAAGTAGTTCTAAGTTCTAGGGGACTGATGACCTCAGATGTTAAGTCCCATAGTGCCCAGAGCCTTTTGAACCATTTTTGATCTAACTCTTATTTCCTCTATGAAGGTCGACAAACAAGCTAATTAACCCATACTATCGTTAACGTCCTGATTGTGATACGCAGATAACAACGAAGACAGAAAAAAAAAACATTGTATGGAAACTATACCGGGATTGGACATCACATACCCTTTTAAGAACCATGTCCCACCTTTTATAAGGTCCAAGGCCCATCACAAACCGCGGTGAGTTGATTACAGTTTCTGCCTTTGAATAAAAGTATCATTTATCTTGGTCTCAATGCGTATTTCTTTCAGTTGCCTTGTGTACCATATGGTAGCAGTATTTCTATGAATGATCGAAGTTTCATCGAGCTACGTTACTTTACAGTGACACATGCAAAAGTAACTTTCACCCGTAAGTTTTTCACAGCAGTGTACTTATCTTACTGTGTCATGTCCCCGAGTGTATGTCCGGTATTCATATACAGTATCGCAAGCGACCGTGTTGGGCTCGCACATAACAAAGCCCATTGTAGTCACTAATGCCGGCACGTCGACGCAAACCAAAAGCGGGGGCGCCGTCTGCGGCCACACTCGGTGTTCACGGTCGCAGCAACACCTGGCGAGTGCGAGGCGCGTGGATTAGGTCCGCCCTGGGATACATAGTGGCCCGCTTTATTGGCCCGGTGGGTAATAGCGGCGCAGAACAAAAGCTGCGCCTGCGCGGCCGGCCTTATACGAGCAGGGCAGCGCGGTGCGGCGGGTCCGTGATTTAGGAGCATCAGGTGCCGGCCGGCCCAAGGCTCAAGGCTCTCGCCGTATCGAACCGGCGCGCCACCGCCCCACGCTTTCACGCTAGCTGTGGACACAGTAGATGGGACGGACCGCCCGTCTCAGTACTCTCCTAAACAACAAGTTCTTTAACTGTCGAGTGCCAACCTCCCATCCTAACTATCTTTTCGTCCCAAATGATACTTTTTCTTGTGTCTTATCAGGCTTGACGCCTTCTTTCATCTTGACATTCCTTCTGCTGATCACTGTAAGTGTCAAGATATGGCTCTAGGGATCTTCTGCAAATATTACTTTGTCATAGTAATTATAATATCCTTTTCCTCGTCGTTTCACCTGTGTGTGTGTTTGACACACGTAGTGCACACGCGTCCTCTTCCCCCTCTCCACTCCGCAGCTCGTGGTCCCGTGGTCGCGTTCTCGCTTCCCGAGCACGGGGTCCCGGGTTCGTTTCCCGGCGGGTCAGGGATTTTCACCTACCTCGAGATGACTGTGTGTTTGTGTTGTCCTCATCGTTTCATCATCATTCATGAAAGTGGCGATATTGGGCTGAGCAAAGATTGGGAATTAGTATGGGCGCTGATAACTGCACAGTTGAGCGCCCCACAAACCAAACATCATCATCATCCCCCTCTCCATGCCCACCTCTTCATCTATCTGTCCACCTCATCCTTCCACAGCCCACACCTATCTACTGCTTCCTCCCTACTCTCTCTGTCTCTTCATATCCTCCATCCCCTCTCTTTGTTCATTTCCTCCACCCTCTCTCTCCAGCCTTACCTTCCTTCCCCCTCCCCTGACCATATCCTCCTCCTCTCTCTCTTTCCATCTCTGCCTCCCCTTTCTTCCTTTTCGACCCGCCCACTACCCCTCTACACCTTCCACGTGCCTCGTCTATTCTATTTCCTCCTATCCCTAGCTGTGTCCATCCCCTCCTCAAGCCATCTCAACACATCCCCAGCCATTCTCATTGCGATCTGTAACTCCTGCAATAAAGTTCAATAAAGGAGGCCGATACTGTTGCCATAATACAATTGTCATGCAGGGCAAGTTACATGTTGGCGTTTGGAAACCCAACATTTGGACCCTGAGATGTAGGCTGGCCTGCAAAGCAGGTTGATTTAGTAGACCAATACCGTTCCCATGCAACATGTTTGTCATGCAGTTCAGTCTATACACCAGAAAATGAAAAAAAAAACACTCATGTTGAAGGTAGGAGGTTATAGCCCCCTATTGTTGATACTTGTGATACTTGCTGTTTCTGTGCGAAATTTGGCTGAAATCAATCCAGGGGTTTGTGAGTACATTCTAGACATACACACATACATACACTCTGTTTGTATAGATTTACTAATAAACTTCAGTACATTAAAAAATGCAAACCTAAATTGATAGCACTTGTAGAAAGCATTTGACAATGTTGACTGGAATACACTCTTTACATTTCTGAAGCTAGCAGAAGGAGCGAAAGATTAGTTACAACTTGTACAGAAACCAGACTGTAGTTACAAGAGTCGAAGGGCATACAAGTGAAACAGTGGTTGGGAAGAGCGTGAGACATGAGACAGGGTTGTAGCCTGTGCTTCCCATTATTCGATCGGTGTGTTGAGGAAGAAGTAAAAGGAACGAAAGGGAAACTTGGGAAAGAAATGGAAATTCTGGGAGAAGAAATAGAAACTTTGTAATTGTAATTTTATCATAGGCAACGAATGGCTTGTATCTGCAGCTGAAGAGAATGGACAATGTCTCGAAAGAAGGATACTAGGGAGCATTAACAAAAGCAAAACAATGGTACTGGATTATAGTCGAAATAAGTCAGACGATGCTGAGGGAATTAGATTAGAAAATGAGACACTAAAAGTAGTAGATGAGTTTTGTTGTTTGGGTAGCAAAATAACTCATTATGGCCAAAGCAGAGGGGATATAAAATGTAGAATGCCGTTTCTAAAGATAACAAATTTGTTTCTTATGGAGTGTAGTCTTCTTCGGTAATGAAACCTGGGCGACAAGCATTTCTGACAAGAAAAGAATAGAAGTTTTTGAAATGTGGTGATACAGAAGAATTATGACGGTTACATGAGTACATCGCGCGGCTAAGGAGGAGATAATGAATAGAATAGAGAAGAAAAGAAACTGGTGGTATGGCTTGACTAAATGCAGGGATCGGTTGACAGGACGCGTTCTAAGACTTCAAGGAATCGTCAGTTTGTTATTGGCGGGAAATGTGGGGGAAGGGTAAAAACTGCTGACGGTGATTAAGAGTCAATCAAAGTAATGAGGTTCAAAGGATGTTGGTTGCAGTAGTTATTAGTAGATGAAGAGGATTGCACGGGACAGAATAATGTGGAGAGTCGCATCAGACAGGTACTCGGACTGAAAATCAGAAAAACAACATCTACCTGAAAACAAAAATTTCAATGTGTTTCTGCTGTACGAAAGTCTGTTTCGACTACTAAAACTGAACAACCAAGCGTTGCCGTGACAGCATCGGTAGTGGGTTGTGCTTCGTGTGTGGGTACCAGATTGAAATGTTTAATACGTGCACTGCATCACTGTGAAGTGTAGGAAGACAGTGATTCCTACTGTGAACTATTCACTTCGCTTTCATTCCTAGATGCACTAACTCAGGTTTCGTGCTTGCAAAGGACGGACGTCGGTATTGCCCTAGAAACAGTGCGTGTGCACAATATCAGATTTGCACTTTATGGGGACTGTGCTTTGTGCGAATATGCTTTGAACTGCGTCGTCTTACTCAATGAACTGAAACTGTTTCGCGGGTGCCACGTGTTAGAACATCATATAGATAAACATACCCGCCAAATACGTCAGTGACACGTGTTAAAAACACGCACGTTCTTGAGCTGCAGTCCCACGAAATCATCCTCCCGTCGACAGATGCGACATTACAAGAATCTTACAATTACATAGAACGGACATCATTTTAACGCAGAATCGACAAATAGCTGTACAATGCGTCATCGTCCCGAAAATATTTCAGAATCCTGCAACGAGGTGCGGTTCAGCCTAAGTGGCAACTTCTGGAACAACCTGCAAAACAGGATGCAGCCCTCAATTTCGAAAATTGTGTACTGTTTCTCCTGTAAGAAAAGTGTCGTTCCATTAGCAAAATTGTCTTAGATTGACAGTACTGTCGGGCATTATCGCAACAGCACTAACAAATAAATGTAATGTTTGTTCCGCTTGCTTTCCTACAATTTTTCCATTAATTTATAAAATAGGAGTCACATATGGCCCCATTTATTCAATATATTTGTCATGTTTCGTCTCTAACAATCTCGTACCCGACTGGCCGTTATACCCTATTGCTGTAATAACTACATATTATCGTTCCTTTTTGAACCATTGTCTCCGATCAGATGATATACATAGAGATGACATCTCGGTGGGAAAAAATTATTGTCTAAAACTGAGTTCTGGTGGTTGGTCACGCTAGCTAAATCGTTACCATTTTATATCAGTTAAGTAATTATTATTATTATTTATATTATCATAAACGACCGTTCGATCGGAACCATACGTCGATTCACGCTCCAAAGCACTGAAATTTTCTACGAAGTTCCAGCATGCTGGAGTAGCTATGGGTCAGCAACTTCTCTAAATCAGTACAACGAAAAACCAGTCTAAAGTTTCAAATCTGTATGCGCTGTAGCTGTTCGTCTCGCAAATTTGCCTTGGTTCTCACATCTTCGGAAATACTATTTTTAACGATGTTACGATGATTTGAAAATGGGTGTCGGCCCGAAATTAGTCGTGGAGTGAATAAAAAAAAGTAAAATTTGCAACTTTGGACTGGTCTTTCATTGTACTGAAACTTTCGACCACCATAAGCTGAAAATCTGTTAATAATCGAAAGTCCACAATACTGTGTTGGAGAAAAGAATGTTATGTAGAACTGCGTCGTGAGTACATGTGAGATGTGTTAAATGGACAAAGCAATGCTGGACACAACACCAGATTGAACATAATGGAATGTCATGTATGAGTTACGTAGTGTGCTTCAATAGTAACAGCGTAATGTCAAAAAAATTGACAAATCCACGTTTTAAAAAGACAAAAGTACGATATTTAGTAGTTTTTATTATGTACGTATCGTAACGAGCATTCGCAAATACATTTGTATAGTACCCTAATACCACACAGGTTGAGAGCTGTAAACTGCGGAAGGAGATCTAATAGGGACGTAAATGAAGGTGAATTTCATGACTTCTCCTTGTCGGCAATAAGTTACAGAGTGTCCCGGTAGGAATGGTCAGTATTCATGGATACGAAAGGAACGATAATTTGAAGCAGAAAAACTTTGTATGAACATATGCCCTGTTGCGAATGGTTTCCGAGATAGAACACATTTATTATACACTGTTATGTATTATCAGTATTACTCAGTACGTTGTCGGGCTTACACATGTAGAAGAGTCAGTAAGCATTACAGCACGTGGTATATAGATGACAATAAATGATCGAACATCCCAGCGTCAATTTCAGTTCATTTGTTTACTCCTGGGTGAACATGTGTTGGTTGTCAAAGAGGTTGAGTGGGTAACCGATGCACGTACTAGACAGTAGCCCAAGAAAACTGTACACTAAATGAATTCTATCTTAGAAACAATTCGGGGTAGGACGTTTTTTGCTTTAAATGGCCGTCCCTGTCGAATCCCTGAATAATGACTATTCCTCTGAGACACCGTTTATTTTGCTTTGTTGTACCATCAGGTAGATTAAGCTGAGGTGTAAGATTATGTTATTATTTCTGTACGAAATATTTCTGATGATGAGTGAAACACTCTCGAAATGCACTCCAGTTTAAGTTGGCATGCGAGACTTATTAGCCTGTATCAACCGTTTCCGCCTATTTGACACTTGTCCAGGTAGAGATCTCCAGCGATACACGACGCCAAAATTTTTTGAAATGAAAATTACAAAATGTAACAGTACCGTTTTATCTGTCATCTACTTCGAAGAGACCGTCAGTACTAAAATGAAAGACGAGCAAAACTGGGCATATTTTGAGTTGAGAGATCGCAGACCAAGTATCTGATTGTATCTTGCTGCTGGAGGCCCTTCTGTAAGTCTTTTTCGATGTATAGGAGTGGAAACTGATTGCGAAGTCCAAGCACACTTCATTGACTCTCGTATTGTGCTAAAACGTTTCTGGAGAGAACAAACACGAGAAGATACGTGGCGAAACCGTGCTCCACAGCTCTCCGACTTCCAGTCGGACACTCACAGTTACTAAATTCAAACAGAAACGCGGCGGCACTTGGGACAGCATTCAACGGGCGCCTCTGTTGCTCGGCAACGGAACGGGAAGCCGGCACCGAGTATTCTGCAGGCCCGGCGCTAAGAGGCTTAGGGCGGTCCTCCGCCGCTAGGTAGCAGCACTGAAGCAGTCTCACGCGGCTGCTGACGCACTGTTCCTCAGGCACGCCTCGTACATCCGGAAGCTCTGCACCTGTTACGCGAGACCCACACGGCTCTTGCTTCTGCTCAACAACTTTGCGCACACGTCCTACGCTTTCATCACTATAAGGAAGGCATGGTTTTGCGCAAGCTTTGTGTGACGGAGATGAGTATCAAAGCACAAAATGTCCCGTGCGTGGCTGGAATCTTGAGCGCTATTTGGATGGGAACAGCCACGCAAAACTAGGCTCCATAACGAGTTCTCACTTATACCATAATATCTTGCTGTCGTTCTGACAGGCATGCCTTTCGAGCTCATAGAGGCCTACCGCTGGAAGGAAAGTAAGAAATTTTTCGCTTATCTTCATCTTTGAAATTAATTTCACAACAGTTAAAAAGCCTGTAAAATGCTACCACCAAAAGCGTAGTAAGACGGAATGATGCGGATATTCGTGCGAACATGCGTATGTACAGGTGCAAAACTACTATAGTGGGCTTGCCATCGCTGAAGGAACAGCTGAGCATAGCGTTATCACGTCGCTCTTCCATTGCATTCAGGAACCCATATGTGAGGTGCATCTCGTCGAACTGTTCATCAGAAATTTTCATGCCGCAATGTATCACTGTTGAGCCCGTCCGGCTAGCCGCGCGTTCTAACGCGCTGCTTCCCGAGTGGGAAGGCGTGCCGGTCCCCAGCACGAATCCACCCAGCAGGTTAGTGTCGAAGTCCGGTGTCCCGGCCAGCCTGTGGATGGTTTTTAAGGCGTCGGCGAATGCGGGCTGGTTCCCCTTATACGCGTTCACCATAATTACTCTTCCATGCAAACATTTGAGGCTACACTCGTCTGGTATGAGACGTTACCAGGATGAAGTGGGAGGGGGGGGGGGCGGAGTTGCGGGGAGGGGGGGGTGGGGGCGGTTCCACTGGGGTCCGGACCACACAATAACCCTGGGATGGATGGACTGCTGTGGCCTGTTAGGGATATGGTGTGGACGAAGCGTCTCCGTCGTTTCTAGGTCCCCGGTTCAATACACAAACACAGTCACTGTTAATGTACAACTAAGACTGTCAGGAAAACGAGACGAAGTCAGAAACGAGCGGTACTTGAGCACTGAAAGTGAAGTGGGTATTACTGTTGTCAACACCAAGCATCGTGAGCGAACGGAACTATTTTGTTTATAAATAAAGGCACATTGTACATACCGTCCACATTTGCACTGTTGTTCAGATATTTTCAGTGAAAATCAAATAAAAGGCGAAAGAAATCAAACGAAATTTAATTACTCTGTAACACTCCATTAATCTGCAACGCGCCACCAGAGAACCATCCAGAAATTTGGCGGCCGGGTTCTGGTTCACCCTGTATATAAAAATATCCTACAATGATTTCACCGACCGCTTCTATTTCGTTCCGCCAACTGGAGAGCAGTTGCGCGTTGTCATGTCAGATGTGCCGCTGCTGTGTTGTTGCTTTTCTCTTTGAATAAACTCTGTTCTAACGACTGTGAGCTTCGGCTCACACTCTGCCCCGTGTGGTATCGCTCTGCAGTGTGACTTGGCTCCGGCTCCATAGAGGAAGTTTGTCGTCCGTCGCCAGGCGGCAGAGGGCTCTTGATGAGTGACCGCCAGGAAGTTTGCCGTTCCTATCAGACATCAGACACTGAGCAAGCAGCACGGCCTCAACAGGAAGCAATTATCCAAAACACACATACTATTCATTTTCAGTCCAAATACCACGCAATAGATTCTTTCTGAAGTGGGAAACTTTGTGAATGAAGAGTCTGGGTATTAGACTTGAGAGTTCGAATCTAGATCAAAGTAAATGAGTGTACTTAAGATATCTCACTAGCGTTACGAGTAAATGACTTACTTGTATGGTTGAAAAATTGTTTCAGTCAATATTTCTTCTTCCATCGGCCTTTAAGCAATGTACAGGGTGTTTCAAAAATGACCGGTATATTTGAAACGGCAATAAAAACTAAACGAGCAGCGATAGAAATACACCGTTTGTTGCAATATGCTTGGGACAACAGTACATTTTCAGGCGGACAAACTTTCGAAATTACAGTAGTTACAATTTTCAACCACAGATGGCGCTGCAAATGATGTGAAAGATATAGAAGACAACGCAGTCTGTGGGTGCGCCATTCTGTACGTCGTCTTTCTGCTGTAAGCGTGTGCTGTTCACAACGTGCAAGTGTGCTGTAGACAACATGGTTTATTCCTTAGAACAGAGGATTTTTCTGGTGTTGGAATTCCACCGCCTAGAACACAGTGTTGTTGCAACAAGACGAAGTTTTCAACGGAGGTTTAATGTAACCAAAGGACCGAAAAGCGATACAATAAAGGATCTGTTTGAACAATTTCAACGGACTGGGAACGTGACGGATGAACGTGCTGGAAAGGTAGGGCGACCGCGTACGGCAACCACAGAGGGCAACGCGCAGCTAGTGCAGCAGGTGATCCAACAGCGGCCTCGGGTTTCCGTTCGCCGTGTTGCAGCTGCGGTCCAAATGACGCCAACGTCCACGTATCGTCTCATGCGCCAGAGTTTACACCTCTATCCATACAAAATTCAAACGCGGCAACCCCTCAGCGCCGCTACCATTGCTGCACGAGAGACATTCGCTAACGATATAGTGCACAGGATTGATGACGGCGATATGCATGTGGGCAGCATTTGGTTTACTGACGAAGCTTATTTTTACCTGGACGGCTTCGTCAATAAACAGAACTGGCGCATATGGGGAACCGAAAAGCCCCATGTTGCAGTCCCATCGTCCCTGCATCCTCAAAAAGTACTGGTCTGGGCCGCCATTTCTTCCAAAGGAATCATTGGCCCATTTTTCAGATCCGAAAAGATTAGTGCATCACGCTATCTGGACATTCTTCGTGAATTTGTGGCGGTACAAACTGCCTTAGACGACACTGCGAACACCTCGTGGTTTATGCAAGATGGTGCCCGGCCACATCGCACGGCCGACGTCTTTAATTTCCTGAATGAATATTTCGATGATCGTGTGATTGCTTTGGGCTATCCGAAACATACAGGAGGCGGCGTGGATTGGCCTCCCTATTCGCCAGACATGAACCCCTGTGACTTCTTTCTGTGGGGACACTTGAAAGACCAGGTGTACCGCCAGAAACCAGAAACAATTGAACAGCTGAATCAGTACATCTCATCTGCATGTGAATCCATTCCGCCAGACACGTTGTCAAAGGTTTCGGGTAATTTCATTCAGAGACTACGCCATATTATTGCTACGCATGGTGGATATGTGGAAAATATCGTACTATAGAGTTTCCCAGACCGCAGCGCCATCTGTTGTTGAAAATTGTAACTACTGTAATTTCGGAAGTTTGTCTGCCTGAAAATGTACTGTTGTCCCAAGCATATTGCAACAAACGGTATACTTCTATCGCTTCTCGTTTAGTTTTTATTGCCGTTTCAAATATACCGGTCATTTTTGAAACACCCTGTAGCTTGTTCCGACTTCTACGCTTCGACAGCGGTTAATTTTTGCAATTTTACTTTGATCGTCCTTGTGGCTTTCGTCTCGTCGGCTGATGTGTGATACGGGTGTCCCGGAGGGATATGACAGCAACGATGAAATGAAATAATCGTGTGGCACTGATGGCCGTGAAGCCCCATCCGGGGAAGTTCGGCCGCCAGGTAGCAAGTTTTATTTCAGGTGACGCCGCATTGGTCGACCTGCGTGTTGGTGATGATGAAATGAGCATGTCAGCCAGTCCACGAGTGGAGAAAATCTCCAACCCTCCTGGGAATCGAACCTGAGCCCGCCGCGTGGTAAGTAACACGGTACCACTCAGCTAAGCAGGTGAACCACAGGAACGGTAATTTGACTTCATATGGCAATATGGCATACTCTGAACGCTTTCCGAGGGAGAGCACGTTTAATGTACATTGTTCTTTATTTTCTGTATTATTCAATGCACTGTAGAGTTTACACATGTTTAACAGTTAGTAATAATAACATAAGGGCCGCGCGGAGCGTCTTGTCACGGTCCACGCGGCTCCCCCCGTCCGAGGTTCGAGTCCTCCCTCGGGCGTAGGTGTGCGTGTCATCCTTAGCGTAAGTTATATTGAACAGTGTGTAAGATTATGGACCGATGACCTTAGCAGTTTGGTCCCATAGGACCTTACATCAGGCTTTTCACAAAATACACTCCTGGAAATTGAAATAAGAACACCGTGAATTCATTGTCCCAGGAAGGGGAAACTTTATTGACATATTCCTGGGGTCAGATACATCACATGATCACACTGACAGAACCACAGGCACATAGACACAGGCAACAGAGCATGCACAATGTCGGCACTAGTACAGTGTATATCCACCTTTCGCAGCAATGCAGGCTGCTATTCTCCCATGGAGACGATCGTAGAGATGCTGGATGTAGTCCTGTGGAACGGCTTGCCATGCCATTTCCACCTGGCGCCTCAGTTGGACCAGCGGTCGTGCTGGACGTGCAGACCGCGTGAGACGACGCTTCATCCAGTCCCAAACATGCTCAATGGGGGACAGATCCGGAGATGTTGCTGGCCAGGGTAGTTGACTTACACCTTCTAGAGCACGTTGGGTGGCACGGGATACATGCGGACGTGCATTGTCCTGTTGGAACAGCAAGTTCCCTTGCCGGTCTAGGAATGGTAGAACGATGGGTTCGATGACGGTTTGGATGTACCGTGCACTATTCAGTGTCCCCTCGACGATCACCAGTGGTGTACGGCCAGTGTAGGAGATCGCTCCCCACACCATGATGCCGGGTGTTGGCCCTGTGTGCCTCGGTCGTATGCAGTCCTGATTGTGGCGCTCACCTGCACGGCGCCAAACACGCATACGACCATCATTGGCACCAAGGCAGAAGCGACTCTCATCGCTGAAGACGACACGTCTCCATTCGTCCCTCCATTCACGCCTGTCGCGACACCACTGGAGGCGGGCTGCACGATGTTGGGGCGTGAGCGGAAGACGGCCTAACGGTGTGCGGGACCGTAGCCCAGCTTCATGGAGACGGTTGCGAATGGTCCTCGCCGATACCCCAGGAGCAACAGTGTCCCTAATTTGCTGGGAAGTGGCGGTGCGGTCCCCTACGGCACTGCGTAGGATCCTACGGTCTTGGCGTGCATCCGTGCGTCGCTGCGGTCCGGTCCCAGGTCGATGGGCACGTGCACCTTCCGCCGACCACTGGCGACAACATCGATGTACTGTGGAGACCTCACGCCCCACGTGTTGAGCAATTCGGCGGTACGTCCACCCGGCCTCCCGCATGCCCACTATACGCCCTCGCTCAAAGTCCGTCAACTGCACATATGGTTCACGTCCATGCTGTCGCGGCATGCTACCAGTGTTAAAGACTGCGATGGAGCTCCGTATGCCACGGCAAACTGGCTGACACTGACGGCGGCGGTGCACAAATGCTGCGCAGCTAGCGCCATTCGACGGCCAACACCGCGGGTCCTGGTGTGTCCGCTGTGCCGTGCGTGTGATCATTGCTTGTACAGCCCTCTCGCAGTGTCCGGAGCAAGTATGGTGGGTCTGACACACCGGTGTCAATGTGTTCTTTTTTCCATTTCCAGGAGTGTATCAATTGAAAAATACGTATTTTTAACACATTCGGCTGGAAGCGTTTTTGTACCCGTCACATTACAGCTGTTGTACAGTTCGCAATAAATGTTCGAAACCCGACCTTCAGCTTCATTCTGTATCTGTGCACTGTTGGTAGAACAAGTTGTGTCGCTTGTGTGAGTGCCTCCGCACGTTCGCTAATGGGGGGAGAAGCGTCTATGATGCGACCATGCAATTCACATCGCTTATCCACCTTTGATTTGTACACCTCAGGCTTCATGCAACCCCTTAAACAAAAATCTAATGGCGTATGGTCTGGCGATCATGGCGGCCAGTTTACTTTACTACCACGACCAACCTGGCAATTAGGGTAAGTGGGTGTGTCATGGCTTCCTTACGGGTCTACACGTTTGGCAAGATACAGAGGGCCTCCGTCATGCTAGATGTACATTTCACTCGTTCCCGTCATTCGTTTTTTATAACGAACGGAATTAGACAAATGATGTCGATCATGGCGCACCATATAGTGATCGGAAAACGAACTCGAAAATCGTTTTCCACTGCTAGTTTCGATAATAATTACAGGTGTTGTTGAACTACGGTTGCAGGTTCGAATCCTGCCTCGGGCATGGATGTGTGTGATGTCCTTAAGTTAGTTAGATTTAAGTAGTTCAATGTCTAGGGGACTGATGACCTCAGATATTAAGTCCCATAGTGCTCAGAGCCATTTGAACCATTTTGTGTTGCTGATTCCACTACGTGTAAACGTGGTTTCATCAGTGAGTAACATTAATGGAAGCAAATGATAATCGTCATTTAGCCCGTGACAGAATTGAAGCCATGTGGGATTGCCGTAAATGTGAAGATTCTGGACACACTATCTGTGAAATGGGTACATGTTTTTCGCATGTAGTGTTCACCATACGCGTGTTGGTGGGACACAGGTTCATGCAAAAA
This sequence comes from Schistocerca nitens, assembly GCF_023898315.1. Lineage (NCBI taxonomy): Eukaryota > Metazoa > Arthropoda > Insecta > Orthoptera > Acrididae > Schistocerca > Schistocerca nitens. The sequence continues at coordinate 303,748,273 of NC_064622.1, forward strand.
GTCGCCGTAGTAGGACTACGCTGCAACATTCCAGCACAGGGCGTTGAATTAAATGTCCAGAAGGTAATTTGGATCTTGCAAGAATTCCTGTTCCACGCAATGTGTTCAAAACTCTGGTAAAATCGCTGCTATCGGGAATTCGACGTGTCGGAAAATGCCGACAGTATTCTTCGACAGCAGCAGGAGCACTATCATCCTAGAAGCCTTAAATATACACCATATCTGTATATTCTTCATTAGTGTAGACGTGAGGCGTTCTTGCGAGCGCGACTACAAACGCAGTTACCCGATGCTTCTCTCTGATACTCTCTCCGTCCCTCGCGCTACTTCACTCACAACAGCAGAAAGACATCCTGAGCAAAAAAGCAAAGAGGTAGGTTGGGCTGAAAAAAGACATCAAAGAATAGCGTGAAAAAAAAGTGCACATGACACGCGAGGTACCCCGAAAAGCATTCGGAATAGAACATACGTACATACGAAGTTTTTTGCGTTTCTATCATATCCCTGAATATTGACCATTCTTCCTGAGGCACCATGTATACACGATAATGTTTGAACTGCAGACGTTGAAATATTACGAAAACTACGCAGTTACAATGATATCACGCTCGACCTCCCACCCCACCCCGTGCGTTGGTGGCGGTGTGTGTGTGTGTGTGTGTGTGTGTGTGTGTGTGTGTCTGTGTGCGGCGGGGGGGAGGGGGTAAACTTTGAAATGTTCAGTGAGAACTCGCGGCTTTTGTTGCAGGTTACGATTCTACGGCAAAATCTATGTACATTTTGTATGAAGCATTTTCTTCCTTTCACCACAGATGGCGCTCTAAATGAAAGAACAGAAATGGATACACAATCGTAATTTACGACGTGCTACTCAATGACCCTTGAGTATCCAGTGGCACATGGGACACCATCTCCATGCTGCAAGGGCAGGACAGGCCAGTATTTCATAGCTTCTAACTGTAAACGCCATTCCCAACGTTGTATTCCTGTGACATATCGAACAGGGGACTACTCGACGCATCACTGTGGCCGTGGCTCTAGGTGAATTTTCCATTTAGAGTATGTGTTCAAACGCAATACCGTCAACTTCAATACATTTAGCAGTCCGTTTTTCAAATGACCGTAGACAGGACAGAAGCATATCTGCGGGAATGTCAGCACAGGCGTTTCTGATGCGGTTGGCACATTCTGGTACACCTTATCTTTTAAATATCCCGGCTTCTTATAAGGCAAATTAATAAGGCCATCTCTGCAGCCGGCCGGAGTGGCCGAGCGGTTCTAGGCGCTACAGTCTGGAACCGCGCGACCAAATGGTTCAAATGGCTCTGAGCACTATGGGACTCAACTTCTGAGGTCGTTAGTCCCCTAGAACTTAGAACTAGTTAAACCTAACTAACCTAAGGACATCACAAACATCCATGCCCGAGGCAGGATTCGAACCTGCGGTTCCAGACTGCAGCGCCTTTAACCGCACGGCCACTTCGGCCGGCAACCGCGTGACCGCTATGGTCGCAGATTCGAATCGGACGTTACTTTCTGAATTTGCAAAAATAAAGATCTATATTACTAAAGCGGCCACACTTGTAAGTTGCTTATCTAATAGGTTCCAGGGACAGCAAAAAGTTGATTTTCGCTCTTCCATGCAATTACAAAATGCATTCTTAAATGGCGAATACGATTGTATAACAGCTATACGATTTACGGGCAAGATATGAAAATTTGTGCCGGACTGAGTCTCCAACACGGATATCCCGATTTATGTGAGCGACAGCTTTAAGCGCCACGGCCATCCATGCACGCCTCCATGACCGGTCAAAACTTCCATGTATCCTAGTCTGTACGCCCCTTAGTGCTCGCGTATAGCCGGCCGCGGTGGCCGAGCGGTTTTAGGCGCTTAGACCGGAACCGCGCGACCGCTACGGTCGCAGGTTCGAATCCTGCCTCGGGCATGGATGTGTGTGATGTCGTTAGGTTAGTTAGGTTTACGTAGTTCTAAGTTCTAGGGGAATTATGACTTCAGATGTTAAGTCCCATAGTGTTCAGAGCCAACTAAAAACCCTGCATCTGTCTAAATACTTTCCCGAAAGATTACGTGATCCGCCCGCTGGTCTGGAACATATTCACCGCCATCACCTCAGTACAAAACACCCAAGTGGATACTATCAACTGGAGCGTCGCTTGTGTGATGTGCTGCCTTCTGGCAGAACTTCAAATATTTTTTCTGCACATCTTGTAAAAACGACCGAACGAACGTTATGGAGAAATTAGTCACCGTTAAAATCATCCAATCTGCTCCAACCACCTTCCCTCTATAGCGCTTGCCTAGCTGAGGCGGCTACAATAGCAAACAGTGTAACAGTGTCAGCTTCGAAAAACTGATGAACATCAAAGAGCGTAGCGGATGCCGATAACAATTTAATTCGGTTGGAGTACAGTCAGATAATATGCATAATAACACAGCTGGCAGCAACTGAAGACGACGACGCGGTCGATCGTTGAAATGTCGTGCTCAAAAATGGAACCATCCACTCGGCCGAACACCTGTCACCGGTTTACGACTGATCGCCGTCAAGTAGTCCGAAGTTTGTAAGTGTCTCGCGTTGTGTCAGGCGGCAACCTCGGCCGGCGAGAACTCCGGGAGCTGTTGGCGGCTGGCGGTCAGAGACCCTGGCTGGACGGCGCACGGCTGTCCTGGAATGCCGCGGAATGGGACTGCGGCGGCTTTCGCTGCTGGACGCGAACAGCCGGCCAGCAGGTGCGATCTGACGCACGCTGGGTGGCTGCCAGCACTCGGTAGCAAGTAGCGGCGCGCCGCCAGAGAAACGGGCACTGCTTGCGGCAGGAGAGACGCAGCTGACACAACACGTCCAGCTTGATTTTCGCAGCCGTTTCGTTTGAAACGACTTATTTACTGTAAACAGGCCGCCGCTGTCAGCACGTAGCGAAGGCTCGCTTGTGCGGTGGAACAGGCCTCTGCACAGTGCCCGCCTCTGAAATGCTGGCGGCGCTTTGCGCAGTCATTCCACTGCGGCATTCGGTCACTGACAAGGGGAGGCCGCCAATTGTGAAATTCAGATTCGATTCATACTGCGCATAATAAAAGCTCATGGCCAGAGGTGTGATGTGGCAAAGCACCAAGATGCACTTCTCAACCGTTGTCGAGAAAATCGACAGTTAAAAGAAACCGTTGCCGTGAAATACTCTCTACGATTAACAATTTTCTACAGCGTCGTGGTATAGCGGTAAGCGCTCGGGTTCGTAATCCGAAGGTCGCCGGATCGAATCTCGGGCCACGCAAACTTTTTTTTTTTAGTATTTGTTTTTTGTAATATATATATATATATATATATATATATATATATATATATATATATATATATATATAATTCCCGGCAATCAGTTGCAACAATTATGCATATAATAAGTTGTTGAAAGTCGTTTGTCGTGAAAAAACTGGCGACTTCGAACATAATTATGTTTTCCGCAAACAAAGTTGTATTTCACAAATGTTATTAATTGTCTTCATAATGTTAACCACGTATAGTTAACGGAAGACGTAGAAACGATATTCCGAAATGAATACGTATAGCGTAAGTCAAACGTTCGAATTAAAATAGAGACCCCACGAACACAAATTTGCTGTGGCAGGTATGAAATATAAACTCCGTTACTAGCTCGTTACACTTGAAGGACAGATGTTGAATGGGCCGAAACGAGCCGCCGTATAACAGCGTAGTTGCCTGTTAACTTCGAAAGAAGGTAGATGCGGTCCCCAGCGCAACTTATAACATCGTAGAAAATCAGTGCGGACGGGAGAGCTTTGGTACACCCTGTTAAACAAACGGAAAAATGGAGGCGGTACAATTGGAGAGCGATCCGCCTTCACCAACGTGCATAAGCAATTCATTAATATATATATATATATATATTTCAAAAAACTAATAATAAAAAAAAAGTTGCGTGGAGCGGGATTCGATCCGGTGACCTTCGGATTACGAACCCGAGCGCTTACCGCTGCGCCACGACGCTGTAAAAAATTATTAATCGTAGAGAGTATTTCACGGCAACGGTTTCTTTTAACTGTCGATTTTCTCGACAACGGCTGAGAAGTGCATCTTGGTGCTTTGCCACATTACACCTCTGGCCATGAGCTTTTATTATGCGCAGTATCAATCGAATCTGAATTTCACAATTGGCTGCCTCCCCTTGTGAGTAGCACTAACTTTACTCCCAAACTAAGCACCATGCGTTTCATGTACTTAAATTACTCTGCCGGTGTATGTGTCACCGTAAAGGTATCCAGTTATTGTGGATGGAAAGTCACTCTGGTATCCCATATAACAAGTTGGTGCACCAGCTGGCGAAATGTTCTATGACTAGTGACCAAATGCACTTCAAATGTTTACCGCATACGAATTTTAAATGAGCAGATTTTAAGAAAACTGTCACAAATGGTTCAAATGGCTCTAAGCAATATGGGACTTAACGTCTGAGGTCATCAGTACCCTAGACTAAGAACTACTTAAACCTAACTAATCTAAGGACATCACACACATCCATCCTCGAGGCAGGATTCGAGCCTGCGACCGTAGTAGCAGTGCGGTTCCGGACTGAAGCACCTAGAACCGCTCGGCCACAACGGAAAACGGTCACAAATATGACAGCTCTCTTTTTTTTTTGGTCATCAGTCTACTGACTGGTTTGATGCGGCCCGCCACGATCTCCTTTCCTGTGCTAACCTCTTCATCTCAGAGTAGCACTTGCAACTTACGTCCTCAATTATTTGATTGACGTATTCCAATCTCTGTCTTCCTCTAGTACCATGGAAGTCATTCCCTCATGTCTCAGCAGATGTCCTACCATCCTGTCTCTTCTCCTTATCAGTGTTTTCCACATATTCCTTTCCTCTCCGATTCTGCGTAGAACCTCCTCATTCCTTACCTTATCAGTCCACCTAATTTTCAACATTCGTCTATAGCACCACATCTCAAATGCTTCGATTCTCTTCTGTTCCGGTTTTCCCACAGTCCATGTTTCACTACCATACAATGCTGTACTCCAGACGTACATCCTCAGAAATTTCTTCCTCAAATTAAGGCCGGTATTTGATATTAGTAGACTTCTCTTGGCCATAAATGCCTTTTTTGCCATAGCGAGTCTGCTTTTGATGTCCTCCTTGCACCGTCCGTCATTGGTTATTTTACTGCCTAGGTAGCAGAATTCCTTAACTTCATTGACTTCGTGACCATCAATCCTGATGTCTACTACTTCTCATTACCTTCGTATTTCTCCGATTTACTCTCAGACCATACTGTGTACTCATTAGACTGTTCATTCCATTCAGCAGATCCTTTAATTCTTCTTCACTTTCACTCAGGATAGCAATGTCATCAGCGAATCGTATCATTGATATCCTTTCACCTTGTATTTTAATTCCACTCCTGAACCTTTCTTTTATTTCCATCATTGCTTCCTCGATGTACAGATTGAAGAGTAGGGACGAAAGGCTACAGCCTTGTCTTACACCCTTCTTAATACGAGCACTTCGTTCTTGACCGTCCACTCTTATTATTCCCTCTTGGTTGTTGTACATATTGTATATGACCCGTCTCTCCCTATAGCTTACCCCTACTTTTTTCATAATCTCGAACAGCTTGCACCATTTAATATTGTCGAACGCTTTTTCCAGGTCGACAAATCCTATGAAAGTGTCTTGATTTTTCTTTAGCCTTGCTTCCATTATTAGCTGTAATGTCAGAATTGCCTCTCTCGTCCCTTTACTTTTCCTAAAGCCAAACTGATCGTCACCTAGCGCATTCTCAATTTTCTTTTCCATTCTTCTGTATATTATTCTTGTAAGCAGCTTCGATGCATGAGCTGCTAAGCTGCTTGTGCGATAATTCTCACACTTGTCAGCTCTTGCCGTCTTCGAAATTGTGTGGATGATGCTTTTCCGAAAGTCAGATGGTATGTCGCCAGACTCATATATTCTACACACCAACGTGAATAGTCGTTTTGTTGCCACTTCCCCCAATGATTTTAGAAATTCTGATGGAATGTTATCTACCCCTTCTGCCTTATTTGACCGTAAGTCCTCCAAAACTGTTTTAAATTCCGATTCTAATACTGGATCCCCTATCTCTTCTAAATCGACTCCTGTTTCTTCTTCTATCACATCCGCCAAATCTTCACCCTCATAGAGGCTTTCAATGTATTCTTTCCACCTATCTGCTCTCTCCTCTGCATTTAACAGTGGAATTCCCGTTGCACTCTTAATGTTACCACCGTTGCTTTTTAAGGTTGTTTTGACTTTCCTGTATGCTGAATCTGTCCTTCCGACAATCATATCTTTTTCGATGTCTTCACATTTTTCCTGCAGCCATTTCGTCTTAGCTTCCCTGCACTTCCTATTTATTTCATTCCTCAGCGACTTGTATTTCTGTATTCCTGATTTTCCCGGAACATGTTTGTACTTCCTCCTTTCATCATTCAACTGAAATATTTCTTCTGTTACCCATGGTTTCCTCGCAGCTACCTTCTTTGTACCTATGTTTTCCTTCCCAACTTCTGTGATGGCCTTTTTTAGAGATGTCCATTCATCTTCAACTGTACTGCCTACTGCGCTATTCCTTATTGCTGTATCTATAGCGTTAGAGAACTTCAAACGTATCTCGTCATTCCTTAGACAGCTCTCATAACAGTCTAAAGCAATACATCGTGCAGCAATACGGCCCAGCATTCCGCAGAAGACGTAATAGATACATACATACAGGGATATACACAAAAGCGCCAAAGAAACTGGCATAGGCATGCGCATTCAAATACGGAGATTTCTAAACAAGCAGAATACGGCACTGCGGTCTGCAACGACTATATAAGACAAGTGTCTGACGCTGTTGTTGTATCAGTTACTGCTGCTACAAAGCAGGTTATCAATATTTAAATGAATTTTAACGTGGTGTTATAGTCGGCGCATGAGCGATGGGACACAGCACCTCTGAGGCAGCGATGAAGTGCGGATTTCCCCGTACGACCATTTCACGAGTGTACCGTGGGTATCAGAAATTCGGTACAACATCAAATAACCGACATCGCCGGGCGCGGGAAAAGGTCCTGCAAGAAAGGGACCAGCGGCGACTGAAGAGAATCGTTCAGTGTTACAGAAGGGCAACCCCCAAATTGCTGCAGATTTCAATGCTGAACCATCAACAAGGGTCAGTGTGCGAAACATTCAACGAAACATCATCGATATGGGCTTTCGGAGCCGAAGTCCCACTCGTCTACCCTTGATGACTGCACGACACAAAGTTTTATGCCTCGCCAGGGCCAGTCAACACCGAAATTGGATTGATGATGACTAGAAATGTGTTGCCTGGTCGGATGAGTCTCGTTTCAAATTGTAGAGCAGATGGATGTGTACGGGTATGTAGACAACCTCATGAATCCATGGACCCTGCATGTCAGCAGGTGAATATTCACGCTGGTGGAAGCTCTGTAATGGTGTGGGGTGTGTGCAATTGGAGTGATATGGGACACTTGATACGTCTAGATACGACTCGGACAGGTGAAACAAAGGTGAGTATCCTGTCCGGTCACCTGCATCCATTCATGTGCATTGTGCATTCCGACGGACTTGGGTGATTCCAGCAGGACTATGCGACACACCAAACGTTAAGAATTGCTACGGAGTTCCTACAGGGACACTCTTCTGAGCGTAAACACTTCCGCTGGTCACCAAACTCCCGAGACATAAACATTACAGAGCGTTTCTGGGATTCCTTGCAACGTGCTGTTCAGAAGAGACCTTCACCCTCACGTACTCTTACGGATTTACGAGGTGCATTGAAGTTCTAAGGCCTCCGATTTTTTTTTCTCCGGTCTGGAAAGAGATAGAAACACGCACATTGTGTTAAAATGAGGCCGCGTTCATTGTCAATACGTCCCAGAGATGGCAGCACCTTACGGCAGATGGAATTTTACCGCCAGCGGCGAGAATGAGAACAGTTTTAAATACTTAAAAAGGCGACGTTTTCCTTACTTGAACAGCGTGCAATCATTCGTTTTCTGAATTTGCGTGGCGTGAAACCAATTGAAATTCATCGACAGTTGAAGGAGACATGTGGTGATGGAGTTATGGATGTGCCGAAAGTGCGATCGTGGGTGCGACAATTTAATGAAGGCAGAACATCGTGTGACAACAAACCGAAACAACCTCGGGCTCGCACAAGCCGGTCTGACGACATGATCGAGAAAGTGGAGAGAATTGTTTTGGGGGATCGCCCAATGACTGTTGAACAGATCGCCTCCAGAGTTGGCATTTCTGTGGGTTCTGTGCACACAATCCTGCATGACGACCTGAAAATGCGAAAGTGTCATCCAGGTGGGTACCACGAATGCTGACGGACGACCACATGGCTGCCCGTGTGGAATGTTGCCAAGCAATGTTGACACGCAACGACAGCATGAATGGGACTTTCTTTTCGTCGGTTGTGACAATGAATCAGACATGGATGCCATTTTTCAATCAGAAACAAAGCGCCAGTCAGCTCAATGGAAACACACAGATTCACCGCCACCGAAAAAAATTCGGGTAACCGCCAGTGCTGAAAAGATGATGGTGTCCATGTTCTGGGACAGCGAGGGCGTAATCCTTACCCATTGCGTTCCAAAGGGCACTACGGTAACAGGTGCATCCTACGAAAATGTTTTGAAGAACAAATTCCTTCCTGCACTGCAACAAAAACGTCCGGGAAGGGCTGCGCGTGTGCTGTTTCACCAAGACAACGCACCCGCACATGGAGCTAACGTTACGCAACAGTTTCTTCGTGATAACAACTTTGAAGTGATTCCTCATGCTCTCTACTCACCTGACCTGGCTCCTAGTGACTTTTGGCTTTTTCCAACAATGAAAGACACTCTCCGTGGTCGCACATTCACCAGCCGTGCTGCTATTGCCTCAGCGATTTTCCAGTGGTCAAAACAGACTCCTAAAGAAGCCTTCGCCGCTGCCATGGAATCATGGCGTCAGCGTTGTGAAAAATGTGTACGTCTGCAGGGCGATTACGTCGAGAAGTAACGCCAGTTTCATCGATTTCGGGAGAGTAGTTAATTAGAAAAAAAATCGGAGGTCTTAGAACTTGAATGCACCTCGTATGTAGAGTCCTGCAGGATTCATGGTGTCAGTTCCCTCCAGCATATTTCAGACATTAGTTGACTCCATGCCACGTTGTGTTGCGACACTTCTGCGTGCTCGCATGGGGTCCTACACGATATTAGACAAATGGACCAGTTTCTTTGGCCCTTCGGTGTATATACACACAGCTCTAGTTTGACAAGGATGGCACAGTCACTCGGCTGTGGTTCTCACAATCGAAGATTGATAGACAGCACACCACTACTATATCGGGGATTCGGTTTGGTCATGCTGTTACCCTTCGTATCTTTATACGATCAGTGTTCTGCCATCTCCGTACTGAGAAGTACAGGGTGATTCAAAAAGAATACCACAACGTTAAAAATGTGTATTTAATGAAAGAAACATAATATAACCTTCTGTTATACATCATTACAAAGAGTATTTAAAAAGGTTTTTTTTCACTCAAAAACAAGTTCAGAGATGTTCAATATGGCCCCCTCCAGACACTCGAGCAATATCAACCCGATACTCCAACTCGTTCCATACTCTCTGTAGCATATCAGGCGTAACAGTTTGGATAGCTGCTGTTATTTCTCGTTTCAAATCATCAATGGTGACTGGGAGAGGTGGCCGAAACACCATATCCTTAACATGCCCCCATAAGAAAAAATCGCAGGGGGTAAGATCAGGGCTTCTTGGAGGCCAGTGATGAAGTTCTCTGTCACGGGCTGCCTGGCGGCCGATCCATCGCCTCGGGTAGTTGACGTTCAGGTTGTTACGGACAGATAAGTGCCAATAAATAATTGATCGTGGAATTTGCAGCTCTCTGCTAGCTCTGCGATTCGATTTTCCTGGGCTGCGAACAAATGCTTGCTGGATGCGTGCTACATTTTCATCACTCGTTCTCGGCCGTCCAGAACTTTTCCCTTTGCACAAACACCCATTCTCTGTAAACTGTTTATACCAACGTTTAATACACCACCTATCAGGAGGTTTAACACCATACTTCGATCGAAATGCACGCTGAACAACTGTCGTCGATTCACTTCTGCCGTACTCAATAACACAAAAAGCTTTCTGTTGAGCGGTCGCCATCTTAGCATCAACTGACGCTGACGCCTAGTCAACAGCGCCTCAAGCGAACAAATGTACAACTAAATGAAACTTTATAGCTCCCTTAATTCGCCGACAGATAGTGCTTTTGTCGTTGCAGAGTTTTCAGTTCCTAAAGTTGTGGTATTCTTTTTGAATCACCCTGTATATCTCAACCATGCGGTACTAGGCTGTTCGCGTTGTGACAGACAACGATGCAAACTTCTCCCGGACTTGATCAGAGCAGAAATTTCCCAATCTACGTCTGTCACAGCCCTGTTTCGGTACTTGTCGACTACGAACTGCGTCAGTATGGCCCTGTTTCTGCGAGAAGCGGATATACAGTTATAAATCAGAAGCAGAGGTAGAGGAAACTCCACCACAGGCGGAACCCCCATAGTCAACACGCTGCCTGATGAGTTCTTCCCTTCCCTTCAATTAGAATCCAGCGTGAGGAGATGTGACACATCGACCGTGTTGCACAATCGATGGTCAGCGAGAGGGATATCGACGAGGCAGTCTTCATGTCGTCGATGCAGTCTTGACGGGAATTCACATGCTAAAGGTAATTAGAAGCGGTATACGGGGGGTACTCTCTGCAACTCCTGTGTAGATTTATTTCTCCTTATTATTGCAATATTCTCTTCCATTGCAGTTGTACAAAATTTTATTATGAAGTTTAATTTATATCAGTTTACGGTACGTCAAAATCACTGCCTTTATGCAGATAATTGAATAACGCTCTGGCTGAACGACGTACACCAAAGGCTGTCTGAATAATAAAGAAAAAGACACTGATTTGTGCCGGGCAGTGGCAAACTGTGGCCGTGCTCTATGGCCGATTCCGCATGGGAGCAGTTTTCTGACAGGCGAAAAAAATGAGGAAGCACTAAAAAAGGGAACATCTATAGATAATAGAAAGCTTAACGCCTTTCACTGAAGGGTCCATTGAAGAATCGTAGTCCATCCTTTGCAACGGAAGATGGAGGAGACGGTACAATTTTGGACTGTACATAAAAACACACGTCTTGGAGTAAGCCAAATTGAGATGGGCGAGCCATGCGGGACTGATGAGTGGTATGGAAGAAGTTAAAATGATTTTAGATGGGATTTCATGTGGTCAAAGAGGTCGGTGTCGATCGGCAACCAGATCGATAAATGGAATCGTGGAGCACGCGCAGAAAATTGGCGGTTACAGTAGCAGGGATAGTAGTTGTGGTAGAAGTAGTTTCGATCATTCGTAGATCACTTTTACAAGGTTACTGGACATACCGTGGTATTACAATTTTAGAACAACAAAAATAACATAAATCATATATACTGCTGTAGGTACAGTTGTTTGTTTACTAATTGAACATGACGGTAAGATTAAGTTGTCTGCCGCCTTAGTCCCACCTAGAGGAAACACTTTGTCTCATCTGCTAATTTGCAAACTACAGAATGTCGTCGTCCATGTGTCAATAACCTGCACTCGAACACTTATTGTGATTCCTGTACAGGGGACACATGTAACGTAAAGTCCCTATCCTGCTATCGGCGGATAAATACGATACTGCAGTGCCAAATTTGCTGTTGTCTTGAACTCGGCCAGCAAAGGACGCCGTTTCATCTAGTAGGGGTTTCCAATATCTGAAAAGAACATTTAAAGAAGTCAACAGGACAATTCCACAGATCAGAAGACACACCGATCTGGTAACATTTAAATACATTCTTCCAATGCCAGATTGTTATAATATGAAAACGATTACTCCAACCACAATAAACAAAACTTGGCACGAAAACATCTTACTGCACGTCAGGACAAATAAAGAAAGTATCTGGCACATAAACGAGCGCCTGTGTAACTCGTCCGATTCCTGTTTAGAGAGAGAGAGAGAGAGAGAGAGAGAGAGAGAGAGAGAATGCATTGATAGTTACGTTAAAATGATTGCTATCCAAGAGAACTGAGATGACAAGCCCAGGCAGGGGTAGCACAAATTAGCAATATCAAAATAATCCTAAGCTTCATCGCGCCTGCTGGTCGAGATGCTAACGGTAGCATCACTATGAAATTAAAATCGAAATATGCTTGGCAATATTACAGATCAAAATTGCACTAACACGAGTTGCGTGGTCCATGGATGCTACCAAGTGCAGTTGTTACCGGTAGGTTATGCAACACTTAGGTGTTACGGAGATGATTCGGGGACTCAAATGAGATTTCCTGGAAAGTAGGCGACGTTCTTTTCAAGAAACGCTATTGAGAAAATTTAGAGAACCGGGATTGGAAGGTAACGATTCTTGAAGCCTACGTACATTGCGCGTAAGGATCACGAAGATAGGTTACGAGAAATTAGGGCTCACATGGACGCATATAGATAGTCGTTTTTCCCTCGAGTTATTTTCATATGGAACGGAAAAGATACGACTAGATGTAGTACAGGGTACCCCGCGCACGCACCGTACGTACGGTGGCTTCCGGAGTATCTATGTATATGTAGTTGTAGATGAAATTGTACATTTCCTCTAAAAGGTGCGACAATCCCATTCAAAAGAAGAGGAATACTTCACTTATGTTCTTGAAATTCCAAATTGTGACTGTAAAAGAAACATTTACAGCCAGGTGAATGCATACCCTTGCGATTCAGGCGACATACAAGTCACTTCACTGTGCGCTAACTATTCAGCTACATGCTCTCGACTTTTCTGTGGGAAGTGCCTTTCATCGACACTCTTATTCACCTCGTGTGCCTTTCTCGTTTTGATAAATCAGAAAGAGATTCCTGCTGTGATTTCTCTGTGCACCATTAGACTGTGACTTCTTTATGTTCTTTCTGCGCAGTATTCAGGCAGTCGTTTTCACGTACGTGTCGGAACTGAGATAACGCGACCGTTAAAAATACCTCTCGCAACACCGTTCTCCATGAAACGAGATCCAGATTTCTCTCCTCTTATCGATTTGCATAATAACAGACTCTGCTTTGTGAACCACTGCCACACTGAAATGACAACTATCTTCCAGTGCGCAGTTAATACACGAAAGAATTTATATGTCTCCGTTTGCAGTTAACAGCAAAATTTATGAGACAAAAGAATTTATGAAGTAGAGTGTTGAAATGCTTTCTTTAATGTACGTATAAAAATGTGTACAATTTCCTTTGAAACAACTAAACGTTACTACCATAGATTCATACTGTTAATAGTGGAGACGCTAATACAAAGCTCTCGCGTTCCCGTTCAAATTCCTTGATGCCGTGACGCGTGTACTACATCTTCATCTAGCACCTCTTTCGGAAAATGACAGAAATGACACTTGCCGAAATGTTTCGGAATTTCGACGCTGGCGCTCTTCTGGGAAATCGAGAGCTTTTGTTCAGCAATATAAGCTGCAAAATTATTCAAGCAACGGAGATGTTGTGTGGATTGCAGGCAATAGCGACTGGAAACCAAAGTGGCACAGTGCCCAGTGCTTATGAGGACTGGGTTTATAATGATGATGCTTTTGGAAGTATATTTATTTATCTCAAAATCGATTTCTGAAGATGCATTTCTATAAGTGAATGTCGCATGAATTGCAGGAACAAACCCTCTGAGTGACTAGGAATCACACGAATCTTCGGGCTTGGAAACTGTCGCCTGATCAATTAGACCGGAAACCACACTCCTTTAAGAGACATTGCACCAAAGCTGGAGAATTATCGCACTACAGTTCTCTCCCCATCAGATGCTACAATATCGTACGTTTAATGAGTAAATCCACCAGCTGCAGATATACCACCTGTCCACAGATAGTAATACGAAAGCAGTCACTGCCAAATTCGAAAAGTCGCCACGCCAACATCGCCATTCTTGTCAGTCAATGATCAACACCGTACGCAGCTTCAAGATTTACGAAGTAAATCGTTTAAAGACTGCATAAAACTGTCAGGCCCAAGTCACAGACCATTTAATTTTTTTGTCATTTATACTTGGCAGATGACGCTGTTTGCTTGCTGAGTGGCCATGTTTTGTGTTTATCAGTAAATTCATATAACCTTGGCCGCCGGGAAGGGGGGGGGGGGAGATTAAGCATGTAATTGGGAATGTTTGTCTATTCTCGCCCCTCTTGGCGAATTTACTTAGATGTTCAAATGGTTCAAATGGCTCTGAGCACTATGGGACTTAACTTCTGAGCTCATCAGTCCCTTAGAACTTAGAACTATTTAAACCTAACTAACCTAAGGACATCACACACATCCATGCCCGAGGCAGGATTCGAACCTGCGCGACCGTAGCGGTCGCGCAGTTCCAGGCGGTAGCGCCTAGAACCGCTCGGCCACTCCGGCCGGCTATTTCCTTAGAGACTCATGCATGTTATTTTTTAACTGTTTAGTGCAGATAACTATATAGAAACCGTATTGCTGTTTATGAGTACGGGATAGTTCGAGTATTTCCTCTGGAATGCTACCAACGGCACCGTCGAACTTCATGAGTTCATCCGTTGAACAGATCACATACTTTTGGAGTGTTTTGGGGAATGACCCAGGACGGTTATTCATTAAGGTGTGCTATTCTGCAGTTAGGCGCTGTAGATGAGACTCGGAGTCTATATGTAAATACCGTGATGTGTGACATATGAGCAGCCGCCTAATTGTCATAGTACTTGCAGTGGATCCCGATGCAGTTTGGAATTCCTGTTTGATGGTCTGGGTAGATGTCTGCCTATTAAACATTACGACCCTCTTCAATTGTCGGTGGTCTCTATCAGTCAACAGACGAGGTCGGCCTGTACACTTTTGTGCTGTACGTGTCTGTTCATGTTTCCACTTCGCTATCACATCGGAAATAGTGGACCTAGGGATGTTTAGGGGTGTGGAAATCTCGCGTACAGACGTATGACACAAGTGACACCCAATCACCTAACCACATTCGAAGTCCATGAGGTCCGCGGAGCGCCCCATTCTGCTCTCTCACTACGTCTAATGACTACTGAGGTCGCTGATATGGAGTGCCTGGCAGTAGGTGGCAGCAGAATGCACCTAATATGAAAAACGTATGTTTTGGGGTTGTCCGGATACTTTTGATCACGTAGTGTACCTTAATGTTGGCCGTCCGCTGGTGGCCGAGCGGTTCTAGGCGCTTCAGTCTCGAAACGTGCGATCGTTACGGTCGCAGGTTCGAATCCTGCCTCGGGCTTGGATGTGTGTGATGTCCTTAGGTTAGTTAGGTTTAAGTAGTTCTAAGTTCTAGGGGACTGATGGCCTCAGATGTTAAGTCCCATAGTGCTCAGAGCTATTTGAACCTTAATGTTGACTATGAGTATGCCTGCCTCACCTTCACATCCAACCCAACATTTGGCCACTAACGCGTCCGAATTCCCCACAAATCTGGATGTTGGACAATTTTACAATTCGGCCAAATGGAGTCCCAAAATGAAGACTCCGACAGGTGCGACAACGCTGTCTTACACGAGTATGCGACGTCTCCGTTCCTTTCACAGTAACCGCTCAACATTTGCATTTGTTCACGACCCTTATATACCCTACATGCCCTGGTAACAACACTAAACACCAACAAAACTATGTACTCTGGTGGCCACTAGACGTGCCTCAGATAACTGCAGCTTTATGGTCATTTACATGCCTGCCGATGGCGTGTACGTGAACGAAGTTACATTGACGTCTGTTGCTTCACTTTTTTGTCAGCAGTGTAAACAGTTCCACTGGAAGTTGTTTATGGCGGGCCCCGCCATTCCACCGACCTTACAACCGCTTCTGCACAATAACAGCGCCAAGGGCACGCTTTGCTGCTGCCAATTCGTAGTTCCGCCATGGTGTGAAAGACATATCCAAGTTTCCTCCAAACGGGCAAGAGTTCCGGTTGTAGTGTCCTCCAAGTCGACATGGTGTCAAATTGAAATCTCCCCTCTCTCCGTCCTACTAAGGCCAGACTTCAACAGCGTTGGCGCCAGTGGCTGTACCGACGAGAAGTCGACGCTCTGCTGACCGCAGTGGACTTGCTGCTAAGGTCGCCAGTGGACTGGCGGCCACCGGATCCGGTACGCCTGAGGCTGTCGGCTAATGTGCACCAGTCGCACAGGTGTTCTGCGGCAGTCACTCGCCTTAATAAGCTGCCAGCGGTCGTGCCCGTGGGCCCGAGGCGCCTCTGTGTCCGCGAACCGGCCGAGCCAGCTCTGGGAACGGCCCAGCGCCATGTGGAAGGCGGATGCCGACTACTGGAGCTCGCTCCGTCGACTCCAGCCCAGCGGCGGGCCCCACCGACGTATCACAGCTCTAGCTGCCTACTTTCATCTTGCTATATAAGCTGTAAAACAGTGTAACACCATTAGGAGCGAAGGGTGACACAAGCACACCAGACCGTAACTTAGTCTCTGCCCATTAGGGATCTCTCTCATACTGTGAAATATTACCTCTAGCTTAAGTTGCAACATAAATTAGTGCATAAAACCGGCGACCACAATGTAAACTCAAACCACTTTTTATATCACTGCTTCATTAGACAGCTGAAATCAACGAGTCACTAGTTTCCTAAAGTATTTCGGGCGTTGCCCATCACCACAACACACCTACATTAAATCTATACTCTGTAAGGTGGAGGGAATTTGCGTGCCAGTGTCGCTGCCCCCCTTTTCCCGTTCTACAGTACCCCTTATGACCATCGCGAGTATGGTGATGATGACGATGATGTTTGGTTTGTGGTTCAAAATGGTTCAAATGGCTCTGACGACTATGGGACTTAACATCCATGGTCATCAGTCCCCTAGAACTTAGAACTACTTAAACCTAACTAACCTAAGGACATCACACACATCCATGCCCGAGGCAGGATTCGAACCTGCGACCGTAGCAGTCGCGCGGCTCCGGACTGAGCGCCTAGAACCGCTAGACCACCGCGGCCAGCTTGGTTTGTGGGACGCTCAACTGCACGGTTGACAGCGCCCGTACAAATTCCCAACCTTTCCTCAGTCCAATCTCGCCACTTTCTTGAATGATGATGACAACACAAACACCCAGTCATCTTGAGGCAGGTGAAAATCCCTGACCCCGCCGAGAATCGAACCCGGGACCCCGTTCTCGGGTAGCGAGAACGCGACCGCGAGACCACGAGCTGCGGACCGCGAGTATGGCAACAACCAGGAGAGACGTCCCAGTCTTCCAATGCTTTGTAGAGTTAGATTGGTGTTATTTCTGGCGTCATGGTGTGGGTGGCCAACGAGTATGACTTCAGTCACCGCTGGTTTTGGTTGATGGAACTCTGACGGCACAGCAATACGTCACAGACTTGCTGCGTCCTCGTGTGTTACCTCTTATGCGACAGTACTCTCTCGCTATTTTTCAACAGAACAACGCTTGCGTCTCCATGAAATATTAGCGTGATGTTGAGATACTCCCGTGGCCAGCCAGATCGCCATATCTATTCCTGATCGAACATGTGTCGGAGGAGCTCGGATGTCAGATCTATCCGGGTGCCAGTATCGAGGAAATAGACGACCAGTTAGCAGCAGTCGGGGGTCATGTTCTCTCGGAAGAGGATACAACGGCGTTAGACTAAGACGATAAAAGTCATGGGATACCTGCTAATACCGTGCCAGACCTCCTTTTGGCCGACACAGAGCAGCAAACGGGAAATGCCATGGCAAATGGAGTCGGTGGATTTAGGTTCGCATCGCACCGAATACTTTTTTTTCATCTTAGTGTTGTTAACACATCCTGGGACTTTCGTATCAAGGTAATACACTGGTACATCTGCCTAATATCGTGTAGGACCCCTGCGAGCACACGGAAGCGCCGCAACACGACGTGACATTGACTCTACTAATGTCTGAAGTAGTGCTGGAGGAAACTGACACCATCAATCCTGCAGGGCTGTCCATAAATCCCTAAGAGTATGAGGGGATGTAGATCTCTTCTGCACAGCACGCTGCAAAGCATCCCAGATATGCTCAATAATGTTCACGTCTAGGGAGTTTGGTGGGCAGTGGAAGTGTTTAAACTCAGAAGAGTGTTACTGGAGCCTCTTTGTAGCAAGTCTGGACGTGTGGGATGTCGCGTTGTCCTGTTGGAATTGCCCATGTCCGTCGGAATTCTCAATAGAGATGTATGGATGCAAGTGACCAAACAGCATGCTTACGTATGATTCACCTGACAGAAACGTATCTAGACGTATCACTCCAACTGCACATTCCTCACACAATTACAGAGCCTCCACCAGTTTGAACAGTTCCGTGCTGACATGCAGGGTCCAAGGATTCATGAGGTTGTGTCCTAGCCCGAACACGTCCATCCGTTCGATACCATTTGAAACGAGACTCGTCCGACCAGGGAACATGTTGACAGTCATCAACAGTCCAATGTCAGTGTTGCCGGGACCAGGCGAGGCGCAAAGCTTTGTGTCGTGCAGTCATCAAGGGTACACGAGTAGGCTTTCGGCTCCGAAAGCCAATATCCGTGATATATCACTGAATGGTACTCACGCTGACATTTGCTGACTATGCAGCGTTGAAATGTGGCAGCAATTTAGAGAACGGTTGCACTTCAGCCACGTTGAATGATTCTCTTCAGTCGTCGTTGGTTCCGCTCTTGCAGGAACTTTTTCCGGCCGCAGCGATGACGGAGATTTGGTGTTTTACCGGTTTTCTGATATTCAGGGTACTCTCGTGAAATAGTCATACGGGAAAATCTCCCTTCATCGCTACCTCGGAGATGCAGCGTCCCATCGCTCGTGCGTCGACTATAATACCACGTTCAAACTCACTTAAATCTTTATAACCTGTCATTGTCGCAGCAGTAACCGATCTGACGATTGCGACAGACACTTGTTGTCTTATATTGCCGTTTGCCCACCGCAGTGCCGTATTCTGCCTGTTTGCATATCTCTGTATTTGAGTACGCATGCCTATACCAGTTTCTTTGATGTTTAGTGTATGTAACTGCCACTATCATTCCGCGTTCAGAGTCTGTTAATTTCAGTAGTGCGGCTATAATCATGTCGGAAAACTTTTCACGTGAATTACCTGAGTACAAGCTCAGCCAACGCAATGCTCTTGTGTACACTGTGAGGCGATACTACCGCCATCTTTATATGTGCATATAACCAGTGGTTTACGTCAGCTCAGTATACGACACCCTTATTATGAATCAATTCATATATCCAGGCCAGAGGAGGTGCAACGTCGTGCCGAAGAGTCAGCTCCTACTGCCATGAGCTTTGTAAATTTCACTGGATATTCTAACCTCTGAAATAATGATCACATACCCCTGTCAACCCATCTACATCTACATCTACGTGATTACTCTGCTATTCACAATAAAGTGCCTGGCAGAGGGTTCAATGAACCACCTTCAAGCTGTATCTCTACCGTTCCACTCTCGAACGGCACGCTGGAAAAACGAGCACTTAAATTTTTCTGTGCGAGCCCTGATTTCTCTTATTTTATCGTGATGATCATTTCTCCCTATGTATGTGGGTGCTAACAGAATGTTTTCGCAATCGGAGGAGAAAACTGGCGGTTGGAATTTCATGAGAAGGTCCCGTCGCAACGAAAAACGCATTTGTTTTAATGATTGCCACTCCAATTCACGTATCATGTCTGTTGCACTATCTCCCCTGTTTCGCGATAATACAAAACGAGCTGCCCTTTTTTGTACTTTTTCGATGTCATCCGTCAGTCCCACCTGATGCGGATCCCACACCGCACAGCAATACTCCAGAATAGGGCGGACAAGCGTGGTGTAAGCAGTCTCTTTAGTTGACCTGTTGCACCTTCTAAGTGTTCTGCCAATGAATCGCAGTCTTTGGTTTGCTCCACGCACAATATTATCTATGTGATCGTTCCAATTTATGGTAGTTGTAATTGTAATCTCTAAGTATTTAGTTGAGTTTACAGCCCTCAGATTTGTGTGACTTATCGCGTAATCGAAATTTAGCTGTTTTCTTTTAGTACTTCACACTTTTCCTCATTCAGGGTCAATTGCCACTTTTAGCGCCATACAGATATCTTATCTAAATCATTTTGCAAGACTTTACAAGACGGTAAATGACAGCATCATTTGCAAACAATCTAAGAGGGCTACTCAGACTGTCTCCTATGTCGTTAATATAGATCAGGAACAATGTTGTTGTTGTTGTTGTGGTCTTCAGTCCTGAGACTGGTTTGATGCAGCTCTCCATGCTACCCTATACTGTGCAAGCTTCTTCATCCCCGAGTACTTACTGCAACCTACATCCTTCTGAATGTGCTTAGTGTATTCATCTCTAGGTCTCCCTCTACGATTTTTACCCTCCACGCTGCCCTCCATTGCTAAATTTGTGATCCCTTGATGCCGCAGAACATGTCCTACCAACCGGTCCCTTCTTCTTGTCAAGTTGTGCCGCAAACTCCTCTTCTCCGCAATTCTATTCAGTACCTCCTCATTAGTTATGTGATGTACCCATCTAATCTTCAGCATTCTTCTGTAGCACCACATTTCGAAAGATTCTATTCTTTTCTGGTCCAAACTATTTATCGTCCATGTTTCACTTCCATACATGGCTACACTCCATAGAATAGAGGGCCTATAACACTTCCTTGGGGAACTCTGGATATTACTTCTGTTTTACTCGATGACTTTCCGTCTATTACTAAGAACTGTGACCTTACTGACAGGAAATCACGAATCCAGTCGCACAAAAAATGGTTCAAATAGCTCTGAGTACTGTGGGACTTAACTGCTGTGGTCGTCAGTCGCCTGAAAAAAAAAAAAATGGTTCAAATGGTTCTGAGCACTATGGGACTCAACTGCTGAGGTCATAAGTCCCCTAGAACTTAGAACTACTTAAAGCTAACTAACCTAAGGACAACACAAACATCCATGCCCGAGGCAGGATTCGAACCTGCGACCGTAGCGGTCGCGCGGTTCCAGACTGTAGCGCCTAGAACCGCTCGGCCACTACGACCGGCCCAGTCGCACAACTGAGGCGGTACTCCGTAGGCACGCAGAATGGTTAGAAGACGCTTGTGAGGAACGGTGTCGAAACCCGTGATGTTCCGTCTCCTTCGTTTTCTTTTTTGAGACAGTGTTGAAGAAATTATTTGGTGTTATGCAAAAGGTTCATGTGTGGAATCCAACACAAGTGTACGGTCTGCACACTGGGTAGCAAGCACGAAGCGCCGCGCCGCGCTACGGCAGCCCGTCCGGCTGCCAGCCAAGCCTGGCCTAACCGCGCCGGCTTCCCACGGCGCTTGCGTCCCGCCGCCGCAGCCAGCCAGCCCGCTCTCCGGTGGCCGCTGCTCGCTTGGCAGCCGCGTCACGTCTCCCTCCCCCAACCTCCGGCACTGCCCCTCCCCCTTCCGTCGCGCGCTAAGCACCAGCCCGCCACGCGGCGTCAAGCACACGCGTCTGCGTGGGAGGACTGCCACGCTCCAGGAGCCTCGAGGACATTCACGCAGACACTGCCGTACACTTTTCCCTAGGTAACGTGGGACTCGCAAATACGTGCGAATCGTCTACTGAATCTTTCTCGATAGACGTAGCAGCGACAGTGTGCGGTGTAGATACAATGAGGTGACAGAAATCAGGGCATAGCGGGACGCACGTATACAGATGGCGGCAGTATCGCGTACACAGCGTAGAAAACGGCAGTTCACTCCTGGAACTGTAATGTTACTCAGGTGATCCATGTCAAACGTAATGTATTACCTCGAAGAAAACCGTCTATTGACACACAGTCAACATGGGTTTAGGAAACATCGTTCTTGTGAAACACAACTGGCTCTTTATTCACATTAAGTGCTGAGTGCTACTGACTAGGGATTTCAGATCGATTCCGTATTTCCGGAATTCCGGAAGGCTTTTGACACTGTACCACACAAGCGGCTCGTAGCGAAATTGCGTGCTTATGGAATATCGTCTCAGTCATGTGACTGGATCTGTGATTTCCTGTCAGAGAGGTCACAGTTCGTTGTAATTGACGGAAAGGTAGTGTTATAGGCCCTTTGCTGTTCCTTATCTATATAAACGATATGGGTGACAATGTGAGCAGCCGTCTTCGGTTGTTTGCAGATGACGCTGTCGTTTATCGACTAATAAAGTCATCAGAAGAACAAAACAAACTGCAAAACGATTTAGAAGAAATATCGAAATGGCGCGAAAAGTGGTAGTTAACCTTAAATAACGAAAAGTGTGAGGTCATTCACATGAGTGCTGAAAGGAACTCGTTAAACTTCGGTTACACGATAAATCAGTCTAATCTAAAAGCCGTAAATTCAACTAAATACCCAGGTATTACAATTACGAACAGCTTAAATTGGAAGGACCACGCAGAAAATATTGTGAGGATGCCTAACCAAAGACTGCGTTTCATTGACAGGACACTTAGAAAATGAAAATGAAATGAAATGTCGTGTGGCTAAGGCCTCCCGTCGGGTAGACCGTTCGCCTGGTGCAGGTCTTTCGATTTGACGCCACCTTTTTTTTTTTTTTTTAATCTCATTTTGTTCGCTTTGGTTCGTTGTATCTACTCGGTGGCGGACATCGCAACACACCCGTTTCAGTTCGTCGTTGATCCAGTGACTCAGTTTTTTATTACAGAGGGCAGTTAACCCTCTCACCGAACACGCTGAGCTACCGTGCCGGCCCACTTCGGCGACCTGTGCGTCGATGGGGATGAAATGATGATGATTAGGACAACACAACACCCAGTCCCTGGGCGGAGAAAATCTCCGACCCAGCCGGGAATCGAACCCGGGACCTTAGGATTGACATTCCGTCACGCTGACCACTCAGCTACCGGGGCCGGACAGTTAGAAAATGTAACAGACCTACTAAGGAGGCTGCCTACACTACGCTTGTCCGCCCTCTTTTAGAATACTACTGCGCGGTGTGCGATCCTTTCCAGATAGGACTGACTGAGTACATCGAAAAAGTTCAAAGAAAGGCAGTACGTTTTGTATTATCACGAAATATGGGAGAGAGTGTCGCAGAAATGATACAGGATTTGGGATGGACATCATTAAAAGAAAAGCGTTTTCCGTTGCGACGGAATCATCTCACGAAATTCCAATCACCAACTTTCTCCTCGGAATGAGAAAATATTTTGTTGACACCGACTGACATAGGGAGGAACGATCACAAAGATAAAATAAGAGAAATCAGACCTCGTACGGAAAGATACAGGTGGTCTTCCACGAGAGTGGAATAATAGAGAATTGTGAAGGTGGTTCGATGAACCCTCTGTCAGGCACTTAAATGTGATTTGCAGAGTATCCATGTAGATGTAGAAAAGGTTTCCAACGTGATTATAGCTGCACAACGGGATTTAACAGATTTTGAATGCGGAATGGTAGTCGGAGCTATACGCATGGGCCATACCGTTCCGAAATCGTTAGCGAATTCAGTATTCTGAGATCCACAGTGGCATGAGTGTGCCGAGAATACCAAATTTCAGGCATCACCTCTCACCGCGGACAACGTGGTATCCGACGGCCTCCACTTAAAGACAGCGGATTTGGAGAGTTGTAAGTGCTAACAGACAAGCAACACTTTTTGTCATAACCGCAGAAATCAGTGTGACATACGACAAACGTACCCGTTAGGACACTGCGCCGATATGTGGTGTTAATGGGCTGTGGGGCTGGACGACCGACGCGAATGCCTTTGCTAACAGCTAACTTTACGTTATTTGATGACATGTCTTTCTGAATGAATCAAAAGACTAAACAGCCCTGCCCCGTGCCCGAAAACCAGCTGGCCTCTTTCAATGTAGGGTGTGAAATTGACACCTTAGGTAGTTAGTTACATGCGCGTAATACCTGTATTAAGAGACGAACGAAATAGTGGACGACTGCACTTAACGAATTACTTGTCTAATGGAATAGGCGCGCAGAGAGTAAGAATAACCAGCTTGTCTATTAATTAGATCGCAGGGAAGCTTACTTGATATACTCTGGTTACTTGATCGGTTTCATTACATGTCCTGTAGCCTCTCAATTTATTCTGTAGATGTCAGCACCATTTTGCCTCTTAATCTATTCTACATATACGTCCACAGAGATACTTGGCAACCCACCGTACGGTGTGTGGTGGAGGGTACTCTGTACCACTACTTGTCATTTCCTTTCCTGTTCCACTCGCAAACAGAGCGAAGGAAAACGACTGTCTATAAGCCTCTGTATGAGCCCTAATTTCTCGTATCTTATCTCCTTTTTCCTTACGCTCTTTGTATGTTGGCGGCAGTGGAATCGCTCGCCTGTCAGCTTTAAATACCGGTTCTTTAATTTTCTCAATAACTTTTCTCGAAAAGAACGTCTCCCTCCCTCCAGGGGTTCCCATTTGAGTTCCTGAAGCATCTCCGTAACATTCGAACATACCGGTAATAAATTTAGCAGCCCGCCTCTGATTTGCTTCGATGTTCTCCTTCTATCCGACCTGGTATGGAAACCAGACACTCGAGCAATACTCAAGAGTAGGTCGGACCAGCGTCCTATGTAAGGTCCTCTTTACAAGTGAACCACTCTTTCCTAAAATTCCGCCAATAAACCCAAGTTGACCATTCGCCTTCCCTACCATACTTCTCAAATGCTCGTTCGCTTTGAAAATTCTCGCCCAGGCATTTAAACGACATGACTGTGTCAACAAGGACACTAGTAATACCCTATCCGAACATTACAGGTTTGCTCTTCCTACTCATCCCCATTAACTTATATTTTTCCATACATAGGGCTAGCTGCCATTTCAATCTATCCTGTAGGTTGAATAATAGCATGAAAGAAAGAGTAGTTTCACAAGACCTTTTTTTAAATGTTTTATCGTGAGGTCTTCAGAAGACAATAAAACTAGTAAACTACACTCCTGGAAATTGAAATAAGAACACCGTGAATTCATTGTCCCAGGAAGGGGAAACTTTATTGACACATTCCTGGGGTCAGATACATCACATGATCACACTGACAGAACCACAGGCACATAGACACAGGCAACAGAGCATGCACAATGTCGGCACTAGTACAGTGTATATCCACCTTTCGCAGCAATGCAGGCTGCTATTCTCCCATGGAGACGATCGTAGAGATGCTGGATGTAGTCCTGTGGAACGGCTTGCCATGCCATTTCCACCTGGCGCCTCAGTTCGACCAGCGTTCGTGCTGGACGTGCAGACCGCGTGAGACGACGCTTCATCCAGTCCCAAACATGCTCAATGGGAGACAGATCCGGAGATCTTGCTGGCCAGGGTAGTTGACTTACACCTTCTAGAGCACGTTGGGTGGCACGGGATACATGCGGACGTGCATTGTCCTGTTGGAACAGCAAGTTCCCTTGCCGGTCTAGGAATGGTAGAACGATGGGTTCGATGACGGTTTGGATGTACCGTGCACTATTCAGTGTCCCCTCGACGATCACCAGTGGTGTACGGCCAGTGTAGGAGATCGCTCCCCACACCATGATGCCGGGTGTTGGCCCTGTGTGCCTCGGTCGTATGCAGTCCTGATTGTGGCGCTCACCTGCACGGCGCCAAACACGCATACGACCATCATTGGCACCAAGGCAGAAGCGACTCTCATCGCTGAAGACGACACGTCTCCATTCGTCCCTCCATTCACGCCTGTCGCGACACCACTGGAGGCGGGCTGCACGATGTTGGGGCGTGAGCGGAAGACGGCCTAACGGTGTGCGGGACCGTAGCCCAGCTTCATGGAGACGGTTGCGAATGGTCCTCGCCGATACCCCAGGAGCAACAGTGTCCCTAATTTGCTGGGAAGTGGCGGTGCGGTCCCCTACGGCACTGCGTAGGATCCTACGGTCTTGGCGTGCATCCGTGGGTCGCTGCGGTCCGGTCCCAGGTCGACGGGCACGTGCACCTTCCGCCGACCACTGGCGACAACATCGATGTACTGTGGAGACCTCAAGCTCCACGTGTTGAGCAATTCGGCGGTACGTCCACCCGGCCTCCCGCATGCCCACTATACGCCCTCGCTCAAAGTCCGTCAACTGCACATACGGTTCACGTCCACACTGTCGCGGCATGCTACCAGTGTTAAAGACTGCGATGGAGCTCCATATGCCACGGCAAACTGACTGACACTGACGGCGGCGGTGCACAAATGCTGCGCAGCTAGCGCCATTCGACGGCCAACACCGCGGGTCCTGGTGTGTCCGCTGTGCCGTGCGTGTGATCATTGCTTGTACAGCCCTCTCGCAGTGTCCGGAGCAAGTATGGTGGGTCTGACACACCGGTGTTAATGTGTTCTTTTTTCCATTTCCAGGAGTGTATAAACAGATTAAGTACTCCAGAACGGATTTTCTCCTGTTGTGTTACAAAGGTTGTATACTGATGTATACAGCCATAAATACTCCAGTGACCTGGAGTTACTGCCTTATACTTTACAAGTGTCCTCATTCTTCGCCTGGTAATGATAAAGTGTCGACAAGTGGCGTTAGATGGAACACGAAGTATTCCCATTTCCTTATAATGACGTAAAAGTTACGGAGTAGGAAGCCATCTAATAAGTAAGGTTTACGAGCGGGGTTGGTAAGACTGCGAAAGTCAGCGGCTTTCAGGAGGCCTGCTGGCTAATCAGACAGTCGGAGCGTGATTTGTC
Organism: Schistocerca nitens; assembly: GCF_023898315.1. Lineage (NCBI taxonomy): Eukaryota > Metazoa > Arthropoda > Insecta > Orthoptera > Acrididae > Schistocerca > Schistocerca nitens. The sequence goes on from NC_064622.1 coordinate 303,775,056, forward strand.
TGCCACTGAGACCCGCTCGCTCCGTTCTCCGTCGCTCGTCGCTCCCTTTTATGGTCTCCAGACGAGTGCGGCGATAAGGGAACCGAATTAATGAGCCGCAGACAAAAATTACTACTGCTGGCCGGAGAACAAGAGGGTGAGGGTGTGCTGTGATTATCTGTCCGGCGCAGACCGTTTCTTAACCGAAACCGACCAGTCTAAAGCCCTGTCCACATAACGCACATTTGCAATGAGAAGTGGCTGAAATACCGACGATTGTTATGGAAAACGAAGGAGCCGCAAACTACACTACATCACATTTCATTTTACCTTCATGTCAGCTCCATACACTCTGCCTCTCGTATGCCTATAGCTTCTAAACGTAAAAGATATAGTTTATTGAGTTAAACAAAGTAATATTTTGTTTCAGTGGCACATTCGGGAGGAGAGGGGTATAAACAACCATCTGACTGCAACCATCTAACTGTTTTGCTTTGAGTCTCCTGCTGTTTCCCTAACTGATTTCTCTACGATAGCCGTAACATTTCTTCAAATTTGTCCTAGTCTCTCCCCATCATCTGTCGTTACCGAACTTGCTATCTGTCTCTAATGACCTCGTCGTAGAGGAGGCGTGCGAAGCTATACGTGATTCCCCTCCCTTTACAGTACTTCATCTTGAGTTTTCTTCCTGCAAGGCTGTTCCGGAGCCGCGCGACTGCTACGGTCGCAGGTTCGAATACTGCCGCGGGCATGGATGTGTGTGATGTCCTTAGCTTAGTTAGGTTTAAGTAGTTCTAAGTTCTAGGGGACTGATAACCATAGATGTTAAGTCCCATAGTGCTCAGAGCCATTTTGCAAGGCTGTTCTCCAAGTGTTTGTATAAGATATATAGAAAAAATCTGGGGATGAACCTGATGTAAGGGAATCTTCTTCTATGAAAGGGAAGATCTTTATTAAATTTATTCAGTGTTATGTCCTAAATGTGTCGCCATGAACTCCGCTTTTATTTAGTTATTTGTTCTTATATATGTGTGTAAATAACAGAATAAAGAGGAAAGCTTTGAAGTACTGCAACGGGCTCTTATAGAATTGAAATGAATGTGCCACAAACAATACTTTAGCTCCAGGTTTTTCGAAAAATAGCGAAGTTCATTACTCTCATTCCCTAAGTTTTGAAGAACTGCTTTTGAAATAATCGACAATTTACTCTAAGTTTTTCAGGGAGGTGTTGTCCAAATGAAATTCGTTTATGTGTATAGCGTTCAGCAGTTCCTTCTGAATGCATCCGTGGTAGTGACCACAAATGTCACGTGGGAGAGTGTGAACAGGGATGGCACGAGTTAGATATATAGGGTGCGTGAAGAACGATCTACAAGAAGTCCGGAAACTCATTCCGCAGTGTCTTGATCACTGCACAGCTAAGATCAGATAAAGGTATAATTTGAGCTGAAATGGATAGACAGTTACAGGAAAAAGAAAGTAATCTGAAGGTATAATGCTACAAGCATATACACAATAAGAACAATAGTCACAACCTTGAGTAAAGAATATCTACTGTTATATTTTCGGAAGTAATTAATGGAGACGTACAAGAGAACTATAAATCTGATGAAACATGTTTAAGTACAAAGGCAAACATACGAGGGTCAGTCAAAAAGTAATGCCTCCTATTTTTTTTTCTACGTTTAATTGTCAGGAAATTTAAATGCAATTACATAGGTTGAAAACCACAACATTGAGGATCATTTTGTCATTTTTCAATGTAATCTCCGCCCATCTCTACAGTTTTGGTCCATCTTTGAACAAGGGCATGTATCCCAGCACGGTAAAAATCACAGCTCTGCTTCCTAAGCCATTGACGCACGGATGTTTTGACGGCCTCCTCATCTTCAAAATGAATCCCACGATGAGCTTCTTTTAGTGGCCCGAACAGATGGAAGTCTGATGGTGCCAGGTCAGGGCTGTATGGGGGATGAGGCAAAACTTCCCATCCAATTTTGACAATCTCGTCAGAGGTGTGACGACTGGTGTGTGGTCTTGCATTGTCATGCAAAAGAAGAACATCTGCCATTGATTTTGTTGGGCGAACTCGCTGAAGACGTGCTTTAAGTTTTTTGAGGGTTGTGACGTATTGAACAGAATTCATTGTGCATCCCTGCTCCAAAAAATCAACCAGAATCACACCCTCTGTATCCCAGAAAACTGTTGCCATAACTTTCCCTGCCGATCGCACAGTTTTGAATTTTTTCTTCCTCGGCGAGCTTGTGTGACGCCACTCCATTAACTGCCTCTTTGATTCGGGTTCAAAAAAATGCACCCATGTTTCGTCCCCGGTCACAATTTTTTTCAGAAACTCATCTCCCTCCAAACGGAAGCGCTGCAAGTGTTGGGAGGCTATTGTTTTCCTTGCCTCTTTATTCTGATCGGTTAACATTCTTGGAACCCACCGTGCACAAACTTTTGAGTACCCCAATTGTTTAATAATCGTGATCACACTGCCTTTACTAAGAGAAATAATGCGACACACTTCATCTGCAGTCACCCGACGGTCACCACGAATGATGTCATCAACTTGCTGAATGTTGTGTGGAGTCACTGCACTCACCGGCCTGCCGCTCCGCTTTTCGTCAGTCAACGGTGTTTGCCCTTCAGCTTCCTTACAACGACGAACCCATCGTCTAACAGTGCTGACATCCACTGTCACAACACCATACACCTTCTTCAGTCTTTCATGAATGCGTATGGGCGTTTCACCTTCTGCATTCAAGAATTCAATCACACAACGCTGTCTCAAACGAACATCGATGTCGGCCATCTTACAAACTTCTGCTGTGCTGCCACCTGTTGACACAGAAAGTTACTACTGCAGTGGATTGCAGAAGGTTTGAGGAATGGCGCCAAATTCAAATTTTTCACTTAACTTAATTTCTTTAAGTAGAAAAAAAATGGGAGGCATTACTTTTTGACCGACCCTCGTATAAGTGGGTTCTGCTAGAAGGCTAACCTCGTTATCATATTTTATGCAAGCAATGGTACAGAAATAAAAAAAAATGGCAGAATGGCAGTTATTCCAATCTATCATACGTTAAAAATATGTAAGTTCTCTTATCATATTTTTTGCAAGCAGGGGTGCAGGGCTAAGGAAAAAAAAATAACCAGAATGAAAAGCATTCCAATCTATCATATGTTAATAATATACTTTCTGCTTGACTCGTTTTACATGTCGGACAAACGCGGAAATACAGTACTGTACAATTCCACGCTAATCTATTAACTGACACACTGCGAGGTTTCATGCATGGTGATTGGCTGAATTTAAATTTAACGATTGTCATCGTCGATTGTTGTCACTATTATTTTCGGAGTATCAGATATTCTGCAGCTGCTGTACAAAAAGAAAGGAAAAAAAAAATAATGAAAGCAATGAGATGATGCATTTACATAAAGTATTGTTACTAAATTATGACACCGCTAGAAGAAAAAGAACATCACCAAAACGCTGAATACAAAGAGTAAAGAAATGGTGAAGTGATTATCCTATTGATAGCGGTCTACGAAAGTCTTAGGAAAAGTGTCTGGGTGGTCTGTTTGACGAATGTGAAGTCCCTAACAGTCGGTGAATGACGAACAGCTGCGGTGGTCGAGTCTCTCGATACGGATCGCGTTGTGACATGAATGCAGAGCCGCCAGCACCGCGCTGGTCTTGTAACCCAGTCAGACTCCGTCGTGATGCAAGCACCATCCATTCAGGACTGGCGCCAGCTTCTGGCTGACACAATGGCAGCCATGCCGTTGCCCACCCGTAGTTATACTCTACAGTATCGCAACCAATCGGACTCTCCTTTACACGAGTACTCCAGAAGACACCGAGAGTTGTGTGGTGAAGGGTACTTCGGGTAACACTCGCATTTCCACTCTTTCCTACTGCATTCGCGAATTGTGCACCAGACAGAACTGCTGTCAATAAATCTCTGCAAGAACAAGAATTTATCTGGTTTCGCCGTCTTGGTTAATTTGCGGGACATACTTGAACGTAACTAATGTCTTGTCCGCCTCCTCAGCCAACGCTCCCTCGCGGAATTTTAACAGGAAACCTGAAAAAACTTCCTAGCAGATTAAAACTGTGTGCCGCACCGAGACTTGAACTCGGGACTTTTGCCTTTCGCAGGCAAGTACTCTACCATCCGAGCTATCCATGTAAGACTCACGACCCGTCCTCGCAGCTTTAAATTCCGTCAGTACCTCGTCTCCTACCTTTCAAACTTCACAGAGGCTCTCCAGAAGAACTAGCACTCCTGGAAGAAAGGATATGGCGGAGACATGGCTTAGCCACAGCCTGTGGGATATTTCCAGAATTCTGGTAACAGGAAACATGTTATTAACGTGCAAAACCTCTGTTGCAGGGGTTGAAAGTGTAGACTGGTGAGCATCTTTGTGACGTTCTGATGCTTATAAATGAAACTGTTGTGGAAACGTTTTTCACCTTCTTTGGATGTTATCTTTCTCTTCCATTTATACTACCTTTTAATGGCCATAGACTGATAAACAATAATCTAGTAGTGTGTATACCCCAAAATTATGTTAAGAAATCGATTTGATAGTAGTCGAATAGAAAAGAAGAAGGATCTTTAAGTATAAACAGGTATTCTGGTGGGTAGGTTTTGAATATTAGTGTTGGTATCCTCGTATTGTTGGCTACGATAACCTTAAGAAACACGTCTTAAAGATGTCATCTGATTAAACAAATCGAGACTGAAAATTAACACTATTATTCTTGAAACTTTCCTGACAGATTAAAACTGTGTGCCGGACCCAAACTCGACTTCGGGACCTTTGCCTTTCGAGTCTCAGTCCGGCACACAATTTTAATCTGCAAGGAAGGTTTCATATCAGCCCCCACTCCACTGCAGAGTGAATATCTCATACTATTATTCTTGTGAAACGTGGTACTTCAAGAAAACCAAAGGTAAAGTGTTTTGTTAGCTTAAATGTTAGCATGGCTAACGAATTATGAGAATCATGTAAAGTAGTAAACAATTTTTTGACAAAAATTAGTTAAAAAGGTTTGTTGGTGCAGTACGCCACGTTATCATTACTAACAGCAGAGGAGCTTGTGATATTTTTTTAAGAAATTTCTTTCCTTACCTAATACAAACACGTTTATATTTTTATACGTCCGGTTTCAATCGTCTTTAACGGTAATTCTCAGATCAAGGTAAAGCGTTGTGGATTTTGAAAATGCATCATACTGAACGATGCTAAGAGCACTATACTGGACATTGATGTGAAAAGGACCTTTAGATATGACAGGAACCCACTAACTAATAACAAAAACACGATTGTGTCAGTAGATAAATATATTAACAAACGTAGCAATGATGGCTGTCTTCGTGCCTCGTGTGAATATTCCTAACAAGGGAACCTCCCCATCGCACCCCCCTCAGAATTAGTTACAAGTTGGTACAGTGGATAGGTTTTGAAAAACTGAACACAGATCAATCGAGAAAACAGGAAGAAGTTGTGTGGAACTATGAAAAAATAACGAAAATATACAAACTGAGTAGTCCATGTGTATGATAGGCAAGATCCAGGTGGGTGTAAACCCATGAGCGCCGGGGTCCCGTGGTTAAGCGTGTGCAGCTGCGGAACGATAGGTCCTTTGTTCAAGTCTTCCCTCGGGAGAAAATTTTAATTTTTTATTTTCAGACAATTATCAGAGTTCAGGCACTCACATATAATCAACTTCGCTCTCCAAACTTCCAGGACATGTTCAGATTTGCTTGGACATATGCAGGATTTGACGGTCTACACACGGAAAAATTTGAAAACGTTAAAAACATATGTTTTGACAGAGCACAGACAAAACTGTGCCACTGTGAAACTGTTGCAGTCATTTGTTGCAGTTTATGTGACAAACTCTTATGTTTTCACACTTTTTTGGGAGTCATTATCACATCCACAAGAAAACCTAAATTGGGCAAGGTAGAAGAATCTTTTTACCCATTCACCAAGTGTACAAGTTAGGTGGGTCGACAACATATTCCTGTCATGTGACGCACATGCCGTCACCAGTGTCGTATAGAATATATCAGACGTGTTTTCCTGTGGAGGAATCGGTTGACCTATGAATTTGCAATCAAATGTTTTCGGCTTCCGTTGGACAGGCACGTCCTTTCAAAAATGGTTCAAATGGCTCTGAGCACTATGGGACTCAACTGCTGAGGTCATAAGCCCCCTAGAACTTAGAACTACTTAAACCTAACTAACCTAAGGACATCACACACATCCATGCCCGAGGCAGGATTCGAACCTGCGACCGTAGCAGTCGCGCGGCTCCGGACTGAGCGCCTAGAACCGCTAGACCACCGCGGCCGGCCACGTCCTTTCGGCTACTAATCACACGGTTTTGCGGTGCGGTCGCAAAACACAGACACTAAACTTATTACACTGAACAGAGAGTGCGCTCCTGAACTTTGACTCTCCTAGATGTTGCCTATCTTACACATGGACTACTCAGTTTGTATATTGCTTAGTTTTTTCATAGTTCCACACAACTTCTTCCTGTTTTCTCGATTGATCTGTGTTCAGTTTTTCAAGGCCTATCCACTGTGCCAACTTATAACTAAATCTGAGGGGGGTGCGATGGGGAGGTTCCCTTGTAAGAAGCATATGATATAATTAATAGGGCAAGATCGCGTAGCATTCGCAGCATAAAAAAAAAGGCATGACCAGCACTAAAGTTAATGAAAGACTCTGGGGTAAACAGAGGCTTCCAAAGTTTTGTTTGAATTCAGGCAGCAACTACAAGTCACGAGCATCGGTATCTGATAAAGAAGACCGAATGAGTTATGATAATAGTGTGCGTGGGGATGGAATCAGCAACGCTAGTAAGTATCCAAAAATACATACCATCAGCAAATCGCTCCTGGAAAGCGTAACATATTACTAAATACGTTTAGCTGTTTTTGAAGCATGCTAATTCGTAATCTTGCAAACAGAAGCTGAATGTTTTACATATTTTTTACTCAAAGTAATGCCGGATATTCCTGTCAAGCATCATTAGTATCTCTGCTTGTATTTATTGCGAATCTGTCGCCCAACCCGACGTTCCAAACGACTACTGGAAAACACAAGTGACTCCCGTATAGAAGGAGGGTAGAAGAAGTGACCCGCAAAATTACGGAACAATATCCTTGACGTAGTTTTGATGCAAAATTATTGATCGTATTCAAACACAACTTATTTTCTTGGGAATGAAAAGCTTCTATCCACAAATCAAAAATCTGTGGCTCGCTCGAAACTTAGCCTTGGCCTTTTCTCGCTCGACATACATTCCTAGATTTCTGGAAAGTGTGCGACACAGTAACCCAGTGCCGAATGGTGACGATGGTCCCAGCATAGAAAATAGGTTATGAGATTCAAAATGAATTTTTCACTGTTCTGCGGAGTATGCGCTTATATGAAACTTCCTGGCACATTAAAACTGTGTACTGTACCGAGACTCGAACTCAGAACCCCTGCCTTTCGCCTGCAGGTCGGTACAGTTCGGACCGAGACAAAGTTTCAAGCTACCACGAAGTTTCACGTTATGAGGTCTTCTTAAGTGGCTCGAAGATTTTCAGACGAACAGATCCTAGTGCGTTCTCCTGAATGCGAATGTTCATCAGAGATGTCGTCAAAAGCGTCTCAGGGAAGCGAGACAGGACCGTTCTTGTTCGATGTAACCGGCAGAGTGAATAGTAATCTGCTACTGTTTGCCGACGACGACTAGATGTACGTGGAACTATTGTCTTTCAGTGACTGTACTGCTGCATGATCACTTGAATAAAATCTCTACTTGGGTTGGTTAATGCTAGCTTGCTCTAAATATGGAAAGTGTAAGCTAACGCGGATAAGTAGGAAAAAAACAGTCCTGTAACATTTCAATACAATATTAGCGGTGTGCTGCCTGATACAGTCACGTCGATCAAATATCTAGATGTAACGCTGCAGAGCGTTATTAAAAGAGAACGAACACGAAAGTTCGATTGTAGGGAAGGCGAATGTTTCACTTCGATTTATTGGGAGAATTATAAGAAAATGTGGTTCATCTATAAAGGAGATCAAGCACAGAAGACTTGTACGACCCACTCTTGTGTACTGCTCGATCACCGCCACCAAGTCAGACTAAAGGAAGATATCGAAGTAATTGAGGCGTATTGCTTGCTACATTTGTGCGATCAGGACGCGAGTGTCACGAAAATGTTCCCTGAGCTCGAATGGGAATCCCTGGAGGGAAACATACGTTCCCTTCGTGAAACGTTATTCAGAAAGTTTAGAGAATCGCCACTTGGGACAGACTACATAAACATCCTACTGACTCCAACATATATCTTCTGCAAGGTCGAAGGAGACAAGATAAGAGAAATCAGGGTTTATATAGAAGCACAGAGACAGTTGTTTTCAACTCGCTCCATTTCCGAGTGGAACAAGAAAGGTAATGACTACCTGAGGTACATCATGCACCGTATGGTGGGTTGCTAAGCCGAATAGAAACTAGACAGATAAAAAAAGCAACTAATTTGTTTGTTATTTCAAAAGCAATCGCTATAACTGTTAATACATTCGTCCCACTATGAGATAAGACGGTCAGCGCGTTCATGGAAAACTGATTGCGGCTGTCTATGGAATCATGATTTGCAGACAGCATTACAAATCAAACTCAGTGCGGAGGTACACGTGTCACTATAACAATTTTATTATAACTGTGTCCCTGTGTGACAAGATGCTGTCAATTTACTGCTTCCATTCTTCAATATAACTGAGTCAGCTAAAAATACTAACATGAAAGGAGATCGTCAAATTAAACAGTTTAGAAATCGCATATAATATCTCGAGTTCATCAAAAAGGTTCCTACGTCTATCTAAGGACCATTCATTTTATCGTACACACACACACACACACACACACACACACACAGACACACACACACACTGCTCATTTTTGTCACCTGAGTTTGTCATTGCTCTTTACGACTGGTTTCGGTCGCCGTAAAATAATATATCCTGTCTCCTATCGAACAGACTTAAGCCACAGGATAATTACTTCGCCACTATTCGCGCCAACTTTTCCGCAGCTAGACTTCGTGCATGTTCATTCTATGTATGGATCCGGCAGGTTGCCTACATACGTGTGTACCTAGGCCTGCTCCTCGTCGTCTGAAGTAATTCGATGGCTGCGAATGTCTTTCTTCATGGCTCCAGAAATACAGAAATCGCACTGGGAGAGATCGGTACTGTATGGAGGAAGTGTAAGAAATATCAGTGAAACTCGTGCATCGTAATCGCAAGAATAGGCACGCCAGATCCTGGAAAATCATGACAACCTTTTTCTTCGACTCTAAGCACTCGCTGCTCATTATCTTTCTGGAACACGACACCACAACGAACGCACAGCGGTACATGGACACTTTGAAAAAATTGAAGCGCCCATCAAATCTAAACTCCCAGGAATGCTGACGAAGGCATCATTCTGTTAGAGGATAGCGACCGCCCACGTTTGCAAACGTAGTTTCCACTAAGCTGCAGAAGTTTCGCTGGGAAAGCCTTACTCATCCTCCATACATTCCCTATCGCTACCCGTGCGATTTCGACACCGCTGGCGCTCTGGAGAAGAATATTCGTGGTCTTCGATCTGCTAAGGACGAAGAGGTGTGCGGCTGTGTACGATCAGGGTTACGTAGGCAACCGAAAACATTTTTCCATTAAGGCACTGGAAGCCTTGTCTTACAGTGGGATAAATATGTTCACAGTAATGACGATTACTTTTGAAATAATAAACAGTTTACTTCCTTTTTTCGATATGTCTCGTTTTCATTTGACTGCCTCTCGTGGATGTAGACGCAGAGAGGCGGTCGGTGTACAGGCAAGTCGCGGCGTGCAGCGCCTGGAGCCACGTGCTGAGGTCGTGTCGCTGCGGTTAGCCTGGAAGCCCAGTTTAATAGACTTAATGCGTTATTCAGTCCCACGCGGCGGCGGGAGTCAACAGTGTGAGTCGGCTTGTGTGCTCGCTCTGTAAAAAACGTGCGCGGAGCGCCTTATGTGGTGATCAGCGCTCTTCCGGTCGTGCCTTATCGCAGGGGCTGCGATACCAGGCCACGGCAGTTGCGCACCGAAATCGCTTTTCTCCCCGCGGCGGTATTCTAAACCGTCATACTGACGCCATTTTCTTACTGTTACCGTCATTCGTGCGCAGTTTCGTGCCGTTTTGTTTCATTACCGAAACGTGCAACCCGTTTATCGCGACCGGAAAAGCGAGCCAGCATAAATTTCGTGCAGTTCTGAAATCGTACTGAATTGTGATTGATATGATACGTATGGAGGCGTGAAGGAATAGTCCATTTGATAATGGAGCGAAGTGGTGGTGGTGGGGGTGGCGGGGGGGGGGGGGGGAGGGGGGCTGAAGCTATACAGGGTCACAAAGGCTTGGCTAAGATAAGCAGGTTCAAATGCTTGTGTGTTGTAGTAGAGATGAAGGGGATTGCACAGGATGGCCTTGTACAGAGAGAGCTGCCTAGTCTTCAGACTGAAGACAACAACAACATCGACTCGCAACAGTTTCCTTTTCAAACGATGAAAAGTATACCGATGACAACCAGTGTTGATTTATTTTTAGTGGTGCAGACTCAAAGTTATGAAAATATTCCGCTTTATTATGCGTTGATCGAATGAAGTTTTTGGAGAAACACGTTTCGTCCTCATCTGTGGAGGATATCTTCAAGTGTGATTACAGCTATGTACGCTCTTGACGATACCCTTCACAGACGCGGATGAAACTCCTCTAAGAAATTCGTTCGGCGACGCAATAATAACGAGTATGTTGTAGTACGTGTGACCTTCCTGGCGTAAAAGACTGCATTTTAAATTCATAGTCTGACAATGAAATTAATGTGGTGAAACAGTTGACAACGAAGAGTTCAGAAACGATGACTGACAATGAAAGCTATTATGCAGAAGAAAGAACAGCTTCGAAAGAAAGTGACGTCGAAGTGGAACCTCCAGCCTTATTCAAGACGGCGGAAAATTATGTTGGTTTCCAAATTCTTCTCGCCAAGGCGGAAGATGCCTCTTACCATTACCACACCATTTATTTAATTTCTACGCGTGATAGAAATGAAATTAAATATTGATATACCGGTGACATCCTAGCGTCTCTTGACTATAACCGTAAAGATTCTTAAATGCCGTCAGTGTCACTTTGCCCCCCCCCCCCCAAAAAAAAAAACGGCAGTTTCGTGAAATGACAAAATTTCACTTATCATTACTAGGCACTTCGTCACTGTTTACTTCCTTCCGCTATTTGTTAATTGTTACATCGGCGCGCACTGAGTTACATACCTTTAGTAATTGTTTTGGATTTGTTTTTAGAGAATAATCGCACTGCGATTTATTCAAAAATTAATTTGGATCCATCTCTTGTCAGTGTTGCTCTGAAAATCATTATATTTGTCAAATGATGTCTCATCCGCTGTAACGTCTTAAGAAAGGATGACAACTCCCATTCAGTGCTGTACGTAGGTGATGAACTTTATATGTGTCACAAAGATTACCCAGGTGGTCCTCTTTTTGAGGCTCTAGAGAAAGGGTGTCCAAACCGCCGCGCCGCCAGCGTCTCGCATGCGGCTCAAACTATCAATGCGGCCCGAGAAGTGAGTATCTATCACACGATTTTGAAAAAAAAGACAAGCTATTTAAAGTTATGATTATTTGAATAATTTCAGTTTGAAACTCAAACCACATGAAGCTACTCTCATGCATCCATCCCTTGTTTTCCTGCGTTTATTGTTTGGGTTAAGTATATTACGAGCGGGACTAAAAATACTCGTCTTCTTGCAGTGTGGCCCAGTAACGTAAAAGGTTGGACACCCCAGCTCTAGAGAATCATTTCATGATACAATTCACTAATCTCTTGATACAATGCCTGTCGTGTAGATGTGTTCACACAGTCATAAACTAGTTTTAAGCTTGGTGAGATTGCTACAGTAGTATTATTGTGTTTCTCAGCATGTTTTAATTACAAACCTCGGGCGAATTCAGTCTGAACATACAATGGTACAGATACATACACTGCTGCAGTTTATCGGATCCTACCATCACATCTCTGCTGGAACCGAGAGCACGGGCGGCGTGGGACTGTCCCGTCAGCTAGGGAGCGAGTGAGCTTCCGACGCTTGCAGTAAACACACGTACGTAGCCAACCTGCCGGATCCGTACACGGAATGAACGTGCACGAGTCTATCTGCGGAAAAGTTGGAGCGAATAGTGGCGAAGTAATTATCCTGTGGCTTAAGTCTGTTCGATAGGAAACAGGACATATTATTTTACGGCAACCGAAACGAATCTTAAAGAGCAATGACAAACTCAAGTGACAAATATGAGCAGTGTCTGTGTGTGTATGTGTGTGTGTGGGGGGGGGGGGGGGGGCGTGTGTGAGTGTGTGTGTACGATAAACTGAATGGTCCTTAGATCGACGTAGGAACCTTTTTGATGAACTCAAGATATTACATGCGATTTATAAACTGTTTAATTTGACAATCTCCTTTCATCTTAGTATTTTTAGCTGACTCGGTTATATTGAAAAGTGGAAGCAGTAAATTGAGAGCATACGTGCCACGTAGGGACACAATTATAATAAAGTTATTATAGTGACACGTGTACCTCGGCACTGGGTTTCATATGTAATGGTGTCTACAAACTAGTTCGATGCCAAATCAATAGGACAGCAAACAAAATGACATGCAAATAAACAGTGCTAAACAGTGCTTAAAATCGTCAGAAACAACCGCATAACTTACAACGTGTAACGCCGAATAAGCACGGGGTCTTCAAATGTAGATGATACGTGTCGTCCCGAGGTGATAATGTTAAGCAAGAAGAATGGTGCATTGCCAGAAGAGAGTACATGTTCTGGGTTTCCTGCAGACGCAGTTCTGTTGCTGTGTTGGTAAAAGGTCCATCACATAGTGTGGGTGGACTGACGCGGTTACATACCGGTACTCCAATGCTGAAGTGCGTGCAATAGTACTGTACTTGTGGACAAAACGTCTAAAAAGCACACAGAATCCTTGTGCAATTCTGACAGCATGCGGACCAAAGGAAATGTCGCGTTGTGATGTAGTGAAATGACGTCAACTATTAAACAAAGGATGTGGAGACGTAGGTCCCGGGTTCCCGGGTTCGATTCCCGGCGGGGTCAGGGATTTTCTCTGCCTCGTGATGGCTGGCTGTTGTGTGCTGTCCTTAGGTTAGTTAGGTTTAAGTAGTTCTAAGTTCTAGGGGACTTATGACCACAGCAGTTGAGTCCCATAGTGCTCAGAGCCATTTGAACCATGTGGAGACGTAGGTGGCGCTGATCGAGACGGAAGGCCATCGACATCGTTCACAGATGACAGTGTCCAGGCAATCCAGGAATTAATTAGTAGGAATTACGGGTTTTCCAACGATGATGACATTCACACAGCGTTTCTAAAATGGCTCAATGACCTAGGAGCGGATTTCTATCGTTGAAAAATTGAACGATTGATAGAACGTTCCGACCGTTGCTTACAGAGACTTGTTGATTATGCTGGAAAGTAGTGTCATGTTGCTTTCACTCTGAACTACAGCACAGCATTCAATAAAAGATACGTGGCGTGGCATAATAACGTGTAACTTAATGAAGTTCCCTCGTTCTTTCGTATTTGTATTTCGCAAGTCACATCACATGGCAGAGAGCATCTAGTCTACTAGGAAGTTACCCTCTTCTTATTCCACTAGCAGATGGTACGCAGGAAGGGATCTATACCCGATGTGTACGTTGGTAGAAGTAGCGTCTTTATTGGCTGGTAATGGAACGTGGACTATTTGAATTTAGCAAGTAAGGCTCTCTGTGAAGCATGATTCCGTTCTTGTGTTGCCTATCAGTGAAGTTTATTGAACACTCCTGTAACGCCCCTCAGTGACTAAATGTACTCATGATATATCGCGCAGTTTGCCTTTGACACTACTGTATGTTAACCAGCGAGCGAGGTTGCGCAGTGGTTAGAGCACCGGACTAGCGTTCTGGAGGATGACAGTTTAAATCCACGTTTGGCCATCCACTTTTAAGTTTCCTGTGATTTCCTTTACTGGCCCGCGAGGACTATGCCGTTATGGTTCCTTTGAAAAGGGCACAGCTGAATTCCTTCCCCATCTTTCCCCAATACGAGCTTTGCTCCATCTCTAATGGCCTCGATGTCGACGGGGCGCTAAATTCTTTCTTCCTGCCTTCCTTCCACTGTCAATCCGACTAGTTAAGGGGAGCCGGAGGTGCCTATGCTGCCCATGTTAAAATCACTAAGTTTGAGGAACATTTATGAATAAACCACCAAATAGAAAAATTTGAATTTTTTTTACATATAGAGTGGTTTAGTGTTTCAGTTATGACAGAGGGATTTTGGAGTATCTTTTCTAGTTTCCTTCCAATTATTTTTTTTTATTAATGACCCAAATTTTTTTAGAAATAATTGCTTTATAATTAAACTGAAATAAAACTACTGAACATATTGCCAAATGGCTGCGTTACAATGTAAGTTTGACCACTAGGAGTGCTGTATAAAAATTTCATCTCTCTAGCTTGAGTGGATTTTGAGAAAATGATCCTTATATTCGAAAAATTCTAATTTACGGGAAATGGCTATCAAAGTTTCTCAATACATTCCTGCACTATAGGATGGATTATCAGGGTCTTCTTCTTCATCCTCCAAAAGCTTGCTCTTCTGTCTACTTTTCTGGCCTGTTGTTCCATCATACTTCATATGCCTTTCTCTTCTTTCTGCACCTCTCATCCTTTCTCTGTCAATATTTCTTAGTGCTCGTACAGTGTTCACCCCAGCTGTAAATCCTAATGCCTTCAGAACTTCACACTTCACACTGTTCCCTTGGTTGTAGGTTGCTATTGCATCATAAATGCCAAAGTGCAGTGTTTTTATGCTTACAAACACCCTTTTAGGAATCTCTTTCCAAATCAAATTGTTTACGCTCTCATTAGGATTCTGCGTCTTTCCGTGTAGACATTTGTGTACCAATTCTGGCTGTACAAAGACATGAAAAATTGGTTTTATTGTTCCCTCCTGATTCTTGTACATACTGCATATTACCCGCTTTACACAAGAAGTATAATACTACCATCAACAGGCGCAACAATGAACTAATTCGAAATGGTAAACAGCAAAGAGACGATGTTCCGCGCTCTTATTCATTGTAGTATCGCAACTTGGTATTAGTGTTAATTTTCTTTTCCCTACGTTCTTCCTCTTCTTATATACACGGTTACTAAAACGTGGCATCATAACCAGAACAAAAGTGTACGACAATATTAAATGGAGCAAGATGTTCGAAATTCTGAGGAAAATAGGAGTAAGCTGTAAGGAAATACGGGTAATATTTGTCACAGAAAACAATGTAGCCAACCCCTGCACACTCGCTGTATGCGTAACATAAGGCGCTGTATGCGTAACAGGCCGAGAAAATCCCAAGCAGTTCGCCAGGAAGTCACGAGAGGGTGTTAGATGCATTGAGCGGACGCCCATTTCCTCTGCAGGCGTGGGGGAAAATGGTAATAACTCCACTTCTAGGGCGAGTAGAACAATAATTCAAAGTTTACATTAAAGAGGAAAGTTCCAATTAATTTTCGGTAGCAAAAAAAAATCGTAATTTTTTGGATTTGACCACCTCCGGCTCCCCTTAAGGATCTCAGATACATGAATTAATCCAATAAGCATTGTGGCAGCGACTCTGCCCACCAACGACTGGCACCTCCTTGGGATACTCGACGTCAGTCTCAATATGGTGTCTGCGTCTCCGCAGCTTGATATATGTGACCACTCTGGTCGTAAGTTGCCAAACACTTTGACGCTGAGGCCCATACCAGCGACAGATGCTCGATCGCATAATTAAACGATAATATTATCTTGCATAGGGTAACATTTATTTAAGTCGGCGGTTAGCTGCCAGTTTCTATAATACACGTTAACCAACATCACATCTCGCTACATTTGCTAACAATTTTTCAACGCCATGAACTCCTCATTCTCCATTACGTCGCATGGGAACAGCCTCAGAGCGCTGCTGACGACCTTACAGTTGCTTACAGACAAAGAGTTCACTTATTTATATCTCACACTTAAGAGACTTTACAGCTCGTATCGGATGAGTGATGTACTCCAATAACAGAGCCGTGGTGAATGAGATGAAAGTCTTATTTACATCTGCTGCCCCGGCGCGCTATGTTTATAAAGCCAGCACGTAGTTAACCCACCGAGGTTTAGTCAGCCGCTCCCGGATTCTTCAGCAAAGAGACAAGAATCTGAGTGAAATTTTTTTTTTTTTTGACACAGTACATATCTGTGTATAGGCTCAATCATAAGTTTATATCTTATTTATAGCGGTAATTGATTCTTACCATTTCCATGATAAATTATAAAAGAAACATGCTTTTATGTAGGGGATGGAACGAACGATGCTTCTAGAACGAGCGATGTTTGTAGCAACTCTAGTTATTTCTAAGCCTTAAAATTTTAACACGATTTAAAATTTCATAAGCAGTAAGTCTCCGACTTGTGCATATTCCGGGTGCTGCGTGATGCAAAGCACATACGTTAACAGATGGTAGTACGGAGCTTTCTGAAGAACGAATATATAAAATTCGGCTGCCAGAAACGGTCACGGATATGGTGGTAGTAAATTAACAAATTTTTGCTGGTTCTCTTTGCAGACACCAGTTCTGATTAACTATCCAGCATGTTTTGTTTCTAGCTGAAATTGAAGACGCCAATTTTTTACACGAGATACTAAGCGAAATTCTTAACAAAATACGACAAAAATCGTTAATTTAGTTTCGTTTCTACCTGGCAGTTTTTAATTGTGGCACCTCGAAAACCATTGAAAATACAGTATATTCATGAAACGTATTCGCAGTCGCGAATACGGACAACCATCAGCTGTATGAGGCAATAATAATGAACATTTTTGCCGGACCGGGACTCGAACACGCGAGCGGTCGCCTTCAACCCTTTAGTTATTCGTGCACGACTCACGGACAAAACGAATCTTCCATATGTCGCCGTCCCTGCGTCACAGCCTGTACTAGTAAACACAATATGTAATCCCCATACAGGGGAAGACATTTTTTTTAACAGTCCGAAGCAATACAGCATCGTTGTTCTGAACAACACAGACATTGCAATATTATAATACAGTATATGTTTGAAGGACGTTTTCTCTTGACAAATGTTCACAGAATTATCACAACACCCTATCATTTCTCATTTTCTTCTCGAAGCATCGTAATGCAAGCAAAATTTTCATATTTTGGTTTTGCTGTTAAGTATTCTATATTTCTTATTAAATATCCACGCACCCAAAAGAACTGGTATAGCACCCATAAACGTTCCCAACGTTGAATACTGTATTGTTACCATCGGAGGAGTGCCAACTCCTAAAAAAGTGCAAAAATAGGTAAGTGAAAGCACCCATAAACGTGAAGTTTACGTTTAACAACGGAGTGCGATGTTTGTCATAATCCTTCTGAGATGAGCTACCTTCGTCCACCTTACATCTAAGAATCCATTCTGGAAAGCACAAGGAAAGTTGGTTTTTCCGAATGAATGATAACATTATCATCATCCCGTGTTATATTTTGCGTAGGAGCGTGAAACAGATTGTCCACTAGCGTGCGAAGCTTTGCATATCTACAGTCTCCGGAAGAGCGTATGTCAAAATGGTTCAAATGCCTCTGAGCACTATGGGACTTAACATCTGTGGTCATCAGTCCCCTAGAACTTAGAACTACTTAAACCTTACTAACCTAAGGACATCACACACATCCATGCCCGAGGCAGGATTCGAAGCTGCGACCGTAGCAGTCGCGCGGTTCCGGACTGAGCGCCTTAACCGCGAGACCACCGCGGCCGGCGTATGTCAAAATGCAAACCAACATGAGTATCATTGTTAGCACGTTGTAGGCTCCTGTAAACTTGTACTGTGGCAACCTATAGTCCATCTCATTAATGTTTCAGGAATTAACTCACATAAATATTTCAGTACCGCGTCTAGAATGCAATAAATTATCACCAATTATCTCATAAGACCGCGAAAGAAAATTATATTTTCTCCACCGTTAAAACTGTATTCCTCGTCTTTCGCAAGAAATAATTGAAAAATGTGCGTCCGTTTTATGACAGTCAAAGCAGCTAACCTACGGGTGCCCTACAGGATAAAGTAAATGAAATGCCTTTCCCGTCTCCTGCCGTAAAAGCACCGTTTTTACGACGCAGGAATGTTAATTTCGAGGCATAGCTTCACTGTAAGTTCTTCGTCTTATTTCTGAGGGAACTGTGCTGCGATATCAAAGCGATACAAAATAAAATGTCTGTGATGTAAGCCAGTGTCAAACATGAGCCACAAGTGTATATGGGAGTATCCTATGCCAGAACGCAGCTCATCTTTCACTCGTGTTACACATTCTAGAATACATCTCAAGTTTGCAGGACCGATAACACATAGGGCTAACAAAGGTTACTCAACGTTTGCAAAGAAGAGCAGCACGAAATGTTGGTCGACTCATGGGACAGAGCCACGGAAATGCTGAAAACCTGAACCAACCCACTCTTGAAGATAGACATCAAGCCTACTTACGCAGCGTTACCGAGGAACCCGGGAATATATTACGGTACCGTAGGAAATACATGACGACACCGTATGTATCGCTTCCGTGGGGACCATTACCACAAGATTACGCCAATTACAACACGCAACGGGGAACACAAGCTGTCATTCTTCTTGCACTCCAAATTATAACGGAGCGGGAAGATGGACAGATTTAAAATTGTTAAGCGCTAAATAGCGTAGTCATCGGCGCTCTACCCTGAGATTGTCATACTGTTGTATGAATAATCAGTCTTGCTAAAACGAAAAGCAAATGCATTACAACCACAGCCATAATCATAAAAAAATTCACATACATTCTTCCGAATATCTATCCATACCGTTGTCACACGTTAATAATATTGATACGGTGGGCCTCATAAAGTTGGCTGGCTGATCGCGAAACTAACAGGACGAACCAGTCGTCCAAAAAACACTTTAAGACCTTCGTCCATTGTACCCGGTCAGGAAGTCGGACGCCAAACAAAAGTCAACAAATTTTCTTGCTATTGTTTCGTCATCGCCTAAAATTGAGGAAAAATCCCTCAGTAGACCAAAGGCTTCCCCCCTACACATGGTAAAACAGGAATTATGCTGCGCCATACCCTTCAAAGTCGTTTGCACAGCGCAGACGTACAAGCAGGTTGGTTTCCACATTCCATTGGAGCTCCCACAGTACCTAAGTTAAACTTTCTCGTCGTGCTCTGCTTCGACGTGTGGATTAACGGCTAACAAAGACACTGTGCTTAGTGTGTCGCTCTACATTTCAGCGCAAGCAAATGCAGATGAAACTGTAGAATACCCCCACCATCAGCGTTCGGTAGTTTCTACGACTGTACAGGGTGATGAGAATTCAACTGTGGAATAGATATTATGTTTCTAACGCAGTGCTTGTTGCTCTTAAAAGCTTGTGAACTGAATGTTTACTTTTGCGACTGACGCTAGAGCGCTGTTTGTTTAGGTTCACTTGGTAAGCTGAAAAGCGTCACGGAGATATTCAGCCAGCACCACTGGCAGACACTGCAAGAGAGGCGCTCTGCATCTAGTTTACTGTCAAAGTTCCGAGAGCTTACGCTCTTAGAAAAGTCAACCCATGTAGAGGGTGTCACAAGAGGAATGGTCGAGGGGTGTTACAGGAACGATCATTCGAAGCAAAAAAGCCTAGCGAACGTGAGCCCCAAAATGCTGACCATAATGGAGCCATGAGCACTTCATCTTTGACACTTTGAAACAAATCTCTTGTACTGCAGGCTCTTTGCTTTCCATATTTTGAGAGGTGGAAGTACTGACCAAACCAAAAAAAGAAAATTTCCCGTATACGTGGGCTCTTAAGTTCTTACCTTAAGGGCTATGGACACTTGTTCATCTTCGCCACTGTATAGCACACCTATTGTACTGAACAAGCGCTCTTAGCTATTGAGTTACGTGTTTTAGATTACTACACAATTTTTTTTGTCCGCACTACCTCCTTCGAAATACGGAAAGTAAAAAGATTATAGCAGAAGAAATTATTTTCACAGTATCGAAACTGAAGAAATGATAGCCCTTGAGGTATGCGTTTTAGAGGTCATGTTTACTAGACCTTTTTTGATTTTAATCATCATTCTCGTCGTATCCCTGAATATTGACCATTCCTCATGGGATACACTGTATTGCTTCCTTCCACATATGTCTCGTGAAAAGACCATGATGATGAAATTAGAGACATTCCGCTGCCATAGAGGGTTAGTACAATCGTTCTTCCCGCGAACAGGAAAGGAATAAAATGACAGTTTTGCACAAAGCACCCTCCGCCACACACCGTAAGGGGGGTGGGAGGGTTGCTGAGTATAGATGTAGATTTAGGTGGTCGATAGAAATAACATACGAAGAATGGAAGAGCTGTTGCATTTATTGTTTCTATGTTATAGCGCGTTGTTACTTTTACTACACCATGTAGATTCACCACAATTTAGCTACTCTCCGGCACTGTAGCAACCGCCAGGGCCTCATTCAGCGGCAGCTTGTACCGCTGAGAGCGGCTCTCGTCTTTAATGGAGACCCACCATGCGGTTCGCGTTCAGTGGAAGCCGCCATCCGACCCAGCATTCGCGTCACGCGCCGCCGGCCGGGAAACATAGCCCCACGTACAAATTACGATCTGATTCCGCCGTCTGTCCGTCCATTTCCCGGAGCGCGGACACACGCACACGCACTCACCGACACACACGCACACATTCTCACGCACAGACATTCTCTCTCTCTCTCTCACACACACACAAGCACACGCACTCACACACTGGCGCGCCAGTTATTAGTGTATCCGGCCGATCGCGCCTCGGGCGAGGTGAACTTCCTGCCGTCCATCGCCGGGCCGTTCTCTTAAAGGCTCCCGGCACGTCGCCGGATACAGCCCCTCCCAACTCCCCCCTACCCAAAAACGCCGCCCGAGTGCTGCCGATCGGGTCCCGCAGTTAGCGGGCCCCCTCACGTAGCGCCCGTATCTTTTTGGCGACGCTCGCGAGACCTACCTGCCCGGCTGCTTCTGGCAGGAGAAAACAAACAAAAGTGTTCCCGTTGCTGCGCGACGCCGCGAGAGCAGCGCAGTTGAGTCTGCCGGGCGGCTGCCGCTCGCACGCTGGAGGCGGCCTCCAAAAATAAAAGCTCATTAACGTCTTTCGTTGCTTTTGTCACGCGCGCGCTCTTAAAAGAAAAGACGTGTAGACACGTCGCCCGATGCGACGCTAGTTAAAACGCGGGGAGGAGCGGACCGGGACGCATCCCATCCACTGTATTTCCGGACAGCTGAGCGGGCATCGTCGCCTATGAAATGTTCCAGGCGCTGCTGTTGCGGAGTGAGCTGTAATTTTAAGCCGGAGCCGTACACATCTAGTTTAGAGGACGTTGTGGCGCATGTTCATCAGTTTGTGTGAATAAACCGTACTGATGACTAAAAAAATTTCTGTATTTATCAAGCGTTTCGGCAATTGCCATCATCAGATATTAAAAAGAAACTTCGAATTTGCGAAACAGGGTTTAGCGTCGATATTAAAACATAGGTTTAATAGGGCCGTTAATTAACAAAAAATGGTTCAAATGGCTCTGAGCACTATGGGACTTAACATCTATGGTCATCAGTCCCCTAGAACTTAGAACTACTTAAACCTAACTAACCTAAGGACATCACACAACACCCAGCCATCACGAGGCAGAGAAAATCCCTGACCCCGCCGGGAATAGAACCCGGGAACCCGGGCGTGGGAAGCGAGAACGCTACCGCACGACCACGAGATGCGGGCGTCAACTAACACCGATTGCACATTGATTTTCATGTTGACGATTTCGCAAGTTCAAAGTTTCTTTTTATACTTCATGATGGTAACAGCCGGCCGGTGTGGCCGAGCGGTTGTAGGCGCTTCAGTCTGGAACCGCGCGACCGCTACGGTCGCAGGTTCGAATCCTGCCTCGGGCATGGATGTGTGTGATGGCCTTAGGTTAGTTAGGTTTAACTAGTTCTAAGTTCTAGGGGACTGATGACCTCAAATGTTAAGTCCCGTAGTGCTCAGAGCCATTTGAACCATATGATGGTGATAGCCGAAACGGCATAGTAAAAAAATAAAAGAAATATCTAGCGATCAAGACTGTTTTAGTCATACAGAGTTCATGACGGAATACGGCCTCATACAGAAAATCTATTTCTTTTATTAACATACGATGTTCAGGAGGCTACGAATCATTCAGTAAACCTGTTGTGCCATGCAAAAGACATCATCCGCAATAAAAAGGCCTTTCGGCATGTGCAAGAAGGGCAATACCATTCTCTTTTTACTAATACGCCAGACAGTGTCTACAGTCGCCCACTGTTCAACTTGTGTGTGTTTTGCTCATGTCTGGTGTTCTATGGTTCATTTTCATTTAGCTGCCTACTGCAGTATTTGTCGACTAATAATGAGCAAATGAGCTTGGAGAGAGGGAAAGAGAGCGAGAGAGATTCGTTTAATTACTGGAAGAGACGAGGAAACAAACAAATGTAGCAGGGAACTGACAGGGGAGGAAGACCTATTTGTAACGGTTCTGAAACTGTAATGGATAAGGTTTCAAGGGAGTCGGCGGAAATGATGACAGATAGACGAATCAAGGAAGTCTTTTACTGCGTACAATACATAAGAAGACGTTCTATAGGAAGGTTGGTAAATGACATTAGAATTCATGCAAGGGAAATGTTGATGCGTATAGCTGAATATTGCAGTGCATGGAAATGTTTGGGTTAAGGCTTTATCTAGCGATACTTTGCAGATGACTGGTGAGGATAAGTAACTGTAGTCGACTGATACCGGTCATGAGCAAAAGAACGCTGTACAAGTAGTACCGATTGGTGTTTGTTTATTTATGTCAAGTATCGGATGACTGATAAAACATCAGAAGTTCTTTATTAGTGGCAGGACTTTTCCTTGCGTCTCTGGTAATGCTTTCTGTATTTGCAGCAATCAAGTTTCACCGTGTTTCGGTTTCCACGTTAAACTGTAGGACTGCCATGTAACTGGCTCTGAGACACGGTGTCTGTGTCTTTGCAAGGTGATGGCAGACCACCTTAAATAGGACCTCGTCTAGTAAACCATCTTTGTGTGGGAAGTAACGTCACTGCTATTTTCCTTGATATTCCTTGCTGCACACGTCAGAACGCAGTGCAGGTCATTTCTCGCAGTTTGGGTGCGAGAACTGCTATGCTGACACGTCTCTCGAATACTGACGCGCCGGTTGACACTGGAAACCGTTCCTTGTGCCGCGAAGAAGCAGAGGGCTAATTTGCAACAAGAAACAAATTAGGTGGTTTATGCAGGATGGTCCCCTAGCGAGAGTACTTACAAAATGAAGAATACAAGACTACGGCGCTGTGGCGCCCGGGATCGTGGTGCGAGTTTATCCAGTGGAGGCACGACCGCTGTGTCGGCACACGTCGCAGAGCTACACCGCGGCGGACGCGCGACTCACACCGGCACTCCACAGAGAACACAACCGAACGGCGCGAGGCGTCGCGTCCCACTGCTGCTTCCCGGCGTCGCCGTGGCGGGGCGCGCTGGTCGCGGCCGCCTTCCCCCACCCCTCGCACCGCCCGCCAACCACGGCGGACCTCGCAGCGGGACTCCGGCGCTGCGTGCAGCGCCAGCCAGACGCCGCGCGGCGCTGAGCCCGAGCGGATGTCGCTGGCTACTGCGGGGCGTGAACTGGGGGTCTCCGCAGTTCTCAGTCACAGCGTCCGTCGTCTGAAAATCAGTATTACGAGGATAATAATCTATTTTTCGTTTCAGGTCACTGAAGACCGCGTTAAGCGACTATAAGGCATTTTTGGAAGCCTTCCTTGTTGCACAAAAACATTCTTTCTCTGGCCAACTTGCTTTCTCTTCTGCGTCCAACCGTTGTTCTGCTTTTTCTCATAGTGGAAGCCCTTAAGGGGGGTAGGACCCTCAAACGGGCCGACTTCGAAAAGGAGAGGCACCACAGTACATTTTAATTTGCACTGTCTACAATTTTACAAATAAATTCATAAAACTTTGTCAGCGTGACGAGGAAGGATTCAGGATTCACACTCATAGCAGTGGAAGTTCAAAAACGCGAAGAAATAATATTTTTTAAATGTGAAATTTCATGATTTTTTCACTTACTGTTGGCTGCATTTGTTGCTATAGGTACACTTTTCTTCATAAGTAAGAGAGATTCTTCGATGAATTTTGCACAGCTTACAAACCATACTTACAGGTGTATTAAACTCTAGAATTTATTAAATCTATGGAAAAATGAATGGGCTGTTACGTTTTAAACTTCGCGTTTAGAGAAAACTCGAATTTTATAGTTAATTATCTCAATTGTTACCACAGTTTTTAACAGATTTGGGTAAATTCTAGAGTTTCATACACCTGTAAGCATGGTTTGTATGCTTTGCAAAATTCATCGATGAATCTCTCTTATTTATGAAGAAAAGTGTACCTACAGCAACAAATACAGCCAATCCCAAGTTAAAAATCGATGAAATTTCACATGTAAAAAAAAAAAATTTGTTTTGATATGTTTTTGAACTTCCTCTGCTATGAGTGTGAATCCTCAATCCTTCCTGGTCATGCTAACAAAGTTTTATGAATTTATTTGCGAAAGTATAGACAGTGTAAATTAAAATGTCCTGTGGTGCCTCTGCTGCTCCAAGTCGGCCTGCTTCACGTCCTACCTCCCTTAAGGTTCTCAATCCCTTATCTGTTGTTTGATCTGCAGTTTGATCGGTTAGAGATGTCCTTCTGATTCAGCCAAATGATCCTATGTTCTTTCCTTACTTCCTTGAACCATCAATTGGAGACCGAAGTATGTTGTTAGAAAATTAGAAGTCTGCTTCGTTACTCGTGCTCCATCCCGACTGAGCAGATGTCTGTAGAACTTTAGCAGTCGTTTGCTTATTGATGCTGTCAGCCGTTCATTATCCACGTACGTATAGCTCGTCTCTTTCTCGCTGAGTATTCTGTCCGCCTATTACCTCAGGCCCCATTTTTCCACAAGGATCTTGAGTTCAGACTGCTAGGATTACCGCGAATTAAAAATTTACTTGAAGAAACTAGTTCCGGAAAAAAATTTGAATTTGTAAAATACCGGCCGCTGTGGCCGAGCGGTTATGGCGCTTCAGTCCAGAACCGCGCTGCTGCTGCTGTCGCAGGTTCGAATCCTGCCTCGGGCATGGATGTGTGTGATGTCCTTAGGTTAGTTAGGTCTATAAGAGGTCGACTCGTGAGACTTGTATAGCCTAAGCATGAAGGTCAGAACGCAAATGATGAATGCTATCCTCAAGTCCCATATCCCTTCCGCATTCGCAGTTCTTTTCTGTGCATCCACAAATATGAAAATTTTGTAAACCACTTCAATTCTTTCGGCTCTTGGGAGTCCAGGCATTGACGTTCGCTAACCTACAACTTCCTATCGTAATTACTGAAACGGACTTTGTGAAATATTCTGAAATCAATCCAGGAGTTGATGAGGAGCTCTTCGCGTGTAGAATTACCCGCATACGCACATATCTCATATATTCACATATATTTTATGTTTTACATATATTTGTACACATATTTTACCCGGATCTCCAGCAAATTTCGCACAGCAGTTTTGTTTTTACACAGCTCAGTGTTTACGACGTCATGTCTCCTGAATTACGTGTTGCACAATGATATAATTTTGTAGATTCATTCAGCGGCCTATGTGGATACTGTCTTCTAAATGTGGTGCCATGGAATTTGTAGCAAAGAAGTAATACATTCAAACATCATGAATGGTGCAGCAGTTTCTCACGCATCCCAGTGTTCATGACGTCATATCTCCCGAACCACGTGGCACACATCAATATATTTTCCTAGATACATTCAGCGGCAGACGTGGACACTGCCTGCGAAATATGTTGCGAATAGAGTTAGTAGTACGGAAGTAATAAACTAATAGTTCATTCCTGCTGCGGCAGTTTTACTCCATGAACATCAAAACTGCAGCAAGCGATAAACTTCTTTCCTTTCATCATTTTGTGGCTATTATCACAGAGAAAAAGTTTCGTAAATATTTGAAATCATGTGTAAAATTTGTTGCAAGTCAATAGGAGCACTCATTCTGCAATACTGAATGAATAAAATCCGGGTATTCGCGCGCCGTGGGCTACACTACTTTTCACCCCCTTCCCATCCCTTTGATAAGTGAATGATTTTCATACCCACAGAGATACTTTGCAGACAGTAAGTGTTTTGTGTACCAAGTTTTGTTGAAACTTGTTTAGTTTAAAAGGAGATGCGCAATATACATATATACACATATGCATTTTTATAATATGTTTGCGCTGCAGTCCGGAACCGCGGGACTGCTACGGTCGCAGGTTCGAATCCTGCCTCGGGCATGGGTGTGTGTGATGTCCTTCGGTTAGTTAGGTTTAAGTAGTTCTAAGTTCTAGGGGACTTATGACCTAAGATGTTGAGTCCCATAGTGCTCAGAGCCATTTTATAATATGTTTGGATTACATATGTCGTATGTGATACACAAACAACTTTTCTCTATTTGTAGTATCTGATAGCAGAAGTGACTTTAATTTTTAATTTATGTAAGATCGTCTGAAATGTTTGCCGTCTAATGGCTATGGAGAACTATACTAAATAGCACTACAGAAAAAAGTATAATATATTTCAGAATACATTCTCTCTTGTTACACAAATCTCAGGATCATGTATTACTTGGCTGCTGCAAGATATGAATTATAAATTGCTTATATGAAATTAAGTGAGAACTACATCTCATTAATTGTTACACCCATTATCTCTAATATGTCTTGGTGTCATCAGGCTCAAATACGTACGTCCAGAGTAATCAGTCCAACTGCCCTACCAATCCAATCCACGTCGTCTGTCAATAGTTCCTTGACGCACAAAAATCTGAATGTACCTTGTTTGATAATATCTAATATTCTAATATTCATTATAAAATGTTTCTTATGATGTGATCTGTTTTCTTATCCTATTTATAAATGTAGTACTGCAGCGGGACATGGCTTTGTATTCTGATCGTTAAGGCAGAATAATTTATACTCAACTGTTACATATGTGAGCATCACATAATGGTATCAACGCAACAAACACGTAAACCAAAAGCAACTCAGCACGAGCAATGCAGTCTCCACACATTCTACTTGCTGTTTCCTCTTGAGATGCTAACTAGTATTATCCACAAACGAATACAACTATTTGCGGAACGTAAGTTATGTCTGTTGGGACATGAATGGAGTATCGACTAGAGAAACACACTCTGTTTATCTGAATCCTTGATAAGCCTCATTAGATTTCTATTTACCTTAAATCTTGTCTAGTAAATTAAAGTATTTTGCTCCTTTTTTACGGTGTATAGTTCACTTATAAATAACTAGTTCTACAGGACATCAGTTTGGTCTTTCATCTGTTCTGGCGATACAGATCCACTGAATCCTTATATGTACTTGGGTTAGTGCTCTGTCATCGTGTTTGTTAAATCTCGTTTCCTTGACCTTCAACTCTACTTATACTTCTTCCTCCTGGTTCCTGTTTCTTCCTTCTAGTCGGTCATCTGGCGCCGTCCTCTCGATTTCTTATCTTAAATTTCTCAATACATCACTGTCGGGTGAATGGTAAAATAAATTTGAGATTTCACGACAAAGATCTCTAGGTACACGTGCCACCAGTCAGAATCCGTTACATGTTGTGGCTTTCCTCAAACTGATCCTGCATCAAAGAATTTCTACGTGAAGCAGAGCAGGTTGCGATTTCGGTGAGTGAAACTCTCTCTCTCTGTCTTTTTTTTGTTTTTTTTTAATTTTTTTTTTTGTAGGTTATGCCTCATGTTTACTGGAATGGTTATTTTTCTATTATCGGATACCTTTAGCCGCATCTGTTTTCGATATTAATTACGACTCGCCCCGTGTGTGTGTGTGTGTGTACACATGTAAAATGAAGAAAAATTAGAGTTTAACGTCCCGTCGACAGTGCTGTCATTAGAGACGGAGTGCAAGCTTGAATTACAAAATGATCGAGAAGAAAGTCTGCCTTCCTTTTCCAAAGGAATCATCCCGGAATTTACCTGGAGCGATTTAGGAAAATCACGCAAAACGTAGATCTGGATGGCTGGACCGGAATATGAATCACCGTCCTGCCCATTTCAAGTGCAGTGTGGTAACTACTGCGCCACCTAGCTCGGTGTATACAAATGTATGTACAGCGTACCACAGTTGAAGTCGAAGTGAAGTCGAGACGAACAAATTGATACATGTCACTAGTGGTCTATCGAGCAGGGAAAACAGTGTCAAATTAGCCTACAAAAGCCACCTAAACTGCAACGCAACCCTCTGTGCGAGATTTAGGCTAAAATCGAGCTTTAATGAACAGTTGTTAATGTAATTACAACACGTAAAATTCACAGATGTCTTTTTTCTTTTATTACCACCAGGTTAAAGTTTAAATGAATAATATTAATGACATAGACGATTAAGTCAGTGGCGTAAGAGAGCCAGAGAATATTGATAATCTCGTGTGGTCAACATATCCATATGTGGCTCTCATCAACCGATTTGAAGCTGTTTCCTGGCTTGACACACCACAAGTGTTCTGCTGTATGTCAAATTGCTTGCTTCAGCTCTCCCTACACCACTGTGGTATGTTGTAACAAGTTATCGCTTGTACAGTACGTGCACAGCGTGTAACAGGTGTAAATGCAGAATTTATATTGGTGACTGAGAACGGTTCAAAATGGTTCAAATGGCTCTGAGCACTACGGGACTTAACATCGGAGGTCATCAGTCCCCTAGAACTTAGAACTACTTAAACTTAACTAACCTAGGGACATCACATATATCCATGCCCGAGACAGGATTCGAACCTGCGCCCGTAGCGGTCGCGCGGTTCCAGACTGTAGCGCCTAGAACCGCTCGGCCACCGCGGCCGGCTGAGAACGGTGTAGTGAACTATATTACATCAGTGTTCACGTCATCTGTAGATTAATAATTATAGTTATTGTAAGTCGTGTGTTTTTCTGTTCGGTAGCTCTGGCTCTGAGTACTATGGGACTTAACATCTATGGTCATCAGTCCCCTAGAACTTAGAACTACTTAAACCTAACTAACCTAAGGACATCACACAATACCCAGCCATCACGAGGCAGAGAAAATCCCTGACCCCGCCGGGAATCGAACCCGGGAACCCGGGCGTGGGAAGCGAGAACGCTACCGCACGACCACGAGATGCGGGCTGTTCGGTAGCATCTCCAAGTATGTGCATATTTTTCCCCAGGAAGCACGTCAAGTGTTGAAGTGTGGGTACAAAACGGGTAGTCTATATCGACAGGTGTAGTGTACTTAGTGGTGTAGCTATGACCATGCAGGAAACATCAACGCGTAAAGTTAGCGATTCAACAATTGACCTATGCTCAGGGGAAAATTAATAGCCACATGCTATGTAGCTCTTATCACATATACTTGGAATACAACTCAACTTAGAAACATATGACTTTCAATAGATATAATTACTAGTTAACAAACGACGTAAATAGTCATGTCAGTCGCTAATAGAAATATCTGAACTTGTACCTGGTGCACGCTACATATATCAGCACATATTTATGTCATGTCCAGGATCTTCTCCTAGACACGTAGATTGATTTCAAACAAATTAGGCACACAAACAAGAAAATTTTTGTCTATCGCCACTGTGCGGTTTATGACCTAGCTTCAGTAGGAGCGGAGATGTGGGCAAAAATGTGATTCTTCAGCCTCTGCCTTTTAGGTGGTGCTGCATGACAGGCATGTTTGGTTGGGAAGGATAGATCAGGGGATGGACAGAGAGGGAGACATGGGTGGAGGGCGGGAGTGGGTAGAGAAAGGGGGGAAGGAGTGGGTGGGCAAAGAGAGGTAGAGAGGAGGAGGTGGATAGGGAGAGGGGACAGAAGGAGGTGTGTTGGGAGAGGGGAAAGGAGATGAGTAGAGAGAGATGGGGGAGGAGAAGATGGACAGAGGGAGTGGGGGAAGAAGGGATGAACAAGAGGAGGGGGCGGGATGAGATGACAAGCGAGGGCGCTACTGAGATGGACAGAGAGAGAGAGAGACAGGTGGGAGGAAGAGATGAACTGACAGAAAGAGGGTAGGAGAAGATGAACAGGGAGAGAAGGGGGAGGATGAGACGAACAAAGACAGAGGTTAAGGAGGAGGTGGGCAGAGAGAGGGACGAGGACGAGAGGGACAGAGAGAAGGGAGCAGAATATGGACACAGGGATGAGGAGGAAGATGTGATCAGGGAGAGGGTGTCGAAGAAAATTGACTAAGACGGGGAGGAGGTGGAGATGAAGAAACTGAGTGAGGATGACGAGATGGACATATACAGGTGGTAGATAAATTGGGTAGAAATATGGGTCGAGGAAGAGGTGGACACAGAGTGAGGGTAGAAGGCTAGATTTTCAATATATGTGTCAAACATTAATGCGAGTGAAGTTCCAGGGGAAAGGCTAGTGTGAACAGGTTGAACCAGAACTCTACCGATAAACTTTCAGTGCTGGTAGCATGGAACAAAACACAGATAATATTTATAGTCAACGAGAGCTCTGAAACGTATATCTTGAGAGCTATGAGCACTTGCTCAGTAGAAGAGATTTGTTTTTCAGTAGCCAGGACGCACAAGCGGTCATAACTCTTAAGGTATGCATTTTGGAGCCAGTGTTTACTGGACATTTTTGTTGCTATGGTCCATACTACCACCTCTGAAAGTTTGTTCACGGAGTTATGGTTCACCCTGTTACAGGGTGCCGCAGTAGGAATTGTCAGTATTCACTGATATGACAGGAACTATCATTCGAAGCAAAAATGTCTAGTAAATTTGAGCTCTAAAATAGCTATGAGCTATGAGCACTTCGCTACCGTGGAACACATCTCTTTTACATGTTCTCGTATCTAATAAGGTGAGCGTCTTTTTAGACAGTTCTCCAAATGTGGAAAGGAAGGAGCTTACAGCAGAAGAGATTTGTTTCACAGTGTCGAAGACTGTTTCCGGTGACGGTAGGCATATTTTGTAACTGTTCATGTCTGTGAGAGGCGACAGTACGTAGGTACTCTACGGAACTAGTATGCAGTGTTTGTCTATAATCCAGTCAACTGCGCCGCTTGGAAAAAGGTAGGCCGCGCTTCTAATATATTTTTTTCCGTTAAGAGACACTTATTCTTAAATTTTTCTGATTCAATATGATATCTATCGTCACCGAGAAAAGTGGAATAGAAGAACAGTTCGGGGACGAAGACTGTTCATATCACTGTGACTGTGCAACATGTCATAAAATTGCATCTATGAGGCAAACGTTTGTGGACAATAAATTCCTGAAAGGGGTTGCCCAGAGTTGTGACCTGAACCCAATAGAACACCTTTGGAATGCATGAAGAACGTGCTTTTGTAGAGGTGCCTGAAGTTATTGGTCCGACCCAATAGCTCAATGGTCAGCGTGTTCGGCTGCTATGCGGAGGTCTCTAGTTCGATTCCCGGAGTTGCCAGGGATCTGCCCTTGGTTGGAGGCCTGGGACGGTGTGCACCCAGCCTCGTGATGACGTATGAGGATGCGTCTCAAAGAAATCCGTCAACGGCCGGGAGAACTATGAGCTGATACCACTCCCCTCCGTACCCCATTCAATGACGTCATTGTCAGAGGATGACACGGCTAGCGGTCGGTCCCTATTTGGCCAGAAGGGCCAGAATCCGGAACTTTGTTTTTCTTTCGTTAAAGTTACTAATAGGTTCGACACGCCAAGCGACTAACTTTTTGTGCAGCTAGTTTACAATATAATAACTGTTCGAGAAATTAGTACTTTTAAACGAGACAGTTCATCATGCAATCCAAACCTCTCAGAAAAGAGGAAAGATTGGACACTTATTATAATGTACGCCAATATGTAGAATGTAGCAGGCATGCAGTGATGAAGAAATTTGTACGTGAGAAAACCAAAGAAATACTGAATTGCTTTAAGTGAACAGACCAATGAAAGTTTGCTTCTAATCCATACAATTATAAAAATAGATGTATGTATATGTGTATGCATATCATGTCAGTATATCTATGTTCCACATCTCGTTTTAAACCACTGGGCCCTATGACAAGTCCAAGAGAGAGAAAGAAAGAAAGAAAGAAAGAGAGAGAGAGAGAGAGAGAGAGAGAGAGACTTACGTGTATATGATAAATCCCTTCCCTTGAAAACTTCTTTCCTTCATACCTCCTCGGTGTTACCACAGTCGACGTGTTACCGATCTCATTTGTTCTAAGGCTGCATTACACGCGAGGTGCCTAGTTGCTTCCACCACCCTGAATGGAATGCACAAGTTCCGCATGATGTTCATCAACCTGCAGTCTTTTATGGTTGTTGTCCCCCGTGCAGCAAACAGTACGTAGGTCGTGAATCCATTATCTTGAGGCTGTAACAAACTATTAGCGTGAATAATTAAATTTTTAACTGGTTTGCTTAAACGGGAAGCCATTCGCTTCTTTTATCAGCAGAGTATTAGAAATTCATCTACATCTACATGACTACTCTGCAATTCACATTTAAGTGCTTGGCAGAGGGTTCGTCGAACCACAATCATACTATCTCTCTACCATTCCACTCCCGAACAGCGCGCGGGAAAAACGAACACCTAAACCTTTCTGTTCGAGCTCTGATTTCTCTTATTTTATTTTGATGATCATTCCTACCTATGTAGGTTGGGCTCAACAAAATATTTTCGCATTCGGAAGAGAAAGTTGGTGACTGAAATTTCGTAAATAGATCTCGCCGCGACGAAAAACGTCTTTGCTGTAATGACTTCCATCCCAATTCGCGTATCATATCTGGCACACTCTCTCCCCTACTACGTGATAATACAAAACGAGCTGCCCTTTTTTGCACCCTTTCGATGTCCTCCGTCAATCCCACCTGGGCCGGCCGCGGTGGTCTAGCGGTTCTGGCGCTGCAGTCCGGAGCCGCGGGACTGCTACGGTCGCGGGTTCGAATCCCGCCTCGGGCATGGGTGTGTGTGATGTCCTTAGGTTAGTTAGGTTTAAGTAGTTCTAAGTTCTAGGGGACTTATGACCTAAGATGTTGAGTCCCATAGTGCTCAGAGCCATTTGAACCATTTTTGAATCCCACCAGGTAAGGATCCCACACCGCGCAGCAATGTTCTAAGAGAGGACGAACGAGTGTAGTGTAAGCTGTCTCTTAAGTGGACTTGTTGCATCTTCTAAGTGTCCTGCCAATGAAACGCAACCTTTGGCCCGCCTTCCCCACAATATTATCTATGTGGTCTTTCCAACTGAAATTGTTCGTAATTTTAACACCCAGGTACTTAGTTGAATTGACAGCCTTGAGAATTGTACTATTTATCGAGTAATCGAATTCCAACGGATTTCTTTTGGAACTCATGTGGATCACCTCTCACTTTTCGTTATTTAGCGTCAACTGCCACCTGCCACACCATACAGCAATCTTAACATCATCTGCGAACAACCTAAGAGAACTGCTCAGATTGTCACCCAGGTCATTTATATAGATCAGGAACAGCAGAGGTCTCAGGACGCTTCCCTGGGGAACACCTGATATCACTTCAGTTTTACTCGATGATTTGCCGTCTATTACTACGAACTGCGAACTTCCTGACAGGAAGCCGCACAACTGAGACGATACCCCGTAGGCCCGCAGCTTGATTAGAAGTCGCTTGTGAGGAACGGTGTCAAAAGCTTTCCGGAAATCTAGAAATACGGAATCAACTTGAGATCCCCTGTCGATAGCGGCCATTACTTCGTGCGAATAAAGAGCGAGCTGCGTTGCACAAGAACGATGTTTTCTGAAACCATGCTGATTACGTATCAATAGATCGTTCCCTTCGAGGTGATTCATAATGTTTGAATACAGTATATGCTCCAAAACCCTACTGCAAACTGACGTTAATGATATAGGTCTGTAGTTAGATGGATTACTCCTACTACCCTTCTTAAACACTGGTGCGACCTGCGCAATTTTCCAATCTGTAGGTACAGATCTATCGGTGAGCGAGCGGTTGTATATGAGTGCTAAGTAGGGAGCTATTGTATCAGCGTAATCTGAAAGGAACCTAATCGGTATACAATCTGGACCTGAAGACTTGCCCGTATCAAGCGATTTGAGTTGCTTCGCAACCCCTAAGGTATCTACTTCTAAGAAACTCATGCTAGCAGCTGTTCGTGTTTCAAGTTCTGGAATATTCCATTCATCTTCCCTGGTGAAGGAATTTCGGAAAACTGCGTTCAATAACTCCGCTTTAGCGGCACAGTCGTCGGTAACAGTACCATCGGCACTGCGCAGCGAAGGTATTGACTGCGTCTTGCCGCTTGTGTACTTTACATACGACCAGAATTTCTTCGGATTTTCTACCAAATTTCGAGACAATGTTTCGTTGTGGAACCTATCAAAAGGCATCTCGCATTGAAGTCCGTGCCAAATTTCGCGCGTCTGTAAATTTTAGCCAATCTTCGGGATTTCGCGTTCTTCTGAACTTCGCATGCTTTTTCCGTTGCATGCTTTTTCCGTTGCAACAGAGTTCGGACCTGTTTTGTGTACTACGGGGATCAGTTCCATCTCTTACCAATTTATGAGGTATGAATCTCTCAATTGCTGTTGCTAATATATCTTTGAATTTGAGCCACATCTCGTCTACATTTGCATAGTCAGTTCGGAAGGAATGGAGATTGTCTCTTAGGAAGGCTTCTAGTGACACTTTGTCCGCTTTTTTAAATAAAATTATTTTGCGTTTGTTACTGGTGGATTTGGAAGAAACGGTATTGAGCCTAGCTACAACGACCCTTGTGATCACTAATCCCTGTATCAGTCATGATGCTCTCTATCAGTTTTGGATTGTTTGTGGCTAAGAGGTCAAGTGTGTTTTCGCAACCATTTACAATTCGCGTGGGTTCGTGGACTAACTACTCGAAATAATTTTCGGAGAAAGCATTTAGGACAATCTCGGAAGATGTTTTCTGCCTACCACCGGTTTTGAACAAGTATTTTTGCCAACATATCGAGGGAAGGTTGAAGTCCCCACCAACTATAACCGTATGAGTGGGGTATTTATTTGTTACGAGACTCAAATTTTCTCTGAACTGTTCCGCAACTATATCATCGGAGTCTGGGGGTCGGTAGAAGGAGCCAATTATTATCTTAGTTCGGCTGTTAAGTATAACCTCCACCCATACCAATTCGCACGGAGTATCTACTTCGACTTCACTACAAGATAAACCACTACTGACAGACACAAACACTCCACCACCAATTCTGCCTAATCTATCTTTCCTGAACACCGTCTGAGACTTCGTAAAAATTTCTGCAGAATTTATTTCAGGCTTTAGCCAGCTTTTTTTACCTATAACGATTTCAGCTTGTGTACTTTCTATTAGCGCTTGAAGCTCAGGGACTTTCCCAGCGCCACTACAACAATTTACAACTACAATTCCGACTGTTCCTTGATCCAAGCACGTCCTGTATTTGCCATGCACCCTTTGCACCCACCCCGTACTTTCCCGAGGGCCTTCTAACCTAAAAAACCGCCCAGTCCACGCCACACAGCCTCCGCTACCCGTGTAGCCGCCAGCTGAGTGTAGTGAACTCCTGACCTATTCAGCGGAACCCGAAACCCCACCACCCTATGGCGTAAGTCAAGGAACCTGCAGCCAACACGGTCGCAAAACCGTCTGAGCCTCTGATTCAGACCCTCCACCCGGCTCTGCACCAAAGGTCCGCAGTCGGTTCTGTCAACGATGCTGCAGATGGTGAGCTCTGCTTCATCTCGTAAGCAAGACCGGCAGCCTTCACCAAATCAGATAGCCGCTGGAATCCAGAGAGAATTTCCTCAGATCCAAAGCGACACACATTAGTGCCGACATGTCCCACCACCTGCAGCTGGCTGCACCCTGTGCTCTCCATGGCATCCGGAAGGACCCTTTCCACATCAGGAATGACTCCACCCGGAATGCACACGGAGTGCACACTGGATTTCTTCCCCTCCTTAGCCGCCATATCCCTAAGGGGCCCCATCACGCGCCTAACGTTGGAGCTCCCAACTACCAATAAGCCCACCCTCTGTGATTGCGCGGACCTTGAAGACTGAGAATCATCCTCTGAAACAGGGCAGGCAGCTGCATTTGGCTCAGCCAGAGACAGTGCCTGAAACCTGTTTGTCAGACGCACCGGGGAGGCTTTCTGATCAGCCTACGGGAATGTCTTTCGCTGCACAATTGCACAATTATAGTCCACTTTATGAATCACAAATAATTTCCATTCTTCACACTTTCACAGCGAGTAAACGGAATAATGAACTGCGGGTTTGCGTAATTATTATCAAAATAGTTCTCAATTAAATGTCCAAAAAACCAGAGATTGCTAATTAAGTTCTTAACCAGTACCGACAGCGGCAGATAACACGTCTGTCCTTTGAGATTCCCAACGGAGTTCTTACATTTACAAACCAGAGAGTGCTAATTAAATCTTAACTGACAACGACAGCGCCGGACGACATGCCTGTCCGAAACTGTCGATGGAACTCTGATCTTACATCCGAACAATCTCAGCCGCCATCCAAGTTAGTCGCGATCCGAAGATTTCCGAAGTGCTTCGTCTGCCTTTTCCTTTAGCAATTGTTTATTATTCTGCTAGTAATTAACACTTTTGAATTAATGGTATGATAGCCTGCGATTGAGAGATGCATTTATATGAAATACAAGTAACTCGCTGTTTAGTTTTTCTAATATTAATAACAGAAGTTTATCATTTCGGCGCGCCACTTCCGAACACAGAAGGACCACAATTTAGGCGGTTTCTCTTACGTTACCCGTACGTAATAAATCATCCGTCAACAGTATCTCACACTACATTACGTAATCTTCCCATTGTTGTCTTCTCAACTGCCCTAAAAAGAGGTTCTTGTAGCTAAATGTGATGGCTGTGAAGCCAGAAATATTTCAGCCGATTTCTACTAAACGTGGTGCACGTATCAATTGTTGTCAGGCAATAGTCGCTGTTGGGGTAAGAACCACTTACCCATTTTAATTCAGAAGACATTACATCATAAAAATGAGATTTATGAAAAACCGCTGCATGACACATGACGTTTAAATTTATTACTTCTGTGTTACTAATTGCATTCTCAATAAATTTCGGTGGCAATAGCCATAGACGCCGCTTAAAGCACCTACAAAAATGTATTATGGTATGACACCTAGTTCAGGAGACATAACATTATGAACACTGAGATGCGTGAAAAACTGCCGCATTGTGCAGCACGTATAAGTTATTTCTAATTCCATTCGCAACAAATGTACACTATGTGATCAAAAGTATCCGGACACCTGGTTGACATTGACTTACAAGTTGGTGGCGACTTCCATTGGTAGTGCTGGAATTTATAGAATTCAGTATGGTGTTGGCCCACATTTAGCTTTGATGACAGATTACACTCTCGCAGGCATACGTTCAATCAGGTGCTGGAAGGTTTCTTGGGGAATGGTAGCCCATTCTTCACGGAGTGCTGCACTGCGGAGAGGTATCGATGTCGGTCGGTGAGGCCTGGCACGTAGTCGGCGGTCCAAAACATACCAAAGGTGTTCTACAGGATTCAGATCAGGACTCTGTGCAGGCCAGTCCGTTACAGGAATGTTATTGTCATGTAACCACTCTGCCACAGGCCGTGCATTATGAACAGGTGCTCGATCGTGTTGAAAGAGGCAATGGCCATCTCCGAATTGCTCTTCAGCAGTGGGAAGCAAGACGTTGCTTAATACATTAATGTAGGCCTATACTGTGATAGAGACAAGCAAAACAACAAGGGGTGCAAGCCCCCTCCATGAAAAAGATGACCACTCCGTAACACCACCGCCACTGAATTTTACTGTTGGCACTACACACGCTGGCAGATGACGTTCGCCGGGCATTCGCCACACCCACACCCTGCCATCGGATCGCCACATTGTGTATCGTGATTCGTCACTCCACACAATGTTTTTCCACTGTTCAATCGTCCAATGTTTACGCTCCTTACACCTAGCAAGGCGTCGTTTGACATTTACTGGCGTGATGTGTGGCTTATGAGCAGCCGCTCGACCATGAAATCCAAGTTTTCTCACCTCCCGCCTAACTGTCATAGTACTTGCAGTGGATCCTGATGCAGTTTGGAATTCCTGAGTGATGATCTGGATAGATGTCTGCCTATTACACATTACGACCCTCTTCAACTGTCGGCGGTCTCTGTCAGTCAACAGACGAGGTCGGTCTGTACGCTTTTGTGCTGAACGTGTCTCTTCACGTTTCCACTTCACTATCGCATCGGAAAAAGTAGACCTAGGAATTTTTAGAAGTGTGGAAATCTCGCGTACAGACGTATGACACTAGTGACACCCAATCACCTGACCGAGTTCGAAGTCCGTGAATTCAGCGTAGCACCACATTCTGCTCTTTCACGATGCTTAATGGATATTGAGGTCGCTGATATGGAGTGCCTGTCAGTAGGTGGCAGCACAATGCACCTAACATGAAAAGCGTATGTTTTTGGGGGTGTCCGGATACTTTTGATCATGTAGTGTAGCAGACAATATCCACATACGTCGCTGACTCTACCCACAGATCTATATCATTGTGCGACGCATAGTTCAGGGTATATGACGTCAATTACTGAAATGCGTGAAAAACTGCCGTATCATGCATGAAGTTTTAATACTTTATTCTTTTCTAATAATACATTCCTACAGTTGACTCACCTTAAAGAAATTCCTGACACTTGTGGCGCTTTTGACAGCTTTCAACTGTGAAGCTTTCTGTGAGCTATGAAGGGGCGTTGGTATAGAGACTCCTTGTAGGCACGCGAAACAGCTGCGGCCAGTTGGCTGGACATGTAACTAGAAATATTATTCATAATCAAGTTATGAGTGGAATAAACATTAGTGAGAATCTGTGTTTTGCGTATTATTATTGTTATTTTGGATACTGTAATTGTACATTTGCACTTTAGCGTGCTTCTTTGTATGCCTGTTTCACAATTTCACAGGTATTTTCACGAATACACGGAAATGAAACTTTTTCGATGTTGCATTAGAAATACAGTTAATTTTGGTTTTCATTGCTAACAGAAAATTGGCAAAATGAATACCCGGGAAATGTGGGTTTGTCAGCTAGCATTTCAGTGTGGTTGACTGCTGCTGAAGCGTTTTTAATTGCCAGAAAAAAGTCATGTGTTTAATCGTCCGTTTCTCCTGCGGAGGACACTCGTCAATGGCACGATTTTCCCGCTCTGTTTTGTCTGACGGGACTGGACTGAGTTCGCAACCTTTTCAGTACTCTCCGTTAACTCACTATATGTTAGCTTCAGCCATAATAGGATGCCATTTACGCAAGTTGCATTGTTTATGAAACATTGGTAATTGCTTGGAGGGCACTGGTCATCCGCGCGTACTCAACTGCTAAGGTGTGAAAGGTACTAAGTGTGTGTTACTTCATTACTTCCCTACATCCAACCCAACTTCAATGTGCGTAATTTCAAGGGTATCGAAAATAATTGCAGTAAACGTGCTTTCTATCTAGAATACTTACCTTTACATTTAGGGTGTGGAATAAAGTCAAAGAACAGAGGACATAGTTAAAGAGAGATCCTGATGTATCGCTGGAATGGTGTCATGAGCTGGATGATGAAGATAATGACAGTCATACTGCTGACGCAGAAAACTAGGATTGTGTACATGAAAGCCTGTCATGATTCAGGAACAGAACAAGAAGTGCCAGAAAATGATGAATTTGAATCATGGGGAGGACTAATACAAGAAGACGAATTTGTTGTTAGCTAAATATGGAATAACTTAATGGCGGAAAAGTAAATTTCCTACCAATGTTAAAACCAGATCTTGTAGTACGGGATGGGGCAAATAAAAGTGGCTCCGACGACCAGATACTATTTGACGTGGATATATGCATATGACCACATCCCGTAACTCGCACACCACGTGCACCCCCGCCACGTGATCCACACCGGTTGTGAGTGCAGTGCGGAGTGATTCAGTACGAGTGGAGCAGTGCAAAGCGGGCGATGGTGCTCAGAGTGGAGAGGCGGGCGTTCGTTGTGGGAAGTTACATGACAACAAGATCGTCGAGACGGTGTGGTCAGTTGTTTTCTCAGAAGCTTAAAGGTGTCGAAATGCCAGAAATGACCGTCATCCAAAGCTTAGTCTGAAAATAGAGTCAGGCACGATCTGTTCTGAACAAGTAAAAAAATATTCCGAAACTTGTCCGTACGGCAGAAAATGTGGCTGCAGTTCACCACAAAGTGCTTCAGAGTTCTACCAAATCAACTCGACGCCTGTCGCAAGAGACTGCTCAAATGGTTCAAATGGTTCTGAGCACTATGGGACCTAACATCTGAGGTCATCAGTCCCCTAGACTTAGACCTACTTAAACCTAATTAACCTAAGGACATCACAACCATCCATGCCCGATGCAGGATTACAACCTGCGACCGTAGCAGCAGCGCGGTTCCAGACTGTAGCGCTTAGAACAGATCGGCCACAGCGGCCGGCGCAAGAGACTGGCATATCACTTCGATCATAAGGACGAATACGTCACCCGGACCTGCACATGCCTGTTATTCATGAATTAAAATGAGCAAATGCTCCTCAGCACCTTCAGTTTTGTGAGTGGCAATGCACTGAGATAACGATGAGTACCTTGGACATGGCCGGCCGCGGTGGCCGTGCGGTTCTGGCGCTGCAGTCCGGAACCGCGGGACTGCTACGGTCGCAGGTTCGAATCGTGCCTCGGGCATGGGTGTGTGTGATGTCCTTAGGTTAGTTAGATTTAAGTAGTTCTAAGTTCTAGGGGACTTATGACCTAAGATGTTGAGTCCCATAGTGCTCAGACCCATTTTTTGAACCTTGGACATGGTCCTGTTCTTTATGCCTGATCAAGCCTGGTCTAACCGGAGAGGCTATGTCAATTCACAGAATCACAGCTTCTGGACAGCGGAGAACCGACATAACTTCCACGAAACACCATCGCATAATCAGAAGGTTGGGGTATAGCGTGTGGTGTCTGCGACACTTACTACTACTCCCATCTCCTTTCATCAGACACTGACCTCGGCGCGTTACATTGCCAACATTTTGAAACCATTTGTGGCAGCATTAACGAAGGAAGGAAAGAGTTGCAGTTACCTCCAATAGGATGTAGCAACTGGTCATACAGCCGGCCGGAACTTGGAGTACATTTACACAATCATCACGCCTGATACAGTTGTTAGCAGAGGTCAGTCTCTCGAGTGTAAGGTGTATCGCAACAACCCCTTCAGGAACTGCAGCAGAACATTTCGGATGAGACTGCAGCAATTCTAGAAGTCCAGCTTCGATCTGCCTTCAGCAACTGGCTGACGAGGGCCCAAAAGCGCCATGATGTCAATTTCGGCATTTACTATAGTCAGGTTAGTCCTGTATTTCTTTTCCTCTGTTGTGCTTCTTTGTGCCATAGAACTCTGTACTCCGCCTGCCGCTGTAGCCGAGCGGTTCTAGGCGCTTCAGTCCGGAACCGCGCGACTGCTACGGTCGCAGTTTCGAATCCTGCCTCGGGAATGGATGTGTGTGATGTCCTTAGGTTAGTTAGGTTTAAGTAGTTCTAAGTTCTAGGGGACTGATGACCTCAGATGTTAAGTCCCATAGTGCTCAGAACCATTTTTTGAACTCTGTACTCCGGGCCCCTTTTATTTGCCCCATCGTGTATTATTATCCGTTCGCCAGGACCCAAAAATGAAAAACATATAACAGAGAAGAAATAGATTCTCTGGAGTTATTCTTGGATGAAAATATACACTCATGCTCATAAATTAAGGATAATGCCCTATACATGGTGAAACAACGCTCTGTTTGTCGGTTTGCGAGTTTAAATCACCTCGGGGTATGACCATGCGCTGAATTTGACATGCGGTCGTCGCACGGTGGCCCTGGCAGCAGTCCACATACGCAGAGATGTAGAGTACGGTGCAGCGAGTAAGTGTGCACTCATTTTTAGGCGTGGTGATGGTGACTGTATGTTGAAAATGGCTCAGATGACACATATTGATGACGTTATGAGGGTTAGAATACTAGGGCGACAGGAGGATGGTCAAACACAGCAGGTTGTAGCACGGGCCCTCCGTGTGCCACAAAGTGTGATCTCAAGATTATGGCAACGATTCCAGCAGACAGGAAAAGTGTCGAGGAGCTACAGTACGGGACGTCCACAGTATACAACAAGAAGACCGATATATGACCATCATTGCCCACAGATGGCGTGAACCAGGAAACGGATACCAACCCCTTAATGTCGTTGAAAGGGACCTGTATGGAGGTCGTGGTTTGATAGCGTGGGGTGGGATTATGATTGGTGCACGTACACCCCTGCATGTCTTTGACAGAGGAACTTTAACAGGTCAGGTGTATCGGGACATCATTTTGCACCAGTATGTACGCCTTTCCAGGGGTGCAGTGGGTCCCACCTTCCTCCTGGTCGATGATGACTCACGGCCTCATCGAGCTGCCATCGTGGAGGAGTACATTGAAACAGAAGGTATCAGGCGAATGGACTGGCCTGCTCGTTCTCCAGACATAAACTCCATCGATCACGTCTGGGATGCTCTCGGTAGACGTATCGCTGCACGTCTTCAAGCCCCTACGACACTTCAGGAGCTACGACAGGCACTGGTGCAAGAATGGGAGGCTATAGCCCAGCAGCTGCTCGACCACCTGATCAAGAGTATGACAACCCACTGTGCGGCCTGTGTACGTGTGCATGGTGATCATATCCCATACTGATGTACATGCGCAGGAAACAGAGGCGTTTTGTAGCACATTTGTTTCGGGACGGTTTTCTCAACTTATCACCAACACCGAGGACTTACAGATCTGTGTCGTGTGTGTTCCCTATGTGCCTACGCTTTGAGCGCCAGTTTTGTGTAGTGCCACGTTGTGTGGCACCACATTCTGCAGTTATCATTAACTTATTAGTATGAGTGCAGTACGCACTTTAGCAACATGTATTAACATCAATCAGGTTCATGTCACTTTTCTACGGAAAGGGGTGACTAAAGAAACAGATGTTATAGAGGTGAAAGCTTTTATTGGTTTTTAATCTATGTGTGGATCTCTGAGACATTCTAGAAAGAATTTATAGAGGTTCTGGGGTAACTCAAAGGGCAACAGACTTGGATCATGATACTTATACGTAAGTGAAAACCGATTCAGTTTGCTTTTGAGATGTCTGAAATTTGGTAGTACCTGTAGGAGGGGTGTTCCTAGGGAGATTAACAAGTTGGCTGCTATCAGAGAGGTTCTGCAGCAATTTACAAACAATTGTTATAAATAAGAGGCTCGTTCACTAAGTAACGCCCCATATTTTTTTTTAAAAGCCATTAAGATGCATAGACAAACGTCCTTGTTGGTGCTTCACATTTGATGTTTGTTCTGTGCGCCGTTCAAGTTTCGAACCGTTCTGGCAAATCGCAGAGCTGTATTACAGCGTCAAA
The DNA here is from genome assembly GCF_023898315.1 of Schistocerca nitens. NCBI lineage: Eukaryota > Metazoa > Arthropoda > Insecta > Orthoptera > Acrididae > Schistocerca > Schistocerca nitens. The sequence goes on from NC_064622.1 coordinate 303,818,807, forward strand.
ATGGCGTCTACATACGACTCACGTTACAAGCAGCGTACTGTTATTGGATTCTTGTGTGCAGAAAAAGAAACCGTGGTGAACTTTTGTGTGCAGTGTATGGCGATGCTGCAGTTGATAGAAGTACAGTTGGGTGATGGGTAAAAAAAGTTACAGCTTCAGGAAATACAGAAATAGAGCTCCATGATCAGCCATGCTCGGGACGTCCTGTCAGAGCCACTGCTCAGGCATGCTGAATCGAGCGGATGCCGTCATTAGTGCCGACCGGCTCATCACAACTCGACAATTGGCTCTACAATTGTCGGTCACGCACGATAATGCGTGCCCACACAAGTCTGAGAACCCGGGAACACATCACCAAGCTGGGTTGGACATCATTGCCTCACCCACCCTACACTCCACACCTGGCACCCTCGGACTTCCATTTCTTTGGGCCACGTAAAGATTCTCTACGAGGAACACACTCTGAAGATGACGAGAGTGTTACTCATGCAGTGTAGACATGGCTACGTCTACAGAGAATACATGATCTTCCATAACGCTGGCGTACAGCCGTAGAACGCGATGGAGGTTACGTAGAAAAAATACACTCCTGGAAATGGAAAAAAGAACACATTGACACCGGTGTGTCAGACCAACCATACTTGCTCCGGACACTGCGAGAGGGCTGTACAAGCAATGATCACACGCACGGCACAGCGGACACACCAGGAACCGCGGTGTTGGCCGTCGAATGGCGCTAGCTGCGCAGCATTTGTGCACCGCCGCCGTCAGTGTCAGCCAGTTTGCCGTGGCATACGGAGCTCCATCGCAGTCTTTAACACTGGTAGCATGCCGCGACAGCGTGGACGTGAACCGTATGTGCAGTTGACGGACTTTGAGCGAGGGCGTATAGTGGGCATGCGGGAGGCCGGGTGGACGTACCGCCGAATTGCTCAACACGTGGGGCGTGAGGTCTCCACAGTACATCGATGTTGTCGCCAGTGGTCGGCGGAAGGTGCACGTGCCCGTCGACCTGGGACCGGACCGCAGCGACGCACGGATGCACGCCAAGACCGTAGGATCCTACGCAGTGCCGTAGGGGACCGCACCGCCACTTCCCAGCAAATTAGGGACACTATTGCTCCTGGGGTATCGGCGAGGACCATTCGCAACCGTCTCCATGAAGCTGGGCTACGGTCCCGCACACCGTTAGGCCGTCTTCCGCTCACGCCCCAACATCGTGCAGCCCGCCTCCAGTGGTGTCGCGACAGGCGTGAATGGAGGGACGAATGGAGACGTGTCGTCTTCAGCGATGAGAGTCGCTTCTGCCTTGGTGCCAATGATGGTCGTATGCGTGTTTGGCGCCGTGCAGGTGAGCGCCACAATCAGGACTGCATACGACCGAGGCACACAGGGCCAACACCCGGCATCATGGTGTGGGGAGCGATCTCCTACACTGGCCGTACACCACTGGTGATCGTCGAGGGGACACTGAATAGTGCACGGTACATCCAAACCGTCATCGAACCCATCGTTCTACCATTCCTAGACCGGCAAGGGAACTTGCTGTTCCAACAGGACAATGCACGTCCGCATGTATCCCGTGCCACCCAACGTGCTCTAGAAGGTGTAAGTCAACTACCCTGGCCAGCAAGATCTCCGGATCTGTCCCCCATTGAGCATGTTTGGGACTGGATGAAGCGTCGTCTCACGCGGTCTGCACGTCCAGCACGAACGCTGGTCCAACTGAGGCGCCAGGTGGAAATGGCATGGCAAGCCGTTCCACAGGACTACATCCAGCATCTCTACGATCGTCTCCATGGGAGAATAGCAGCCTGCATTGCTGCGAAAGGTGGATATACACTGTACTAGTGCCGACATTGTGCATGCTCTGTTGCCTGTGTCTATGTGCCTGTGGTTCTGTCAGTGTGATCATGTGATGTATCTGACCCCAGGAATGTGTCAATAAAGTTTCCCCTTCCTGGGACAATGAATTCACGGTGTTCTTATTTCAATTTCCAGGAGTGTATGATATGAACAAGACATGTTGAAGTATATTGTCACCAAATTCTATTAACAACAAATATGTTCTAAGAAATACATAGTGGGGCCGAGTTCGAGTCTCGGTCCGGCAGACAGTTTTAATCTGCCAGGAAGTTTCATATCAGCGCACACTGCGCTCCAGAGTGAAAATCTCACTCTGGAAACATACCCCAGGCTGTGGCTAAGCCATGTCTCCGCAATATCCTTTCTTTCAGGAGTGCTAGTTCTGCAAGTTTCGCAGAAGAGCTTGTGTAAAGTTTGGAAGGTAGAAGACGAGGTACTGGCGGAAGTAAGGCTGTGAGGACGGGGCCTGAGTCGTGCTTGGGTTGCTTTGTTGGCAGAGCACTTGCCCGCGAAAGGCAAAGGTCCCGAGTTCGAGCCTCGGTCCGGCACACAGTTTTAATCTGCCACGAAGTTTCATAGTGGGGCATTACTTGTTGAACGACCCTCGTATCTCTCACCTATTGGATATCTTGCTGCACCTTGTATAAATGTTTTATACCAGGTGATCAAAAATGCAGTATAAATTTGAAAACTTAATAAATCACGGAATAATGTAGATAGAAAGGTACAAACTGATACACATGCTTGGAATGACATGGGGTTTTATTAGAACCAAAAAATACAAAAGTTTAAAAAAGTCCGACAAAATAGCAATAATTAACATAACAAAGCAAAGAAGATGTTCTTTACAGAAAATGCTCTATATGTCCACCATCATTCCTCAACAATAGCTGTAGCCGAGGAATAATGCTGTGAACAGCACTGTAAAGCATGTCCGGAGTTATGGTGAGGCATTGGCGTCAGATGTTGTCTTTCAGCATCCCTAGAGATGTCGGTCGATCACCATACACTTGCTACTTCAGGTAACCCGAAAGCCAATAATCGCAGGAACTGAGGACTGGGGACCTGGAAGGCCAAGCATGACGAAAGAGGCGGCTGAACACACGATCATCACCAAACGACGCGCGCAAGAGATCTTTCACGCGTCTAGCAGTTTTTTTTTTTTGTTCTAATGTCATTCAAAGCATATCTGTCAATTTTTGCCTTTCTATCTACATTATTCCGTGCTTTATTAAGTTTTCAAATTTATACTGACTTTTTGATCACCCGGTATTTATTGTTAAATAAAACACTCCTAATAGCATTCGATTGCACGGTTAAAAGTCTCCAAACACACTGTTTATGTTGTAGATGACACCTGTTATCCATGCCAGTGAGCGTATCAGGAATCATGACGCTAGTAACGGAGGGCTAGTTACAATCTTCTGTTGCAAACTGGTTCCTCAAAAAATTTTTCAGGAGAATCTGGTAAATAATGAACGTATCAATGAGACGTAGAGTGACAAACAGTGTTGCCTGTGATATTGCAATGCGTAGGATATCTCTGAGTGAATATTCCTGAGACGTGCACCGAAAATTACCAATATATTCGAAGGTTGTATTTTGACTGGAGAAAGTGTCGTTTCGCACGTATTCGAATCAGGTTTGTGGACCCCTCTTTTATCGCATAAAATTCCTGTCGGGAATGGCGTCCTTGCCGCAGGGGAAAAAGAAAAAGCAGAGAGAACAGAAGGATTGTGGCAGGATGCTGAAGGGAGTAGTGGGGTGGGGGAGTGGTAGGAGGAGGGGGAAGGAGGGAGGTGGAGCGACAGCACGCAGCAGAGCTGTGCCGCGCTGTTAATTGCAAACGAGGCTGCGATGTGGCGCTGCGCGGGACGTGTAGCTGTCGCGCGCCGTCCGCGCTGATAAATTGGCGCGGCGCATGCGCTGTCGCGAGTCCTGACAGCGGCTTGCAGAACAGGCAGCCGTAGAACACCCTCGGCGTTCCGAGAAACACTTCAGCGCTGTCATCGGTTATACAGGGAACCGTGGCTCAAATCCAAGTCAAACGTGACGCCAAGACTAACGCGGACGTGGTTTCCTGCGTGGCTACTGAGCGCCCAGAAAAGTCGTCCTCACACTCTATTGAGGCACCTAATATTGCCGTGGACGCGGATGGGAAATCCAACCGGGCGAGACAACAGCGCCCGCGTCAAGTGGGACGCGCAGGTTAACGCGATTTGCGTCTGTAGCGCTCTGCAGCGACAGCTGTCGGATCTATTTGGTTCGCAAGAGACACAAATTATTTACAAAAACAGACGCTCGTAAAACTACTGCGTAAGAAACGCACATTTCCTTCCTGTTGTTCTGCCTGTAGTATATATAAATAAAAGGCGGATACACATAAAAAGTCTCCAAACACATTGTTTTATGTTGTAGATGATACCTGTCATCCATGTGAGTGAGCGTATGAGGAATCATGATGCAAGTAACGGAGGGCTAATTACAATCTGTTGCAAACTGGTACCACAGAAAATTTCTCAGGAGAATCTGGTAAAAATGGATGTATCAATGAGACGTAGAGTGAGAAACAGAGTTGCCTGTGATATGGCAATGCGTGGAATGTCTTTGAGTGAATATTCCTGAGACACGCACGCGAAGATCAGTTTGGATTCCATAGAAATGTTGGAGCACGTGAGGCAATACTGACACTACGACTTATCTTAGAAAATAGATTAAGGAAAGGCAAACCTACGTTTCTAGCATTTGTAGACTTAGAGAAAGCTTTTGACAATGTTGACTGGAATACTCTCTGTGAGAGACAGCAAAGGACCTGGAAGAGCTGCTGAACGGAATGGACAGTGTCTTGAATGGAGGATATAAGATGAACATCAACAAAAGCAAAACTAGGATAATGGACCGTAGTCGAATTAAATCAGGTGATGCTGCGGGAATTAGACTAGAAAATGAGACGCTTAAAGTAGTAAATGAGTTTTGCTATTTGGGGAGCAAAATAACTGATGATGGTCGAAGCAGAGAGGATATAAAATGTAGACTGGCAATGGCAAGGAAAGCGTCTCTGAAGAAGAGGAATTTGTTAACATCGAGTATAGATTTAAGTGTCAGAAAGTCGTTTCTGAAAGTATTTGTATGGTGTGTAGCAATGTATGGAAGTGAAACGTGGTCGATAAATAGTTTGGACAAGAAGAGAATAGAAGCTTTCGGAATGTGGTGCTACAGAAGAATGCTGAAGATTAGATGGTAGATCACATAACTAATGAGGAGGTATTGAATAGAACTGGAGAGAAGAGAAATTTGTGGTGAAACTTGACTAGAAGAAGGGATCGGTTGGTAGGGCATATTCTAAGGCATCAAGGGATCACCAATTTAGTATTGGAGGGCAGCGCGGAGGGTAAGAATCGTAGAGGGAGACTAAGAGATCAAATCACTAAATAGATTCAGAAGGATGTAGGTTGCAGTATGTACTGGCAGATGTAGAAGCTTGCACAGGACAGAGTAGCACGGAGAGCTGCATCAGACCACTCTCTGGACTGAAGACCAAAACAACAACAACACATAAACATGTTATAAGATAAACAGGAAGGTGGCATGTCCTGTCATTAAGGATATCAGCTCATAAAACTGCAAAAAATCAGACAAACTCACTCCAAAGAGAGGCCGCACATATACAGGCTGTTTCAGAAAGAATGACGCGATTTCGAAACGCCTTATTTCTTGATAAAAACATACTAAAAACATGGCACGATTTGCAAAATGCCAAATCTTAAAGCTTTAGCTATGTTATTAGAAATGCTCTACTTGTCCAGCAGCACCACAAACAACATTGAGACGATAGCTAAATTCGTCCATAAACTTTACTCAATATATCTGATTTTACAGAAGCTATGGCGACTGTTGTTCTCTTCTTCACTTCTTATATGTCATGAGGTAAAGCGAGATGAACATACTTTCCTTCACACATCCCCACAAGAAAACATCGCGTGAGCCCATGTCTGACGGTCTTGGAGGCCAAGAATGTAGGGCAGTGTTCGGGCCCCGGCGGCCCTGTCGTGAGCTGAATTATCTGCCAATACTGGCTTTTACCACAACTTCTGGAGGACTCCGATGACTTTCCGACAGGATGGACCTCCTCCACATTGGCTCAAGTACGTACGTCAGTTTCTCAGTGACACTCTGCCACAACGCTGGATGGGGCGCATGGGACCCCCAGACTCTTCCCTGCGTTGTTGGGCTCCAAAGTCGCCAGACATGGCTCCATGCGTTGTTTCCTTGCGAGGATGTGTGAAGGAAATTGCGTTCATCTCTCTTTTACTTCGTGAAACAGAAGAACTGAAGAACAGAATAACAGCCGCCATAACTTCTGTAAAAGCAGATAAATGGTGTGGAGTTTGTGCTATCGTATTGATGTTGTTCGTGCTATAGTCTAGATGTTGCTCGTTATGCTGGACACACAGAGCATTTGTAATAGCATATCTAAAACTTCTAAATGTTTGAGTATTTTGCAACTTATTCTATGTTTGTAGCATATTCTTAGTCAATAAATATAGAGTTTTTAAATCAGGTAATTCTGTCTGAAACGCCCTGCAGTTACAGAACATAGCATATTACACGAAATATTTCTGTGAATTTAATAAGGAACACCCACAACATTTTAGAAAACGTGAAGGTGAAAAAAGAATTTGGTGACAGCAAGACGTTTTGTAAATCGGCGCGTCTACCAACTACGCTAAACTTAACTTTTACAACAGGTGATTTTGTATTTTATGTTACGATCTTTTTAATCACTTACATGTAATTAACCGACATTAAATTACAATAAATACTACCGAAAACTATACATTTCTGATGATTCTTTTATGTTCCGTTACCTTAAAACGGCGTAGTTTTAGAACATGGAAGTTGTAAAACGTAAATAACTGAATAAGAAAATTCTTTAACTGTCATTTTAGGGGACGGGCATGTAGTATCTGACCCTGTAGCTTTCCTTAGTCTATGAGCTATATCCAAACACTTTAATCAAAAAAAGTGCAAATGTGTGTGAAATCTTATGGGACTTAACTGCTAAGGTCATCAGTCCCGAAGCTGAGCGGTCTACTGCCTATCGAATCTCTGGAACAGTTCTGAAGCGAATGGCACGAAGCCAAAACTGAAACGCCAATCCAACGAATGGCGTCATTATGGGTCACCGCGAAAGCCGAAAGTGTGTCAGAGCCCCAGTATGGTGAAAGCTATGGAGATTCTCGTGTACGGCTTTGATGGTGTTATCCTAACCCATTACGTTCCACCACGGCAGACCGTCAACGCACAGTATCACTGTTCGTTTTTTGAGCATCACCTGCGACAAGCTTTGCGAAAGAAGCGGCGAAAATTTCTGCGCAACCCACCCCTCATTTTGCACGACAGTGCGGGCCCATACAGCGCAAGCTGTGGCTGCTGTGTTCCGTCGATGGGACTGGGAAGTACTGTACCATCCACCATACTCTCCAGACTCAAGTTCTTGTGATTTTGATTTGATTCAGAAGACGAAGGAACTACTTCGTGGCATTCGCTTCAGAACTGCCCCAGAGATTCGACAGGCAGTAGACCGCTCAATTCGCACCATGAACAGAACAGGCTCTGCTAACGGTATATTATGCCTTCAACATCGCTGGCAACGGGTTCTACACAACGGTGGTGACTACTTTGAAGGACAGTAACAGGTCCAAACATGCAACTCTTTTGTATCGGTTGTGAATAAATAGTTGCCACTGTTTAAGTTCCAACCCTCGTATATGGAAAAAATCGCAACACCAAGAAAGAGTTCTGTGACATAAAAGAAAGTTAGTAGCCGTGTTTCTACATTCTCTGCTCACATTTCGCGCCACTCTCGATCAAAATGGCTCAAATGGCTCTGAGCACTATGGGACTTACCATCTGAGGTCATCAGTCCCCTAGAACTTAGAACTACTTAAACCTAACTAAGCTACGTACATCACACCCGAACGGTTCTAGGCGCTTCAATCTGGAACCGCGCGACCGCTACGGTCGCAGGTTCGAATCCTGCCTCGGGCATGGATGTGTGTGATGTCCTTAGGTTAGTTAGGTTTAAGTAGTTCCAAGTTCTAGGGGACTGTTGAACTCAGATGTTAAGTCCCATAGTGCTCAGAGCCATTTGAACCTTTTTGACATCATACAGATCCATGTCCGAGGCAGGATTCGAACCTGCGACCGCAGCAGTCGTGAGGTACCGGACTGAAGCGCCTAGAACCGCTCGGCCATCACGGCTGGCGCCACTCTCGTACGAGTGCCTCTAGTACCATGACTATGAGGATGCAAATCAGGTTTGCTTTAAATACACGCGCTAACGGTCGTGAGCGTTAGTTTCTTTTGAGACTGGACGTGGTGAGTTGATGCTAATCAAGAATACCTTTAAGGCTACACTGATGCCATTGTCAAAATCTCACTGAGTTTGAACGAGCTCGTGTTATAGGACCACGAGAAGTTAGATCTTCCTTTCCCAATATTGCAGAAAGACATGGGAGGAATGCAGCCACTATACCTGATTGCTGGCAATGGTGGTCACGAGAATGTTGCAAAAAGACAGGGCTACAGGCGGCCACGTGGCATTACCGAGAGGGAAGACCATCATATTGGGCGTGTGGCTCTGGAGTGTCGCACTGCAACTGCAGGAGCAATCTGAGCAGTAGTTGGCACCATACTCACACAAGGACAAATCGGTTACTTCAAGAGCAAAAACCAAACCTCCATCATTTGGACTTCATTAGTGTCAAGCGAGAACTGTTAGAGGGCCGGGTAGATGTCTGTTGTGTTTTATGACTACAATCAGTTCTGCCACGGTGCCATTTATGGCCGTGTGTTGGTTAGACTGAGGTCAATTGAGGGCCTTCATCTAACCAGTCTGCAAGTCAGGCACACTTGACCTACACCTGGAGTTGTGGCGTGGTGTGTGATTTCTTATGTCAGCAGCGGATCTCTGTTGGTTATGCCTTACACCCTGACTGCAAATATGTACGTCAGTCTGGTGATTCGACCTGTTGTGCTGCCATTCATGAACAGCATTCCATGGGATGATTTCGAGCAGGATAACGCTAGCGCAAGTACTGATGTTGTAACACAAGTGCTCAACAGAGTATCGATATGTTGCTTTGCACTGTTGTGTCACCAGATCTGGCTCCAATCGAGCACGTGTGAGACATCATCTCATAGCAACCCGAGTGCCATTCACAAACTACATTAGCCGTCCCTGTACTGACCGACCAAGTCCAACGGCCGTGGAACTCTACTGTACAAACTGACATCCAGCATCTGTACAACACAATGCATGGATCCAGAATGAGATTTTCACTCTGCTGCGGAATGTGCACTGATATGAAACTACTTAATCTTAAAACTGTGTGTCGGAACGAGACTCGAAGTCGGGACCTTTGCTGTTCGCGGGCAAGTGCTCTACCATCTAAGCTACCCAAGCACAACTCACGACCCGTCCACACAGTTTCAATTCTGCCAGTACCTCGTCTCCCACCTTCCGAACTTCACAGAAGCTCTTCTGCGAACGTTGCAGAACTAGCACTCCTGGAAGAAAGGATATTGCGGGAACATGGCTTAGCCACAGCCTGTTGGATGTTTCCAGAATGAGACTTTCTCTCTGCAGCGGAGTGTGCGCTGATATGAAACTTTCTGGCAAATTAAAACTGTGTGCCAGACCGAGACTCGAACGCGGGACATTTGCCTTTCGCGGGCAAGTGCTCTATCAGTTTGGAAGGAAAGGAGACGAGGTAATGGCAGGATTGAAGCTGTGAGGAGGGGTCGCGAGTCGTGCTTGGATAGCTCAGATGGTAGAGCACTTGCCCGCGAAAGGCAAAGTTCGCGAGTTCGAGTCTCGGTCCTGCACACAGTTTTAATCTGCCAGGAAATTACAATCCATGGATGTTTGCTTTCAACAGCCTGTCGGTTAGACCAGTTATTAAAGTACCAGCATTTTACATTTGCAATGGCTTATTTCGTGCTTACATTAAGCTGTGATCCTGCAATGTTAATCACTTGAATATGTCACCTAGACAAATGTATTCTCGAAATACTCTACATTAATTAATTTTTGGAAATGTGATTTTTTACCCTCCGACGGAGGCTCATCGTCACCTCGACATATCTTCACAGCCCCAAACCAGTAGTTATAAATACTTGGGTTTCCAAGCCTTTGAATTCAATCTTTACGTTGCAGTACACCAGCTATGAGGTGGAGCTTGTGATGCGCTGCTGCCGTTCGCCGAGATGACGTCCAGCTTCGAGTATGCTAATTATCTGTCCAACCAGACGCAAATGCTGTGAACTGCCGACCAGGCAACCACTGAAGTCTTCTCCTGCAAGACTTCTCCCTACTGCATGCTGAGCCGAACTCACGGTGCTTGACACACTGGACACCTGTCGCATTATTCAGGATGCATGCTAATTGTTGCTGCACTTAAATGATGACTAACTGACAACCTCAGCTGCCGACAGGTTGTTATACCTCGATGTGGACAGCTGAAAATGTGTGCCCCGACCGGAACCCGAACCCGGGACCTCCTGCTTACATGGCAGACAATCTATCCATCTGAGCCACCGAGGACACAGATGAATAGCGCGACTGCAGGGACTTATCCCTAGCACGCTTCCCGTGAGACTCACATTCCCAACTGTTCACAATTCTACATATGTATTGTACCTTATAGACATTTGCCCACCCACTCGTTACTCGCGCAAGCTTTGGCGAATCCCGTAAGAGTTTGGGCAACCTGTGCGCATTCGCACAGACGAAGGTCAATGGCTGGGTAGCCTTTAACTATATATACGAAGACAGTAACTAGTTCTCGAAAGAACAGTTACTGTTGATGACCGTGCAGCTTTTCCCTGGAATAAATGATGACTAACTGACAATCTCAGCTGCCGACAGGTGTTGTTGTTATACCTCGATGTGCACGGTCATCAACAGTAACTGTTCTTTCGAGAACTAGTTACTGTCTTCGTATATATAGTTAAAGGCTACCCAGCCATTGACCTTCGTCTGTGCGAATGCGCACAGGTTGCCCAAACTCTTACGGGATTCGCCAAAGCTTGCGCGAGTAACGAGTGGGTGAGCAAATGTCTATAAGGTACAATACATATGTAGAATTGTGAACAGTTGGGAATGTGAGTCTCACGGGAAGCGTGCTAGGGATAAGTCCCTGCAGTCGCGCTATTCATCTGTGTCCTCGGTGGCTCAGATGGATAGAGCGTCTGCCATGTAAGCAGGAGGTCCCGGGTTCGGGTTCCGGTCGGGGCACACATTTTCAGCTGTCCACATCGAGGTATAACAACAACACCTGTCGGCAGCTGAGGTTGTCAGTTAGTTATCATTTATTCCAGGGAAAAGCTGCACGGTCATCAACAGTAACCGTTCTTTCGAGAACTAGTTACTGTCTTCGTATATATGTTGCTGCACTTGACTGGTAACTGTAAGCAGTCGTCGACAAACCGTCCTTCTTTGGTGCAAAGGCTTTGCTGTGGATCATCTCTACACTATGTACAGCTGTTCACAGATTGGCAGAGCACAAGGCTTTCGAGGCCGACGAGAGTGCTCTGGTAATTCGCAGTGTCCATTCTGGTCAGCCTCACCTGTCGGACGGGCTGCGCCGTTCGCGTCTGAGGCTTGCCACCAGCATGCACAACACCTTGATTACCTGAGCCGCATTCCAAGGGCGACGGCTGCATGAATTCGCTGAGACAACACAGAAACTAACGAGGACGCGACGCTGCACTGCCGCTGACCTGGGTACTTACACAGAAGGGAATATGTATGGCTGTATATGTTAATGAATAAATGTTGTGTGCCGACTGGTCTGCTCCACTGCACTCTACACTCCATCGTCTCACAACCGTGGAAGTCTCAACCCAGGCCACTACAGTTCCAGTCACTACACATTTAAGGAATATCTTCAAAATGTAGCCCACCTAATGTCTCCAACGGCCTTGCCACAGTGGATACACCGGTTCCCGTCAGATAACTGAAGTTAAGCACTGTCGGGCGTGGCCGGCGCTTGGATGGGTGACCATCCAGCCGCCATGCTCTGTTGCCATTTTTCGGGGTACACTCAGCCTCGTGATGCCACTTGAGGAGCTACTCGACCGAATAGTAGCGGCTCCGGTCAAAGAAAACCATCATAACGACCGGGAGAGCGGTGTGCTGACCACACGCCCCTCCTATCCGCATCCTCACCTGAGGATGAGACGGCGGTCTGATGGCCCCGATGGGCCCCTTGTGGCCTGAAGACGGAGTGCTTAATGTCTGCATTACAATAAAGAAAGAGTTAATTTTAACAAAATTTAAATTGTGAAAATATGGACAAATTACATTTCAGTTCAAGGACCTGGAACATACATCTGTAATGAGCTTAAAACGTATAAAAGGCATTAAAGTAATAAATAGCAAAGCCTTTTATACGTCCAAGCGGTTAAAGGCGCTACAGTCTGGAACCGCGCGGCCGCTACGGTAGCAGGTTCGAATCCTGCCTCGGGCATGGATGTGTGTGATGTCCTTAGGTTAGTTAGGTTTAAGTAGTTCTAAGTTCTAGGGGACTGATGACCTTATAAGTTAAGTCCCATAGTGCTCAGAGCCATTTGAACCATTTTTTTTATACGTCATAAGCTAATTACAGACTTCAACTATTGTATCCCCCTTCATTTTCGCTGTTCAATTAATTATTGAAAACTAGTGTACGTCGACATTAGCGACATCTGGTGAACTTACAACACAAACATCATGTGGCTACTATACGGCAGCTTGTTTTGAACAGTAGTGCTACTGACAACATGACTCGTGCGTATGATGTTACTTATATATACTTGATGATGCTGATGCTGATTCTGCATTTAACATTCGACGATGCCACTATGACTGCAGTACATTAGGACTTTGTTTTTAAAAAACAGGTTTGCCTCTTCATACTCAAAGTTCACAAAGGCATGTATTTGTCAGTAGTACTTTTCATTATGACCTATTTATTATTTTTATGCTGTAGACAATCTGCGAGTGTATTTATGTTTTTCCCCATTTTTGCTGCAGATCTGATGATGGTCATTATAGGCCGAAACCAGTAATCTGTTAACAAAACGTTTTTGACCATAGACGTAAATTAAAATAAATTTATTGTATATATGGGTCACTGTTTTATTCGCGACAATGTTGCAGCTTCTGTAACGAAGTTATTACAATGTTCCTTAAATGTGCCAATATTCTGGTTGACCATATTACCTAAAACTTCAGAATCTTAGTCGATGTTTTATTTGTTAAGGCTATCATGGCCACTTGTTGACAAACTGCCTATTGGCTTCTGTCTCGGGTTCTTCCGTCGACGTTCATCTAATGATTTTTCTGACGTTTCGCCAGCACGAGTGGCTGGCATTGTCAAAGCTTCACCCTCCATTTCCGGTGGTAAACTGGAGCCGAGCTCGCGGCCGCAGACTATATGTACCTGGCGCGCCAGCGTCCGAGGGCTTCTCCGCGGTCATTTCCGGTGCGGTTCTCCTCTTGCTACCTGCGACGGTCGTTCGCTGCAGTACGGGAAGCCAGGATCCGTTTATCTTAAGGCTTTCCTCTTTCTTGTTGAAACTGTTCGCGTGTTTTTGTATTTCTACAGCTTCTCTAAACAAGCGCGTGTGATAGTGCTTCTCTACAGCTAGAACTTCCGTGTCGGCGAATTTTATTACGTGGTCGGTCTCATTCAGTGCGCGTAAAGACGATTTTCAAACCGACAAGGAAGATCAAAGAGTGTCTTAGATCGGCGAAGGAGAAAAGAGACCCACTTGCAATGTCGGGAATATACCGTATGCCATGCACATGCGGGAAAAGTTTATGTCGGAATGACTGGACGATCCATTAACACCAGGATCAAAGAGCATAAGCGACATTGCAGGTTGGGGCAGGTGGAGAAATCGGCCGTGGCAGAGCACGCACTGAATGAGACCGACCACGTAATAAAATTCGCCGACACCGAAGTTCCAGCTGTAGAGAAGCACTATCACACGCCCTTGTTTAGAGAAGCTGTAGAAATACAAAAACACGCGAACAGTTTCAACAAGAAAGAGGAAAGCCTTAAGGTAAACGGATCCTGGCTTCCCGTACTGCAGCGAACGACCGTCGCAGGTAGCAAGAGGAGAACCGCACCGGAAATGACCGCGGAGAAGCCCTCGGACGTTGGCGCGCCAGGTACATATAGTCTGCGGCCGCGAGCTCGGCTCCAGTTCACCACCGGCAATGGAGGGTGAAGCTTTGACAATGCCAGCCACTCGTGCTAGCGAAACGTCAGAAAAATCATTAGATGAACGTCGGCCGAAGAACCCGAGACAGAAGCCAATAGGCAGTTTGATGTTTTATTTGTTGAAATGCGTAGATTTTGTAACCAAACGAGTTCTTTCAATATTCGTGGTAGTCCTTTGTGATAGTAAATTAACTACTGTCTTTGAGAACTACATCAGGAAGAGTAATCGCGCTTAACGCAAGATCGAAATTCTTGATATTTTTTGAGTTATGAGGCAGAAGAAGTTGTGCTTCGTGTTGATTCCATACACACGTGTACAGCATTAGGGACCATACTGAGTGAATTTCAATTATTAATCACTTTTTCTGTTTTCTAGTCTGTGTGTAAAGCTCAAATTCTTTTGCAATTTTGTGTTGAAATACACGCCTTCTTTCTTTGTCATTTTCCACTCACGATCAACCAAGTATCGCTCGGCCACCCCATCGGCCCCTGTTGTATCATTAATTAAATAGAGGAAATTACAAGCCTATTTATCATCCAATCATAAGGATAATAAGGATAATGTGTTTCACATAATTATGAGATACTTGGTTTTTCGTTGTTCACTTGTGATTAGCCACGTCTGTTTCAGACACTCCGTAAGCCTCTGTGATGTTACTAAATGAATGGAGCTGCTCTTTGAGAGTCTGTTCGTTATCGATACATAGGGTAAATTTAGCCAAATTACAGGGTTCTTGGGGTGATGAAATACCTTCATGAATCATTGTATATCTTTCTAGTGAATACAGTTCATGTTTCTATAGAGCACATTGTAGTGCGGTAGACTTCTGAAATACTATAAGAGACATATTTTGGGCGTATCCTGTTGGTTATATGCACAAATGACTGATATTCTCTTATGTGCTGAAACAAAGAGCCCATCCTGACTCAATTAATGCATGTGATACTCTTGACGAACATGCATTGATGTACATCCCTCTTTTCTAGCGTGAACCATTAGAGGCTATCTATGTTAGACCATGGTACAGTAAATTCTGTTTGGTGTTGGTCGTAATTAAAAGAAATTGTAAGTGGGCTATCCGTGGTTACTTTGAAGCCTGTCAGCCTGAAATTGGATTATTTATCTTCTTTTCGTAATTAGAATATCCTTTTCTTCTCCTCTTCCCCTTTTTTATGTGTGAATTTGTGTGAAGCCCATCGAAGAGCGTAATCAGATTGTAACGTAGTAGTTCACATGTTCCGACACACGAGGTAAGAGGTTAAATTAATTAATTTATCATTACATATCTCCCAGACGCGTTGCTTTATACATAGCGGACACAGCTATGACATAACTCTTATCACCGGTGAGTGTTTTACATAATCAGTTGCCGCTATCAGTAGCCAATAGCCGTAGCCACGCGATCGGTAATTTATAACAGTAAACAGTGGGAGCCCAGTATCCAGAAACCAAAGTAGTAGTGGCGACTTTGAAGACATAACCCACGCTCATGACGACAGAGTTCAAATGGTTCAAATGGCTCTGAGCACTATGGGACTCAACTTCTGAGGTCATTAGTCCCCTAGAACTTAGAACTAGTTAAACCTAACTAACCTAAGGACATCACAAACATCCATGCCCGAGGCAGGATTCGAACCTGCGACCGTAGCGGTCTCGCGGTTCCAGACTGCAGCGCCTTTAACCGCACGGCCACTTCGGCCGGCGACGACAGAGGGAAGTAGTAATTCTTCAAATATGGAAGGCACACTTTCCACAGCTATCCGTAACAAGTCGAATCGGACCTTAGTCCTCAGTGAGCAACAGCAGCTACGATGCAGAACAGCAGACAAACATTGAGAGGTTGTGTGTGTGCGTGTGGGGGAGGGGGGGGGGCGGCTAAATGAGCTCGGCATCCCGTTACAAGCCCTCTTGCTGGGCACCAGCGTCCCTGTCTCTATGAAATAGCAAGCAGAGAGGTTAAATGAGCAGCAGATATCGATTGTAATGGAAGCACAGTTCAGATGAACAACGAACACCGAAATGAGTTGGTGGGAAGCCATTTCACCCTAATGTACCAGGTACAAAGAGCTTATGTCTAAGAAAAATAGATACTTGACGGAAAACTGTGTCAGAGAGAAGCGTCTAAAATTAAATAATTTACAATTGTCAAATAGGAAACCGAAGTCTGGGAAGGCGCAGCAATTAAAGTTTGCTAAATTGCAGCAGAAGTGAGTTGCTTGGGAAGAACTGGGAAGCGGAGGATTTGTGCTAAAATGCGATCAGTCTGACATAATTTGCAAAATTACGTCAATAATTACAGTTTTTGTAAAGGAACTCGAAAGCATATGGGGTAAACGAAGAATTGTGTTCCTTACTTTTTATCGAATGGCATTTAAATTCTATAAATTGTAAAATAAATGTATAAAATAACGTTTTTCTTTAATTTCCTACTGAAATAACTGGAAAGAAGACCGTAATTACAAGCTACCGTAATAAATGTGAGCTGGACCATAGTTAGGAACATCGCCATCTAACAATGGTCCGATTTAGTAGCTAATATTTGCATTGATAATAACTGAAAATTGAAAAAATAGTAATGTTTCTTTCACTTAAATGAATTCTATAAAGAAGAAGTAATTTGAATATCATATGTGCATATACATCTACATGGATGCTCTAGGAATCACACTTAAGTGCCTGGCCAAGGTTTCATGGAACCACTTTCACAATAATTCTCTATTATTCCACATGCTCTACAGACAAAATAAGAAAAAAGTAACTGCGGAAATTGGACCCTATTTATAGGAAATTACGGAACCAGAATGTGATTTCTTCCATATGCACCTGCCCTGCCTCTTCATTGAAATCAAAAAAGTAATAAACCGTAACATAAATTTTCATTTGCAGTAATACCACAGGCAAAGGATAAAGAAACTTTACATCAGCGCCTTTGTAATCTCACCAAAATATGAGCATTTATCGTCTCCAGACCTAAAGCGGCGAAACTGCACTTGAAAAACAATTGCGTAAAGTCAAAAGACAATGAAATTAAATTTTACCTTCCCATTCAAGATGACAACGAGCAAAACTATACACGATACTACCTGGATGTAGATCTCTATTCTCAGAGCACGGAACTTCGACAAGTTTGCAGTTTATTGTCATCTGCGTAATCCGCCATGGTGTAATTAGGGAAAAATATTTCTACTAGGCTGATGTTGGAGCAGAATCGGAAAGTATTTTCGTGTTGCGTTCTCCTGACATTTCGTGACAGCCGTGTTGTAATTAGGCAAGAAACGAAATGAGAGCACCTTTGGCCGACACATTCAGACAGCTAGAGTTCGACATCCAGATGTTATAGAGATCACTGACGATACCAGAGATTCTTAATTCCCCCCCCCCCCGCCCTCCTCCCCCGCTACATCTCTGGTGTATCAACACCAGAGAAATTATTTAATTCCCCCTAAAACACCTCATTTTTAAATATTTTTTTAATTGAGACGCTATACTGGACTACGGGTAATGCATCTGCTTATGTTACACAATCGCAGAAGCAAAACTTAATGAGCCTGATATATAATAAAATTAATAACAAATAAAGTAATGTTAGAAGCGCTAACTATACAGTGAGGGAGAGCATGCTACAATAAATACTCGTAGTTAAACTACATTATCGGACTTTAGAATCAGGGTTATGACACCAAGTGTTATAAAAACAATAATTACAGAACATTGTCACTTACAGGTATAAGGGTGTACTGAACTAAGACAGTGACAGTTCATGCGTGATTGGTCAGAGATAAACCTGGAAGGAAGGATTTGCTCTATGTGTAATATGTTTTAACCACGAAAGTGACATTGAGCGATATACTCGTAGGAAGACAAGGAAAGATTTGTTTCTTTATTACTTGTACTGTACAAGATTCACAGGGGGCACTATCCTCACTGCTCTACCACACAAATAACTAGTGGTTACAATAACATTTGTGTGACGTAAAGTACTGTGATTGTAACCCAAGTACATGCATTTAGAGGGCATACTCTGTAAGTTTTCCTTTGATTCTGACGATTAAAGAACCAATGGTTCTCTCTATTTTGTATTTTAATTATTTCATATCTGATATGTATTGCAGACACTTGAGAAAGACCCAGGATCATAAGCAGCCATTCATGGCATGAACCTATTCCGTTTTATTTTTGGTTCTAACTTTTAATTTTGTTTTTCGGTTTTATTTTTGTCAGTTTGAATATTTAACAATGTTACCTAAAACTTGTAATACTGTGCTAAATGCACGTGGAACAGTAATCGAAATGAAGAATATTTTAAAACTCATTGCTATGTTTAAAGAAATATTAAAACAACCAACGGAGTAAGGTCCTGTAACTGTGCATGAAGATGTTTTGCAGTTGCCTCTCTGAAAGAGATGTTTTCAGGTTTGCGAAAATTAACATTAATTCACTCGAAATCACGTCATATATCAAATAGCTCTAGTTTAGCTTGCATTAAATTCCATATCAAAACCAATTAGTGTTTCAGATGCTTGACGGATGTGTTATTCTTGGTATCGATTATTTAATGTAAAGAGGAGATTATTATGTGACTTCAGTTCGAAACGATTTGGGTTACGTATTTGATAGAAAAATAAGCCCAAGTTTCTTTATAAGCAACAGTCTGTGCCGAATGGTGGCTCAAAATCGGACCTTTACAGCTGAGCAATCCGATTAGGCATCACTGTCCTACGCAGAAATTCATTTCACCAACACCTCTTCCCCAGCTTTCCAAATATCAGAAAGCTTCGACACGGTTTACAGCGCATCGCAAAATATCATAGTGTCAAAGTGTCATAGTGATCAATTCAAATAGTGGCCCTGTTGTTTAATTCAAATACAAGTTCTTTGTGGGTGTCGGTATACCGGAAAAGCAGATACATGTTCTAAACGCCGCTCTTTTTCTTTGCAATAACTTCATGTTTTTGTTCGTAAAGTAACTGTTATATGCCTAGTAGCTGACTTGAAAATTTTAGTACATCCTGAATGTGAAAGAATATTCCCCCAACAGCAGTAAACACTATTGTTCTGAAAATAGTGAAAAATCTCCTGCACATCTGCTTACTTAAGATTTTAAATTCGTACCAGTATTGATACCTGATTAATTGGAGAAAATATTTCAATTTCGTTTCATCTCTTAAATCAAATTATTCTCACACTTTATTATACTCTAAGCAGTGGTTGCCGTGAAATACTGAGCCGTTGCGGAGAGATATGAGAAAGAGTTGTTCCGGTAGCACCCTACAATTCACGCGACTTTGTCATTCCGCTGAACACGGCTCTATGGATGATGAAAGACGAACGGAAACATCCCAACGGAATATTTTATCCACTTCTCCCGGAACAGCCTTAATCATGCAGTTAATATAAAGCTCACGGACTTCCGCCGTCCTTGGATAAGCGTCTCAGCTGACCTGTTCCCTTCTCTACCGTATATTCGAGCCACCTTTTTCTCATTCATAAGTAAACGCTCGTCTCCTTGTAAGTACTACCTTCCCTCTCTGTTTCCGTACCAATCAATTCCCGTAATTACACACAGTTCAAGGAAAACATTAGAAATTTAGTGGTCCAAAAGAATCTCCGGTACTATTTAGGGCTCAGGAAATGTATCTTCTGCACCTCCATAATGTTATGTGCCGTGTCATCTTCGCTGACTAACATCTCTGCTTTGCATTCATTTTTTGCATTCATTGACGCGTGACGTTAGTATATTTTTACCTCTCCTCAGTTAACAACAAAATCAAAATATTCAATAATTAGAGCAAGTTGTGAAAAAAATTATAAGCCCGTTTCCTAATAAATTCTATAAAGCAAGCGCTTTTGAAATTGTAAAATATGCAGAAACAATGTGTGGATATTTTCAGAGTAAACAATAAAAAATGATAATCCCTTCTATCGCACTGCCTCATTTGTGTTGCCAGATGTGACCCTGAGGGCTTGGTTTCCTAATGACCGTATGTGATATCTGTAAGGTTTGGAAAGCGGTTCACAAAGCCAAATGAGGAACAGCTCGAGTGAAACAGCCAAGCAAGAAAACTGTAGAGGAAAACAGAGTTTTGAATACATCCAACAAGTAATTGCAATGCGGGGTGCAGGTGCTACCCTGAGATGAAGAGGTTGGCACAAGAGAAAAGAGGAGTAAACAAATCGTGAGACTGATGGAAAATACAGCGTCACACCGTATAATGTACCTACCAGTTAAAGTACAGCGAACCACAGGTCCATGTTTGGGAAGATACTTGTTGTGTGTCATACGAAGACGCAAAAGTACGAAGTACAAGGTGTCTACAAATTATCTTTACAACTTAAGACCTTAATAACTTTAAGGCATACTAGATATTAACAAATGATTTTCAACATGTGATCAGATAAATCATTAAGATTTTCCTTTTACTTTCTAGGTGACGCAATTGTGAAGCAAATTTGAATTTGAAAACCTAATAAACTGTAGACGCCGTAGGAGAAAGCTCAGTGTGTAGCCTGGTTCTTACAGACGGTGTCTTACACGCAAATGCCACAAAACTTTAGAACACGATATGGAAGGTAAGCACTGTCTGGACCAACTATTGGGGCTTGCCATACATCATTTGTGGAAACAGGATCGTTCTACATAAAAAAAGGGGCGGGTCACCTGTCCGTTTGATACGCCAATGTGGACCAGCTAAAAAAGGCATTTGCTAGGGGTCGGTCAGAATCGGTGCCTATGCCGTTCAGAGAGCTGTGAAGGGTAACCAACAGTGCACAATGTCTTGCATAAGAGGTTCAGGCTATGTTAACACTATATGCAGCTGCTTTGGGCATCCCTTCTACTGCATTGCCTTATCCGTGTTACCAGTTGTGACTGTTATTTAAAGTAATGTCTATCTTACCTGGCAACTGATCCTGAGGGCTTGGGTTCCCGATTACCGCCTTAGAGATCTGAGATCTTCTCAGTTCACGTATAATAAATTTTCTTGATACTGAGAAGCTTACGCCCGCGAATCATCACGGTTTTAGGACGCATTGCTCGTGCGAAACTCAGTTTGCCCTTATTTAAAAAAAATCTTTATTTACTATCAACAATAATATTTATACATCACAACCCACCTCCTTATATGATTAGTAGGTCTTACTATCTACTGTTAGTTACAATTAGCAGCTAATTACAATATACATTAGGTTGTGAGCTACAGCTATAATCTAGTTTCAATGGGCAGCTATATGCAGCTATTTATTTTAACTCCTAAGATTTTTAAACTAAACCTACGTTCTACTTCCTGCAGCGTCACAGATGTGTCAGCAATGTACAAACCTACTTTATTGCCTTGCCCATCGAGCTAATCCCGATGAGCGTGCCCCTGACACTGGGCAGGCCAGGATGTTAATCGCTGCAGGTTCCTAAATCTAGATTTCTAGTCTAATTCCTACTAACTAGTTCTAAGCTAAGTCATCTCCGGTGTATTGTCAAATCCAGGTTATTCTTATTCCCCACTCCCCCTAGTCCCGTACGTGGCGGATTCCAGACTAAAGGGTCGGCCTATCCACGCACAGGCGGTATGGGAGTAGGGCACGTATTTGTCGTAATCTGTGCTATTTAATTTTGTTCCGTCATGTATTCTCTCAACACTTTCTGTGATACCTCGTTGGCAAGTCTATTCAGTGTTTGGAAGGTGTCTTCCCGTCTTATCAGGTGGTATGTGTCATGGTCGGGTAGTTGGTCACGTAGTGTAGAAGCAACACCATTGAAGAGGGGGCACTCGTAAATCACATGATCGGGAGTGCCCTCCGGTTCACCACATTCACACGCGGGTGTGGCCCTTTTCCCGAACCGACATAAGTATGCCGGGTAAGGTCCATGTCCAGTGAGAAAATGGATTTGGTGGGTTCAAAGTACTTCATTTTAATTCGTTCCCTAATGCTTGGTATCAACTCATGTGTCCTGCGCCCTGATTCATCCGCATCCCACAGTTCTTGCCATAATTGTACTCCCCTTTGCCGAATCTCACCCTTGTCCCCTGCCCCAATGCCTAAGATCTCCTCTATTTTTGTTACATTAACCTTCTTAATCCAAAACCATGCAGCCTGCTCCCTGATTTTGATGTCCAGGGGGCAAAGCCCCATTATGACTAGTAGTGCTCCCCCTGGTGATGTTCTGTAAGCCCCTACCGATCTAAGTATCATATTCCTCTGAACCCTTGTCACTGTCATGGCGGGCACCACCCTCGTGAGCCTGTGTGCCCAGACTCCCGAGCCGTAACCCACTATCGATGTTAATATACTGTTATGATAGAGTCTTATGAGATGAGGTGGAAGATGAAATCTTTTGTGTCCTATGGATATGAGGTTGTTCAGTGTTTGGAGGGCTTTCTGGGTTACGGTTTCGATGTGTTTCCCAAAATTCCACTTCTCATCAATGATGACGCGCAAGTATCGCGCGTCACGTCTCCGAAGAACCGGCGAGCGCTCGATTCGTACAGTTGGGTTACGGATTAGTTGTCCCTTCAATAGTAAGTAGGTGGACTTACTTGGTGACACCGTCATTTTGGTGTTTTGGCACCACAGTTGTAACTTGTTTAGGGTACTCTCTATTTTAGGTTCAATGTCTTCGCGGCTACGGCCGCCGACCAACAGGAGGAGGTCATCCGCATAGGCTATCACCTCTAGCACTTCTTCACTCTGTTGTAGGGTGTCTAGTAAAGGCTCCATGTGGATATCCCAGAACAGGGGCCCTAGCACGGAACCCTGAGGACAACCCTTTGTTATAGATTTTCCAATTCTCCTGCTAGAAGATGATAGCCAGACCTCCCGTTCTTTGCAATAGCTCCTCAGACAGCCATATAGCGGCCCTGGGCACTCCTTCTCCCGCAAGCAGGAGAAGAGCGAAGGCCACCACAGATTGTCGAAGGCGCCACTGATGTCAACCATGATGCCCACCACGTACTTATGTGGGGTAGAGCCACAGACCTCAGCAGCCAGGGCGATTGCATCAGATGTCGATCGCCCAGGCCTGAAGCCGAACTGCCTGTCGCTCACCCCACGCAGCACTCCATGTGCAGCCAGTCTGTCAGCTAGTAGCTTTTCTAATATTTTCCCTAGTATGTTAATCAAGCAGATTGGTCTGTAGGATTTTACATTTGTTGGATCTTTATCTAACCCTTTCCGAATAATGACTACATTCGCTGACTTCCACACCCTTGGAATTTTTTGCTGTATCAGACATTCGTTGTATAAGTGAGTGAGTGGTGCAGTTATCTGGGGAGCTAGGAATTGCACCACCTCGGCTACAATGCCGTCTGGCCCGGGAGCTTTATCCCTTTTAAAATATGTTATGTGGGCAGCCACCTCTTCCTCCGAGAAAGGGTAGACTGCCGTATTGTTCGTGTATTCATTGAGGTTGTCCTGTCTTAGTTGTTGTTGCTGATCAGATTCCCCATCCGCGCTATCATCAGGCAGCAGGGACCGGAGGAGGACCTCAGCAGTTTCCTGCCAGGATTCCGTCATCCTGTCCCCGTGCCTGACTGTTGATAATTCCAGTGGAGAGCGGATCTTCTCTCGTACTAATTTATACGGTGTACCCCAGGGGTCCAATGCCAATTGGATTTGGACGAAATTTTCCCAACTTTGTATTCTAACAGCCTGGAGTTCTTTCTGAAAACGAAGTTTAGCCTCCCGATACTGCATCAGCCATCTTTGCCGTTCCGGCCAGACGACACTGCACTGGTAATATCTTCTCAGCCTTCTAACAGACCGGCGCATATCCTCAAGTTCGGGCGACCATGGTGATGGAGAGGCTGCTATGGCCTTCCTCCTGGTCGGTACAGCAGCTTTCACCGCGCTAGTTATTGCATTGGTCAGTTCCTCTGCTCGGTCGTTTACGCCTATGTCAAAGTCTGCGCCACCTTCTGGCAAGGCAGGAATGACGCACTCCCTCGCTAGTCGTTCCCAATCAGCCCTTCTGTAATTAAACTGCATCTCCCACCCCATGGCCCAGCGGGACACTCTTCCACCTACAATGAATGTGATTAGGTTGTGGTCACTTGTAGTGGCGTTTTCTTCTACTTTCCACTCTTGTATTGTGTTAATTGCATTGGGGGTGGCTAGAGTTATATCAATGTTCGTCCCTGGTCCTCCTCCCCCTGCATAGGTTGGATGATTACCAGGCTTGTTGGCTATCACTAGTTGTGATGCCATGATAAAATCCTCTACTTTCTCTCCGTTGGTGTCCCTTGTGCCGCTGTGCCACAGGGGGGATTTTGCATTGATATCAGCAGTGATTATCATTTTTCGTCCTTGCAATGCCGTTGTTACTGTAGCTAGATGGTCAAGGTGTGTTTCAATGTTATCTCCGTACTGAAAGTACATATTAATAAGTATTATTGTTCAACCGGGAGATAGCAACTCCACGACATTGCAGTGACTATTAGTGAACAGTGCTAGTGTAGTTACTTTCATGGCTTTGTTCGTGATTGTTATTGCCGCTTTCGGATTTTCTCCTTGGCTGATGACCTGCCACGTCGCGGCTGCAAATGCAATTTTTTTCAAGCTAGGGAATACGGCTCTTGTAGACAGAGCACATCCAGACTCCTCTCCTCCACTTCCTTTCGCAGCTCCTGCATTACAAGTCGACTGTTACGTGTGTTGAGTTGGCCAATGGTAATTTTTGTCATCTACGGAAAGTATGTATGTATGTGGTCTTCTGGCCATGTCTTGTTCCAGTCATACGTAATACGTCCATTAGCCAGAACTGACTGTTCGTAAATGTCATTTAGGTCAAATTTTTCTCCTCTTCTCTCGAACACTTTCTTTAGTAAGTCTCGCAGGGCCTTCTCTCACATGCTGCGAACTGTGGATAAAGAGCAACAGGTAGATTCCATATACGAGGGTTATTGGGGAAGTAAGGAACCATGGGTCGCGAAATGGAAACCACAGTGAAAATCCGATGACGTTTTGCACAGGTGTGTTGGGCAGTGTCTCTAGTATGCCCATCGATCGCGTTACGTCGTTCTTTTTAGTTCTGAGCACACAGGGAGCACACAAAGACGCGTAGAACAATAGTGTCTCCCGCCAAGTACGAGGGCCTGGTGAGAAATTTAGCCTGAAGCTATGCAACCAACATGACATAACTGTCGTGCAGTTTCTTCTTCAAGACAATTCTCAGCCGCATTCTGCAGGGGCAATGAAGATGCTCCTGCACCGTTTTCCATTGGAAATGTTTGATTACCCACAATACAGCCCGTAATTGTCTCCCTGTGAGTTTCATCTCTGCCCACATGAATCGCTGGCTATGAAGACAACATTTTGGCATAGACAACGAGTTGTAGGTTAGCGTAGAGAATTGGCGGAAAGCACTGGCGGCTGTCTTCTAAAACGAGGGTACTGGAAAGTTGGTACAACGCTACGACAAACGTCTACGTCGGATCGGCGACTATGGAGATAAGTAGCTGGAAGTTGTAGCTAACTGTTGCAAATAAAACAGTTTTGATTTTCACTCTGGTTTCCATTTCGCTACCTATCGTTCCCTACTTTCCGAATAGCTCTCGTATCTACACTGCTGGCCACCGTAAATGCAACAATCTGAAGGAAGCATCCGAATCAAGTGAAGTTTACACCATTGGTTTGCAGCGATGAGATATGCAACTGATTAGACTTTCAGCGCAGGCGCACATCACGCGCGCCTGTGGCGCCACCTCATAGCGCCATTTAAGGCTTGGCGATTTCGACGAGTGTACGTTCGGCACGTGTGTTTACCTTGTGGTTGTTTCACAAGAGGATCAGTTATGCCTCGTAGACAACAGCGAACATCGTTTGATCAAGTATCCGAGTTCGACAGAGGAAGGATAGTGGCTTACCGAGATTGTGGATTATCATACAGAGAAATCGCTAGTCGTGTTGGACGGAACCAAACAACTGTAATGCGGATATGTGACCGTTGGATGCAGGAGGGTACGACGGACCGACGTGGTCGATCGCATTCACCTCGGTGCACCACTGCACGTGCTGATAGGCAAATTGTGTGCATGGCAGTGACGGATCTCTCAGTGACGTCCCGAACCATAGCACAGCACATTGCGTCTGTAACGCATCATCCAGTGTCTGCGCGTACCATTCGACGCCGTTTACAGCAGAGTGGTCTGTCCGCAAGACGTCCATTGCTTCGTCTACCATTGACGCAGAACCATAGACGTCTCCGTCGCCAATGGTGTGATGACAGACGGATGTGGACGGCAGAATATAATGACGTTGTCTTTACTGACGAGGCACGCTTCTGTCTGCAGCACCACGATGGTCGGATTCGAGTGTGGAGACACCGTGGAGAGAGGATGCTGGACAGCTGCATTATGCACCGCCACACTGGTCTTGCACCGGGTATTATGGTATGGGGCGGTTTTGGATATTACTCTCGCACGCCTCTAGTACGCATTGCCGGTACTTTAAATAGCCGGCGCTACATATCCGAGGTGCAGGAGCCAGTTGTCCTTCCTTACCTTCAGGGCTCGGCCACAGCCATATTTCAACAGGATAATGCGCGACGACACATGGCACGCATTGTCCAAAGGTTCTTCGTCAATAACCAGATTGAATTGCTTCCCTGGCCGGCTCGCTCTCCGGATCTTTCGCCGATAGAAAACATGTGGTCCATGGTTGCTCAACGAGTGACCCCGATTACATCCCCAGCTGCCACACCGGATGATCTTTGGCAACGTGTGGAAGCTGCTTGGGCTGCTGTACCCCAGGAACACATCCAACGTCTCTTTGACTCAATGCCGAGACGTGTGGCAGCGGTGATCTCCAACAATGGCGGCTACTCTGGTTACTGATTCTGGCAGGAACCACATGTCACAGACGTCTGCAAACGTAATCATTTGATACTTGTTCAACATGTTATCTACAAAATAAATTTTGTTGTGCTACCTCTTGTCTTTCTTGGTGTTGCATTTACGGTGGCCAGCAGTGTAGATTTCCTAAAAGAGTTTGACATGGTGCTTCATTGCAGGCTGTTAACGGAGGTACGAACATATGGAGTAAGTTCTCAGATATGTGAGTGGCTCGAAGACTTTTTAAATAATAGAACCCAGTCTATTATCCTCGACGGCGAGTGTTCATGAGAGACAAGGGTATAGTCAGGAGTGCCCCAGTGAAGTGTGACAGGACCGCTCATTTGGTGGACATGGTGGACAGCAAATCGCGGTTGTTTGCTGTTGATGGCGTGGTGTGCGATGAAGTGTCGAAGTTGAGTGACTGTGAGAAGATACAAGACGACATAGACAAAATTTGTAGCTCGTGTGATGAATGGCAGCTAGCTCTGAACGTGGAAAAATATAAGTTAATGCGTATGAGTAGAAAGAAAAATTCTGTAATGTAGTATGTGCCTTGCTTGACACAGTCAAGTCGTTTAAATATCTGAGCGTAACGTTGCAAAGCGATATGAGACGGGACGAGCATGTGAGAACCGTGGTAGGGAAAGGCGAATGGTCGACTTCAATTTACTGGAAGAAATTTAGGAAAGAGTGGTTCACCTATAAAGGAGACCGCATACAGGACGCTGGTGCGACCTTTTCTTAAGTACCGCTCGAGTGTTTGGGATCCGTACCCTGTCGGTTTGAAGGCAGACACCGAAGAAATTCAGAGACAGGCTGCTAGCTTTGCTACTGGTAGATCTGAGCAACACCTAAGTGTTACGGAGATGCTTCAGCAACTCAAACTGGGAATCGCTGGAGGGAAGGCGATGTTCTTTTAGAGGGAAAAAAAGAACAAGTGAGAAAATTTAGAGAACAGGTGTTTGAAGCTGACGGCCGAACGATTCTACAGTGCGCGTAAGAACCACGAAGATAAGATACGAGAAATTAGGGTTCGAACGGAGGTATATAGATGGTCACTTTACTCTCACTCTATTTGCAAGTGAAACGGGAAAGGAAATGACTAGTAGTGGTACAGGGTACCCACCACCAAGCACCGTTCGGTGGCTTGCGGAGTATCTACACTCCTGGAAATTGAAATAAGAACACCGTGAATTCATCGTCCCAGGAAGGGGAAACTTTATTGACACATTCCTGGGGTCAGATACATCACATGATCACACTGACAGAACCACAGGCACATAGACACAGGCAACAGAGCATGCACAATGTCGGCACTAGTACAGTGTATATCCACCTTTCGCAGCAATGCAGGCTGCTATTCTCCCATGGAGACGATCGTAGAGATGGAGCGGCTGTGGAACGGCTTGCCATGCCATTTCCACCTGGCGCCTCAGTTGGACCAGCGTTCGTGCTGGACGTGCAGACCGCGTGAGACGACGCTTCATCCAGTCCCAAACATGCTCAATGGGGGACAGATCCGGAGATCTTGCTGGCCAGGGTAGTTGACTTACACCTTCTAGAGCACGTTGGGTGGCACGGGATACATGCGGACGTGCATTGTCCTGTTGGAACAGCAAGTTCCCTTGCCGGTCTAGGAATGGCAGAACGATGGGTTCGATGACGGTTTGGATGTACCGTGCACTATTCAGTGTCCCCTCGACGATCACCAGTGGTGTACGGCCAGTGTAGGAGATCGCTCCCCACACCATGATGCCGGGTGTTGGCCCTGTGTGCCTCGGTCGTATGCAGTCCTGATTGTGGCGCTCACCTGCACGGCGCCAAACACGCATACGACCATCATTGGCACCAAGGCAGAAGCGACTCTCATCGCTGAAGACGACACGTCTCCATTCGTCCCTCCATTCACGCCTGTCGCGACACCACTGGAGGCGGGCTGCACGATGTTGGGGCGTGAGCGGAAGACGGCCTAACGGTGTGCGGGACCGTAGCCCAGCTTCATGGAGACGGTTGCGAATGGTCCTCGCCGATACCCCAGGAGCAACAGTGTCCCTAATTTGCTGGGAAGTGGCGGTGCGGTCCCCTACGGCACTGCGTAGGATCCTACGGTCTTGGCGTGCATCCGTGCGTCGCTGCGGTCCGGTCCCAGGTCGACGGGCGCGTGCACCTTCCGCCGACCACTGGCGACAATATCAATGTACTGTGGAGACCTCACGCCCCACGTATTGAGCAATTCGGCGGTACGTCCACCCGGCCTCCCGCATGCCCACTATACGCCCTCGCTCAAAGTCCGTCAACTGCACATACGGTTCACGTCCACGCTGTCACGGCATGCTACCAGTGTTAAAGACTGCGATGGAGCTCCGTATGCCACGGCAAACTGGCTGACACTGACGGCGGCGGTGCACAAATGCTGCGCAGCTAGCGCCATTCGACGGCCAACACCGCGGTTCCTGGTGTGTCCGCTGTGCCGTGCGTGTGATCATTGCTTGTACAGCCCTCTCGCAGTGTCCGGAGCAAGTATGGTGGGTCTGACACACCGGTGTCAATGTGTTCTTTTTTCCATTTCCAGGAGAGTATGTACGAGATGTAGATGTTGGTTAAAGCCAACGGACAAAACTCAGTACGAATAGTTTGCAGTGGATATGCTAGGGGTGTTGACCGCTTAACCCTCCAGCAGGCGCGTCAACTTTCATAACGCCACTAGTCGCGCTGTATCTCGTGGATACATGCGACGATTTTTGTGGTTTTTTGTTTGTTTACAGGTTCTTTTTCTTTTGTTTTTGTTTTAAATTACAGTTACCTTTATTGTTACAGATTTTACAAATACAGAAGTAAATATCAGGCTCATTACACTTTCAAATTAACAGAAATGTTTGACATTTTGTAATGGAGAAGTACATGAAATTCTTTTAAAAATGGATTTTATTATAGATACAAATAAATTATCGAACTAATCAAAGCATGTCTCTTTTTACTGATTGCCCTCTACAGAAAGAAATTGTTCACAAATTATTTTTGCGTGCTTTTGCAAACAAAGATGTGTACCGCGTTTTTCACATGTATACTTGCTGAGACAAGTCTTTTTTTGTCTCCCTGTAGCATGACTGGCACCTTTGTCTTTTCTTGTTTTGTGATTCCAGGGATTGTTCAGCGTTTTCTTGCTCTTTTCCTTTAGGTTTGTACTTTACTAGCATTGACTTTATATCATCAGGTAGAGTCATAATAAGAGCTCTTCTTTTGAGATGATCTTGCAGTAGAGTCAGCGCCAAAGTTTTGAGGTACTCGCCCTGATTTGAGTATTTATTCTTGTTGCACAAGAAAATTACTCTTGAGTTGATGCCTGCAATGTTCAACAGGTGGAAAAAAAATCACCATAGGCCATCTTCTTGTTGACCTAGCTACAATGTAGGTTGCACAGAGTTTGTCAACTACTACAACTCCAGATTTGGTGTCATTATAGTGTAGAATAATTGCTGTTTTTTTTTCTCTAAACCTTCCGAAGCCTCACTTGACGATACATGCATACTCTAAAGGAGGATTACAGTTTTCCCTTTTTTTCGGGACATACGACACAAGGGTTTCATTCTTGCTGTAGCCAAATACGCTATCATATTGCTACTTTTTGGTGCTACGAAATTCGATGGTAGTTCCTTCTTGTTTTTTCTAATTGTGCCTACAAACGACAGTCTCCTTTTATACAGTTCTCTTACTAACTCCAAACCAGTGAACCAGTTATCTGCTGTAATGTTTCTACACGTCCCATATATTGGTTCGGCAAGTCTCAGAACTACTTCTTTGGCAGAGTTGTTATTCTGAAAGGGTCCTTCTGGTTGTAATCCACAATATATTTCCATGTTGTAAGTATAATAAGCTTGGCATCACATAGGCAGAAAATTTTGATGCCATATTTAGATGGTTTGGATGGTATGAACTGGCGAAATCCACACCGGCCTCGAAATGCTGGTAGCTGCTCATCAACAGTGACGTTTTCTAGATCATATCGTTTACTCATTTTGAGAAAGAGTGCACATAGCTACAACGAAACGTTGCTTCATTTAGAAGACAACAACGCAACTGCTGACTTGCGTACGCTGCAGTCATTAGCGGCGACAAAGCGTTACCCGAGTAGGCGCGCTGTATCTGAGAGATACAGGCAGTACACGTTCCCACACCTGACTCATTTATGACCTTGTCAGTATCGGGATAAGACTGAAATTCCTGTGAAGCAATAAGAAAGGTATGACACAAGATGTCGTGGGCCAGCAAACTGTTACCACTGTTCATTGCGGTAATATTAGAGAACAAGTAGGCCATGTATCTCACAGATACATGCGCGACTGTCGGAGGGTTAACAATAATACCAGAAACCCTCCTATACTTATGATGTACAAGAGGATTAAAAGTTCGTACTATGGATGTCATAGGCGATGCAGATTACCTATGATAGTGAATCCGGATTTGGCCTGAATTAAAAGAAATGCTCTGTTATGCACAATATTAACATTAACTAATAACGTAACCAGACAGAGAAATCTATGGAGCATTACATAGACAGGGAATACTTACTTTTTTCAGTGATTTGTAACAGTTATATCAAAAACAAGTTGAAGTTACATGAACCTGGAAGAGTGTAACAAACACCTCACTTCGCGTAAAAATATGTAAGTAATATAGGTTACAGACGTGTGCTGTCACTTGGGTATGATAGCGCACAAATGCAAAACATTACATAATCACACTTTCTATCAGGTGGTTATAATTAAACTCTTAGAAACACACCCATTATCAGGAAAGGAAAGACGCTTGTTTATTTGGCAATGTGTTTCTCATATCCCTGTAATACACGTTCTCTTACAGATATACAATGTAATACTGCGTAGTCAGAGTGTATATATAGCCATTTTGTACATACAACAAAATTATATCTCAAAACTGATCGCACAAATGAGAATTTATAAATTCGTAAGAAACTGATTCCTGGAGTCCAAAATAAAAGTAATCGCACATATGCAGCAACACGCAGGGTACACGTGAATTGACGGCAATGTCACGGGACTCAACTCAGAAACTGTCACGTCTGGAAAATCCTGAGCCGGAACCTGCTCAATGACATTACCTGCACCCTCCTAGAAAACGTGATCATTTGGGGATCAGATTTTGTTGTTAATCTAAAACGGATAAATTTTTACTCTGAGAACGGAGTATTGCATCGTATCTCTGTAAGAGGATGTTATGAACGTATATAACAAGACTATATTAAGTACTTAGCCAAATAAATATCTACCTTCCCAATCCTGGTAACGCCTCTAGTAATTCAAAGTGGTTCTGCTTTCTTACGATATCTGCTGCTGTTTCGACTAATGTTAACGACAGTTGAGATGAATGCAAGCCACAGCAATGTACTGATTGTTATATACGCCATGCTGTGTATTAATTGCTATTCATTGTGCACAGTGTCAGCCATATTATGTATCTTCGATATGTCCTCCTATTCTGTATTACGACAACTGGTTTGTAAGGCCAAAAATATGTTTTTTTGCCGATGACATGTCACTTATGCCAGGCGTATTGTAACACATAAATGCCGTTTTCAAACAGGTAATTATTTATTCTTCCTACGACCTACACTGTATACGTACTATATAAATTTTCATTCTAACATGCGCTTGAAATGTCTATAAAGCCGAAGTCATGAATACGTGGCCTAAAGGAATAGTAATTTATAATCGAATGAGGGAAATTTCTCCCGGAAAGTTCTACATGACTGTGGTCCCCCAAGAAGGGAAAAAACGGTGTTTAAAAGACATGTCTGACTTAAGTTGTCACTGATTAATCACGTAGTCAGATGCTACTAGATTTTTAAGTGCCGTTACGAGCAAAATAGAGAGAAGCCATCGTCACGAAGACTAGAACATTATGTGCAATGATAAGTCAAAAAATTATGACCACTGCCGACCGCGAGGTTGGATTTCACCTGGTGGCGTTGCGGGAACATGACACGCTAAGGAAAGTATATAAGTGGATCATAGACGGATAGGGAATCATTCCACCGGAGACACACGCCTGAAAATGGGAAAATCTACTGACATAAACAATTTCCATAAAGGTGATTTTATTATTACACAGAGCCTGTGATCGAGTATCTCGAAACTGGCGTAGCTGGTCGAATGTTCAAGTACAACTATAGCATAATGCTGGTGGACGCATAATTGTTTCGGAGCACAACCTTCATCGCCCACTGTGGAACCTGTGGCTCCACAGTAGACGACCCCTACGAGTTCATCTACATCTACATCTACATGGTTACTCTGCAATTCACACTTAAGTGCCTGGCAGAGGGTCCTCGAACCATTCCACTCTCGAATGGCGCGTGGGAAAAAGGAACACTTAAATCTTTCCGTCCGAGCTCTGATTTCTCTTATTTTATTATGATGATCATTTGTCTCTACGTAGGTGGGTGTCAACAAAATATTTTCGCATTCAGAAGAGAAAGTTGGTGATTGAAATTTCGTAAAAAGATCTCGCTGCAAAGAAAACCACCTTTGTTTCAGTGACTGCCACCCCAACTCGCGTTTCATGTCAGTGACACTCTCACACCTATTGCGCGATAACACGAAACGGGCTGCCCTTCTTTGCACTTTTTCGATGTCCTCCGTCGATCTTACCTGGTAAGGATCCCACACCGCGCACCAATATTCCGGCTGAGGACGGACAAGTGTAATGCAGGCTGTCTCTTTAGTGTGTTTGTCGCATCTTCTAAGTGTTCTGCCAGCAAACGAAGTCTTTGTTTCGGCTTCCCCACAATATTATCTATGTGGTATTTCCAATTTAAGTTGCTCGTAATTGTACATCCTAGGTATTTAGTCGAATTGTCAGCCCTTAGATTTATGCGATTTATCGTATACCCAAAAGTTATCGGATTTCTTTAATACTCATGTGGATGACCTCGCACTTTTCTTTGTTTAGTGCCAATTGCCACTTTTCGCACCATAGAGAAATTCACTCTAGATCATTTTGTAATTGGAATTGATCGTCTGATAATTTTACTAGACTGTAAATTACAGCATCTTCTGCAAACAATCTAAGGGGGCTAATCAGATTATCACCTAGATCATTTATGTAAATCAGGAACAGCAGAGGGCCTATGACTCTACCTTGCGGAACGCCAGATATCACTTCTGTTCTACTCGATGATTTACCGTTTATCACTACGAACTGTGACCTCTCTGAGAGGAAATCACGAATCCAGTCACACAAATGAGACGATACTCCACATGCACGCAATTTGATTAATAGTAGCTTGTGAGGAACGGTATCAAAAACTTTCTGGAAATCTAGGAATAGGGAATCGATCTGAGATCCCTTGTCGACAGCACTAATTACTTCATGGGAATAAAGAGCTAGCTGTGTTGCTCAAGAACGATATTTTCTGAATCCGTGTTGCTTATGTATCAATAAGTCATTTTCTTCAAGGTGATTCATAATGTTCGAGTACAGTATATGCTCCAAAATCCTACTGCAAATTGAGGTCAGTGATATGGGTCTGTAATTCAATGGGTTACTCCTATTTCCTTTCTTGAATATTGGTGTGACCTGTGCTACTTTCCAGTCCTTAGGAACAGACCTTTCGTCAAGTGAGCGACTTTATATGATTGCTAAGAAAGGCGCTATTGTGTCTGCATACCCTGAAAGGAACCTGATTGGTATACCATCTGGGTCGGAAGACTTGTCTTTCTTAGGTGATTTGAGTTGTTTCGCAACACATAAGATATCTTCTTCTATGTCTCTCATGCTATCAGCTGTTCTGGTTTCGAATTCTGGAATATTTACTTCATCTTCTTTCGCGAAGGAATTACGGAAAACTGTATTTAGTAACTCCGCTTTAGTGGCACAAACATCGGTAACATATCCATCGCTATCGCGCAGTGACGGTATTGATTGTCTTCCGCCACTGGTGTACTTTACATACATCGCCAATTACGATTGCAGTGGCTTCGAGACCGTCGAGGTTCGACCGTGGATCAAGGGAAACATGTCGCCTCGTCGGATGACCCACGTTTTTGCTACACTAGGTCGATAGTCGTTTCCACAATCGCCGTCATCCACGCGAACGGCGATTCGAAATGTGCAAGGCGCCAAGGACGCAGGATGGTGAGAGCAGTAACATGCTGAGGGAGACATTCTGCTCCACTCGCACGGCAGCTGTGGTAGTGCTCGAGGAAACACTGACAGCTGCGATCCACGTGCACCCTTTCATGCTTGATGTCTTCTAGCAGGATAATTGTCCGTGTCTCACAGCCAGAACCGTGTTACAGTGGTTTGGGCAGCATGATAATGTAACCACATTGACGTCTTGGACACAAAATACGCTTGATGTGAGTCCAATGGAACCCATTTGTGTCGCTATTAGGCACCATCATCGCTTACACAAATCAGCATTCAGCTGTTTAAGGAAGTCACGTGACTTGTGGGTGGACATCTACCATCAAACTGTAGAACCCATGATCCACAGAATCGGTGAGGTATAGCGTTGGACCAACAAGTTATTAAACTGGCTAACACAATGTTTTGCCTCGTCAGTGTACATAGCTTCAGTCCAGATATTAGATGAGTAGATATGTCGCTCTTGGAAATACTGTGCGGCCACAGTTTTCAGATAATTGTTGCTTAGTCAAAAATATACATATCATCATTGTTTTCATTTTTAAAATACAGTATTTTTCTTTTAATTACTTAATTTTACTGAGTACTACAGTTAAGTTTTCTAGACTGTGGAAATATAGTGATCAGCCAAAACATTGTAACCACTGCCCACGGCGACGTTGGATGCCGCCTGGTGGCGGTGCAGGCACGTGAAATGGTAGCAAAAGTGTGTCAGGGGAGCATATACGGAAGGGGGATCACCATGGCGAAGATATGGTCTGAAAATTGAGAAATCCACTGAGATAAGCGAGTTTGACAAAGGGCAGATTATTATTACTCAGAGTCTGTAACGAGTATCTAGAAAACGACGTAGCCGGTCGAATGTTCACGTGCTACAGTCGTGAGCATCTTCGGAAAGAGGCAGGAAAGTGAAACTACCAGTAGACGCTAAATTCTAGGACGTCCACTACTGTTCACAGAAAGTAGGGTTCCGAGGCTTTTCGGCTCTGTAAAGTAGGATAGATGATGATCTGTGAGAGCTCTGCCGAAAGAGCGCAAGTGTTCTGGAGCACACAATTCATTGTACATTGTTGAACACGGAGCTTTGTAGCAAATATCCTTAAGTGTTTACATATTGTCCCAACAAAACCGTCATTTACGATTGCAGCGGACACGGGACCATCGGGATTCGACCGTCGATCAATGGAAACGTGTCGACTCTTCGGGTGAATCACGTTTTTGCTACTCTAGGTTGCTGGTCGTCTCCACAAACGCCGTCTTCGAGGTGAACGAAGGCTCGAAGTGTGCAGCGCCCCACGGAAGCAGGCTCATGGAAGCAGTATTATACTATGGGACACATTCTACTGCACTTGCCTTGGACCTGTGGCAGCAATCGGACACATGCCGACAACTGCAAACCGCCTGATGCCTTCATGCTTGATGTCTTCCCCGATGGCGATATCATCTTCCAGCAGTATAATTTTCCGTGTCTCGGGGCCAGAACCATGGTACAGTGGTCTGAGGAGCATTATAGTGAACTCACGTTAATGTCTCAGCGACTAATTTCACCTATATATATCTAATGGAATCCATCTGATTAGCTATCAGGTGCCATCATAACACACACAAATAGCGCCCCATTATTTACGGGAATTACCGAATGGTTAAAGTTAAACTTTACCTATTTAACACGTTATAATACGGAAATTAATTACCATATGACGACCAAACTAGGTATCATTAATGTCAAGGACATGGGGAAGAGGAATAACGCAGAATTAATTCAACTGAAACACTTGTAATGTGCTTCTGTACATCATACCATTACATAGTGTTAACATTACTGCTACAAAAGGGTCTTAATATGCCACCAATCAGTGACCAGAAGAGTCTGAAAGTGCAGGATTGCATTGTGCGCAGTAGAACGAAGCATGTCTGTAGGTATTCTGGCTACGTCTATTGATGTGCTGTGCTTCAGATAAGCCTATGTGTGAATGAGTAGTAAAACAGCACACCACCACACATTGCATTGTTGCTAAATTTATTCAAGATGGCGGATGCAAGATGGCGGTGACAGATATGGCAACGGCGCAATGACGTCACGACGGCAAGTTCAAATTTTGGTGGGAAGATAGGTCAATTGGGCTACTTCCACTAACCTAACCCGCCCCCCCCCCCCCCCCAACAGAAAATGGTCGGAAGTTCTAATTCCAGCAGGACAATGCAGCACACCACAGCTACCTCCACTAACCTAAGAAAATGGTGGTAAAATAGGTCACTTGGGCTACCTCCACTACCCTAACTCAACTGACTGCCACCTCTTCCTAGGAATTGGCAGGAAAGGATCCCGT
Source organism: Schistocerca nitens (assembly GCF_023898315.1). Classification (NCBI taxonomy): domain Eukaryota; kingdom Metazoa; phylum Arthropoda; class Insecta; order Orthoptera; family Acrididae; genus Schistocerca; species Schistocerca nitens. Next base: position 303,856,269 of record NC_064622.1, read on the forward strand.
TCTGGGCTGCTGGATAGGATGGACATGTCTTTATTTTCTGTATTTACTTAAAAAACTAGAGACAGTACCACCATCAAGTATGTTCACCACGAGGTCCAGAGTCCAGCTGAGCTAGTACACAGTACCGCCACCAGAGGCCGCCATCGCCCCTCCCATGATGTAATCCAAGGTGGCGGTCTGGAAGGGAAAATGGCAGGAAAATGCCTCATCCTGTGCTGGGCTGCTGGAGAGAGGAAGGGGCGCAGTATATTTATTTTGGAACAATTTATTTAGGGACGGATTTGATGTAGTATAATTATTACACTGATACAAAACACTTGCCCTGGTGTGCTTGAGATCACAATACACAGTTCACAGACCTGCAAACTACTAGTAAATAATGCAGTACACTGATGTACAGACACACAAACAACTCATAAACTACGGAAATAATGCAGTACACAGCATACAGACCTGCAAAATACTCGTAAATCACCGAAATAATGCAGTACCCTGATGTACAGAGACACAAACAACTACTAAAGTGTCAAAATAATGCGTGTAATACGCTCTGCAGACACATTTGCTAATCATCAACTGTTGAAATCATGCATTGCCCAGCCTACAGAACTGCTCGCCAAATAATGCAACAGACATGCAAACAACTCATAAATTGTTAAGAAATAATGCATGTGTAACGCTATTCAAACATGCTCACAACGCTTAAACACACGAAAATAATGTAGTGCACAAACACTCAGTCCACATAAGAAACACACCGTACCAGCAAACTATTCCAAGGTGTGCACGAACTTTGCAGGGACAGCCAGACACATGCCAGCAATGTCACGCTACTGCTGATGGCAGGTGAAAGTTACGTCTACAGCTAGAGTTGTTTGAGTGTTATACTGATGTCACAAGTCTATTTAAATAAGCGCCAAGTCAGCCTCTGGACTGTATGTACTTGCTCACCATTACTGGTGGAATCCCTCTCTCTACCTGCAGTCCAGCGAGCAACTCACCCTCGCAGACAATGCAGAAATCCATTCCAATTGCTTACCATATCAGCACAGGCTGCATTGTTCCTAGCGATCCTAATGGGACATGCAAACTACATCTAGCCGTTCGCACATGCTTACCTGCCCAGTGTGGATGACGCATCACCACAAAATGTTTGCGCAGTGACCAGGATCTGTTGCGAAAATAGCCCAGAATAACATCGATTGCATTCTTTCCCATGGTCCTAATGAGACATCACGTGTTCCCTTTCTGGAATTCGTGACGTCCTGCTGTCAGCATATGTCTCAGAAATGGTAAACGTTCTCACTGCTAAAAGCCTTCATCATGTCTGTGCACACTTGCGAAAACACCATTAATCATAAAAGCATTCTTGTTGTTTGGGAAGAGAGCACTGTCTAAGCACAGATGGGGGAAAATCAGAACAATTTCTCGAATAGAATTCGAAGCACTGTCCTACAGAAGAGAAAAATGGCAGCAAGTTTCGGTATCCTACAGCTACTGTACTGGAAATATCCTAGTGCCACAGTGGTGAATGAGTGACGGCATCCCCACCAGATATGGATATTCTGCTTCAACTTGTCTTTGAACACTTGCTTTCTCAGAACTCTCTGTAGATACCTTGCCTCAATCTTTATCAAATAAGTTTGTAGAGATTCCTTTATCCTGGCACAAAGGATGTCTTGTAAATGAATGGTGTATTGAATTTATCCAACCAATTACTGATGCTGCAGGTGTGGAAGCACTGTCTGCCTTCTTTTTTCTTTCTGCAGACGAGACTTTCACTGGCAAAAACTAATTTGTACAGATCACTATATAGCACCAAGAATTAAAACCTGCAAAGTGGCCTAGAGGTCGTCAAATATGGAAAGGCACTGGCTCTATTACATTGCTCTGCCACTGAGGGCAGAAGATTGAATATTAGAGTGTGAAACTGTTCTCCAACCCAGCAACATCACCATGTACCGTGTCGATTTAGTAAACACACAATTCGTATCCTGCGCCGTACAAAGTTGCCCCTTTTACATCATTCGTGTAGCTATTGGCCACCAGACAAAAAATGGTTCAAATGGCTCTGAGCACTATGGGACTTAACTGCTAAGGTCATCAGTCCTCTAGAACTTAGAACTACTTAAACCTAAGGACACAAATCCATGCCCAAGGCAGGATTCGAACCAGAGACCATAGCAGTCACCTGGTTCCAGACTGTAGCACCTAGAACCGCTCGGCCACCCCGGCTGGCGGCCGCCAGACACTTACACATATACCATGAAAACAGATAGCATAAGCACATGCACCGTAGATACACTCCTTGCTGCACCAGATATTTCCCGCGAGATCAGTCGGTCATCTACTCGCCTTGCATGACCAGAGCGCCCTCAGCGGACCAAAGTCACTCTCAGAACAGTTCTACAAATTAGAGGTCAGCTCCCCTTGTCATTACCGCTTCCGGCCGCGACCTGTTTGATTGCTTGCTTTTCTGCACCCGTCTCAAGACTCTGGGATTACAAAAACATATGTAATTTCGCATGGTTTGCCAGAATATCATACCATTTTTGCACGATACTTCTCGATATCAGGCACATAGCAATATCGTCTGCATAGCAGTAAAGCTCGCACAACATGACATAGACTGGAAATTATTTCTCTAGGAACACTAAACTTTGGCGAGATGGAGCTTGCTGTAAACCACTGAGTAACTAGAAACTTATCCCGTCTATGAAGATCTTTACATGACTCTCTAAAAAATAAAATACGGGAAACTGATGTTCCACTCGCGAATACCAATGTCGGTGATACCAGCAAACGTGTATTTCACCTGTCTTTCAACTGCTGGATGCACACACACCACAATCGATGTTGTTGTTGTTGTGGTCTTCAGTCCTGAGACTGGTTTCATGCAGCTCTCCATGCTAATCTATCCTGTGCAAGCTCCGTCATCTCCCAGTACCTACTGCAACCTACATCCTTCTGAATCTGTTTATTGTATTCATCTCTTGGTCTCCCTCTACGATTTTTACCCTCCACACTGCCCTCCAATGCTAAATTTGTGATCCCTTGATGCCTCAGGACATGTCCTACCAACCGATCCCTTCTTCTAGTCAAGTTGTGCCACAAACTTCTCTTCTCCCCAATCCTATTCAATACCCCCTCATTAGTTATGTGATCTACCCACCTAATCTTCAACATTCTTCTGTAGCACCACATTTCAAAAGTTTCTATTCTCTTCTTGTCCAAACTATTTATTGTCCATGTTTCACTTCCATACATGGCTACACTCCATACAAATACTTTCAGAAACGACTTCCTGACACTTACATCTATACTCGATGTTAGCAAATTTCTCTTTTTCAGAAACGCTTTCCTTGCTGTTGCCAGTCTACATTTTATATCCTCTATACTTCGACCATCATCAGTTATTATGCTCCCCAAATAGCAAAACTCCTTTACTACTTTAAGTGTCTCATTTCCTAATCTAATTCCCTCAGCATCACCAGACTTAATTCGACTACATTCCATTATCCTCGTTTTGCTTTTGTCCATGTTCATCTTATATCCTCCATTCAAGACACTGTCCATTCCGTTCAACTACTCTTCCAGATCCTTTGCTGTCTCTGACAGAATTACAATGTCATCGGCGAACCTCAAAATTTTTATTTCTTCTCCCTGGATTTTAATACCTACTCCAAATTTTTCTTTTGTTTCCTTTACTACTTGCTCAATATACAGATTGTATAACATCTGGGAGAGGCTACAATCCTGTCTCACTCCCTTCCCAACCACTGCTTCCCTTTCATTCCCCTCGACTCTTATAACTGCCATCTGGTTACGTACAAATTGTAAATAGCCTTTCGCTCCCTGTATTTTAGCCCTGCCACCTTTCGAATTTGAAAGAGAGTATTCCAGTCAACATTGTCAAAAGCTTTCTCTAAGTCTACAAATGCTAGAAACGTAGGTTTGCCTTTCCTTAATCTTTCTTCTAAGATAAGTCGTAAGGTTAGTATTGCCACACGTGTTCCAACATTTCTACGGAATCCAAACTGATCTTCCCCGAGGTCGGCTTCTACCAGTTTTTCCATTCGTCTGTAAATAATTCGCGTTAGTATTTTGAAGCTGTGACTTATTAAACTGATAGATCGGTAATTTTCACATCTGTCAACACCTGCTTTCTTTGGGATTGGAATTATTATATTCTTCTTGAAGTCTGATGGTATTTCGTCTGTCTCGTACATCTTGCTCACCAGATGGTAGAGTTTTGTCAGGACTGGCTCTCCCAAGGCTGTCAGTAGTTCTAATGGAATGTTGTCTACTCCCGGGGCCTTGTTTCGACTCTGGTCTTTCAGTGCTCTGTTAAACTCTTCACGCAGTATAGTATCTCCCATTTCATCTTCATCTACATCCTCTTCCATTTCCATAATATTGTCCTCAAGTACATCGCCCTTGTATAGACCCTCTATATACTCCTTCCACCTTTCTGCTTTCCCCTCTTTGCTTAGAACTGGGTTTCCATCTGAGCTCTTGATATTCATACCTGTATAAGTGGTTCTCTTTTCTCCAAAGGTCTCTTTAATTTTCCTGCAGGCTGTATCTATCTTACCCCTAGTGAGATAAGCCTCTACATCCTTACATTTGTCCTCTAGCCATGCCTGCTTAGCCATTTTGCACTTCCTGTCGATCTCATTTTTGAGACGTTTGTATTCCTTTTTGCCTGCTTCATTTACTGCATTTACAATCGATGTTCCCTCAACTAAATAAGCGTGGAAATGTGCAGAAGCAGTCAACTGGATAATTTAAATGGGAGGGAATAAATGGTCCAGCACAAACACACATCCATATTGAATCTTCTCAAATTTGCACGCTATCACGAAAGCTGACCAACATATGCTAAGTATTAGTTCACTATTCGGCTGTCTAGCGGACGACACACTTAAGTCAGCTACATTCCTATATTCCAACAGGCCCTTCCATTTGGATGGCTCCTGCCATTAATGGGAAAGATGAGTCATTCCCGCCACAGACCACTGGCGCAGCATATCGAACCCACATAGGCAGAATCATCATCCTAGGAAATCGGTCACATATATATTTGATCGCCATACTTACAACTAAATGTTGCAGCCTCGGTCACAATTAAACGACATTCGACAATAAGCGAAGTATCGGAAATACACCTTGCTGACAGCTGTGGCACCTGAAATAGAAATACTCTTTGCTACCACAGTACTCCATGTCAAATCCATATCTTCCTTACAACTAGACATAGTCATTTCCTTTGCGTATGTTGAAGCACAAACACGTACTTTATAAGCCTGTTGCTCAAGGCGAATCCCCTACTACTAAGGATAATACTTTGTCAATAACTGATTGCTGGTGATACGAAATAATACTGACCGAAAATCAGTGATGGGTGGACATGTAATAGTTTTTCTTGTGAGTGCTACCACCATGTATAAGAAACATAGGCGTAATCGTCTTACAAACCGCTAAATGAAAAAACAACAGGACTATTTTACCATCACAGGCGGTTTTGGTTCTACAGGTGCACCAAGTATCCATGTTAAAAGCTATACTGGCTTTATAAATCCATGTATTGCATTACCTACAAATGATGTAGTTTTTTCAGACAAACACCATGACACTGAATATAGACGGTGATCGCCAGAGTGTATATTATCACACAAGCAGTGCAGTTACGTGTCGCCAACAGTGCACCCTCATAATAAAATAACCGAATTTTGAAAGTGATTCAGCTAAGGAACATGGTATGAAACCGGTATCTGCAACTCCCTCAAGCCACCACCACTAGATATTTCTCCAGTATTTGTAATGCATTCTGTCTTGGTGCCATGTCAGAAGTTCTGTGATACATCCACTGAGTTATAGGTGATGATTGACTGAGATGGGTCACAAACCGTAGTAGATGGTGTGCTGATTAAGGTCGTAAGAAATGTACACTAGCTTTTCACATCTCTAGTGCTATGCTTTCGGTAGAAATGATGTCTATGATTTGAAGTCACGTCTTTCCATTCAACCACATACCTGCATTTGATCCTATGGAGAAATCCTTTAATGGTTACAGCCACTAGAGAACCATATTTCTGGCATTCTCATATCGAAGCAAGTCACCCTTCTCGAACCCATCTGCTACAGTAAAATTCCAACGTGGTTTTAGGTAGTTCCTCTGCATCTTGCAACTGCCCCTCAGAATCTGCACTACCATCCCTGTAGCTTTGCGCATGTGATCATTCCATTGTAAGTCGGAACTGAGTATAAGTCGAAGAAAGCTATATCTACCACCTTCTGCAACCCATGTAGAAACAGGATAAGTTGAGAAACTGCGACAGAACTGTGTTTTGACCATTTGACAGAAACGAAGCCTGTTTCTGCAGCACGAGGTAGTATAAAAGACAGCACAGAAACTGGGGAAGGAAATGGATTTTGCTATTACACTGTGGTGCTTCTCCAATCTACAAACAGGTACTACAGATCCACGTCCCTCAGGGCCCATTCACATCTATCACCACAACATTCCATCATAATTATTCTGTACCATCCACCAGAAAAAAGCTATGAACTATAAAAGCTCCACTAACTTCACCCAATAGAGAACATGATAAGATTTTTACTGCATCTCTCTCCTCCCATGTATCGAAAACAAATACTGCATGCATGCTGCCATCGAGCAGATGTGACTATACTATTAAATATACAGGTATTGGTCCATTGTGCAGACCAGTTTAAAATTTCATCACCTGTACTGTAAGAGGATGACCGTAACCCACAAAATATACTGTAAGTTACAAGAGATGATCCCTGTGAACCTGTGTCGAGGTTTGAAACATTGTTTATCTTTCTGCTGTAACATGCTTTGTACACTGCCATACATTTTGTTTTTCTGCCAAGACTTTGAGGTCTGTGTCATGTTCTAAAATGACATTAACACGTTCTGATCCATTGCCTCTCGCAGAAAACTACATGTCGCATGGAGTAAATCATGTTGTTACTGCAGCTACCATAACACACCACACACACACACTGGATGATTTAAAATAAGACAGTTTCAACATAAGGAAACTGAAAGAATCTGTCAGCTTTGTGGAGTTTCCAAACTGCTGTCAAAAGTTGATTGACGACCTCTACATTTAAACTCATATTTCACTGTGATGGAATAGCTGATGGCTCTACATTCCATTTCTACTGATTCCTCATACTGGAGTCATGTATGTGCAGGGCAGGTAAGCACACATGCACAGCTAGTCACAGCTTGCATGTCCCATTAGGATCGCTAGGAACAATGCAGTCTGTGCTATTCTGGGAAGCAATGGAACGGATTTCTGCAGTGTCTGTGAGTGTAATAATTATACTACATGAATTCTGTCCCTAAATAAATTGTTCCAAAATAAATAAAGTACACTCCTTCCTCTTTCCAGTAGCCCAGCGCAGGCAGAGGCATTTTCCTGTCATTTTCCCCTCCAGACCACCATATTGGATTACATCATGGGAGGGACGATGGCACCCTCTGGTGGGAGTACTGTGTACTAGCTCAGTTGGACTCCAGACCTATTGGTGAACACACTTGATGGTGGTACTGCCTCTAATTGTTTAAATAAAGATAGAAAATAAAGTCTTACGTCCATCCTATCCAGCAGCCCAGCACACTCCTTTTCCCATCAATTCCAAGGAAGAAGTGGTGGTCTGATGAGTTAGGTTAGTGAAGGTAGCCGAAGTGACATATTTTCCCGCCAGTTTCTTAGGTTAGTGGAGGTAGCTGTGGTGTGTTGCATTGTCCTGCTGGAATTGGAACTTTCCGCCATTTTCTAGGGGGGGGTTAAGATAGTGGAGGTAGCCCAATTGACCAATCTTTCCACCAAAATTTGAACTTGCCGTAATGATAACATTGGAATATTGTCATTTCTATCACCGCCATCTTGGATTCACCATCTTGAATAAATTTGGCAACAATGCAACGTGGGATGGTGCTCTCTTTGTTCTACTATTACTACGTCTGTTGACGTGCTGCGCTTCAGATCAGTGCATGTGTGAATGTTCCCCTGGTAATCCCTATCCATTAGGTAGCTCCACAACCAGGTATCACAGGGAGTGAGGTCAGGTGATCGTGCTGGCCAAGCATCTGGAAACGATCGCCTGACAATTTGATCGTTTCCAAATGTGTTTCGGAGAAGCAGATGATCTTCACGAGCTATGTGCGTTGGGGCTTCATCTTGCATGAAAACTGTTGAGTTCAATGCGTCTCTCTCGTGTAGGGCGAGTATGACATGCTGGTGAAGCACCTCACAGTAACACTGGCCAGTCCCACTTCACGTCTATGGTTGTTGAGCACCAACATGTTAAAAAAATAGTGGGCCAATGATGAACGTAGTCATGAAGCCACACCACACAGTGACACGTTCACCATACAGAAGAACTTTATGCACAGTGACTGAAGGTTTAGATCCCCACACTCGGCAATTCTGTGTGTTCACCTCACCAGTCAGAGAAAAATGAGCTTCGTCTGTCCTTAGGACGGTCAACGGCCAGCCCTTGTCAACTTCAGCCCTTACGGGAAAGTGGAGAGCGAAATCAACACGTCATTGTGCCTCCTGTGGCCAAAGCTACTGTATGATATGAATCTTGTACGGACACCACTTGAGAATGGTTGGAAGCGCCTTTCATACAGTGGAAAACGGGATGTTCAACTGTCGTGACACAGCACGCGCACTGCCTGACGATCGGGGATCGCGTGCAGTGTTGTCTGCCATAGCAACAGCCGTTTCGTCAACCACTTGTGGTGCAACCTGTCGTCATCCTCTTCCCGGAGCGACGCCCAGTTCTCCAGTTGATTCTATTTCTTCATCATGGTCTGCGCAGCAGGTGGAGAAAGAGGACCCTTCAGTAATTCTTTAAGCCGGCGATATTCTCGAAGTGCAACTGGAACATTAAGTTTGTTTTGGTAATAGAGCTCACCAATAATGCCCTGCTCCTTTTGTACAAGCTCCCACTGACACGTCAATAAGTCCACTGCGACTGCTCAAGTGTGTGAGACTATGAATCACCATGACTGATCACGGCACCTGGTGGCCGCAGTAGGAACTGGACGGTGGTGCTGTGACACATGAAAATCATGCACCCAATACTGTGGACATTAATGCTACCACGTTTGGTACTGTTATGGTAATTAGTTTCCGCATTATAACGTGATAAATATGGAAAGTTTAATGAGCTGTGTGTAGACATACCTCCAGGAACTTAACAACAAACTGTCGCATCTCTGATACCCAGAACTAGTGATGTATGTCGTTCCAAAGACGGTCAAACAAGCTATTAAGCATGTGATCATAATGTTTTGGCTCGTCAGTGTATGTTACAACACGATCGATATCACCGGATTAACAGTAGGCTTATGTGTGGGATCTCTGCGATTCGGACAGGGGGCACGGGCGCTGCTCATTCAGAGCGCGCAACCAGTACAGTATATCTGCAAAATGTGAACTGTTGGCTCCATTAAGCCCAGCGTTACGGGCGACGCGTTTAATGCAGTCAGACGTCTCTTCAGTCAGCTGGACGGCTGGACAGCTGAAATTTATCGCACACGGGGTGACAGCGGCAGTCCGCGTTCGTTTGCCGGAGTGTTCAATTTAGACAACTCCAAGTCGTGCGAGTAACTCGCTGCCGACGAAGTTTTAGAGAGGGTCTGCTGACAGTAATTAATGGAATTTTCAGATGACCGAGACTTATTTTCGTAATTTGATCGTTAACACTTTAATTTCGTTTCTGAATTTAATCGGTTTTGTGTACCTTTGTCTTAAACTCTGGTTTTTCATTCGGTAAAAGAATGAAGTAGTCATCTGTGAAATAAAAACGAAATAAAAAAAAGAAGGAAGCTGTTGAGTATCCCAAGATATTCACGGAAGGCACAGTTGCTGGAAGTGTTGTGGTCTTCAGTCCGGAGACTAGCTTGATGCAGCGTTCCAAGTTACTCTATCCTGTGCAAGACTCTTCGTCTCCCAATAACTGCCGCAGCCTACATTCACTTGAACCTGCTCAATGTACTCCTCCGTCGGCTTCTCTCTACAATTTTTACCCCTCACATTTCACCCACTTAGCTTCCGCAACTCTTTAGTTACTGGTACTCAATTGTCCCATCTACTCTTCAGGATTGTTCTCTACCACCACATTTCAAGCTCTTCTGTTCTTTTTCCATCTGAAATAATCATCGTCCACGTTTCAGTTCCGTAAAAGGCTACGTTCCAGACAAGTGAAGAGTGGAAAAGTCATACGTACTTAGTGCAAAATCTCACATTTGTGGGAGAATCAAAAAACATTGTATCACTATTTGCACATAATTAATTGTGTCCCAATAATTGAGGAGGTATTCCCATACCACAGAATAAACCTCCTCAATCGTCACCGCAACAAACAATGAGGCAAATTAGAAAGTATTAGGTCTACAACCTTGCTTACGGCGTTTGGCAGTAGATGGCAGTAGCGGCAAATGCTGGAGCAGGCTTTAGGTGGTAGGAATCATACAACAATTATAGCAACAGCGAGACACATATGCGTATGCAATGATTTACAGCAGAGAGACCACATAAAACAATAACAGAAAAGACAGATATCAGACTAAGATTTATTAGAAGATTCCTCGTGACAAATGGTCCATTGTCGGAAGAGCTAGTTTACAAATCCATGTTCGGCCGATAGCTGGTAGGACTGATAAAGAACATTTGAAGATGTTAAGAAGAGCAGCTGATCTAATCATGAGTTCTTTTAGTAAACGCGAAAGCGTCGCGGTTAGCTGATGCTCCAGAAGTCTATGTTACAGGAGAGGTATTGTGGACAGTGGTGTGACTTAATATTGTTATTACATACCCAAAAAGACTTTTGCAGCACCCCCGTTCCGAGAGAAATTGGAATAGAGATCAACATAAACATAATTTCCGTCCCTTTTATTGCTCATGTAAACCACACACTGCATGTTGTACCACCATACAGCGAGACTTTCAGAGGTGGTGGTCCAGACGGCTGTACACACTGGCACCTATAATACCCAGTAGCACGTCCTCTTGCATTGATGCACGCCTGTATTCGTCGTGGCATACTATCCACAAGTTCATCAAGGCACTGTTGGTCCAGATTGACCCACTCCTCAACGGCGATTCGGCGTAGATCCCTCAGAGTGGCTAATGGGTCACGTCGTCCATAAACAGACCTTTTCAAACTATCCAAGGCATGCTCGCTAGAGTTCATTTCTGAAGAGTATGCTGTCCACTCTAATCCAGCGATGTCGTTATCCTGAGGGAAGTCAGTCACAAGATGTGCACGATGGGGGCGCGAATGTTGTCCATGAAGACGAATGCCGATATGGTTGCACTACCAGTCGGAGGATAGCATTCACGTATCGCACAGCTGTTACGGTGCCTTCCATGACCACCAGCGGCGTACGTCGGTCCCGCGTAATGCCACCCCAAAACAGCAGGGAACCTCCACCGTGCTGCACTCGCCGGAAAGTGGCTCTAAGCCGTTCAGCCTGACCGGGTTGCCTCTAAACATGTCTCCGACGATTGTCTGGTTGAAGGCACACGTGACACTCATCGGTGAAGAGAACGTGATCCCAATCCTGAGCGATCCATTCGGTGTGTTGTTGGGCCCATCTGTACCGCGTTGCATGGTGTCGTGGTTGCAAAGATGGACCTCACCATGGACGTCGGGAGATAAGTTGCGTACAGTTTGAGTCGTAACACGACGTCCTGTGGCTGCGCGAAAAGCATTATTCAACATGGTAGCGTTGCTGTCAGGGTTCCTCCAATCCGTAATCCATAGGAAGCGGTCATCCACTGCAATAGTAGCCCTTGGGCGGCGTGAGCGAGGCGTGTCAAGACAACTCCCGTCTCTCTGTATCTCCTTCATGTCCTAGCAACATCGCTTTGGTTCACTCGGAGACGCCTGCACACTTTCCTTGTTGAGAGCCCTTTCTGGCACAAAGTAACAATGCGGACGCGATCGAACCGCAGTATTGACCGTCTAGGCACGGTTGAACTACAGACAACACGAGGCGTGTGCTCCTCCTAGTGGAATGACTTTAACCGATTGGCTGTCGGACCCCTCCGTCTAACAGGCGCTGCTCATGGATGTTTGTTTACATCTTTTGGCTGGTTTAGTGACATCTCTGAACAGTCAAAGGGACTGTGTCTGTGATAAAATATCCACAGTCAACATCTATCTTCAGGAGGTATTGGAACTGGTTTGATTACAAACTTTTTTTATGTGTGTATTTTGAAAGTGTACGTCCATCGGAAAGTGAACCAAGATTTTATTTCTCTCTACACATCAATCGCTAAAAGACCATAAATTGATGATACTGGAACTCATATTTCAACTTACCAACATCATTTTTCCAGTGTACAGTTCGCTACTTGAGTCATAAAGGGGAGCGTGGTAGTGGTATAAGAAGCACCCTCAGCCACACGCCGAAGATGCCTTACAGTGGGTACAGGTAGATGCTGATTGATCGTTATTATAAATCTTGTTTTGCATTTGCATACATAAACCTGTCTGCCTTTTTACACACCTTACTTCTCGTTAGGCGTATAATTTCACGGTTCTGCACTTCTTTTCTTTGTTGTAGGTAACTAGTACTTACATCCATTCAGCGGTGTTATAGCTGTCATGCTACTGAAAAACTTTCCTGGTTTTCTACCTATTTCTGTTTATTAACATTTTAGGTATTGTTCCACATACTGCTTGACATCTTGCAGCTTATTTTTTCCTCGGTGACTCTGCTTTATCATGAGCGATTTTACACCCTAAGTAATTGAAGGTGGAAACATGTTCTACACTTTTGTTCTCAAAGTCTATTTTGGATCATGGCGACTCTTTTTCGCAGTAAATCGTAATCTTAGTTTTCCAAGTGGGTATATTTATGCCACATTTTCGGCAGTGCTGGCGAAGACTGTGTACAGAACATTGCTGTTCTTGTTCAGAACCTTTAACAAAAGAATGTAGCATGCCATAAAATAATACATTTAACGCGACTATTATTTACGCGAGAATTTCATTTAAACGAGTTGAAGATGACTGAAATAAATAAGAACACGAGAGCAATTAAGAGTGCATATATTATATTTTCCACACGTACTGCAAAAACGATCTAAATAATGAACCGTCGAATAGTTGAAATGGAAAAAAGAACACATTGACACCGGTGTGTCAGACCCACCATACTTGCTCCGGACACTGCGAGAGGGCTGTACAAGCAATGATCACACGCACGGCACAGCGGACACACCAGGAACCGCGGTGTTGGCCGTCGAATGGCGCTAGCTGCGCAGCATTTGTGCACCGCCGCCGTCAGTGTCAGCCAGTTTGCCGTGGCATACGGAGCTCCATCGCAGTCTTTAACACTGGTAGCATGCCGTGACAGCGTGGACGTGAACCGTATGTGCAGTTGACGGACTTTGAGCGAGGGCGTATAGTGGGCATGCGGGAGGCCGGGTGGACGTACCGCCGAATTGCTCAATACGTGGGGCGTGAGGTCTCCACAGTACATTGATATTGTCGCCAGTGGTCGGCGGAAGGTGCACGCGCCCGTCGACCTGGGACCGGACCGCAGCGACGCACGGATGCACGCCAAGACCGTAGGATCCTACGCAGTGCCGTAGGGGACCGCACCGCCACTTCCCAGCAAATTAGGGACACTGTTGCTCCTGGGGTATCGGCGAGGACCATTCGCAACCGTCTCCATGAAGCTGGGCTACGGTCCCGCACACCGTTAGGCCGTCTTCCGCTCACGCCCCAACATCGTGCAGCCCGCCTCCAGTGGTGTCGCGACAGGCGTGAATGGAGGGACGAATGGAGACGTGTCGTCTTCAGCGATGAGAGTCGCTTCTGCCTTGGTGCCAATGATGGTCGTATGCGTGTTTGGCGCCGTGCAGGTGAGCGCCACAATCAGGACTGCATACGACCGAGGCACACAGGGCCAACACCCGGCATCATGGTGTGGGGAGCGATCTCCTACACTGGCCGTACACCACTGGTGATCGTCGAGGGGACACTGAATAGTGCACGGTACATCCAAACCGTCATCGAACCCATCGTTCTGCCATTCCTAGACCGGCAAGGGAACTTGCTGTTCCAACAGGACAATGCACGTCCGCATGTATCCCGTGCCACCCAACGTGCTCTAGAAGGTGTAAGTCAACTACCCTGGCCAGCAAGATCTCCGGATCTGTCCCCCATTGAGCATGTTTGGGACTGGATGAAGCGTCGTCTCACGCGGTCTGCACGTCCAGCACGAACGCTGGTCCAACTGAGGCGCCAGGTGGAAATGGCATGGCAAGCCGTTCCACAGGACTACATCCAGCATCTCTACGATCGTCTCCATGGGAGAATAGCAGCCTGCATTGCTGCGAAAGGTGGATATACACTGTACTAGTGCCGACATTGTGCATGCTCTGTTGCCTGTGTCTATGTGCCTGTGGTTCTGTCAGTGTGATCATGTGATGTATCTGACCCCAGGAATGTGTCAATAAAGTTTCCCCTTCCTGGGACAATGAATTCACGGTGTTCTTATTTCAATTTCCAGGAGTGTAGAAGCAACTTACGTAGGAGGTCATTTCTAGTTAACGATTCCAATTTTACTGTTTTTTTCTTTGCGCAAGAATCTTATAACATATCAGAAACGTGCTTAATAAATGATCTTGTTAGTGAACTACAGAATACGAATAGACTTATAAAAATGAAAATCTGTACACACATTTTGCACACGCAAAGAAATGAAACGCAAAAATGATCAAACCTTGCAACCGATAGCTATATTACACGAAGGTCACACCAGCTACAGTAGCTCCAAATAACACTCAGTAAAATCGATACACCAGGAGTGACAGTAAAAATAAGAGAAGTGTAGCGGAAACATCGAAAAGTAAAACATACATGCGGCTACAGAAAAAGAAACTTAGCGCATATGAACTTCGAAAGGAGTCAAAGATCGAGGTTGACAAGAATTAAATAATGTCATAACAAGAAGTAATAATGTTAGAAGGTCAAACTGTAACGAAAGAACCAAAATCCAGAATAACTAATGAAAGAAATAATGAGAAACACAAGCTGCCAAGCACAAATGTGATACCACCCAAATCAGTTCTTCGCTACCACCCGCACTCAACCAGACGCAAAATTTTAAAATAGTAAAAAAATGAAACCACGAGTCAATAACATAAACCCTTCGGCAAAGACACAGCAGTACCCCTCGGCTCACGATTGTAACCGGGAAATATTAAAACGACAGAAAGCCTCCCTCCAGAGAAACCAAAAAGGTAATACTGGCAAAATACAGTAACATAAAAAAACGCAACGTAAAACTAGAAAAAATATCAGACCCACCAACACCTAATTAACAAAACGAGGCTTGTACATTTTGCTGACTACTTTAAAAAATGCAAGAAATAAACAATAACATTTAAGAATACTCTTCCTCCTACAGTATTCACCACAGAAATCCTTCTCTTTCCCCGCCCGACAACAGATTTTACAGCCCTCCAATAACCCTCGATAGTATTAGTACATGCTCACGTCTTATAATCTTTGAACTGAATATTGTGATTCACGACCAAATGATGATAACCCCTTTCACCCAACCCCTTGTGCGAATCAAATCCATCCGACATGAATACAGAACCTTCTTCCACATATTCTTCTATTAAATATGTGAAGACTTCCTTTGTCCGATTTGGTACAACCCTAAATACATCAGCACAATCTCCTCCAGAAACTACTATTCCAAAAACCCAAAGCCCAACCACCCCGGGGCCCCTTTCGTACTTTCCAAAATGTGACTCATCTACTTCAACTATAGCCCCTGGCCCACTCAATGACCCCCTATACGTTATAAATTCCCTGCAGACTTCTGCACAAAACGAGAACCAGTCGACTACAGTGCCACACGAAACCCCTGCTTCGTGCATGACAGATTTGCAAAAATATTCACAGCAAAAATTGTAGGTTAGCATGACAATTACTTCTAAATTCAGCTTCGATCTTTCGAACCACGTCCCCCTGTGGATGGATCTCCATATGTCATTTTTTTCTGCACCTCCACATGAATTCGTCGGACGTTCGTGATGACGCAGCGTTCGTACAGACACTGCACTTGCAAAATTCAGCAATTACTCCCAATGATGTAAAAAATTTTATAGTTGATTTACAGTCACTCATTTTCTGAAGCAGAATTTTCGCAGTAAAAACAACTGACTCATCCATAACGAAGAGCGTCAGAAATCAAGACCTTATAAATCACGACTAATTATAAATCACAACTACTTGCATTAAGAAAAGATGCCAAAAACAAATTACGAGACGAAAACAAAACAACCGATGTCGAATTTTTTAATATAAGCGCGTAACGAGGAAATCCAGAGAAATCATTTAACGTTCATCGACAGAAATCTGCGGCACAAACAAAATAACATCACACATTACGTCATTGGTCAAAGAAGACGGGTTGTATCGGACACTAGAATTGACCCGAATGTTGTGCTGATATAAATAGTCGTCGACTTGGAGCTGTTCCTAAACTGTACTCAACTCACACTGCTGTAAGATTCTTCCGCATATAACGTTTTCTTAAGCCAAATAAAGGAACCATACCCTAACCACGGAGAACACCCCCATACAGTAAACCACCTCCTCCGTACTTCACTGTTGGCACACTTGCTGGCACATATGATGGCAGGAAACGTACTCCAGGATTTCGCCAAACGTACACGCTTCCACTGAATCACCACAGGGTACAGCGGGAGTGATCGCTCCGAATCACTCCTTCCAGCCATCTACTATCCAGTGGCGTCGCTCTTTACACCACCTCTAGCGCCGCTTAGCACTGAGTACAGAAATGTGTGGCTCAGGTACAGCTGATCTACCGTTGTACCCCATTCTTTTTATCTCCCTCCACACGGACATTGGTCTACGTGGACTGATGGTAACACTTTGAAACCCACGAGTTATTCATTCCTCCGGTTTCATATGACTTTTTACAATTGTCCTCATCAATGTTCGACGGTTCATGTCCATCAGTACATGAGGTGTGTCCGGTCTTGGTTTATCTGTGTTTGTTCCTTCGTGTTTTCACATCACAGTCACATCCCAACAGCTGACTTGGACACCTTTAAAAGAGTTGAAATGTCGCTGTTGGATCTGTTAAGTAGGTAACATTCAATGACTAGTCCACGTTCAAAACCACTGAGCTCTGCTAACGGATCCATTGTTCTGTTCGTACTTTTCTACAGAGAGCACAATACTCCGGGTCTCATTTTATACAGGCAGTTCCGCGTGTCGTGATATCTAATGCTCAATTCCGTCTTAGAAAGGGATGTCCGGATTCTTTTGATGAGATTGTGTATGCTGAAATGATCATGGTTTTGACTGGAAGTGATCAAGATAGGTAGTACCTTTGTTCCACATTTAGCTGTATATATATAGCTGTCTTCCTTGACTATTACGTTCATACGGTCACTATATTATCTCAAAAGTCATTAAGGTAGGGAGAAAGATTAGGTCTTAAAGGCTGCTTGTCAACGTGGGCTTTAGAGATATAGCATCAATTCGGAGTGAAAGAAATGTGCTGGGCAAAAGTGAGTCAAACACCACGGAGAACAAATTACGTCGGCGTTGTTGTCTTTTGCCGATGATGCTTGAGACAAACAATCACTTCAGAGCGGGCCGTTGCCTAGCGATGGTCCAGTTTATCGTGCAGCCCCGTACGTATAGCCTTCAGCACCGTCGGTCGTCAGTAACCATCAGGGTTGGATCCCCGTACATCACGTGGAGCCAAAGGTGAGAAATTTATATTCCGCTGTGCATATTATAGATACCAACTCCTAGAATACTCTCGTGTCCCACAGAAAGAGAAGAGAGAAATGGTCAGAGTCAGAGTAAACAGTCATCAGAAACAACTAGATGAATTTTTGGATAGAGTAAGTGGGTAATTTCCCCAACCCCCACAAAAAAGTGTCATGTAATATTTTGTGTAATGTAATGTCTTGTATAGACACCTTTTATTAACCTGGAACGTTCCACATCATTACGAAGTGTCGTATTCATGATCTGTGGAACAAGTACTAATCTAATCTAATCTCTAATCTTTCAACTAATCGGAACAGCGTGAAGTGTACTCACGGTGTGCGCAGCTTTTACGTTGCGTGCTGCTGTTAGTAGCGTGATGAATGATGCGAAGCGAACCATGAGTCGGACGTGGGTAGACGATCACACTGCTTGTTCTTAACTTCCTACAATTCCTATATGAATTAAGCTAGTATTTTATTTCACTTGCAGTAATTTAAGTTGAGATATTAGGTCCCAACATAACCATACCGCGGAAATGGTAACACACTCGGAAGAAAACAGTCAAATATTTGGGATAACGAAGGTTATAAATTTCATTGCTGCTCTTTTCACTAGTATCAATTTAAGCTGCGCTTTTAGGTCCCAATTTAATCACAGTCTTTTATTACGTGTAGATGTTGCTAACGGCGCAATAAGACGGCCAATCGTGACCCAGATGGAGATAGCCATTGAGAATGTAGTTCTTCATTTCTTTCGTTTCGTAAAGGAAATACTTTTATTTTATTTGTGTCGTGTTGACACAGATGTTGATAATCAACGAGAATATCGTGTTTCATTTCCTCGGTTTAGTAAATAAAGTTAGCTAATATTTCGTTTGCCTTGTAGGAATTTATAATTTATGTTGAGTTTTATTAGTGCTGTACTATTAGGTTTTATGCTAGATACAATTTTTTTAGTTTGTTATTTATTCATATGCAGTGAGTCCACAGTAGGTAATGATATCTTCTGAATGTATAGTTCTTATTTTGTTCTTTTTTTTTCGGAATAAAATGGTAGTTCATTAGTCTCGATTCGAGATGGATTGTTTCAAGATTATGTACGCTAACTTGGTCACGATGGATTTTAAAGTTAGGTATTTTCGTATTTTTCGGCTTGTTCTTTATTCGTGAGAACATTTAATGAGTTTCCGTGATCGTCCATAACTCATATAGAATCGATTTCATTTGAAAAATGAGATAGTGGAGTGGTGTTTCTACGAATATGTCACGATATTCTAGTATGTGGTTCGTCAGGAACCTAATAGTACAGCTTAAATAGGAATCATATATACACCATTGTGTGACATAAATAATATGCTCTTTTTCTACGAACGTGTCACGATTTGCTAGTGCGTAGTTAAGCAGGAACCTAATAGCACAACAGTCATATTTACAGAGTCGGACATTAATACATCGCAGAAAGCGCGGCTCCAACGGAGATTACTTTAGGAAGTGAGCAAATGAAGAAGCACTGTGGCTACCTTCATGGGGCTCATGACTGGCCGGCTTCATTCCATCATTACGAAAGTTTGCACGTCACCCAAAACACCGACACTTCCATCATTTGTGACAACCATGATTACAAAACTGAGCGATTCTCACTGGATGCAGTTACTACCACCTCGGAACTGTATTACTGCGGAGGAAAGAAATACTGTTCACGCCGCATAATATCGTGTTTCAGATAACGATAAACAATGAATGAAAAGGTGTGTAAATAAATTAAGGTGGCCGACAGCGAAGTGTTTGATCCAGCAACGCTGGTGACGCCGGACTTGGAGGAGAGACAGGTGAACATACGATACGTCATCAGCAGGCGTTGGACCGTGCTAGCGTTACGTTGGTTGTCTGTATGTTTCTTTTAGTCATGTGGGTTTTGCTTGTGCGTTCTGACAATTATTGGCACGAGTCTCGAACAACCGCGTGCGATCGGGTTTCAGACTTGGACAGAATGCTTGACTTGCCAAGGGCCCAAGTGTTTTGGCGGTTTGGGCATTTTCAGGAGTAAGACAGTCAATTGAAGATGAACCTTGCAGTTGAAGTCCTTCGGTTTCAAGAATCGATGCAGTTTTCGGCAGAATCCGGGACCTCGCGGGTGAAGATCCACACGGTTGACAGTGAGAATGATTGAGAGAGAGCTGAATTTAAGTAACACCAACGTCACAGTTCCTCTGATATTGACCAATGAATTGGCGATGAGAAAAATCTGCTCGAAATTGGTTCCGGGAAACCTGACACAGGACCAACATGACACGAGGAGGGACAGACGCATTGACCTCTTGGAATCGAACGAAAAAGATCCACATTTTCTGGGACGCGCCGTTACCAGTGACGACGCTTGGATGTTTGACTATAACGCGGGAAAGGCACCGGAGTATGAAATAGCACACTCCATGCTCTACAAGGTCAAAAAAGCAAAAATGAGCACATTAAAAATCAAGTGCAGGCTGATATGCTTTTGTGATGGTCACAAAATCATTCATGAAGAGTTTGTGCGTCAAGGACAAGCGGTTAGAAAACACTTTACCGCAAACTTTTTGAAGGACTGCGCAGAAGGGTTATGCAAGTCGCACCAAACATGAAAAACATTTGGGTGTTGCACCATGACAACGCACGCTGTCACACAGCAACTTCAGTAAACCGCTTTTTTTCCAATAAGAACATTCCTGTGGCTCCTCGGTTCCCTTACTCGCCCGACAGGAACTCCTATGATCTTTTCTCTTTCCGAGGCTGAAAACATGCTTCTGGGCATCATTCAAATATCTGTAACCAACTAGATGAAAGTTCTTCCAGTAACCCAGTTCCAGCACTTCTATGAGCAGAGGAAGAACGCTGTGTGTCTTACCAGGGCAAGCACTTCAAGTGGGACAATGTGAGATTGCAACGTTATCGGTATGAAACAGCTGAAAAAATCGTCTCTTATCCTTATTTACACATTTCGTAAACGCCTCAGGTGTCAATCGTTTAATGCCTCACAGGGTGTTTATCGGTACGTACGTGACGCATGCGCCACCTATGTGCGTATATGTTCCAAAACGGCGCATCTGAAAACGGATTTTTTCCAGCACTCATGCCTTAACGGCGCATCTGAAAACGGATTTTTTCCAGCACTCATGCCTTGGCTTCTACTGGTAATAGAAGGGCAGGGTCAAGTGTTTTGGATGTCCCTTGGGCTAGAGACTATTGTAAATCCAACCGAAGGTCGTCTTACGATAGCTATCCTCCACAACAGGATCAAAGTCTCAATATTACACACTTCCTCCAACCTAGTCAAATGTAGCAAACCAGTTGGCTCTTTTTGCATCAAAAGTGGTCTACAGCACGCTTAAAGGGGCTTATAGAGGAATTATTTAGTTCATAGGCGGCTCCTGAAGAGTCACGAAAAATATGGTTTTTGGGTTCCAAAACGAGCCACAGATTCCAAGACGGCTATACACAGCAAACCGTTGAAAATTTTACGATACATCACTAAGATCGCGATCTCGAATAAACTTGAAACTTTACTCATATCTTTGTCCGTTTTCGAGATACAGAAGTTCAAAGTTAACCCACTTGTACAAGTAAAATATGCACGTAAAATCTGGTGTGAAGCGAAAACGTAGTTTATAAAGTTGTAAGGTGTCAGGCAAATCCAACACCTTCAATGAAAACCCTGACATGATAAGCAAATCCAGTAGTATGTCACATAGCTCCGAATAAATCGTGACATTAAATTAACCAAAGTAATACCAGTAACGAGTGAGCAAATGGAATACCACAGACTAACACAAGAATGCCTAAATGCATGTCATACCTTCCCACTGTGAGACAGACGCAGTTCCGAGGGAAGAAACGAGAACAGAAGCCGAGAGCAGAACCGTGTTAAGCTGGAAGGCCCTACGATAAGGGACAGACACCCACGTAGCCAGCTAACTGCTAGGACCACCCCCCAGCCCATGTTAAAAGCTAGAGCCCTCCAGAAGAACAGTATAGATCTTACGATAGCACTAAAAGGGCCACACCAGCTGCAAGTTTTAGCGTGAGACTTTTTCGCGTCTCTGTTACGTTGCAAACTTTAAAAACATTGCCCCACCACGAAAAGTATAACGTTTCTCATTGGATAAACAGAATTTTTGTAGGCGGAGCTTAAGGTTAACACTGAGACTCTGATTGGTCAGATGAAAACACAGCCAGATAGTTTTTTAAACCAACTTCGGTAAATTGTAGTAAGGAGAAGTTAGGAAAGGGTTGCTTCCGAGACGGCGAGGTGAGTGGAGCTGTGCTGCCCGCCGCCCCCTGACGAACACCGACAAGGTAATGATCACAAGCGATGCCGTATAACAGCGCATAAAGCTTCACTCAGAACTGCAGAAGTCTCATCTGTTACGCCCCCTTTTTACGTAATACTAGTGTCGATCGTCAATTAAAGCTCATGGTGTTCACATTTGCCACTTGAAGTAAAAATCTGAAACGCGATGATTTTTTTGTTATATAGTTATTGAGGAGCGACATCAGCCACTGTAATTTACGACAAGTTAGATAAGTAATTAAAGATAACTGAGGGTCACTGTAGACCATTTTGATAGTTTTCTCTTTTGCGAAACTTAATTTAAACCTAGATTATAGATGTGATATGGCATAGGTCATCCTTCAATCCATTGTAGAACATGGAAACCCATTCAGGGAATATTCGTTCACATTTTTGTTGAACACAGTTGGTTTTTACCATCCTGTATTAAAACATTTCCTTTTATCAATAGTGCAATTTATAAACAATGTTTTGTGAGTAGAATAACATTTACAATGGCAAACTTAACTGCTTTTTCGACGCTATTTTACCAGCTAACTAAAAATAGGAAAGCCTTGAACCCCTTCCACTAAATTTAGTTAGTATTAAGATTCTTTTACAGGGAGTGCAGTGGAGCTGACGCTGAAATCATTAAGTATTTGGTTATATCATCGCTAGTCTCACTGAACTCTTCTGAACTCTACATGTCATGTGTGGTCTGGCGTCTCCTTACCAGCAACAATTCCCAGGTTCAAGCTAGTCAATTCCCTAAAAATCACGCTCAGAGCGTCGTGGCGCGAAAGTGGTAGGGAGACACGATACAGAACAACAGACACCACGCAGAATGTTAGAAAGTGACGCAGCACGGAGAAATAAGCTCTAAAGCGTCCGTTATCAAAAGAAGGATTCTGAGAACCTCATGTTGTTATAGTGCTAAAGCCGAAGCTAAATTTTTGTGCACATGAAATCCGATATGAGGTGTGAAATTATATAGCTGTGCGATATTTCAGTTTCGCACATGTAAACTATAAAAATTTGCTGACTCATGAAGTGTTTTTCTGTGAGTGACGCGCCCTGATGTATCAGGGAAAACAAGGGAACCTGAGGAAAAATGCTCCTATTGGAACTCAAAAAAGGCGAATATGCTCCTGTTTACTAAACAATTCTGACTGGAAACTGGGATAGGAGCTGCTTCAGTCTACCTTCATCAGCTCCTTCACAAATGTTTCCAAAAATTTTAGCGATTTTTTATGTGAAGACAGGAGACAGTGGCAGTCCCAAAGAGACGGAAAAGTAGTAAATACTGAAATACTGGAACATAGTACACAGTGATTGTGATATACACTCCTGGAAATTGAAATAAGAACACCGTGAATTCATTGTCCCAGGAAGGGGAAACTTTATTGACACATTCCTGGGGTCAGATACATCACATGATCACACTGACAGAACCACAGGCACATAGACACGGGCAACAGAGCATGCACAATGTCGGCACTAGTACAGTGTATATCCACCTTTCGCAGCAATGCAGGCTGCTATTCTCCCATGGAGACGATCGTAGAGATGCTGGATGTAGTCCTGTGGAACGGCTTGCCATGCTATTTCCACCTGGCGCCTCAGTTGGACCAGCGTTCGTGCTGGACGTGCAGACCGCGTGAGACGACGCTTCATCCAGTGCCAAACATGCTCAATGGGGGACAGATCCGGAGATCTTGCTGGCCAGGGTAGTTGACTTACACATTCTAGAGCACGTTGGGTGGCACGGGATACATGCGGACGTGCATTGTCCTGTTGGAACAGCAAGTTCCCTTGCCGGTCTAGGAATGGTAGAACGATGGGTTCGATGACGGTTTGGATGTACCGTGCCCTATTCAGTGTCCCCTCGACGATCGAGCGGAAGACGGGCTAACGGTGTGCGGGACCGTAGCTCAGCTTCATGGAGACGGTTGCGAATGGTCCTCGCCGATACCCCAGGAGCAACAGTGTCCCTAATTTGCTGGGAAGTGGCGGTGCGGTCCCCTACGGCACTGCGTAGGATCCTACGGTCTTGGCGTGCATCCGTGCGTCGCTGCGGTCCGGTCCCAGGTCGACGGGCACGTGCACCTTCCGCCGACCACTGGCGACAACATCGATGTACTGTGGAGACCTCACGCCCCACGTGTTGAGCAATTCGGCGGTACGACCACCCGGCCTCCCGCATGCCCACTATACGCCCTCGTTCAAAGTCCGTCAACTGCACATACGGTTCACGTCCACGCTGTCGCGGCATGCTACCAGTGTTAAAGACTGCGATGGAGCTCCGTATGCCACGGCAAACTGGCTGACACTGACGGCGGCGGTGCACAAATGCTGCGCAGCTAGCGCCATTCGACGGCCAACACCGCGGTTCCTGGTGTGTCCGCTGTGTCGTGCGTGTGATCATTGCTTGTACAGCCCTCTCGCAGTGTCCGGAGCAAGTATGGTGGGTCTGACATACCGGTGTCAATGTGTTCTTTTTTCCATTTCCAGGAGTGTAGAAGGAGCGAAGGAGACAATGGCAATGTGAGAGAAGAATGGGAGACATTGCCGGTGGGAGAGGAATAAAGAGAAGGAGAAAGTGGAAGTGTGTGAAAGTTATAGATAAGGAGAGACAGAGTCTATGACAATGGCAACGAGGAAGACGGAGATAGTGACATTGAGGAGATTATAGAAGCAGCGGGGAAAATTTTTGAAGATACTGAGGAAAGTGAAATGAGGCAACTGGTACCCACTTTGCAATCGGTGTCTTTTAATAAACAGAAGCATATTTGCCTTTTTTGTGTTTCAGTAACAGAATTTTCCCTCTCTAACGTAATGACGCAAAGACACAATCACCCTGTTATGCTGAATGGATATGATGTGGAAGGTAGAATTCTCGGACTATCCGGATAAGCTCATCAGTATCTACGTCATTACCAAGCAACCCAGCTTACAGCATGTGGCACTTTCATCATCAATACCACCCCGTAGCCACACCCCGTTTCTTTCCCACAAGAGCATGGTACGCAGAAAGGACGCCTGTCGTTAATCCCCACGCATAAGCTGTAATTTCGCTGATTTTCCCCTAATGCGGGAGAGAGTAATACGTTGACTGATTCTTCTTGGAACTTAAGCTCTCAAAATTTTAACATCAGTTTTCACCATGATGTACAACGCCTTTCTTATAGCGAGTTACACTGTAATTCCATTAAACACTTTCGTAGCGCTCTCGCTTTTACTCAGTGAAACCGTGCCCAAACGTGTTGCTCAAAGTTGTGTCCATCCTTCTGTTAATCCTACAGGGTGTTTCAAAAATAACCGGTATATTTGAAACGGCAATAAAAACTAAACGAGCAGCGATAGAAATACACCGTTTGTTGCAATATGCTTGGGACAGCAGTACATTTTCAGGCAGACAAACTTTCGAAATTACAGTAGTTACAATTTTCAACAACAGATGGTGCTGCGGTCTGGGAAACTCTATAGTACGATATTTTCCACATATCCACCATGCGTAGCAATAATATGGCGTAGTCTCTGAATGAAATTACCGGAAACCTTTGACAACGTGTCTGGCGGAATGGCTTCACATGCAGATGAGATGTACTGCTTCAGCTGTTCAATTGTTTCTGGATTCTGGCGGTACACCTGGTCTTTCCAGTGTCCCCACAGAAAGAAGTCAGAGGGGTTCATGTCTGGCGAATAGGGAGGCCAATCCACGCCGCCTCCTGTATGTTTCGGATAGCCCAAAGCAATCACACGATCATCGAAATATTCATTCAGGAAATTAAAGACGTCGGCCGTGCGATGTGGCCGGGCACCATCTTGCATAAACCACGAGGTGTTCGCAGTGTCGTCTAAGGCAGTTTGTACCGCCACAAATTCACGAAGAATGTCCAGATAGCGTGATGCAGTAATCGTTTCGGATCTGAAAAATTGGCCAATGATTCCTTTGGAAGAAATGGCGGCCCAGACCAGTACTTTTTGAGGATGCACGGACGATGGGACTGCAACATGGTGCTTTTCGGTTCCCCGTATGCGCCAGTTCTGTTTATTGACGAAGCTGTCCAGGTAAAAATAAGCTTCGTCAGTAAACCAAACGCTGCCCACATGCATATCGCCGTCATCAATCCTGTGCACTATATCGTTAGCGAATGTCTCTCGTGCAGCAATGGTAGCGGCGCTGAGGGGTTGCCGCGTTTGAATTTTGTATGGATAGAGGTGTAAACTCTGGCGCATGAGACGATACGTGGACGTTGGCGACATTTGGACCGCAGCTGCAACACGGCGAACGGAAACCCGAGGCCGCTGTTGGATCACCTGCTGCACTAGCTGCGCGTTGCCCTCTGTGGTTGCCATACGCGGTCGCCCTACCTTTCCAGCACGTTCATCCGTCACGTTCCCAGTCCGTTGAAATTTTGCAAACAGATCCTTTATTGTATCGCTTTTCGGTCCTTTGGTTACATTAAACCTCCGTTGAAAACTTCGTCTTGTTGCAACAACACTGTGTTCTAGGCGGTGGAATTCCAACACCAGAAAAATCCTCTGTTCTAAGGAATAAACCATGTTGTCTACAGCAGACTTGCACGTTGTGAACAGCACACGCTTACAGCAGAAAGACGACGTACAGAATGGCGCACCCACAGACTGCGTTGTCTTCTATATCTTTCACATCACTTACAGCGCCATCTGTTGTTGAAAATTGTAACTACTGTAATTTCGAAAGTTTGTCCGCCTGAAAATGTACTGTTGTCTCAAGCATATTGGAACAAACGGTGTATTTCTATCGCTGCTCGTTTAGTTTTTATTGCCGTTTCAAATATACCGGTCATTTTTGAAACACCCTGTACCTCGTACGTGTCACAGACTGATGAACAGTACTCAAGAATCGTTCGAACGAATCGTTTGCAGGAGACTTGTTTCGTTAATTAGCCGTATTTGCTCAGGCTTATTCCAATGAAATCAGCCTCTGTATCTGAGAGGTCAGCGTAGATGTCTGCCCCGTGAAGGGCCCGGCTTCGATTCTCGTTACTGCCACGCACTTTTTATTCGTGGGAGAACTGGTACCGGGTTTAATCAGCCTCGTGATGCTACTTGACGGAGCAGTAGAGGCTCCATGGTCTGGAAAGTCTGCAGAACGGTCTGGAGAGCGGTGTGTTGACCCTCCATACCGCAACCGCGTGACGGTCCAACGCAGAGGATGACACGGCGGCCGGCAGACGTCCCTTGGGCCTTCATGGCCTGGATGAGGAGCTTATTTATTATTATTTCAATGAATCCCAGTGTGGCATTTGCTTTCGCTACAACTACACTATCTGACCTGTGGTATTCGGACAGCTATTGGCAGACATTAATATGGGTAGTGCCCAACCAACACCTTTATGACAGCCGTGAATACTTTCAGCCAGATTTCTAAATTCCTGTGGAGGAGTGGCAGCCCATTCCTCCTCAAGAGCCGAAATGACAGAAAAAAAGTTCATATCTGTGTGTGAATTACTAAGGGACCAAACTGTTGAAGTTATCGGTCCCTAGACTTACACACCACTTAAACTAACTTACGCTAAGGACAAAACACACACACACTCATGGCCGACAGAGGATTCGAACCTCCGGCTGCAGGGGCCATGCGATTCGTGGCAAACGACAGAAGGAAGTGATGCTGGACGTTTGGGTCTGGACCGAAGTCGGCGTTCTAACTAGGGCAGTTGATAAAATATCTGTTACTGATAGATCGATATCTTTGTCCAAAGAGATATCTGCAGTAGTTTTCCCATGATATATCGATATATCGATATAGAATTAGCTATAATCGAGGGCCGATATTTTTATTTTATATCGCATTTTTTGCAATTTCTGGAAAATATTTGAAATTGTTCTTTTGAAATTGTAGGAGAATGTAATTTTACTTTCACTGTGTGAAGGAGTCTTATTGCTTTTTGACCTTTCATCGCTTCCAGTCTTTCTCTTTGACTTTGTGAAGCAAGTATAGGTGGCAGAAAGAGGGAATCCGGATGAACGGGGCGTGGCTTTGTGAGTGGAAAAACAAAATTCCTGACATGAAGAAGTAGCACACCAGTTGCGTTACAAAATAAATAAACAAAAATTAACGAACCAGCGTTCTATTTCTTCACGTCAGCATTATTCAAAAACATTTGCTGAAAATGATGAGCAAAAATCTGAATTGCAAGACTAGTCTTTGTGATGGGGGGAGGCGTGTGAGGGTTAATGCTAATGTAATCGGTGCTCGACGATACCAACAAAACGGAAAGGTTTAACTTCGACTCGCAATTTTGACACTGCAAATGCTAGGTCGCTGGTGTTGGCAGAAATGAAAAAACAGGGCTGTCGACATGATGTGTTGCAGACAAATCCGATAGGTGACGAAACTGAACGACGAAGACCTTATATTGTGTCACTTACATGCAGTTACTATTGTTAGCAAAGTGGTTATTGCCAAGCGGGAACGTTCATCGTTTTCTTTCAATTCTTGTTCTAGTGGGGATAGGCAGGCTGCTAGCTTCTTGATGTGCAAAATATCTAACAAAAAATCAGTGCTTAAATACACAGCTCTAAAACCGGCATTATATTTACAATGTGCAGCCAATACTTTAATAATAAGCCGGTAAGTCGATATTTCATTCTCCGATATATCGATTCCTGTCTTCGATATGTCGAGAGCCGGTAACGAAATACTTTTGCAGGTAGTGGGGAACGGGCGTGGTAATTTCGACGATAAATAATCTCTCACTGGCCGGTGTGGCCGAGCGGTTCTAGGCGCTTTAGTCTGGAACCGCGCTACCGCTACGGTCTCAGGTCCGAATCCTGCCTCGGGCATGGATGTGTGTGATGTCCTTAGGTTAGTTAGGTTTAAGTAGTTCTAGGGAACTGATGACCTCAGATGTTAAGTCCCATAGGGCTCAGAGCCATTTGAACCATTTGAGGCAAATAATCTCTTGCACTCCCGTCACTTACTACAAATACTTTTATTCTCGCAGCTTATACACAATGCGGGTAGCATAGAGCGCGTATTACAGAGGACTGACAGGGCAAAGATATACTTGTTCTTGCTGCGATAGGGCAGCGATATTATAACTGGGGTGGTGGGGGAGAGGGGAAAGTGCCAGTGGTTCTACGTCTCCACACTTTTAATGGCGATATATTGGGTACCCGACATTAGTATATCAACAGTCCTAATTCTAACTTTATTGGATTCAGGTCGAGAATCGGGACAGGCCAGCCCACTTCAAGAATGTTATTTTCCACAAACCTTCGGCTCACACCTGCTGTTTGAGAACAAGGTGTATTTTCATCCTGATACAGTCATCGTCACCGAACTGTTAGTCTACTGTAGGCATTACACAGTGCAATAAAAGGTATTCATATAATTCATATACTTCCAAATTTAGCGTTTTCTTAAGCGTAATAAGGGCCCGCAGCGTAACTTCAAAAACACACTCATACCGTAACATCACCTGCTCTGTACTTCAGTGCTACCACTACACACCACGACGGGTAACATCTCGCAGACATTTGCCAAATCAATACCATTCTGTCCGACTGCCAAATGCTGCAGCGTGAGTCCTCACACCAGATCACTCGTTCTCAGTCACACACTGCCCAGTGATGCCGCTCTTTACAGCATCTTCACACCATCTTCAGCGCCGCTTTGCTTTGACTACAGATACGTGTTGCTCATGAGGAGTTGCTTGACCATTGTACGCCATTCTTTCTAATTGCCTACGTAGAGTCTTTGCGCTAGCTGTATTGCTGGTAGACTTTAAAACTCAAGAGTGATTCATTTCGCTGATTTCATGTGATTCTTTTAACTGTCCTCCAGAACGCTCGACGATACTTGTTCGTCAGCACATGAGCCCTGCCCGGTCTTGTTATAGCTGTCGCTGTTCATTCACATTTCCGATTGAAAATCAAATCACCAACAGTTGAACTGGGTCGCTGTAGAAGGATTGAAACGTCTGTGACTGATTTGATACTCGAGTGGCGTCCATTGTCTCTAGTCCATGTTCGACGTCACTGATCAATGTTGACCGGCCCGTTCAGCCGTTACTGCACCTCTACCGACAGCAGGATGTTCCTCGCCTCTTTTTATTCTCGCAGGTGCGCCTATCGTGAGATCTAGTGCTCAAATGGTTCAAATGGCTCTGAGCACTATGGGACTTAACATCTGCGACCACCAGTCCCCTAGAACTTAGAACTACTTAAACCTAACTAACCTAAGGACATCACACACATCCATGCCCGAGGTAGGATTCGAACCTGCGACCGTAGCAGCAGCTCGGTTCCAGACTGTAGCGTCTAGTGGTCAGTTCAGCATTCCGTAGCGGGGTTGGGATAGTTTTCGTCAGATAGTTTTACGTCCTCGTTCGGCTTTAAGTGACTTGAGACGGATATTCCTACTCAATTTATGCTTGTTAATATTTCCAGTGATTTATTGCCAATAGTGTAATCGAACTGTAATGGATTATTTGCTGAATCCTAGAAAATTTTCTGTGTTCAAACGTAATGAGATACATCCGAAAACAAAGGAAGTAGGTTACAGTACACTTGTTCGCCCTCTGCTTGAATACTGTTTACCAGAGTGGGATCCGTTCCAGATAGGGTTGATAGAAGAGGTAGAGAAGATCCAACGGGTACCATCGCGCTTTGTTGCAGGTTCATTTAGTAATCGCTAAAGCGTTTGGAAGACTCTGCAAGAGAGACGCTCAGGAGCTCGGTACGGGCTTTTGTTGAAGTTTCGAGAACATACTTTCACCGAGGAGTCAAGCAGTTTATTGCTCCCTCCTACGTATGCCTCGTGAAGAGACCACGAGGATTAAATCAGAGAGATTAGAGCTCACACAGGGGCATACGGACAATCTTTCTTTCCACGAACAATACGAGACTGGAATAGAAGGGAGAACCGATAGAGGTAATCAAGGTACCCTCCGCCACGCACCGTTAGGTGGCTTGCGGAGTATGGATGTAGATGTAGAATAATCTCCTTCTTTCTAACGACCATTACTTCTGAAAATATCGATCCTGTGAAGTCCAGCTCGTACTTTTTCCAGGTGACATAATGAAAGCTTTGGATTAATGCAGTCAAGGTTTCTTGATTTCTGAAAAACATTTGATTCAGTATCACATCTACGCTAATCAAAAGTACGATCGTGTCGAGTATCATGTGAAATTTGTGGCCGGATTGAGAATTTTTTGGTAGAAAGAACAGAGAAACTTATCTTGGATGCAGTGTCATCAACAGACGGGGAAGTAACTTCGGGTGTGCCTCAGAGATGTGTGTTGAGACCCATGCCGTTCATGTTGTATATTAACGACCTCCTGGGCAATGTTAAAAGTAGCCTCAGATTTCTGCAGATGTTGCAGTTCAAATGGCTCTGAGCACTATGGGACTCAACTGCTGTGGTCATAAGTCCCCTAGAACTTAGAACTACTTAAACCTAACTAACCTAAGGAGATCACACACATCCATGCCCGAGGCAGGATTCGAACCTGCGACTGTAGCGGTCGTGCGATTCCAGACTGTAGCGCCTTTAACCGCTCGGCCACTCCGGCCGGGAGATGTTGCAGTTGTCTATAATGAAGCACTTGAGAGGTGGCATGAGCCCCCTCTCATATTTCTATCTTACAATTCTCCTCTCTAATTGCATGTGGTGAAAAGTTGCTATTCCTTCACATGCGGACTTCCCACGCAGAGTCTCTCGTCACCCAGGTGGTCCGGTGACAGGCGGGCTCTCCTGATCTTGAAAGGGTAAGCCGACGGGTGTGAGGGAGGTGAGTGAATGCTTTCCAGAAGCCGGCCGAAGTGGCCGTGCGGTTCAAGGCGCTGCAGTCTGGAACCGCAAGACCGCTACGGTCGCAGGTTCGAATCCTGCCTCGGGCATGGATGTTTGTGATGTCCTTAGGTTAGTTAGGTTTAACTAGTTCTAAGTTCTAGGGGACTAATGACCTCAGCAGTTGAGTCCCATAGTGCTCAGAGCCATTTGAACCATTTTTTTTGCTTTCCAGACGCCGACATTGTCAAAAGACACGCCCGGAGGGGCCTGAAGTAGCGGCTGGGCTAGAGGTTCCGTTACTTTGCAGAAACTTAGCGAAAACACTTTCTGGCGGGCTACCAGCGAGGCTTGGGAATGACTTGTGTTCCCAAGCAGCCTTGGCGCGCAAATTCCCGCGTTTTCTGCAGTATAGTAACTGCGATTGGCTTGCTCAGGGCATAGCTCCGTGACGTAGCAAAATCGGCGCAGAAATTGGCGCCAAGAATCTCCATTGGTGGAATGGTAGTGCTCCAGCAATAGAGTGGAATTTTCCGCCGGTTTCCGAGTTGCTGATTGGAACGGTTAACCACGGCCACTGTCGTGGGTGCGGGAATGTTCTGTGTTCGGTTTGTACGGGTGCTCTTGTGGGGAGTCGGCTCTCGCATTTCAGTCGGAGTAGGTTACAACACTGAGCTCTCGCTGCTCTGGACAGCCTGCCTTCCGTTGGATGTCTAATATACTTTTATTTGATTGTAACTGTTTAACGAAGTTGCGACTTCAACGTAACTTTCCGAGTACAGTTGGCAATTGAGCGTTCTGCGTACAAGCGACCTATGTTGTCTGTCTTGGGCAGTTTTGGCTAAAGTTGACTGTATCGGAGTTACTGTGTGACTTCGCTTGTGAAAATCAATCACTGTACCGTCAGTGGTTGTGTGGCGAGCCTTCTTCATCTCCCTCAGAGGCGCATTTGTATTGATAGGAAGTCTTTAGTCTGGAACAACCAGACCAAGACAATTTGTTTCGGGCTATACTCGCGACATTATCATCACCACGACGGGACGTCGAAGCAACCAGCCATCGCTTCCAGTACGCCAGATCGTGTCCTTGCAGCTAAGAAGACAGCTTGGTAATGTACATCCGCAGCACCGGCAAAGCAGGCATTTTTGCTAGGCGATAATCAGAGCTCAGCAGAGCGCGCCTGTTCGACTTTTCTAACTTTGTTCTATCTTGGGTGTTCATTGTCTGAGTTCTCACTAATGTAGCAGCAATTAATGTTGGGTTAGCTGTGTCTCTCTCTTATGATTTGAGTTGCAAGGAATTGGCTCCACATACCACTTCGTCATAAACGTCACAATCTAGTTTAGGGACAACTTCACCTTCACAGCGTTTATTTGAGTATCCAATTTGAGCCAATTTGATGTATTGTAAATGTTTCATGTGTTTTTGTTTATTATTTTGTGTTTAGTCTTAATAAATCATATTGTTATTTTGGACAGAACTTTCATTCTGTTAATCGGTAGAGCAACCCTATCATTTCTCACTACGTTAATGAAACCTTCCTTTAGGGACCGATGACCGTAGCAGTCTGGTCCCTTTCATCCCCCAAACCAACCAAACCTTCCTTTATTTAACTTATTTATCAAATTAAATTATTGCAGGTGCCAAACTCTTTTCTACTCCACTTGCAGGGTTGATTACAGTCAGTTCGCGTATCTTTTTAATCCATGTGCAACAGCAAAAGTTGGAGTTAGAATAGGGGGGGGGGGCTTAGAGCATCATTTACATATGTAGATTCTAGAAGAATTTAGTGTTAAATACACTGCGATACAGTGATGGTGAAGAAATCGAAGTGGCAGCGTCTTGAAGACATAAACTATCCCTAGAGAGCCTCCTTCCAAAGTTTCAAGAACAGGCTTTAAATGATGACTCTTTCGTATAACTCCTGTGGGGATCGTGAGGAAAACATTAGATTAAGCATTTAAACAATCAAAAATGGTTCAAATGGAACTTAACATCCGAGGTCATCAGTCCCCTAGAACTTAGAACTACTTAAACCTAACTAACTGAAGGACATCACACACATCCATGCCCAAAGCAGCATTCGAATCTGCGACCGTAGCGGTCACGCGGTTCCAGACTGAAGCGTCTAGAACCGCTCGGCCACACCGGCCGGCTTTAAAC
Organism: Schistocerca nitens; assembly: GCF_023898315.1. Classification (NCBI taxonomy): domain Eukaryota; kingdom Metazoa; phylum Arthropoda; class Insecta; order Orthoptera; family Acrididae; genus Schistocerca; species Schistocerca nitens. The sequence goes on from NC_064622.1 coordinate 303,890,357, forward strand.
ATTCATTCGTGCTGCGCTCCATACGTGAATGAAACCGGAAAAAGCGCTAACAGTTGGTACTGTTCAATGGGAAGCATTCCCTGTCATGAACTTCACAGTGGACTGCAGTGTACAGATGCAGATGTAGATATACGTATAGATGCCGCTCCCATAGGAATCACAAAGACAAGATTAGATTAATTACAGCAGGTACTTCAGAATTTAAATATCCAATTCTCCCGCACCCCATATGCGATTGGAAAGGGAAGGAACCCATGCGTGTGTTACCGCGCTAAATACCGTCTGCCATGCGCTTCACAGTTATTTGGAGAGTATGTACGTAGATGTAGATGTAGCTGTAGAATACGCGAGCGTCAGCTGCCAGTCGGTGAGCCAGTCGCCGATCCCCTGGCGATTCCCCTGCAACTCTCTGCGGTTGCCTGCCGTCCCAATGATCCTGTATACAATAGGGTCAGTGGCTAACAGCCCCACGGATACAAGCTCTTTATATACAGCGTAGCATGAATTGTAATGGCTTTTAACACTCATGTAGATTGGACGATTTGACACAGCTAAAAACGAAATATTCAGATCTATCTGCTTGAAAAACCTTTCTCCAGTCACGAAGGAGGTCCACTATTTCGAAAGCTCGTACTTCGTTGTTTTGTTCACTGACAAGGGATGTACTCCAGCCCTAACAGTTAACGAGCAATAAAAGCGAGTTTAAATACGTAGATATTCTCTTCTTCCACACATAAAAGACATTTAACTGTAAACATTTATGTACGGAACTGATGACCCTGTAGTTTGGTCCCTTTATCCCTCAAACCAACCAACCAATAATTCATGTACGATCGATACTTGAATGTATTTGCTACATGTATATTAAGTAGAAACTACTGCTACCAAAGACAATCATTTAGTGCCACATTAAGGACGCACAGGGATTGGACAACAATGTGGAAACATCTGGAGAAAGGCACACTTGAACGCTAATGAAGATACTAGGCAAGCTTGCAGGTCGCGCCGTTGTACAGTCATGCTCATAAATTAAGGATAACTGCAAAATCTGGTGAGACACAACGTGGCACTATACAAAACTGGCTCTAATAGCATAGGCATATAGGGAACATATACGACAAATACCTGTAAGTCCAGGGTATTGGTGATAAGTTGAGAAAACCGTCCCGAAACACATGTGCTACAAAAAGCCACTGTTTCCTGCGCATGTACTCCGACATCAGTATGGGATATGATCACCATGCACACGTACACAGGCCGCACAACGTGTTGGCATACTCTGTATCAGGTGGTCGAGCAGCTGTTGGGGTATAGCCTCCCATTCTTGCATCAGTGCCTGTCGGAGCTCCTGAAGTGTCGTAGGGATTTGAAGACGTGCAGTGGTACGTCGACTGAAAGCATCCCAGACGTGCTCTCTGCGGTCTGGAGAACAGGCAAGCCACTCCATTCGCCTGATATCTTCTGTCTCAAGGTACTCCTCCACGATGGCAGCTCGGTAGAATCGTGCGTTATCATCCATCAGAAGGAAGGTGGGACCCACTGCACCCCTGAAAAGATGGACATACTGGTGCAAAATGAAGTCCCGATACACCTGACCTGTTACAGTTCCTCTGTCAAAGACATGCAGGGGTGTACGTGCACCAATCATAATCCCGCCCCACACCATCAATCACGACATCCAAACAGGTGCCTTTCAAGGACATTAAAGGGCTGGTATCTGGTTCCTGGTTCATGCCAGATGAAAACCCGGCGAGAATCACTGTCCAGACTATACCTGGACTCGTCCGTCAACATAACCTGGGACTACTGTTCCAATGACCATGTACTGTGTTATTGACACCAGGCTTTACGGGCTCTCCTGTGATCAGGGGTCAGTAGAATGCACCTTGCATGTCTCCGGGCGAATAAACCGTGTCTGTTCAGTCGTCTGTAGACTGTGTGGATGGCGACAACTGTTCCAGTGGCTGCCGCAATGCCCGAACAAGGCTACCTGCAGTATACCGTGGCCGTCTGCGGGCACTGATGGTGAGATATCGGTCTTCTTGTGGTGTTTTACACTGTGGACGTCCAGTACTGTAGCACATGGACACGTTTTCTGTCTGCTGGAATCGTTGCCATATTCCTGAGAACACGCTTTGTGGCACAAAGTGTTCCCGTGCTACGACCTGCTTTGTTTGACCAACTTTCAGTCGCCCTAGTATTCTACCCCTCATAACGTCATCAATATGTGTTCTTTGAGACATTTTCAACACACAGTCACTATTAGCACGTCTGAAAGCGTCTGCACACTTACTCGCTGCACCGAACTCTGACATGCACCAAAACAACTCTGCGTATGTGGACTGCTGCCAGCGGCACTGTACGACGACCGTAGGTGATACGCACCGCGTAGTTATGCCCCGAGGCGATTTAAACCCGCAGACCGCCCACCAGAGCATTGTTTCACCATGTATTAGTATTATCTTTAATTTATGAGCATGAGTGTATTTGATCACAAACAGCACCTGCGCAACGTTCTCAGTATGTGGCAAGTGTCATTCGTGATTACAACAGTGTATTGTGCATTATGTCGAACAGCGGGAAATTGATCGTGCTCGTATTGTGTGTGCTTCCGCAACCAATCAAACCAACGTGCTTGGAGTTTCAAGAGGCACCGTATCGAAGAATTATATCGATTGCAAGGAAAGCTGAAAAACGTCATCCGCTAAGTCACAACGCCGATGAAAACTGTTCAACGATCGTTACGTACGGTCACTGAAGAGAATTGTGACGGTAAATAAGCGACAGAAGATCAGTTTGAATTCCGTAGAAATATTGGAACGCGTGAGTCAATACTGACCTTACGACTTATCTTAGAAGAAAGATTAAGGAAAGGCAAACCTACGTTTCTAGCATTTGTAGACTTAGAGAAAGTTTTTGACAATGTTGACTGGAATACTCTCTTTCAAATTCAAAAGGTGGCAGGGGTAAAATACAGGGAGCGAAAGGCTATTTACAATTTGTACAGAAAGCAGATGGCAGTTATAAGAGTCGAGGGGTATGAAAGGGAAGCAATGGTTGGGAAGGGAGTGAGACAGGGTTGTAGCCTCTCCCCAATGTTATTCAATCTGTATATTGAGCAAGTAGTAAAGGAAACAAAAGAAAAATTTGGAGTAGGTATTAAAATCCATGGAGAAGAAATAAAAACTTTGAGGTTCGCCGATGACATTGTAATTCTGTCAGAGACAGCAAAGGACTTCGAAGAGCAGTTGAATGGAATGGACAGTGTCTTGAAAGGAGGATATAAGATGAACGTCAACAAAAGCAAAACGAGGATAATGGAATGTAGTCGAATTAAGTCTGGTGATGCTGAGGGAATTAGATTAGGAAATGAGACACTTAAAGTAGTAAAGGAGTTTTGCTATTTGGGGAGCAAAATAACTGATGATGGTCGAAGTAGAGAGGATATAAAATGTAGACTGGCAATGGCAAGAAAAGCGTTTCTGAAGAAGAGAAATTTGTTAACATCAAGTATAGATTTAAGTGTCAGGATGTCGTTTCTGAAAGTATTTGTATGGAGTGTAGCCATGTATGGAAGTGAAACATGGACGATAACCAGTTTAGACAAGAAGAGAATAGAAGCTTTAGAAATGTAGTGCTACAGAGGAATGCTGAAGATTAGATGGGTAGATCACATAACTAATGAGGAGGTATTGAATAGAATTGGGGAGAAGAGGAGTTTGTGGCACAACTTTGACGAGAAGAAGGGACCGGTTGGTAGGACATGTTCTGTGGCATCAAGGGATCACAAATTTAGCATTGGAGGGCAGTGTGGAGGGTAAAAATCGTAGAGGGAGACAAAGAGATGAATACACTAAGCAGATTCAGAAGGACGTAGGTTGCAGTAAGTACTGGGAGATGAAGAAGCTTACACAGGATAGAGTAGGATGGAGAGCTGCATCAAACCAGTCTCAGGACTGAAGACCACAACAACAACAGCTGCTCTAGTTGGCACTGCGGAAGTGAACGTCGCTCTCGCGAAAATCCTGTTAGAGCCAAAACAACAAGAAGGAAGCTACATAAGCAGCCGATTGAAGTGCGAGCTGGAATTTCAAAACCATCCATCAGGCCATCAGCGATGCAGACCATCGTAAAAGAAACACTTGGTTCCAAAGGCGTAAATCCTGGACTGAGGAGCAATGTAAGAACGTAATTTTGTGGGACGAATCTTGTTTCACATTGTTTTCATCTTCTAGGAGAATTTATGTTCCAAGAGGGAAACATGTCGGCGATTCGATTATTTGTGCAGTCATATCGCAATACTGCATGAGCCCCGTGGTTACTCTGCAAGATCATGTCAGTGCCAACGGTTATGTGATCAGTTTGGCTGCTGATGTCCATCCCATGGTACAACTACAGTTTCCCTGCGAAGACTCTGTGCTACAAGGCGACAGGGCCCTGTTCACACGCATCGCATTGTCCAGTACTGGTTAATGAGCAAGAGGACGAATTATCACACCATTCCTGGCCACCACGGTCGCCAGAGAAGGGTGCGTAACCGCTATTCACTTCCATCGTCGTCACCTGAAGTTTCCATTGTTTTGAAGAAGGAATGGTATAAGATTCCCTTGTAAATTTTGCAGGACCTGTATTTATTCATTCCGACACGAAGCTGTCTGAATGCCAACGGGTTTCCTCTACCGCATTAGGCACGATAATACACTGAAGAGCCAAAGAAACTGGTACATCTGCCTAATTTATTACATTTACGTGATTACTCTGCTATTCACAATAAAGTGCCTGGCAGGGGGTTCAATGAACCACCTTCAAGCTGTCTCTCTACCGTTCCACTCTCGAACGGCGCGCGGGGGAAACGAAAACTTATTTTTTTCTGTGCGAGCCCTGACTTCTCTTATTTTATCGTGATGATCGTTTCTCTCTATGAAGGTGGGTGCCAAAAGAATGTTTTCGCAATCGGAGGAGAAAACTGGTGATTGAAATTTCATGACAAGATCCCGTCGCAATGAAAAACGCCTTTGTTTTAATGATTGCCACTCCAATCCACGTATCACGTCTGTGGCACTATCTCCCCCATTTCGCGATAATGCAAAACGAGCTGCCCTTCTTTGTACTTTTTCGGTGTCATCCGTCAGTACCACCTGATGCGGATCCCACACCGCACAGCAATACTCCAGAATAGAGCAGACAAGCGTGGTGTAAGCAGTCTCTTTAGTAGACCTGTTGCATCTTCTAAGTGTTCTGCTAATGAATTGCAGTCCTTTATTTGCTCTACCCACAGCATTACACATGTCATCGTTCCAATTTAGGGTAATTGTAACTGTAATCCCTAAGTGTTTGATTGAATTTACAACCATCAGATTTGTGTGACTTATCTCTTTATCTAAATTTAGTGGATTTCTTTCAGTACTCATGTGAATAACTTCACAATTTTCTTAATTTAGGGTCAATTGCCGCTTTTCGCACCATACATATATCTTATCTAAATCATTTTGCAATTCTTTTTAGTCATCTGATGACTTTACAAGACGCCAATTGACAGCATCATCTGCAAACAATCTAAGACGGCCACTCAGATTGTCTCCTATGTTGGTAATATAGATCAGGAACAACAGAGGGCCTATTTCACTTCCTTGGTGAACGCCGGATATTACTTCTGTTTTACTCGATGACTTTCCTTCTATTACTACGAACTGGAACCTTTCTGGCAGTGAATCACGAATCCAGTCACACAACTGAGGCGATACTCCGTAGGCATGCAGTTTGGTTAGAAGACGCTTGTGAGGAACGGTGTCGAAAGCCTTCTGGAAATCTAAAAATATGGAATCAACTTGACATCCCCTGTCGATAACACTCATTACCTCATGAGTATAAAGAATTAGTTGTGTTTCGCAAGAACGATATTTTCTGTGAGTCAGTAAATCGTTTTCTTCGAGGTACTTCATAATGTTCGAATACAGTATGTGTTCCAAAACCCTACTGTAAATCGACGTTAGTGATATGGGCCTGTAATTCAACGGATTGCTCCTACTTCCCTTTTTGGGTATTGATATGACTTGAGCAATTTTCCTGTGTTTAGGTACTGATCTTTCTGTGAGCGAGCGGTTGTACATAATTTCTAAATATGGAGCTAATGTATCAACATAATCAGAGAGGAACCTCTGGACCGGTAGCCTTGCCTTTATTAAGTGATTTAAGCTGCTTTGTGACACCGAGGATATCGACCTGTAAGTTTCTCATCGTGGCAGTTGTTCTTGATTGGAATTCAGGAATATTTACTTCGTCTTCTTCGGTGAAGGAGTTTCGGAAAACCGTGTTTAATAACTCAGCTTTAGTGGCACTGTCGTCAGTGACTTCACCGTTGTTACCGCGCAGTGAAGGTATTGATTGCGTCTTGAGAATAGGGCTACCGAGAGCATGCAGAAGTACAATAGCAAGACGTGTTTAACATTCGGAAGAGCGTTCCTGGAGCCACTCTGTAGCAACTCTGGACGTGTGAGGGATCGCACTCTCCTGCTAGAATTGCCCAAGTCCGTCGGCATGCACGATGGACATGAATGGATGCAGGTGATCCGACAGGACGCATACGTACGTGTCACCTGTCAGAGTCTTATCTCGACGAATCAGGGGTCCCATATCACTCCAGCTTCATACGACCCCCACCATTACAGAGCCTCCACCAGCTTGAATAGTCCCCTGCTGACATGCCAGCTCCATGCATTCATGAGGTTCTCTCTATACCTGTACACGTCATCCGTTTGATACAATTTGAAACGAGACTAGTCCGACTAGTCATCAACAGCTCAATGTCGGTGTTGACGGGCCTAGTCGAGGTGTAAGGCTTTTTGTCGTGCAGTCATTCAAGGGTACACGAGTGGGCCTCCGGCTTCGAAAACCCATATCGATGATGTTTCGTTGAATGATTCGCACGTTGGACTTGTTTATGGCCCAGAATTGAAATCTGTAGCAATTTCGTAAGGGTTGCACTTATGTCAAGTTGAACGATTCTCCTCAGTATTCGTTGGTCCCGTTCTTGCAACCGCAGCGATGTCGGAGATTTGATGTTTCAGCGGATTCCTGATATTCACGGCACGCTAGTGAAATGGTCGTACGAGAGAATACCCTCTAAACCGCAGATCACATTACATGATCGATATTTCGTCACGCGTTATCTACAACGAACTTTCAGCTTCGAGATATAGAATATGTTAATATGTTCGAGGGAGATTTCGTTATGAATATGCTATTCATGTACTTCATTCGATAATTCGGCTATTGCAGTATGGATGCACTGAAAATGACGTAGCATGTCGACATGTTACGCTTATCAAGTGTGCATAATGTTTTATTTTGCTGTGTTTCAAATCAGTTTTGAGAATCAGGGGTTCATATTTACCCTACTTTTAAGTGTGAAATGCGGTATGAGGTGAAATATTAGTTTATAAAGTGACGCAGCTTGGGGAAATGCGCTTTAAAGTATCTCCACTGTCGTTAGAAGGGTTCTGGGAATCCCATGTTATTGTAGTACTGAAGCACATGCAAAATATTTGTGCATATGAAGTCCGATATGCGGTGTAAAGTTATATAGTTTACGTTATTTCAATTTCTCACAAGTAAATTACCAAAATTTTACTGATCCATAAAGTTATTTTTTGTGAATGACATGCCCTACTGCAGCTGGAAAAGAAGAGAACCATAGGATAAATGCTCCTATCGGAGCACAAAAAAGACGAATATGCTCCCATTTGTTAAGGAACACTGACTGAAAACTCGAAAATATTCCCACTTTTTCATGCTAAGAGCGAAGGAGACAGTGTCAGTGGGAAAGAGACGGAAAAGTAGTAAATACTGGAAGATACTAACAGTTGTTGTGGTATAGAAAGAATGGAGTAAACAACGGCATTGTAAGAGAAAGCTAGGTCGACAATGGTAGTGGAACACAGCTGGCAGTATGAGAACAGTGCCAGGAAAAGAATGAAGGAGACAGTGCCAGTGGGAGGGAAAGTGGAAGTGGTTGAGAGGTAAAATCGATGACAATGACAATGAGGATGAGAGAGATAGTGGCAGTGAGAAGAGAGACCAGCAGCGGGAAAATGAAATGGTAGGAGCAGCAGGCGAGTGCTAATGTGCCAATACACTTTACAAATGTTCCTTAAAAACAGATTTATTGTCAGTCTCTACAAAACTTTTAAACACTTGAACAAAGAAAAGCAGTTCGGAAAACTTTGAACAAACTCTGATAACCAGCATTAATGAACGTTGTTAACTTTACAACCCTGATTGCTGACAGTAAAATAATTTTGACAATAAACAATATGTACAAAGAATTACAAGAATTTTCAGGTATGACGTTTTCTCCTTAAAATAAGTAATTGCAACACACAATTTAACAAATGGCTGGCTCGAAAAATAATACAAGACCATCAACTAAATTACAGATACAATCCTTACGAATCCATTGACAACCAAGGGATAAACAACAGTATTTATCTTGGGGGGAGACGGGGAGGGGGTTTTGTGTCACAATATTCGTATTAGTTTTACAAATAGTAGGTCCTTCGGTATACTTGCTGGCCTTTCTACTTACAATAGTCCACCTCTTGGCCCTTCTACTTAGAATGATTTATGGTATCTGTATCATAAGCCTATTAGCACCAGGAATAGACAAGAAGTCACAGCGCTTAAGTAAGACGTTTACTAACGGCAAGAAACATAACCCTCACGCCTCCCCCCCCCCCCCCCCCTCCCCCGCCACCCCGCGGCCACACACTGATAATTTGCACTGAAAAGCAATTACAAGTAACTAACTGAATCTTACACAGTAACATTCTTTTCACCGTAGAACAAAAGAAGGACAACAAAATAAATGTTTTAGACATGACCATAATCTACACAAGGCAGTCCCTGAACATCGTTGTACACAGAAAACTAACAAACAGAAACACCATGATTAATAAATCTTCCACACACCGCAAGTCACATAAACAAATTGCATTCAGGTTCTTCTTAAATAGAGCACAGGAATTTCCACTCAAAGCAGCTGAATATGAGACATAAATAAACGCTATCAAATACATTGTACACACCAATGGCTATGATGAACATGAAATAAAACTCTTTCACAACGTGCAACTAATAACGAACCAAAAAATAAGGTGGCTACCTCCCACCCCCCCCCCCCCCCCCCCCGCCCGCAACATACAGAGATCCATCTATTTAACGATGCCATATTTAGGAGTTATTTCAGGCAAAATAGCCAGCCTGTTTAAAAACACAGAGATCTGGATCACTTTTGTCACCAACAACAACTTAAGAAACTTGTCCAAGACATCATACGACCTACAGAGAAGCTGAGCAAATCAGAAATTTATAAAATTACATACAGTCATTGCAACACGTCTGCTTTGTCCAAGTGGGAGGAAACTTTGAACATCGTTCCAAAGAACACGTTCACTGCTGTTGTTGTGGTCTTCAGTCCAGAGGCTAGTTTGATGCAGCTCTCCAACCTACTCTACCCCGTGCAAGCTTCTTCATCTTCAAGTACCTACTGCAACCTGCATCCTTCTGACGGCTTAGTGTATTCATAACTTGGTCTCCCTCTACGATTTTTACCCGCGACGGTGCCCTCCAATACTAAATTGGTGATCCTTTTATGCCTCAGAACATGTCCTACCAACTGATCCCTTCTAGTCAAGTTGGCCCACAAATTCCTCTTCTTCCCAATTCTATTTAGTACCTTCTCATTAGTTACGTGATATACCCATCTAATCTTCAACATTCTTCTGTAGCACCACATTTTGAATCTATTATCTTCTTTTCTAAACTATTTACAGTCTATGTTTCACTTCCATACATGGCTACACTTCAAATACTTTCACGAAAGACTTCCTGACACTCGATGTTAACAAACGTCTTGAGAAATGCTTTCCTTGCCATTGCCAGTCTACGTTTTACATCCTCTCTACTGTCCACCCCCACTAGCTGAGTGGTCTGCGCGACAGAATGTCAATTCTAAGGGCACGGGTTCGATTCCCGGCTTTGTCGGAGATTTTCTCCGCTCAGGGACTGGATGTTGGGTTGTCCTAATCATCATCATTTCATCCCCATCGACGCGCAAGTCGCCGAAGTGGCGTCAAACCGAAATACTTGCACCCGGCGAACGGTCTACCTGAAGGGAGACCCTAGTCACATGACATTTCATTTCATCCGCTCTGCTTCGACCATCATCAATTATTTTGCTCCCCAAATAGCAAACCTCACCTACTGCTTTAAGTGTCTCATTTCCTAACCTAATTCCCTCAGCATCACCCGATTTAATTCGGCTACATCCCAATATCCTCGTTTTGTTTTTCTTGATATTCATCTTATATACTCCTTTCAAGACACTGTCCATTTCGTACAACGTTGACTGTTACACACTGGATAAATGTAATAAGTCTGCTGTAGCAAAACATGTAAATGAAAGTGGACACAGGATTGCACAAGGCAACGACCTGGAAGTACTGCATACTTTGGAAAAGAGCTGGGGAATGGAAATAAGGAAATATTCATCCAGGGCTAAAAGTCGAAAAGCAATATTCTAAATGAAATGACAGAGTTCAAAATTCATACTTCTTTCCGAATTTTAATTCAGTAATGTTAAAATATTAATTAAAGGTCGCAAGGTTGTATAAGAGTACATACCCCAGAGACATCTTTGTAATTATTAAAACAAGAAGCCTTTATAAAGTCGTTTGTATTATAAAATTGACACAGTCGCACATTCTGTAATATATTACCCCAATCAACATTAGTAATATGACAGGAAGACCTGCCGAAGACTTTTAACTGACAACACGAGGATCGACCAATCGATAATCAAATCGAAACTAACCTCGTTTTGACCGACAACCTTTTCTTGCACTGCTGATTTGTTTTGTGTTATTGTCTTATGAGATCACTCTTGTAAATTTTGTGAACAATGTGAAGATGTCCAAGAGAGTCATGGAAATAGCGACACATCAGCACACCACAAGAAAAATGCCACGCCACAAGAACAAAGTGAGTGATTGTTTTGTAAATAATTTCATGTGAACAACAGATCAATATACAAGGAGACGTCGCCTCAAACTAAATTATCCCTCTCCTTCCACAGAATGATCACAAAAATCATGCATAGAAATTTTAAAGTTTTTGTAACGTCAGTATAGTTTGATGATGAGTTATCATGTCGAAACATGTTGCCAAATAAATAATTTAGTAGTCACGAAATTTCGTTACTCGTAGCCGTGTCTGAAAGCATTTTCATATTTTTGAAAATCTAGCGGTCGTGTAATGATCAATATAGCTTCAAATTACAAGGCCAGTCTATTTAAAACAGCGCTGTCTCATTCGGCGCGTACAAGAGAGTTGTGCAAACATGTTATTTAATAATGTAAAAATCCAGCGCTACACTATTAATTCACTTTTCACTACTAGACACTAAACACACTATACACACATTATTTCATAGTGTAACACTGCAACACTACACCCATTACCAGCTGACAGAAGGACCATATCGACGATTTCCGGTCTCCATTTTGTGTATGAAAGATAAAAGTAAAGTATAATAAACTGATGGTAGTTGTGCTGAGAAAAGAGAACGAAAAGCAGATATAGTTTAGAACGAGGATGCGGTGAAGACCATTTCACCATCGTTTCTCACTTGTCGACTCTCGGTACATTTGAGGGTACATTGAGACCGAGCCGTGATAATGGAGTATTAGGGACCGTATTGTGATATTGTGGTGTGCAGAGCATCCATCAACATTAACCACTCGGCTGAAAATGCGATAGATTATAGCAAATGGAGGCATCCTGACAGCAGCACACATCATGCACTCTTCGGTCTGGTTGCGCTGGAAACGACAGCTCCGTTCGACAGCCGGCTAAATGATATGGCGGATCGAAATGGCCGGGCCAGCCTTCATTAACAACCTCACCACTGCGGTCGGCCAGAACAGTGACCTGTTAATGGAAATGTGTTCACACTGCGGCAATTAATACGAAAAACGTTATTCAATAAGCAATTAGATAGTACTTAACCAAGTAAAAAGAGGAAAGAAAAAACAAACAGAACCATGGTTTCGATATTATACAGGTTGGTCCATTGATAGTGACTGGGCCAAGTATCTCACAATATAAGCGTCAAACGAAAACACTACAAAGATCGAAACTTGTCTAGCTTCAAGGGGGAAACCACATGGCGCTATGGTTGGCCTGCCATAGGTCAAACGGATATCAACTGCGTTTTTTAAAAATAGAAACCCCATTTTTTATTATATATTCTTGTAGTACGTAAACAAATATGAATGTTTTAGTTGGACCACTTTTTTAGCATTGTGATAGATGGTGCTGTAATAGTCACAAACGTATAAGTACGTGGTATCACGCAACATTCCGCCAGTATGGACGGTGTTTGCTTCGTGATTCATTACACGTGTTAAAATGGACCGTTTACCAATTGCGGGAAAGGTCGATATCGTGTTGATGCATGGCTATTGTGATCAAAATGCGTGTGCTATGTATGCTGCTCTGTATCCTGGACGACATCATCCAAGTGTCGGGACCGTTCGCCGGATGGTCACGTTATTTAAGGAAACAGGAAGTGTTCAACCACATGTGTAACGTCAACCACGACCTGCAACAAATGATGATGCGAAAGCAGGTGTTTTAGCTGCTGTCACGGCTAATCCGCGCATCAGTAGCAGACAAATTGCGCGAGAATCGGGAACCTCAAAGACGTCGGTGTTGAGAATGCTACATCAACATCGATTGCACCCGTACCATATTTCTATGCACCATGAATTCCATGCCGACGACTCTGAATGTCGTGTACAGTTCTGCCACTGGGCACAAGAGAAATTACAGGACAAGGACAGATTTTCTGTACGCGTTCTATTTAGCGACGAAGCGTCATTCACCAACAGCGGTAATGTAAACCGGCATAATATGCACTATTGGGCAACGGAAAATCCACGATGGCTGCGACAAGTGGAACAGCAGCGACCTTGGTGGGTTAATGTATGGTGCGGCATTTATTGCATTAATGTGGTATTTACAGGTAATCACGCTGTAACAGCATGCGTTCTCAGAAATGATAAGTTCACAAAGGTACATGAATCACATTGGAACAACCGAAATAAAATGCTCAAACGTACCTACGTTCCGTATTTTAATTTCAAAAACCTACCTGTTACCAACTGTTCGTCTAAAATTGTGAGCCATATGTTTGTGACTATTACAGCGCCATCTATCACAAAGCGAAAAAAGTGGTCCAACTAAAACATTCGTATTTTTTTACGTACTACACGAATATGCAATTAAAAATGGGGGTTCCTATTTAAAAAAACGCAGTTGATATCCGTTTTTCCTATGGCAGCGCCATCTAGCGGGCCAACCATAGCGCCATTTGGTTTCCCCCTTCAAGCTAAACAAGTTTCGTTCTTTGTAGTTTTTTCGTTTGACGCTTATTTCGTGAGATATTTGGCTCGGTCACGATCAGTGGACCACCCTGTATAGTGAGTGAGCTGCCCTACCTGTGGGTGTTATGCAATCCGCAACACTTTCAAACACCAGCTGCAAGATTTTCATCTTCTCTCACCTTGCTACGACCAAACTACACTGAAGAGCCAGAGAAACAGGCACACTTGCTTAATATCGTATAGGGCCACCACAAGCACGTATAAGTGCCGTGAGACGACATGGCATGGACACGCCTAATGTCAGAAATAGTGTTGGAGGGAAATGACACAATGAATCCTGCAGGGCTGCCCATAAATCCATAAGAGTACGGGGAAGTGCATGTTGCAAGGTATCACAGATGTGTTCAATAATGTTTGTGTCTGGGGAATTTGGTGGCCAGCGGAAGTGTTTAACCCCAGAGGAGTGTTCCTGAATCCACTCTGTAGCAATTTGGGACGTATGGGGTGTCGTATTGTCCTGCTGGAATTGCCCAAGTCCGTCGGAATTCACAATGGACATGAATGGATGCGGGTGATCAGATAGGTTGCTAACGTACACGTCATCTGTCAGAGTCGTATGTAGACGTATCCGATGTCCCATATACGCACATCACATCGTTACGTAGCCTCCTCCAGTTTGAACAGTCCCTTGCTGACATGCACGGTTCATGGATTCATAAGATTATCTCCATACCCGTGCACTCCCATCCACTCAGTACAATTTGAAAAGAAACTCGTTCGACCAGGCAACATGTTTCCAGTCATCAGCAGTTCAATGCCGATGTTGACGGGTTCAGGAGAGGCGTAAAACTTTGTGTGGTGCAGTCATCAAGGGTACACGAGTGGGCTTTCGGCTCCGAAAGCCCATGTCGATGATGTTTCGTTGAACAGTTCGCACGCCGACACTTGTTGATGGCCCAGCATTGATAACCTGCCATTGTAGCAGCAGTAACCGATCTAACAACTGTGTTAGACACTAGTCATATTTAGGAGTAGCTGACAGCAGCCCCATATTCTGGCAGTTTACATATCTCTGTATTTGAATACACACGCCTATACTAGTTTCTTTGGCGCTTCATTGTATTCGTCCTGCAGAAAAAATGAACAGGATATTTTTGGAACGAACTTAAGGTAGTTAGGTTTTGTACTGGGATACGTTTACGGTGGAGGCTGTAATTTTCAAGTTATTGAAGAAAAATATACAAAATGGACCTTAAAACTCGTTTTTCTTGAATAACTCGAAAAATGAGACCTCCAGTGGAAACGAATCCCAATACAAAATTTTACTACATTAAATTTCCTACAAAAATCCCTGTCATTTTTTCTGCGGGAGTAATAGTCTGCATGCAGAAAGATACACTGACCGTCTCGCTTTCATAGCGGCAAGCCAGGTCATTTAAAGATCTAGCTGGTCGATTCTGATTTTCTTCTAACTTTTTTGATCAAAACGACACAGGTGGTGCAGTGGTTCAGGGATAGGGGTCGCACTTAAAACTAACGTTTGGATAAGCTATCTGACTGCGTATTTGAATATGAATTTGAAAGTGATACAGAATATGGTATGTACAACGGAGTTTACTGGATTAGAGTACATAACATGTTGTGGTGTGTCAGTGTCTCTGTTCTGGCCCTAAGTTTTGCACTCACCTCTTTAGAGGACTGCTTTTATCCAAGTGGTGTGCAGCAACTTGGAGCAGCATACAGCCGCAGCGGCTAAAACTTATTGTTACTAGGAATGAATTTAATGAAAAGGAGTTTGCTTGGATCCTTTTAACTGCTAAATAACTTGTAAGAAGGAATTTTATAAAATAAGCCTATTTGAAAACTTCAGAAATCATCATGACCAATAATAGACAAGTATTAATAATGGCGAAGTGCCTGACAATGACATAAGTATCAATAATGGCTGAGTGCCGAATTAAAAAAATTTTTCAATTTAAAAGTTACATGAACATTTAATACCCACAGCATGTTTATCAATTAGATGTGGAGAATAAAAATTATTAATTGGAGGTTAATGAGGCTTCTTTAACAGACAAGCAAATCATGGGATTTTTGCAAAATCGGGCTAACGATCAGGAGCCTAAGTCTGCAATTTCTCTTTACACTATGCTTGCGAAATTTATCTTGATATCCATCTTCAAGCGTAGTTAAGTTATCTGAATATTCCTGGCCACATAAATGAAATCAGGCTTTGAGTGTGGTAAGATCTGCCATCACCGAGATGAGGGCAGGGTGACACGTCTTGTGTCTCCCGAGCTCTCGACCAACACTTCTGACCCGTCTCATAACAATGCTTGGAATTGCGCTCCCATGTTTCGCCCTCAGGTTATTACTATCGATATCTGAGTGCTTATTTATTTCCAATTTTACACAATGCAAAGAATAGTCTTTAGTTGGCTATATTGTTTTCGATACTCAATGTAATATTTAACCAACGTAATGGAGAGTTCTGAAGCACTCCTTACAAGGTACCTAGTGATTTCCTTGATTGGCTTAAGGCAAATAAAAGGATAGATTCCTTGAGAAATAATTCTTTCCTATCCTTCCCCAACCTGAACTTGGTCTCTGTCTCTTATCGCCTTGTTTTCCACGAGACACAAAACTCTTAAGTTTTCTTCTTTTATCACTTTTCCACTAAATATAGAAATATGGTGGAAATTCAAACATGCAAGCAACACTGAAGGATGGGTCACGAAAGGCGTTCGTACAAGGTCTTCTTTGAATATAAACTGCACCATTCTATATTTGTAACGGTATTTGCACTTACCCAGAAAACACTGCAGCGTCTGTATCCCTCTTTCTTCATTCTTGCTGCTGTCACGACTTTACCTTCGTTTCTGAAGAGCACGCACGTCACGAAATAGCATATTGGGGTCTATTATCCAAAAGTAGTTCGATTAAATCAAGTATTTTCGAATATATGCCGTGTGAGTGTATATCGATTCTGTCGATCGTATGAAAGCCTAGCACGAAGGTTTCAGTTTTAAATTATGGTTATATAGCCCTCTCCCTACGAAAACTGCAATGTGTCACGCTACTGACCTCATTTGTACTGAAACTTCGGTCTGTGTGGGGCTCACAGTTGGTTATTTACACCTCAGAAAAGATCACA
Source organism: Schistocerca nitens (assembly GCF_023898315.1). Classification (NCBI taxonomy): domain Eukaryota; kingdom Metazoa; phylum Arthropoda; class Insecta; order Orthoptera; family Acrididae; genus Schistocerca; species Schistocerca nitens. Next base: position 303,906,953 of record NC_064622.1, read on the forward strand.
GTTCAATTTCTACTGACCTGATATCTTCACTCCAAGTAGTTTTCCCAGCGCAGTTAAAGAGGAGGAGTTAGATCTTTCACAGGTGCCACTGATTGAAATGAACTGCTACTGTACGTGACTCTATGTTTTGGCTGAAGGAAACTATTAAGCGACGCAGCCGAGATTTCAAAAGGAATGCGAGTTATTTTATTGACTAAGTTAACGTTGGTGGAAAAGAGTAAAACTACAGTCATTGCAAAATCGCGAACTCACATCGGTAGTCGGTCCACAAATTCACATGCAAGAATAGTCCATAGATGTAATTAATGATTTTCATACAATAATGAACAACAAATAGAAACTTTCATATGATGTAATTGGTCTGCATTGCTTGTAGACACGTGACACAAAACACGTTTTTACAGTCTGCCGAACAAATCTTCGAATTTGCAGAACATAGTTCATTGTCAATATTAGAATCTATGCCTCTGAAAGTTCTAAGCTTTCTGATATCTGATGATGCCAGTAGCCGAAGGAGAGTAACAAACAAAGAAAATTACAGGTTTATTCATAAAACATTCGCAATGATCGCGGACTGATGCAGAACATTTATTTCACTTATTAATGGGTGGATAAAGGTTGATGCCGGTTAAAGGAAAATTAAGCAGACTTTGGAGAAAGAAAAGCAGCTATGTGACTACCAAAAGCTCAGATGGCAAGCAAAGAAGAGAAAGCTGAAAGGTGGAAGGAATGTATAAGAGGGCCATAAAATAGGAATGAACTTGAAGAGAATGTCACAGAAAGAGAAGAGAAAGTAAATGAAGATGAGATGCGTGACATTATAGAACGAGACAATTTTGACAGAGCTCTGAAAAACCTGAGTCTAAACAAACCTAGTGCAGTAGACGACATTCCCTCAGAATTATTGAGACTCTTGGAGAGTCATCCATGAAGAAAACTACTCCACCTTACGTGCAAGAAAGGCGAAATCCTCGCAGACCTAAGGAAGAATGAAATCATTCCCATTATTGAGTATTACGTACTGCAGACGTGAATGGCACAGAACTATCAGCGGAATAACTCACGGTTGCAAAATACTGACACAAATCTTTTATGTAAGAATGGACAAATTGGTAGAAGACCATGTCGGGAAAGATGAGTTTGAGTTCCGCAGAAATTTAGCAACACGAGAGGACATATTATAGCCTTATGACTTATCTCAGAAGGTAGCTGGGGTAAAATACAGGGACCGAAACTAGACTGTAGTAAAAAGAAGCAAAGGGCGTAAATGGGAGGCAGAAACAGAGAAGGGAGTGAGACAGGGTTTTAGCCTAACTCCGAAGCTATTCAGTTTGTGCGTTGAGCAAGCCGGGCACGGAAGAGCGTGGAAATTTGGAAAAGTAATTAAAATTCAGGAAGGCGGAGTTTTGAATCTTTGTGAGGTGTATCTACCATTTGGTACAGGTGAATGGGCGTGAGTTTGTTTAAATTTGAGGACTACTTTATTACCTTTATTTTTATTTGTTTAATTTCACTTATTTTTCGTGTGTGTGTGTTCGTGTATGTAAATAGCGGTGAACTTGTATAGTTTGTGTGTGTGTGCGCGTGCGCGTGTGTGCTTGTGCGTGTATGGAAAGGGGAGGGTTCAGGATGTTCATGGGATGGTGTTGTCTGATAGTTCTTTGAGGGCAGAGAACAGAGTTCGGTTGTAGACAACTTGAAATATGTATGTCTGCAGTTAAGTATTTGACACTAGCCTCCAACACATTTGTTTGAATGGGAATGGCATGCGGACGTGTATTTTATCTCGTTTCTTACGCGCCTTGCTCTGTACTAAACTTTTCTGACTTCTAAAATGTAAATTGTCAATAACCATATCATAAGTGTATCAATTTACGTAAACAAAAAATGAATCTCATGCAACACTACTGATTTGGAATTGACCCTGGTAATAAAACAAAACTTTATCAATTTGAAAATAATGGTACCTGTGCTTCATTAATACTATCCCTGAAGTAATAAAATTTGCTACCTTTATCTGCGCAATGGTAACGCTCTTTGCTCTCATCTCTGTTAGTAATGTAATTGTATAGTTAGCATACAGCTATTGTGCCAAGCTGTTGTTTAGCACATATTTTAATGAAATCTAATATGACTGAAACGATAACTTCTCGAGTAAAATAGTCAAAAACGACATGGATGTGGGAAATTATATTGCCTTGTGGTAAGTAACAATATGGCACTAACCTTAAAGCTTGTATTTTGACTCTTTGAAAACTAATAACGCTCACAATTAACACACAGTAAACTTATTATACATTATCTTTACAAAATGATTGGATGTGAGTGCTATACATTGTCTCAAGCATCACTTATGAATATGCGCATTGCGTTGGTAACAAAACAAATTTTTTGCTTTATTTATTTGCGCTATGGTATCTTGCAAATAAAAAATCATTGCTGCCCGTAGAGAGTAAGAAAATATCCAGCACACATCAGATATAATACGTCTTTACGCCTGAGAGTCCCCTATCCATCTCTTATCTAAACTTACTCTAACACAATACCCATAACACCTTAAACAAAAGAGATCGCTGTTGAGCAGCGACGCTACGACACAATCGATACTACATTTGACCATCTCTGGTTCAATATAAAATATTCTTACAAAATTTTACTGTGTTTATATGCCTTTCATAGCCCTGCTGCCTCCTTCTGAAGAATTTGTCAGGATTGTTATGGGAATTGGCCATTATAACACAACAATTTCATAACAATGCATAATTACAGGCTGATAAAAGTTCGGAAATGTAGCATGAAAGAGATAAGTCATAAAGTAATACAAATCTTTGTGAACATCTGGCTCTGTGAATAACATAAAGGTATCATGGTTAACTTGTGAAGCATTTTCTTTAACCATCTAACACCTGCAGTTAGGAATCATGAATGTACAAGTAGTCAGGTATGACAGTGCTCATGTGCACTATGAAACTTTAAAATGTATCTTAATATGGAAGAAAAATACAATAGTATGAGCAACTCGCTCTTTACTAAATATGTGGGGAATTAAAACAACCTGAGTAATACAGTATGGAGTAACAGAAAAACATTACTAAGTATTTACAAACTTTTTAAAAAATGTACTGCTTATGTGCAGAAATCAAGCACCCAGTTATAACGCTTATTTCCATAGTTATGACTAATCATAGACATTGTTGCACAAAGCACAGTGTAGCTATATCATGAGTATAAAATATAAAGTAAAGAGTGAAAAAGGCAAGCTTAAAGTAAAGTTACAGTCTGGATGGTCTGCAAAGTCAAGCTTAAATTAAAGTTACAGTCTGGATGGTCTGCAAATCGAAGAGCCATAGACACTGGTTCATATCTCTTCTTCAGAGAATAATATTTTTAAGTCATATTATCTTAAATTTTTTTTTGACGTCACTAGGTATGTCAAAGTAATGAGGTTCTGCACTGAGCAGACTCACTGGTGGCAGTGGTAGGTATGGTACCCAATGACAACTCAGCCAATTATATATTAAGTGCTTTTAGTACAGTTGTGAGTGCAGTGAATGGTGTCATTAAAGATCTCTCATTTGTAGTGTACTATCATCGACATCAGTAAGCTTGCATATATTTATTTTGTTGCAGACAAGTAAACAACTGTATGTTTCATGAACATTTCAGTGGATAAGGTAGAGAAGGACAAAAACTAAAAGAGGAAATGGGACTTAAAAGAGGCATTAAATGCTTTTAAGATTGCAAAGTGTGACAGTAGTGGATATAAATACAAAATTATGTAGGTAACAACTGCATTATTTATGGCAGCGCATCAATGTATAAGTGAGAAATTGTGTTCATAGTTCAGTATCTAGCAATATGGTACATAGAGTATGTCTTAGACTCATAGTTGAGGTATTAGCGATGAAACCATTTACTAGTAGTGACTGTCTGCAGAACAGTAGTGATTATATATAGAATAACAGTGGCAGTGCCAGTAAGTAGACTTGAAAATGTAGCATATAGAGGCAATAATTCTAGAGAATAGTACATGAAGATTGACAGTAATAAATGACAAAATACATAGTTCATAATTAACTAGTCTATATGCTATCAGAGCTAATTAGAAAGATCGGGAGGACGACGGTTCAATCCCGTCTCCGGCCATCCTGATTTAGGTTTTCCGTGATTTCCCTAAATTGTTTCAGGCAAATGCCGGGATGGTTCCTTTGAAAGGGCACGGCCGATTTCCTTCCCCATCCTTCCCTCACCCGAGCTTGCGCTCCGTCTCTAATGACCTCGTTGTCGACGGGACGTTAAACACTCATCTCCTCCTCCTCCTAATTAGAAAGATCAGTATAGTAGAATATCTCTACAAGACATGAGATCTGAAAATAGTATTTGTTGCAAACATTGACTATACATAAGTAATATACCTCATAAAGAGAAGTGAAAATAAAATAATAATATTAGATGTAAGGAATGTATACAACTACTGGGAAAAGTATGAATAAGGCAAAGAAAAGTGCACTTTTTCTGCAAAAGAAAATCATTATCGTCCATTGTTGTCCAATTGGTAAGTCAAAATAAATCAAGGTAAAATTGTGTGGCCACAAGACTATTCTAAGCATATAAATGAATATTGAAGAAATCAGAATAACTTAACAACTAGAAGCATATAGTACAAGCATAGATTGAAAAGTATACGCAAGAAAAAAATGGGTGATGAGAAATGGCTTAATGTACCTATAAAGCATGAGGAAATTATTAAACTATAATTGTTAATGGCATAGTTAATGCAAACAGAAGTAATATCAGCAGTTGGTAAATGTTAGTATACATATTATGTAAAAGCATGATTAGTTAAGAAAAATTCCATGTATGCAGTGGAACATACATGACTTCTCTACCATTCAGAAGCAAATCTTTTCTTTGTAATACAAGGAGTAATAGCTCAGTGTACCAAGTAATGTCGTATCTTCTAGAATAGTCGAAAAAATAATATCTGTACCTCCAATAATCCATTATTGTGTTTTCATTAACTTCAAATTATCATAAAATATTTCTCATTATAACAATGTGATCACTGTGCCATCACTTTTCTTTACCTTATCATTCACATATAATCATTTTATCATTAATGGAACATCATTGTGTCTTCATTATTATAACTTCATAACATACTGCTATAATCAAATTGAAACTTATATGTGGCATACATAGAAAACTCATTAGTACATGTCATTCTTGATATTGCTATCAAGAATTGATTAGTGAAAGCATATAAATGAGTTTTTAGTATATGGATGTTATCCTTATGTCTACACTTTGTTGTTATCTGTAAAATTGCAAGAAAAGAATTTGTTGGTATATGACAAACGATGACCTTCTTGTGTCGTTCACTTTCCGTTAATGTGTTGCATATCTCCGATACTTTAAAATGTATATTTGTTTACTTATTTTTATTCTACTTTACAAGATAACATTTTGTTCTGATCACTGAATGAGGATGATGAGTAAATAGTAATGACAGTATAGAGTAAGCATGTGAAATCTTGTCTCTGCCTAAAAACTGTTATCTGTAAAAACATAGTAGTGCATAAAATGGTACTAAGTTGCAAGGCAAATAATAAATACATGGTGCATAGTGGAAATAAATGTGCTAAAATCAGATGTAAATACAGAAGGCATTATTATGTCTCGCTGTGATAATGTTGTATCAAATATCGTCTCAATCAGGGGAAAAAATGATTTCATTCAATAAAACGTTTTACATTACTCATATGATGGTTCGTTCGTGATTTTTTCGTATGCAAAGTTTCTATGTGAACAACATTTGGATGCAGAATATGTCTTATTCTGTAGGGACTACTTCACAGGAACTTGAACTTGTTGCAGCTATTTTTGGCTTCCTTGGAAAGATGAGGTGTACATACCAATACCTTTTCACCGATTTTGAATTCGTGGAGATGACTTACCTGTTTCTGGTGTTTCTTCCTTCGTTGAGCTGCACGCTAATATTGTTGATTACAATGTCGATGACTTCATGGTGACCTAGATGTCGTGAAGCAGGAAGTGCTAGTAATTCCTTAATTTTGTTTGGCGGATCTACATGCTTTAATACCATTTATGGAAACAACAATGTAGAATCGTTTGGAAGGGAGTTAACAATTTCTTGAAATTTGTGGATGTATTTATCCCAATCCTTGTGTTTCTTATGACAGAGGTTCTAATTGCTGATCGCCGTTGCAGGCATCACACACATACACAGGGGTGCCCCATACAGAGCCCTTCCCAGAGTGCAGCTGGGAGCTACAGCACCAAGAATCGCTTCTCGGCATCTGGGAGGATCAACGTATAGCTTTATTCTAAGATCATAGACTTTATTTTTGAAAATATGTAGTCATATCACCAACAAAATTGACAGTTTCACACACACCATGTCCTTTAGGCACGATACATAAATTGCTTTCTAACGCTACTATGGCTTTTGTTATGAGGACATGTGGTTGACGTAAGGTTGACCCACATGAGGCAACGTATGTAGCACAGAGGACATGGTGCGTGAGAAACCGTAAATTTTGTTGGTGATATTGGTCTTGCGAGATGTCGAAAAGCGATGCTTGGTGTTGTAGCTCTCACAGGCGCCCTGGGGTGCTCTGTGGGGAGGTTCCTTTTGCACCCCTGTGGATCGCAGCTCGATTGCGTGATGGCGTCACACACAACGATACTATGTGGTGTGGCTCTGCTGGTTGCCTATGCAGTATCTTGCCTTCTCACTGTTTATAATGTAGTATCCGAAGAAAACTGCAAAAGTATTGAGTTAGACCTTGATAAGTTTTCAGAATGGTGCAGAGGTTGATAGCTTGCTTTAAATGTTAAGAAATGTAAAATTGTGTACTTCACGAACGAAATCAACGCAGTATCCTCTGACTACAATACCAACCAGTCACTCGGTCAACCGGTCAACTCATAAAGTTACCTGGGAGTGACAATTTGGAGGGATACGAAGCGGAAAGAACTTGTGGGCTCAGTTGTAGTAATGCAGTTGTCAGACTTCGGATTATTGGTCGAATACTATGGAAATGCCATCAGTAAACAAAAGAGACTGCATACCAAACACTCGTACGACCAATTCTAGGATACTGCTCAAGTGTATTAAATAGGACTAACGGGGGATATTGAACGTAGACAGAGAAATTCAGGTTGCCCTTTTCTCACATTACATACAGCGACATATGGGTTAAGAGCAACAGGCTGATTCCGTATTTCTAGATTTTGGGAAAGCACTAGACACGGTGCCCCACTGCAGTCTGTTAACGAACACACGAGCATACGGAGTAAGTTCACAGATATGTGAGTGGCTCGAAGACTTCGAAAGTAACAGAACCCAGTGTGTTGTCCTTGACGGCGAGTGTTCATCAGAGACAAGCGTATCGTCAGGAGTGTCCCAAGGAAGTGTGATAGGACCACTGTTCTTCTCTCTATACATAAATGATTCGGTGGACGGATGGACAGCAATCTGCACTTGTTTGCTGATGATGCTGTGGTGTAAGGTAAGGTGTCGAAGTTGAATGACTGTAGGAAGATACACGACGACTCAGACAAAATTTCAAGTTGGTGTAATGAATGGCAGCTAGCTCTAAATGTGGAAATATGTAAGTTTATGCGGATTGGGAGGAAGAACGGACCTGTAGTGTTCAGATACAGTATTAGTAATGTACTGCTTGACGCAGTAAAGTCGTTTAAATATCAGGGCGTAACGTTGAAAAGGTATATGAAACGGAACGAACATGTGGGAACTGTGGTAGGGAAGGCCAATGGTCGACTTCGGTTTGTTGGGAGAATTTTGAGAAAGTGTGGTTCACATATTAAGGCGGCCGCATGTAGGACTCTGATGCCATCTATTCTTGAGTACTTGAGTACCAGGCCGGACTGAGGGAGGTTCAAATGGCTCTGAGCCCTATGGGACTTAAATTCTGAGTTCTTCAGTCCCCTAGAACTTAGAACTACTTAAACCTAACTAACCTAAGGACATCACACACATCCATGCCCGAGGCAGATTTCGAACCTGCGACCGTAGCGGTCGCGCGGTTAAAGACTGTAGCGCCTAGAACCGCTCGGCCACCCTGGCCGGCCCCTAAGGGAGTTCATCGAGGCAGTTCAGAAGGCGGGCTGTTACTCGTAGATTTTTTACCGTTAGTTTCGAACAACATGTAAGTGTTACGAAAATGCTTCAGGTACTCAAATGGCAATCCCTGGAGGGAATGTGGCGTTCGTTTCGAGGAACAGTATTGAGCAGATTTAGAGAACCGGCATTTGAAACAGACTGCCGAACGATTCCACTGCCGACAACATACATTTCGCGTAAGGACCGCGAAGATAAGATAGGAGAAATCAGGGCTCACATGGAAGCATATAGGTAGACGTTTTTCCGTCGCTCTATTTACGAGTGGAACAGGGTAGGGAATGACTAGTAGTGGTACATGGTACCTTCCACCACGCATCGTTTGGTGTCTTTCGGAGTATCTGTATAGATGTATATGTAGATGTAAAGGCAGCAACTAATGGTCACAGATTTGGTTGTTTTCCGAGAGCGCGTCATGGAAATACTGAAGAGACTGAACAGGAAGACTCCTGAAGAAAGCCTAATTAGTGTTTCAAGAACTAGGAATACTGTAGGGATCGCGAAGACAAATTTTGACTAATAAAAGCATTCCCTGATGTGTTTAAGCAACCATTCTTCGCGTGTTCCTTAAGAGAGTGAAATGTTAAGAAACTTTAGTAACTGGTAAAATGGGAAGTACCCTCTGGCATGCACTCCAAGTGGTTTGCACAGCGCAGGTGTAAATGTAGAATTATTGTTATAAGAAAATTTTTTTCATGTTTTTATGTTGTAAGTAGGCTTTTATGTTTTCTTATTGGCAACGTTACGTAGCGCTCTGTGTGAGAATCACTGGCTGTGCTGTGTGCAGTCTGTGGCTGGTTTGCATTGTTGTCTGCCATTGTAGTGTTGGGCAGCTGGATGTGAACAGCGCGCAGCGTTGCGCAGTTGGAGGTGAGCCGCCAGCAGTGGTGGATGTGGGGAGAGAGATGGCGGAGTTTTGAAATTTGTAAGACTGGATATCGTGAACTGCTATATATATTATGACTTTTAAGGTAAATACATTGTTTGTTCTCTATTAAAACCTTTCGTTTGCTAACTATGCCTATCAGTAGTTAGTGCCTTCTGTAGTTTGAATCTTTTATTTAGCTGGCAGTAGTGGCGCTCGCTGTATTGCATTAGTTCGAGTAACGAAGATTTTTGTGAGGTAAGTGATTTGTGAAAGGTATAGGTTAATGTTAGTCAGGGCCATTCTTTTGTAGAGGTTATTGAAAGTCAGATTGCGTTGCGCTAAAAAATATTGTGTCAGTTTAAGCACAGTCAAGTAAAATTTTTCAAAATGGGACGTTTCATATGTCGACCCTTAGCCGAGGATACCTCACTGGAATCTTCTGATTTTTTCTTGTAGTTTGTGTAATTAGCGTAGCCTTTGTTTATTGCTAGCGCGTAATCATAGAGAGAATTTCCTTTGTAATTCTAGTTTTTCATTGTTGTACAGTAAAACAGTTGTAACAAGCATGTAGATTTGCACCAAGTATTTCGCAGCTGCGCTTGCAATTAAGTAGACATTATTTCCATTGCTATGTTAATGTGTTATCTTATTATGCTCTTCAAATTGTGCTTTTCTGTGTTATTGTGTGAAATATTGTACTATTATGGAGTGTGAAAAACGTAATACTAGGCTCCAAAGTAAACTGAGAAATGAGAGTGAAGACGAAAGCAGTGTGTTAACGCCACCGTGTAATGAATTAACTTATGTTCAACATAGTAATTTGGTAATTGTGCATAGGGAAATGGAGCAGGCGGCAAACAATGGCGGTGAAACAATTAGTGAACAGGGAAGCATTATCGATAGATCGCTCAGCAACAGCTCGCCTCAGGAATCCGAAATGACAGGACACAATTTTGCAAATACTGTAGATTCAGGTTTTACGTCCTCACCGTTTTCTCAAATAAGTCAAGACGCATTTTCTGCTTGTCAAAATGTGAATGTTGCCGGTGCAAATGCACTACCGAAAAGCGTGGAGAAACAGATTCCAGACACTAATGCATTGCTATTACAGCTAATGCAACAAATGGAACAAAATCAGAGACAAACACAGCAAAAGCTTCAAAAGTTAGACACAATGGAACAAAATCTTCAAAAGTTAGACACAATGGAACAACACCAGAGACAAACACAGCAACAGTTAGACACAATGGAACAAAATCAGAGACAAACACAGCAAAAGCTTCAAAAGTTAGACACCACACTTGAACAAACACGTGAAGATTTAACTACTGATTTACATAACATTGAATCGAAATGTCAAAAAGTCTGTAATGAAGTAAAAACACAAATTTCTGAGCATTTTCAACCTATTTTTTCGCGGCATGAAAATGCATTACAGAATCACGAAGCAGCCATAAAAGAACTGCAAACCATTGTTCATGAAAATCACGACACCGTGCAAGCTAAAATTGACTGAGTTGCATCTACCGATTCGGTTACGCAACTTGCAAAAACTCAGGAAAACTTAAAGGACACAGTAGATACTATGAAACTTGGTTCAGAAAAACACACTGAGGAAATAAGTACACTATCGGAGAAAGTAGCCGAACTTTCGGATCAGTTCACTAACTTATCTACAAAGGTAGATGATGATCTGAATGACACAAGACCTGTATTCATCACTGACACAGAAGAGTATGAACAAATTAAGAAATTCAAACAAAATCAGAATCAAATTAATACGCAACACAAAAGAGAAATCCGGGAAGTACAAGATCAGTTGGCACAAGTAATACAAAAATTACATATTTCAGAGGACACTCGCGCTCCAACACGGGAAGAGGGACTTAGAAATACGGAAAAGCCACAAAATAATAACACAGGGCATTTCGGAAATTATGAAAGAAATTGGCAAGGTGCACCGAATTTTGAGATGGAACCGCCGACACTACGTAACAATGACCGATATGCTACTCGCCGATACGATGATTTTGACTATAAGCTGTTCATTACTACACGTAAATTCAAAACATTTAGGAATTCTGGCAACGACATTCATCCACAAGCGTGGCTCCAACAATTCTCTCATTGTTCTCCTCCCAACTGGTCATTGGAGCACAGGTTATAATTTATGTGTGGCTATTTAGAGAATGAACCAGCTGTAAGAATGCGATCTGTCATTCACGATTGTCACAGTGAAGGAGAATTTTATCATGCCTTCCTCTCAGTATATTGGTCTCAAGCTACACAAGACCGAGTAAAACACAGCATCATAATGATGAAACATTTCGAACAATCTGAATTTTCCAGTCTTGTGAAATATTTTGAAGACATGTTGCACAAGAATCAGTACCTGTCAAACCCATACAGCCCTTCAGAACTCATCCGCATTTGCTTAATCAAATTACCCGAACATTTAAGAAATATTATTTTGGCAGGGCGTTGCAAAGACGACATTGAAGCTTTTCAGGGACTCTTACAAGAATTAGAAATTGACAGAGACAGTCGCGGGATGCGAAAACAGGAAAACAGTCACTACAGGTCACATCCGTCACAATTCCGTGACGACAGAAACAATAACTGGACACGACAAGTCTATTGTTACAACGCAAATCGTGACCAAAACAGACACCACCCACGTGACAACCACTGGCAGAGTAATAATAGTTACAGAGAAAGATCGCATTTCCATCGTAATGAATGTGACAGAGACAACCATAGAAACTGACAATGTGGGAACCAAAATAATTATTATCAAGGGAGACAGAATAACTTCAGACACAATGGTCCTCCACGCAGTTACGACTCAGGGAGAAGTTCTCCACCACGTGACCGACAAGAAATTAATTACAGAAATTACCGACATGACGACAGACGATATAATCGTAACGACGGACCTGAATTGTGTCAGAACTGGCGGGATTCAAACAGAGCTGGGCCCTCTCGGCAAGGTGAATTTGTAGAAGTTAGGTCTCCTAATCCCAATAACGACGCGCGCCAACAAAGAGACGGACAATGACTCGCAGCGCAGGCAGCCACGTGCGCCGGCTGGCTCAGAGAAAAATAACATAGACGCTAACATTGAGAAAAATTCCAGTATTCTTTACCGACGTATACCGTATGATAGTTGCGTTCAAGTTGAAACTCTGTGTACTAGGAAGAGTAAAGGTTTACACCACATTTCACATGTAAAACCGTTTATTGAGAGATAATTTAGTCTTTGCTATAAAATTTTTCACTTCACGTTACTAGTACTTTTTGTCAGACTTAGAATCTGTTAACATGCAACAATGTTTGAAGTGAAATATCCAGTCAAGAACCAAGAGAACTCATTTAAACAGAAATTACGAATGCATTGTTATTGTGAACAGATGGCACAGTGTTATTGTGTGTGTACATCCTTGCTTGCTAGTTGCACGATTACGTAACGACTATAAGGCTAACCTACTTAGAACATATACTGGTACTGCTAATGAGATTTTAATGCAATATTTTGGTTTACTTGAAAATACATTCTGGGTTTAAAGTACTTTCTGTGAGATACCAGATGACACAGTGGTTAGTTTATGTGACAGCTACACGATTTTATCACGACGCTACTAATGAGTGACAATTACAATGTTGCTTTTGCAGTGTATCTGTTTTATATCTGCACAGTTTTTCTGAATTCTTTTGGAAAGTAAAACGTGTTTCAGTAGTAGCTTTTGTGGTATAGCTACAACAAGACTGCCTTTTCCGTAGCACAACAATACGTTACAGTACAGTACTTTCTTCATCACGGCAATAAGCATAATAAGTAAGATATCTATACGCAAAGCATTTCACTTTTGTTTATCATGAGGTAAGTACATTGGCTTCTGCAGAACTTAGCTTTCGGAGGACAATAACTACGACACTTCCACAGAGATTATCTTACAGCAAGACGCACATTTAGGGCTACAGGACACGTATTTGAGTGATTAATTTTGTACTTAGATCATTTATTTTTAAAAATATTTGAAGTACAATGATACAAAGGTTTTCCATGATACATTTCATTCCATTGCTGTAATCTGTAACACCTGAGGGTATAATTACATTAATCCTCATGGGGGTACACGCTTACTTTGTGTACCATGTCTTTGGCAGGCACAAGGAGCCCTAGCTAATATGGTATTTGCTTACACAACTTTACACATCGGTACCATATTTCTCTAACACATAATTACACAGCTATCTGATCATTTAACTGAGAGAGACAAACTTTTTTACTACGGCAGTGACAGATGTTCACGTAATTACACCATTGGATAACTTCACACTTACGAAATTGTGTTTTGTCTGTACTTTGTGAACTGTTCATACTTTTTCGGACGCATAGTGATATTATGAGAGCTTTGAATGATGTATTTGGTGTGACATTATGATTTTTAAGGTACGTTTGAGGTAGATGACACTATTGAAATGAGCAGAGAATATTTTTTAGGTTTTGACATTATTGCAGAATGCTACAACGTTTTTGAGATTTGACTGAGGTGTTATGATGTTATTTTTACGACGACGATGTGTATTATGCAGTTGAGGTATGTTTATGATCAATAAGATGATGCTACCGTATATGAGGAATTTGATTATGCTACATATTTATTATGATGAAATATTGAAGAATTGTCGACGAATATGTATATGTGCAATAAGGTAAGGACTAATGAGTAGTGGTTAGGGACTCTGACTTGTGAAAAAGGTTGTTGGAAACCAAGAATCGTACTTTAAGAGTTATGAAATGTGTGTAAATGCGTGAATGTATCACAATGCCAGCGAAAATTTTTTGGACACTGTTATATTTATAGGATTTTATTTTCTACACATTTGTAGCGGAAATTCTCAACCTGTAAAAATATTTTTATATGAGACTGTCACTGTAGCAGAAACTGCTGTCGTAAATATTTCATTAAGAAAGGTAAGTGACCTTGACGTAATGCGTTTTGGTCGTCCAGCTGAGAGATAGTCGTCTGACAAAAGAAAGCCATTAGTGTGTGCCTTTCAGAGGCACAGGTGGAGAAAAAAGGAGGTCATTATCGTCGCTATTGACATTCCATTGTAGAAAGCATCACAAATACGACACGCTCATTATTTGGAAACATATCGTACTTTGTGCTATTTACTAAATGCTTATGAATTGATGGGCAATATTCTTACATCTGCAAACCTGATTATGACAAGTGTCTTTCTATGAGAGTTGCGAGCTACTGACTTACGAAATGCCACATAGCTATTAAATGATGTTTTTATGCCTTGGTTTGCGTAGTTGCTATTTCATTTGATATCTGGTTTCCAGCTGTCTTGCAGCATTGGTTTCATAAAATAAAATTAAATGCCTTTGCTAATGTGAACACTTTCTGTCAACATATCTATTAAATAATTATTTTCTGTTCCACATTCTTCGAAAAAGGAGCTCTTGGAATGGAAAGAACAATAAGAAGGGACTAATAACAGTAACTGCATATATAATTTTCTTTTCAAGTACTTGGTAATTTTTTGTAGAATTAGTTTTTGTGGTGCACCACTTTAATTACATAGACATTAAGATGTGATTATACATTTCCTTTATCTGCATTGTTGTCTTTAGTGTACTATATTTTCTGCTTGAGCTTTGTCATGCTTAGGTATAAGTTATAGCATTTACTGCTGCTATTTGCCAGGCATAGTGCTACTAAATTTCACTTTGTATTGCTCTGTTAAGCCAGTTTTACTACGGATTTATTTTTCTTGTTTGCTGTGCATTTCCTTATATTAGTTGTAATATTGCATATGCTTTGCTACTTTATGCTGCTTGCTTTGCCATATGGATTTTTTATCATTGCTGTTTGTGTTAATTGTTTTGTGCTGCTGCATTGCCTCATTCCTTATTTTGGCATCTGAGCTCAGTAGATTTAAGTTAGCTTCAGATGGGGTAGGCAATATAAGAGAACAAGTTGTAATGAATTGGAAGAAATGCATTGAGAAGCTATAAGAAAATGGTTTGGCCAAAAAAAGTATTTTGAAATAGGATATGAACCAAAAAAGTAGGGTTTAGGGACAATGGGTTTAGGGAGGATTTTTTTGGAAATAAATGATGAGGTAAGATAATGGAAAATAAATAATGAGGTAATAAATGTGTGAACATACACTCCTGGAAATGGAAAAAAGAACACATTGACACCGGTGTGTCAGACCCACCATACTTGCTCCGGACACTGCGAGAGGGCTGTACAAGCAATGATCACACGCACGGCACAGCGGACACACCAGGAACCGCGGTGTTGGCCGTCGAATGGCGCTAGCTGCGCAGCATTTGTGCACCGCCGCCGTCAGTGTCAGCCAGTTTGCCGTGACATACGGAGCTCCATCGCAGTCTTTAACACTGGTAGCATGCCGCGACAGCGTGGACGTGAACCGTATGTGCAGTTGACGGACTTTGAGCGAGGGCGTATAGTGGGCATGCGGGAGGCCGGGTGGACGTACCGCCGAATTGCTCAACACGTGGGGCGTGAGGCCTCCACAGTACATCGATATTGTCGCCAGTGGTCGGCGGAAGGTGCACGTGCCGGTCGACCTGGGACCGGACCGCAGCGACGCACGGATGCACGCCAAGACCGTAGGATCCTACGCAGTGCCGTAGGGGACCGCACCGCCACTTCCCAGCAAATTAGGGACACTGTTGCTCCTGGGGTATCGTTCTACCATTCCTAGACCGGCAAGGGAACTTGCTGTTCCAACAGGACAATGCACGTCCGCATGTATCCTGTGCCACCCAACGTTCTCTAGAAGGTGTAAGTCAACTACCCTGGCCAGCAAGATCTCCGGATCTGTCCTCCATTGAGCATGTTTGGGACTGGATGAAGCGTCGTCTCACGCGGTCTGCACGTCCAGCACGAACGCTGGTCCAACTGAGGCGCCAGGTGGAAATGGCATGGCAAGCCGTTCCACAGGACTACATCCAGCATCTCTACGATCGTCTCCATGGGAGAATAGCAGCCTGCATTGCTGCGAAAGGTGGATATACACTGTACTAGTGCCGACATTGTGCATGCTCTGTTGCCTGTGTCTATGTGCCTGTGGTTCTGTCAGTGTGATCATGTGATGTATCTGACCCCAGGAATGTGTCAATAAAGTTTCCCCTTCCTGGGACAATGAATTCATGGTGTTCTTATTTCAATTTCCAGGAGTGTATAAATACAGAAAGCATGCTTGGATAGAATTTTTTTGGTGTAAACAAATGTTGAAATAGGAGGAAAGATATATGGAATGAAGTTTTGCGGTGGACTGCAGTACCAAATGTCACACTGAAAACAAACCCTGTCCTGTATTTTTGTGTTATTACACTATGTGAATTTGTGTTTTTCCTGTCGTAATGTGTTTAGCTAATAAGAGTTATGTTGTAGAATTTTTCTGATAATATGTTATTTTCTTTGTAAAAATGTTTAGACATTATTTATTCTGTTTTGTTTTAATGCTCATGTGTGAAGTTGATCTTTCAAAAGTTATTCTGATATTTTATGTATGTACTTCTGTCATAAGTCCTGTAACACTGATGTATCTGTTTGTTTCTATTCTTTTGTAAAGCCTGTACTACTACAAATTTATCTGAATTGTTATGTTCTTTAATGATGTATTTTGTACCTTTGTTATTGTATTCTTATGTTATAAAATTGTAATTGACACCAGTTCATCAAATTAAGTAACTTGTAAGTTACATTTCACTGCACACGTTTCTGTTGGTCATAGTATATGGACAATATGTGAGAAGTAGGGACTGATAGTGTTTGCACGTGTGTTAATAATTAGGCAAGGGACTGGATAACAGCATTGCTGGTTCTAAGGACATTTCAAACAAATTTTTTGTGAGTGGACATGTGGTGGTTTATGGACTTGCTATATTCTCCGCAAGACCCTTCGATGGTGATTGTGCACCTGCTCAGTCGCAACAGATGGCTGCTGGCCGTCTCTACAAGGACTACAGTGGGTCTGCATCTTTGATGGCCCACCAATACCATTATCTCTACAAGGACTATAGTGGGTCTGCATCTTTGATGGCCCACCAATACCGTAATCTCTACCAGGACTACAGTGGGTCTGCATCTTTGATGGCCCACCAATACCGTAATCTCTACCAGGACTACAGTGGGTCTACTCTGTGATGACCTACCTACCAGTATTCTTCAAAACTTCGACTGACTCTGCGGTGGGTTTGCTCTGTTGTGGCCCATTACCTGTCTGCATGTCGAGAGTCAGCACTGTCTTTCCGTTGGAAGGACAACACTACTTCTTCAAGACTGCATCCACTACTTCCGTGTGCATTTTCTTTTACTGCTCAGACTTTGAGAAAAACACTGCTATTTTACTGTGATGAATGATCAGGACTGTCTTTATGGACTGTGAGAAAATTTTAGCTTTTGACCAACATTGTATCAATAAGTGTGTGCATTTGATATCTTTGTTATTGTAATTATGAAAAATTTTATCAAATCATTATTGACCACTGCCCAAAACAATTTGTAAAATTTTTTTGTGGGGAGCATGGGGGCTATGTAAGTAGGCTGTTTATGTTTTCTTATTGGCAACGTTACGTAGCGCTCTGTGTGAGAATCACTGGCTGTGCTGTGTGCAGTCTGTGGCTGGTTTGCATTGTTGTCTGCCATTGTAGTGTTGGGCAGCTGGATGTGAACAGCGCGCAGCGTTGCGCAGTTGGAGGTGAGCCGCCAGCAGTGGTGGATGTGGGGAGAGAGATGGCGGAGTTTTGAAATTTGTAAGACTGGATGTCATGAACTGCTATATATATTATGACTATTAAGGTAAATACATTGTTTGTTCTCTATTAAAACCTTTCATTTGCTAACTATGCCTATCAGTAGTTAGTGCCTTCTGTAGTTTGAATCTTTTATTTAGCTGGCAGTAGTGGCGCTCGCTGTATTGCATTAGTTCGAGTAACGAAGAGTTTTGTGAGGTAAGTGATTTGTGAAAGGTATAGGTTAATGTTAGTCAGGGCCATTCTTTTGTAGGGGTTATTGAAAGTCAGATTGCGTTGCGCTAAAAAATATTGTGTCAGTTTAAGCACAGTCATGTATAATTTTTCAAAAGGGGACGTTTCAATGTTTCGTGTAGCGGACTCAGACAGAGGTATGAGGGCGAGAGGAAGTCATGTCACCTACATAGTATGAGCCAGAACTCCGCCGACAAAATTTCGGAGCTACTTCAGGTGTATTTTCTGAGTACTTGGGTAGTGGCTCGTTATAATATAATAATCTAATTATGACTTTGTTACCAGAATTTTCTTTGTGTCTGTGAAAATACTTTCACAATACTACGAGCCTGGTAATGTGGAACCACCACAATGGAACACCTAGAAAGTGCGCGTACATACAGATACAAAACTACTGCTGTTATGTGACTGCAATCTCTGCGAAAAGAGCTGATCATATCGTCATCGCTACGTTTTTCCATTCCATTCAGTAAACCCATAGACGAGATGCATATCGGTGGATTGTTCATCAGTAAACTTATCCATACTGCTGTATCATTGTCGAGGTACAGCTAACACTTACGCACACTCTCGCCTTAGACTGGACAGAGCAAATGGAGAACAAGTTTGAGGGCGAAGAGTAGGTTTTGCTGTTACAAAAGACAAGTACCGTGAGTGAATACACGTTTGCTTCCAAACAAGAAATACAGCGCATACCGCCGACATTTTCACTGTTGTGCAGGTATTTTCAATGCAATACCGATAACAGCGCTAAGAAATCAAACGAAGGGTAATCATTCTGTAACCAGCCACCGAAGACCATATGTCATTTATTCCAAAACACTCTAAATATATCTCTGGATAACCTCCGTAATTTTGTTGGTGGAGTTTTGGTTCACCCTGAATAACGTTATGTCGTCGATGTTGGGCAGTTTTATAAGCAAACTGCAACTTTTTTGACAGTAAACGTTCACATAAAACAATTTATCTGTGTCAGTTACTTTTTATTTTCTCCCACGTCGTGTTTCGAGAGGTTCTGCTCTTTCTCATCTTAAGGTGAAAACAACGATATCTTGCTATATGTGTACCAGGTGGATGAAGCTAGTTGTTTGTTTTGGTTCCATTTTGAACCTGTTCCAGTGTACAGAACGCTGCAGTTCGTCATAAATGAATTATTGAATTATTCTGACTTGATTTTTCACACACACACACACACACACACACACACACACACACACACGCGCCGGCCGGAGTGGCCGAGCGGATCTAGGCGCTACAGTCTGGAACCGCACGACCGCTACGGTCGCAGTTTCGAATCCTGCCTCGGGCATGGATGTGTGTGATGTCCTTAGGTTAGTTAGGTTTAATTAATTCTAAGTTCTAGGCGACTGATGACCTCAGAAGTTAAGTCGTATAGTGCTCAGAGCCATTTTTTTAACACACACACAAGCACATATGGAAATAAGAATCACTAATATTTATATTAGTGGTTCGTCTTTCTGTGAGAAAAATCAAGTAAAAAATGACAATTTACGGCAAACTGCAGCGTTGTGTACACTGGAACAGATTAAAAAAGTAACCAAAACAAATAACTTGCTGTGGTTCGTGTTTCTGTGTGAAAAATCAAGTCGAAAATGTTCATTTATGACGGAATGTAACGTTCGGTACACTAGCACAGATTCAAAATGAAACGAAAACAAACAATTAGCTGTATCCAGCTAGTACTCATGTAACAAAATATCGCTGTTTTCCACCTGAAGATGAAATTATAAACGCTCAGTACGCGTCGTGAAATTAAAGAGAAAGTGAGTGATACAAATAATTGTTTTATTCGAACTTTTATCACTCTGAATACTTGCAACATGGCATTTTCTTTAGAATGATAACGCATGTTATGGACATAACATGCACCATATGCTGTTCGACGGGTATAGGCTACACTTTATTTTGAAGTATGCTTTGTCGAGTGGAAGATAAACGATTCTGAAAATCCATTTTAATCATTTCCATTGCTTTTTGATGAAGCTTAGGATGTAAGAAAAAAGAAATAATTACATAAATACACTGAAGAGCCAAAGAAACTGGTTCACCTGCCTAATATCGTGTTGGGCCCCGTGAGCACCCAGAAGTGCCGCAACACGACGTGGCGTGGACTCGACTAATGCATGAAGTAGTGCTGGAGAGAACTGACACCATGAATGCTGCAGGGCTGTCCATAAATCCGTAAGAATACGAAGGGGTGGAGATCTCTTCTGAACAGGATGATGCAGGACATCCCAGATATGCTCAATAATGTTCATGTCTGGGGAGTTTGTTGGCCAGTGGAAGTGTTCAAACTCAGAAGAGTGTTCCTGGAGACATTCAATAACAATTTTGAGGGTGTGGGGTGTCGCATTGCCTTGCTGTAATTGCCCAGGTCCGCCGGAATGCACAATGGACATGGATGGATGCAGGTGATCAGACAGGATGCTCACGTGCGTGTCACCCGTCAGAGTCAGTATCTAGATGTATCAGGGGTCCCATGTCACTCCAACTGCACGCACCCCACACAACAGAGCCTCCACCAACTTGAACAGTCCAGTGCTGACAGGCAGGGCCCATGGATTCATGAGATTATCTACATACCCATGCACTTCTATCCGTTCAATACAATTTGAAAAGAGACTCTTCGGACCAGGCAACGTTTCCAGTAATCAACAGGCCATTGTCTGTGTTGAGGGGCTCAGGTGAGGCCCAATGCTCTGTGTCGAGCAGTCATAATGGGTACACGAGTGGACCTTCGGCTCCGAAAGTCCATATCGATGATGTTTCGTTGAACGGTTCGCACGCTGACACTTGTTGATGGCCAAGCATTGAAATCTGCATCAATTTATGGAAAGGTAGCACTTCTGTCACGTTGAACGATTCTGTTTGGCTGTCGTTGGTCCGCTTCTTGCAGGATCTTTTTCCGGCCGCAGCGATGTCGGAGATTTGACGTTTAATCAGAATACTGGTATTCACGGTACACTCGTAAAATAGTCGTACGAGGAAAATCCCCACTTCACCGCTACCTCGGGGATGCTGTGTCGCATCGCTCGCTCGCCGACTATAACAACACGTTCAGACTCACTTAAATCTTGATGACCTGCCATTGTAGAGGCAGTAACCGATCTAACAACTGTTCAAGCCACTTGTTGTCTTACAGAGGCGCTGCCGAGCGCAGCGACGCATTGTTCTTGTTTACATATCTCTGTATTTGAATACGCATGGCTATATCGGTTTCACGGGGCTACAGTGTAAATAAAGTTAAGAAATATTATCATCACCTCCGATTGTAACAAATCTAGGTTTTACAACGGTTCTTGTTCGAGTGTCTCCACTCCACTAGATAGGCACATGACGTAAGAGCGGGCCGTTACTAATCCTCAGCTCCCCTACCTGCCGGGCAAGTCGCAGAGTTTGGACGGGGGGAATTAGTGGACGCTATGTCGATCTTTTGTGGGTGCTAATTTCACAGGTGCCGAATTACCAGCTTAATAAGCCACGGCTGCAAATTACTAAGACGAATTCTTTACAGACGAATGGAAAAACTGGTAGAAGCCGATCTCGGGGAAGATCAGTTTGGATTCCGTAGAGATGTTGGAACACGTGAAGCAATTCTGACCCTAAGACTTATCTTAGTAAAAAGATTAAGGAAAGGCAAATCTACGTTTCTAGCATTTGTAGACTTAGAGAAAGCTTTTGACAATGTTGACAGTAGTATACTAATGGGGGTTTTGGGACACATTTTGGGACGTATATACGCAGCTAAGGTTAGCTGCGGTACCGTACCCAAGCTGCCGTCGCTTGTCATCTGTTCATTACGTCACACTTGGCAGCCTTCCAGCTGGCGGGCTACACAGGCACGCACGCACAGACGTAAACACACACACACACACACACACACACACACACGTAAACACGCACACGCACACACACACACACACACACACACACACACGTAAACACGCACACGCACACACACACACACACACACACACACACACACACACACACACACACACACACACCTAAACCAGCATATGTAAGATGTAATTCAACATTTATTATACATATTATTTTTGCAAATTAATCCAGCTGTTGTGTGCACTGCTGAATCCAAGCCACTTTACCAGTGCCTTATTTCCTTTCTTACGTATGATTCTCTCAACAATGTACGTTGATGGATATTTTGTTTTTTGTAGCTCTTCTGCATAGAAAGCTCCAGCTATGGGCTGAGATTTGTAATCTTCAAGGAGATATGTTCTCGGATTGGTTTCTTGCACTTTACGTATTTTGAAAATTTCCGTGGATAACTAACTGCGCGAATTATTGCAGTGCGTAGGCGATTTCCGCACTGAACGACACTGGCAGCAAGAATTCCGCCCTGAATCCGCCTGGGACAGCGCTCTCCACGGCGAATCGCTCTGGCAGCACGATTTCCGTATAGGGCTGCACTGAAGGAGGGAATCTCTCAGTGTTGATGACAGTGGACTGGAAGCGCCTAAACGCTGCATCTTCGATATCCTGTTGGGCTGACCTGTTGTCTCCTGGCGATGTGAACCTGGAAATATCGTACTTCGTTAATGGTTGATTCCAATATAACAAGTAATTTTAAGACATTGTCACTGTGCATATTTATGTTACGCGTATCTGCCCACTTATCAAGAAACTGAAGGCATCTTAGGAACACCATTGTATTTTCCTTTGACCCAGACTATTTTATTACACTATCACATACTCGCGAAAATAAACGACAATGCTTATGTCGATGTAAAGACGAAGTCCTAAGTTTTTGTATCACACTAAGCCATATTTCTGATCTGCACGCACGTTACTTTATTTTCGGTATTACTTAGCTGTCACAATTAAACTACTAAGGAGCTGCTTAGTCTCCACCAATAATTTTTAATGCTGGCCCATACATGCAAATCCTGGATTCGATATTTTTAACTCCATGATCACTTTAAAATTTCCTCCGACACAGCCTCTTAGTAACTTCGCCTGCGGCATCAAAATTATCCTTGACTCGTAGTGGTGTTTATCAGGGCTCATAAATGTCAGTGAAAAGATTTCAGGAAACTATGTACCTAAATTATGTTGAACAATCTGAAAGCTTATGGGAAAATCTTAACGCTGTGTCTTTAAAAGCAGCTTTATTGAATTGTCAGGTTTAGCTAAAGGTAATAACATCTAAGTAGCTGCTAGGGTTCATCTTTTTTACTCTCTTACTGCAGCAACTAATTTTGTATTCACAGGGGCTGATTTAACGCCACTTGTAAACAAGGCGTATATTCGAATGCCCAAGAGGTTTTACGTAGCAGGTACGCGGCTAAGGGTGAGTCTCTTTAGTAATTGCTGCAGTCATTTTTGGTGGAAACTCGTTCGATACGATTATGACACTCGCGTCTGATTAGTAATACCTATTCGAAGTGACGCACAAGTGCTCTCAGTTTCAATGGAAGTGAGAACCGTCCCATAATATTTTTTACATTCCACGTTACGAAAATCAAACTAAGCATTTCAGTCGTTCGTATGTAATACTCAGTTCTCAGTAAACAGACCACGACAAGTACATGCAAATGGAACTGTATCTTTTGAATACTGCCACAAAAAATGTTAAGCATTACTATAACAATTCATTATTTAACGTTTCAGTGCAGTGGTCTCATTAGTTGTCTATGCAGTTAACAACAAATCTAATAGCAGGAGGACCGCTTTTTAAGTGAATCACCACAGTACATACACATTAAGTAGCACCACTATGTACGACCGAAGGACTAGTGCACTCCTTATGGCACCTTTGGACTGCCAAAATTTGTTCAGCATTAAGAACATACTTTGCATCAACCTCAAGTATGCTTTACTTTTGTTGCCACATTGATAGTGATCCAGCACCCCTTTGTTACACATCAACGAGACAAGTATAGGAAATTTAATTTGCAGACTTTCGAAAGGATTGGTTTCCAGATGCTGTACCATCGAAGTCGCTAGAATACCCCACGTCTCTCTTTGAAGCAGATATTTGCACAAGAAATTCCTGACCGTCTAGATGGCACCTTACATTAACAGCTGAGACACTCAATCATTAATTCAAAATAATGTAATAATTATGCTATTGCGAAATTTACAGATGATGTACCGACCAGTGTGTGCCCTGTTTTACTGAATTTTAGTGTTACTTTATTACACACAGTAATTTATTGCCGAGTAGCTTTAGCAATGATGAAGCATGCTGGGAAGATTAAAATTACCCATGGAAGTGACGTAAGTAATTCTCTGAAGGATATATGCTGTCTTCAGGTGCATCAGCCTCTAGCTGAGTCGAGTGTCTTGTGTTGAAGGCATTATCAACATTTAGAAACTTTACCCAGAAGTGAAGATAAAATGAAGTTTTTCAAAAATTCTGAAGTGATTAGATTTTGTGGCTGTTTATGCATTCCACCAGTCCACATACTTACCGGTTTCTGACCAGTGCTTGCATTTTTTTCCATGCCAAATCACTACCTTTCTCGAAGCTTTGTAACACCATAATTGGGCAGCAGAATGACAAATTTCGTAATATCACCAAGTTGGAGCTATGTCGCTCAAGTATAAAACTTGTCTTATTGATTGATTTATTTGTTTGACGTCTTCTCGATTAGAAAGTGAAGTATTCTACGTGGCAGTATTAACGTTGAAAAGTAAGTAGTCTTGTGCAACTAGAGTATTTTCTTTCATGATCGAGAACAGATCAGTTTATGAAGATGTGCCTGTCCTAGTTCAAATTTCTCAAGATGTTCTTTTCTGTCATTAAAGTAATTATTAAACTGGTAGCGATTTCCATTTGAAGTGGTTGGGCTAGCAGACAACGATGATACTTTTCCCTTCCATACTTTCTCGATAGGCCTAATGTCTAGATTAACCATTCATCCTGTGCATTCTTTTGTACAAACTGTCACTTTCCTGGTTTGTCAATACCATGTACGTTTTAAGAGATATGCAATACGTGGTTCAAATACTGAGCTTTCCTGACTGTTTAGCTTTAAGAAACCCTTACTTCTGTCACAGCATTTAAGTAACTACGATAGGAAAGTGATAGCTGTTTCAGTATGTTAACATATTTAGGCCTCTGTATCCAAATGCCAATGAATTGCTAAGCTAGCATCGCATTATTTTTTTAATTATTGCTTCGCAGGAGATAGGTTTGAGGGAAAGAATTTGAAACTGGTAGAGTACCGCGACGTTTATAGAAGTCGATGGTGGAATGTTAATGTTTGGATATTGTTCTAAGGCCGAAGTCTGAAGAATGTTTTCGGGGAGTGTGAAGCTGAATTCTTAATATTCACAATGTTTGAAGCACTTTTTCGTGTTTGTGATCATGGCAGGATTTCACTGATGGAAGGAAGTTATGCACAGAAAAATTTTGCTTTCCGTCACACTGCTGCTGCTGCCGCCGCCTTCGTTTAACTTCGTAGGTACTGGCTGTTTCAGAGCAACACCCTTTTTGGAAAAAAAATACGTATACTTATTTTTGACGAGATGCTTTGGACATACCATCAAGTAAATGAGTAAAGCTACATCTTCCATAGTAATTATTTGCAGCAGAGAGAAAATTAAGGCAGTGTGTCTTTAGCTGAAGCATACGCCACTTTGTGAGATTTGTCGTGTTTAGGCTCCTCGCTGTGGAATTTGAAACGTTAAAAATTCAGCCTTACCAGAACTTTTAGATTTAGTAGTAGCGTTTAAAGATGGAACAACTTAGCCGTTATTCCATTATATCGCAGGCTATCAACACTGTGCTTAGAAAGCCAGTTGGACATCATATTAAGATATTGTGAAGTATTAAGAAACCACGGCCAGATGATGTAATATTGATAACGGATAAGTTATGATGGACCCATCCAAGCAATGCTGTCATCTGTTTCGCATGTTTGGCTTCACAAAATCCTTGAAAGGGCATTTTTTGCTACGGCAAGCAGATCGAAGCCTCTTGCTTTTGACAGTGATACCTAATGGAGACCAGATACTTGGAGGACTTCACCATCTAAACAACCACACAATTCACTCCAGTGTTTCTATGCTGTGCCAATATTTTAATAAATTTACAAGGAGAAAAATGATAAATAGCACAGAAAATATAACCTCTCACTGAAGAATCTGCACCGTCTCACAAAGTAGCTGGTAAATGAAACATTTTACGTTAACTTTTAGAAAGCATGAAAGAAAAATCTGTCCTGATATTTAGAATTAGTCAAACGTAAATACACTTACGATTAAAGTTACCAGTTTATCACCTCTGTGAAGCAGTATGAAACAGGCTTTTTTTTCTCTATTCAGGAACGTTTCAACCAGAGAAATCCAAGCGAAGCTTTACGTTGTGAATTTACAAATTTCAGTAAGGATTTTACATGTGCTCGTGTGCCGCGTTTTTGTTTCCAAAGAAATTTGTTCTAATTACATATTACCTAAGTTGAAGATTACCTAATTTTAACTGTATTCTGTAAGTTCAGTAAACAATGTATAGACGTTTTAACTCTCGATACAGCTTCCAAGATTGTAGTAACTAATTTGTGACCAATGTATTGCGAACTGCCATCACAGCATTCAATACTATCAACCAGATTTCCGCGTTTGTGTTTATCTTTTGTTAGACACTAACACGCCGTGACACCTAGGAAGGTAGTCAATTCGGCGGCATAATCACGTCACAGCACACGCGTTAAGGCTTTCTTTTCTGAATGGCGATGGGTGTACACAGCCGACTCCACAACAGTTCCGTGCATCGCGACCGGAGATTGGAGACAAATCTTATACAAACTGCACTTCATCACCCAAAATACTGCTTTCACAATCACAGAATGTCAGATATGCGAAGGGACCGTCATAACCGACAAGGCCGTCATTGGTGAATTGTACAGAAGACAACAGCCGATTTAGCGTTGAGCCATGAAAGTCAATCGGCTACTAGACAGCTATGTACATCTCTGGAGTAGCTGTCAAGTTCTTTTAAATTCCTACGTTGGTTGAGTTAGTTACTGCGTATTTCGAGACCACGTAAAAGCTGCGACAATATGGAAATATTGTTACAGGCTAAGTTTTCACTATCTGCATTCATTTCGATATTACTTAATATTTAGCACAATCGCCAACTACGTCTATAGAATGTTTCATGAACCTGAATAGCAACGTGCACTGAGGCTACATCTGATTCCATCAGGGACTACGGGAAATACTGGCCCTGTAACAGACTTCTCTCCTCATAAGTCTCCCTGCAGACATCACGAACGCTCGTCTCCATCTGGGGCCAGGCAGGAGATGTGTCAATGAATGACATCCGTAACTGATGTGTGATCTACAGCGCGTGTAAACGTGCAGCTATGAAGCACTGAATTATTCACGAATACTAACACTTCCTGCTCAAGACTGGCCGCAGCAGCTCCCAAGACCTGTGATGCCACGTGCTGTGACGTACGCACCGCAGTCTGCTTCGTGGGCCTCTCGTTCCAGGTGATAACTTCCCTTGCAATACGCGACACATTGAGACGCATGACATCACCGAGCAATAGAGACTTACAATGCACGTGAATCAGTGCCACAATAACAGTCTATTCGATGGTACTCATTACTGGAACATCACATTAACTCTTCACAAATTCTTAAGGGGATTGATAATATCTCAGACAAAATATCAGAATTTGATACAGTTTATGTACCCTGCTACGTTTGGGCTGTTTCACCTTCACGTTCTATCTTCACGAACATACCAACATATGGCATTCTCAGATGCCAGAGGAAGGTATTGTGACATCCGTAACTATCTACTCATTTCACAATGAAATTTCATAAATGTTTGTAGAAGGTAAAAATTTAGAATGACGTAACCTTAGCGCAAGCTGAAATTCGTAGTGGGTTCTGGCGGGTTTCTCTAGAACATGCCATTCACTGTTCTACCCGCTCTGTATTAAGACTTCGGAGTAATTGCTCACTTAGAGAATTTTATGATCGGTGATGCACTCTGCTTTTGAAATTGTAAAATTCGTTTAGAGGCACAAACTGTCTTTGGAGGCATCTACAGTAAGACGTTTTAAAAGTGCGTCTTCAGAGTGGGGACAAATTCCTACTGCCGTTTCACAGGGTTTAATAGACTACTTGTATCCTTTCTGTGTATGTACTATTTCTCTAACAGAAGTCTTTATCCCTCCTGATCCTCTAACTGTAATAGCAACAAATACAAGGCACAGAACTACACAAAGAATGAATTGTCTGTCACTGAGTTGTTCGCAATGTAGATATAACTTGCTCATTCACTTCTGTGCAGTGAAGACTATCATTACCAGCGTAGTATTGGGTAAAAGAAATTAGTGAAAGAATCTAAATGTGTGGATTCTTACCAGAACTAGATAGATTATTGCACTTAAACCTATATTGTCCTTGTTAGCTCAACGTGTAATATCTGATTTTAGTAATTTAATTATGTTGTTGGCTTACTCCCCCCAATTATGGATTAAGTGCATCATAAATTTGGTATGTTACGCGCTACTCATCCTTTACCTAGCACATTTGTTAAGCATATAACGAAGCAGCGAGTTTGCCAGTAACAGCATCCATAAATGTTAGGGGCAAATAGCGACGACTATTACAGGATCAGTAAATTATGCAGGTACAACGCCGTTAGCCTCTTTAGGGAAGTTCTGGCAGACAAAAACGCGTCAACGCTGTAATCTTCCTTGGTTGGCATTACTTCCGTCATTTCGCATCTAGTATCGGTGTAGTGGTTTTCCATTTCTGTACATCAACATTATTGTGAAACATTTTAACTTCGAAACTTCCTGCCCGATTAAAACTGTGCCCGACCGAGACTCGAACTCGGGACCTTTGCCTTTCGCGGGCAAGTGCTCTACCAACTGAGCAACCGAAGCACGACTCACGCCCGGTACTCACAGCTTTACTTCTGCCAGTACCTCGTCACCTACCTTCCAAACTTTACAGAAGCTCTCCTGCGACGAGGTACTGGCAGAAGTAAAGCTGTGAGTACCGGGCGTGAGTCGTGCTTCGGTTGCTCAGTTGGTAGAGCACTTGCCCGCGAAAGGCAAAGGTCCCGAGTTCGAGTCTCGGTCGGGCACAGTTTTAATCGGGCAGGAAGTTTCGAAGTTAAAATGTTTCACAATAATGTTGATGTACAGAAATGGAAAACCACTACACCGATACTAGATGCGAAATGACGGAAGTAATGCCAACCAAGGAAGATTACAGCGTTGACGCGTTTTTGTCTGCCAGAACTTCCCTAAAGAGGCTAACGGCGTTGTACCTGCATAATTTACTGATCCTGTAATAGTCGTCGCTATCTGCCCCTAACATTTATGGATGCTGTTACTGGCAAACTCGCTGCTTCGTTATATGCTTAACAAATGTGCTAGGTAAAGGATGAGTAGCGCGTAACATACCAAATTTATGATGCACTTAATCCATAATTGGGGGGAGTAAGCCAACAACATAATTAAATTACTAAAATCAGATATTACACGTTGAGCTAACAAGGACAATATGGGTTTAAGTGCAATAATCTATCTAGTTCTGGTAAGAATCCACACATTTAGATTCTTTCACTAATTTCTTTTACCCAATACTACGCTGGTAATGATAGTCTTCACTGCACAGAAGTGAATGAGCAAGTTATATCTACATTGCGAACAACTCAGTGACAGACAATTCATTCTTTGTGTAGTTCTGTGCCTTGTATTTGTTGCTATTACAGTTAGAAGATCAGGAGGGATAAAGACTTCTGTTAGAGAAATAGTACATACACAGAAAGGATACAAGTAGTCTATTAAACCCTGTGAAACGGCAGTAGGAATTTGTCCCCACTCTGAAGACGCACTTTTAAAACGTCTTACTGTAGATGCCTCCAAAGACAGTTTGTGCCTCTAAACGAATTTTACAATTTCAAAAGCAGAGTGCATCACCGATCATAAAATTCTCTAAGTGAGCAATTACTCCGAAGTCTTAATACAGAGCGGGTAGAACAGTGAATGGCATGTTCTAGAGAAACCCGCCAGAACCCACTACGAATTTCAGCTTGCGCTAAGGTTACGTCATTCTAAATTTTTACCTTCTACAAACATTTATGAAATTTCATTGTGAAATGAGTAGATAGTTACGGATGTCACAATACCTTCCTCTGGCATCTGAGAATGCCATATGTTGGTATGTTCGTGAAGATAGAACGTGAAGGTGAAACAGCCCAAACGTAGCAGGGTACATAAACTGTATCAAATTCTGATATTTTGTCTGAGATATTATCAATCCCCTTAAGAATTTGTGAAGAGTTAATGTGATGTTCCAGTAATGAGTACCATCGAATAGACTGTTATTGTGGCACTGATTCACGTGCATTGTAAGTCTCTATTGCTCGGTGATGTCATGCGTCTCAATGTGTCGCGTATTGCAAGGGAAGTTATCACCTGGAACGAGAGGCCCACGAAGCAGACTGCGGTGCGTACGTCACAGCACGTGGCATCACAGGTCTTGGGAGCTGCTGCGGCCAGTCTTGAGCAGGAAGTGTTAGTATTCGTGAATAATTCAGTGCTTCATAGCTGCACGTTTACACGCGCTGTAGATCACACATCAGTTACGGATGTCATTCATTGACACATCTCCTGCCTGGCCCCAGATGGAGACGAGCGTTCGTGATGTCTGCAGGGAGACTTATGAGGAAAGAAGTCTGTTACAGGGCCAGTATTTCCCGTAGTCCCTGATGGAATCAGATGTAGCCTCAGTGCACGTTGCTATTCAGGTTCATGAAACATTCTATAGACGTAGTTGGCGATTGTGCTAAATATTAAGTAATATCGAAATGAATGCAGATAGTGAAAACTTAGCCTGTAACAATATTTCCATATTGTCGCAGCTTTTACGTGGTCTCGAAATACGCAGTAACTAACTCAACCAACGTAGGAATTTAAAAGAACTTGACAGCTACTCCAGAGATGTACATAGCTGTCTAGTAGCCGATTGACTTTCATGGCTCAACGCTAAATCGGCTGTTGTCTTCTGTACAATTCACCAATGACGGCCTTGTCGGTTATGACGGTCCCTTCGCATATCTGACATTCTGTGATTGTGAAAGCAGTATTTTGGGTGATGAAGTGCAGTTTGTATAAGATTTGTCTCCAATCTCCGGTCGCGATGCACGGAACTGTTGTGGAGTCGGCTGTGTACACCCATCGCCATTCAGAAAAGAAAGCCTTAACGCGTGTGCTGTGACGTGATTATGCCGCCGAATTGACTACCTTCCTAGGTGTCACGGCGTGTTAGTGTCTAACAAAAGATAAACACAAACGCGGAAATCTGGTTGATAGTATTGAATGCTGTGATGGCAGTTCGCAATACATTGGTCACAAATTAGTTACTACAATCTTGGAAGCTGTATCGAGAGTTAAAACGTCTATACATTGTTTACTGAACTTACAGAATACAGTTAAAATTAGGTAATCTTCAACTTAGGTAATATGTAATTAGAACAAATTTCTTTGGAAACAAAAACGCGGCACACGAGCACATGTAAAATCCTTACTGAAATTTGTAAATTCACAACGTAAAGCTTCGCTTGGATTTCTCTGGTTGAAACGTTCCTGAATAGAGAAAAAAAAGCCTGTTTCATACTGCTTCACAGAGGTGATAAACTGGTAACTTTAATCGTAAGTGTATTTACGTTTGACTAATTCTAAATATCAGGACAGATTTTTCTTTCATGCTTTCTAAAAGTTAACGTAAAATGTTTCATTTACCAGCTACTTTGTGAGACGGTGCAGATTCTTCAGTGAGAGGTTATATTTTCTGTGCTATTTATCATTTTTCTCCTTGTAAATTTATTAAAATATTGGCACAGCATAGAAACACTGGAGTGAATTGTGTGGTTGTTTAGATGGTGAAGTCCTCCAAGTATCTGGTCTCCATTAGGTATCACTGTCAAAAGCAAGAGGCTTCGATCTGCTTGCCGTAGCAAAAAATGCCCTTTCAAGGATTTTGTGAAGCCAAACATGCGAAACAGATGACAGCATTGCTTGGATGGGTCCATCATAACTTATCCGTTATCAATATTACATCATCTGGCCGTGGTTTCTTAATACTTCACAATATCTTAATATGATGTCCAACTGGCTTTCTAAGCACAGTGTTGATAGCCTGCGATATAATGGAATAACGGCTAAGTTGTTCCATCTTTAAACGCTACTACTAAATCTAAAAGTTCTGGTAAGGCTGAATTTTTAACGTTTCAAATTCCACAGCGAGGAGCCTAAACACGACAAATCTCACAAAGTGGCGTATGCTTCAGCTAAAGACACACTGCCTTAATTTTCTCTCTGCTGCAAATAATTACTATGGAAGATGTAGCTTTACTCATTTACTTGATGGTATGTCCAAAGCATCTCGTCAAAAATAAGTATACGTATTTTTTTTCCAAAAAGGGTGTTGCTCTGAAACAGCCAGTACCTACGAAGTTAAACGAAGGCGGCGGCAGCAGCAGCAGTGTGACGGAAAGCAAAATTTTTCTGTGCATAACTTCCTTCCATCAGTGAAATCCTGCCATGATCACAAACACGAAAAAGTGCTTCAAACATTGTGAATATTAAGAATTCAGCTTCACACTCCCCGAAAACATTCTTCAGACTTCGGCCTTAGAACAATATCCAAACATTAACATTCCACCATCGACTTCTATAAACGTCGCGGTACTCTACCAGTTTCAAATTCTTTCCCTCAAACCTATCTCCTGCGAAGCAATAATTAAAAAAATAATGCGATGCTAGCTTAGCAATTCATTGGCATTTGGATACAGAGGCCTAAATATGTTAACATACTGAAACAGCTATCACTTTCCTATCGTAGTTACTTAAATGCTGTGACAGAAGTAAGGGTTTCTTAAAGCTAAACAGTCAGGAAAGCTCAGTATTTGAACCACGTATTGCATATCTCTTAAAACGTACATGGTATTGACAAACCAGGAAAGTGACAGTTTGTACAAAAGAATGCACAGGATGAATGGTTAATCTAGACATTAGGCCTATCGAGAAAGTATGGAAGGGAAAAGTATCATCGTTGTCTGCTAGCCCAACCACTTCAAATGGAAATCGCTACCAGTTTAATAATTACTTTAATGACAGAAAAGAACATCTTGAGAAATTTGAACTAGGACAGGCACATCTTCATAAACTGATCTGTTCTCGATCATGAAAGAAAATACTCTAGTTGCACAAGACTACTTACTTTTCAACGTTAATACTGCCACGTAGAATACTTCACTTTCTAATCGAGAAGACGTCAAACAAATAAATCAATCAATAAGACAAGTTTTATACTTGAGCGACATAGCTCCAACTTGGTGATATTACGAAATTTGTCATTCTGCTGCCCAATTATGGTGTTACAAAGCTTCGAGAAAGGTAGTGATTTGGCATGGAAAAAAATGCAAGCACTGGTCAGAAACCGGTAAGTATGTGGACTGGTGGAATGCATAAACAGCCACAAAATCTAATCACTTCAGAATTTTTGAAAAACTTCATTTTATCTTCACTTCTGGGTAAAGTTTCTAAATGTTGATAATGCCTTCAACACAAGACACTCGACTCAGCTAGAGGCTGATGCACCTGAAGACAGCATATATCCTTCAGAGAATTACTTACGTCACTTCCATGGGTAATTTTAATCTTCCCAGCATGCTTCATCATTGCTAAAGCTACTCGGCAATAAATTACTGTGTGTAATAAAGTAACACTAAAATTCAGTAAAACAGGGCACACACTGGTCGGTACATCATCTGTAAATTTCGCAATAGCATAATTATTACATTATTTTGAATTAATGATTGAGTGTCTCAGCTGTTAATGTAAGGTGCCATCTAGACGGTCAGGAATTTCTTGTGCAAATATCTGCTTCAAAGAGAGACGTGGGGTATTCTAGCGACTTCGATGGTACAGCATCTGGAAACCAATCCTTTCGAAAGTCTGCAAATTAAATTTCCTATACTTGTCTCGTTGATGTGTAACAAAGGGGTGCTGGATCACTATCAATGTGGCAACAAAAGTAAAGCATACTTGAGGTTGATGCAAAGTATGTTCTTAATGCTGAACAAATTTTGGCAGTCCAAAGGTGCCATAAGGAGTGCACTAGTCCTTCGGTCGTACATAGTGGTGCTACTTAATGTGTATGTACTGTGGTGATTCACTTAAAAAGCGGTCCTCCTGCTATTAGATTTGTTGTTAACTGCATAGACAACTAATGAGACCACTGCACTGAAACGTTAAATAATGAATTGTTATAGTAATGCTTAACATTTTTTGTGGCAGTATTCAAAAGATACAGTTCCATTTGCATGTACTTGTCGTGGTCTGTTTACTGAGAACTGAGTATTACATACGAACGACTGAAATGCTTAGTTTGATTTTCGTAACGTGGAATGTAAAAAATATTATGGGACGGTTCTCACTTCCATTGAAACTGAGAGCACTTGTGCGTCACTTCGAATAGGTATTACTAATCAGACGCGAGTGTCATAATCGTATCGAACGAGTTTCCACCAAAAATGACTGCAGCAATTACTAAAGAGACTCACCCTTAGCCGCGTACCTGCTACGTAAAACCTCTTGGGCATTCGAATATACGCCTTGTTTACAAGTGGCGTTAAATCAGCCCCTGTGAATACAAAATTAGTTGCTGCAGTAAGAGAGTAAAAAAGATGAACCCTAGCAGCTACTTAGATGTTATTACCTTTAGCTAAACCTGACAATTCAATAAAGCTGCTTTTAAAGACACAGCGTTAAGATTTTCCCATAAGCTTTCAGATTGTTCAACATAATTTAGGTACATAGTTTCCTGAAATCTTTTCACTGACATTTATGAGCCCTGATAAACACCACTACGAGTCAAGGATAATTTTGATGCCGCAGGCGAAGTTACTAAGAGGCTGTGTCGGAGGAAATTTTAAAGTGATCATGGAGTTAAAAATATCGAATCCAGGATTTGCATGTATGGGCCAGCATTAAAAATTATTGGTGGAGACTAAGCAGCTCCTTAGTAGTTTAATTGTGACAGCTAAGTAATACCGAAAATAAAGTAACGTGCGTGCAGATCAGAAATATGGCTTAGTGTGATACAAAAACTTAGGACTTCGTCTTTACATCGACATAAGCATTGTCGTTTATTTTCGCGAGTATGTGATAGTGTAATAAAATAGTCTGGGTCAAAGGAAAATACAATGGTGTTCCTAAGATGCCTTCAGTTTCTTGATAAGTGGGCAGATACGCGTAACATAAATATGCACAGTGACAATGTCTTAAAATTACTTGTTATATTGGAATCAACCATTAACGAAGTACGATATTTCCAGGTTCACATCGCCAGGAGACAACAGGTCAGCCCAACAGGATATCGAAGATGCAGCGTTTAGGCGCTTCCAGTCCACTGTCATCAACACTGAGAGATTCCCTCCTTCAGTGCAGCCCTATACGGAAATCGTGCTGCCAGAGCGATTCGCCGTGGAGAGCGCTGTCCCAGGCGGATTCAGGGCGGAATTCTTGCTGCCAGTGTCGTTCAGTGCGGAAATCGCCTACGCACTGCAATAATTCGCGCAGTTAGTTATCCACGGAAATTTTCAAAATACGTAAAGTGCAAGAAACCAATCCGAGAACATATCTCCTTGAAGATTACAAATCTCAGCCCATAGCTGGAGCTTTCTATGCAGAAGAGCTACAAAAAACAAAATATCCATCAACGTACATTGTTGAGAGAATCATACGTAAGAAAGGAAATAAGGCACTGGTAAAGTGGCTTGGATTCAGCAGTGCACACAACAGCTGGATTAATTTGCAAAAATAATATGTATAATAAATGTTGAATTACATCTTACATATGCTGGTTTAGGTGTGTGTGTGTGTGTGTGTGTGTGTGTGTGTGTGTGTGTGTGTGTGTGTGTGTGTGTGTGCGTGTGCGTGTTTACGTGTGTGTGTGTGTGTGTGTGTGTGTGTGTGCGTGTGCGTGTTTACGTGTGTGTGTGTGTGTGTGTGTGTGTGTGTGTGTGTTTACGTCTGTGCGTGCGTGCCTGTGTAGCCCGCCAGCTGGAAGGCTGCCAAGTGTGACGTAATGAACAGATGACAAGCGACGGCAGCTTGGGTACGGTACCGCAGCTAACCTTAGCTGCGTATATACGTCCCAAAATGTGTCCCAAAACCCCCATTAGTATACTACTGTTGACTTAAATACTCTCTTTCATATTCTGAATGAAGGTGGCAGGGGTAAAAGACAGGGAGCGAAAGGCTATTTACAGTTTGTACAGAAACCAGATGGCAGTTACAAGAGTGGAGGGGCATGAAAGGGAAGCAGTGTTTAGGAAGGGAGTGAGACAGGGTTGTAGCCTCTCCCCGATGCTATTCAATGTGTATATTGAGTAAGCAGTAAAGGAAACAAAAGAAAAGTTTGGAGTAGGTATTAAAATCCATGGAGAAGAAATAAAAACTTTGAGGTTCGCTGACGACATTGTAATTCCGTCAGAGACAGCATAGGACTTGGAAGAGCAGTTGAATGGAATGGATCGTGTCTTGAAAGGAGGGTATAAGATGAACATCAACAAAAGCGAAACGAGGATAATGGAATGTAGTCGAATTAAGTCGGGCGACGCTACGGGAATTAGTCCGCAGCTCGTGGTCGTGCGGTAGCGTTCTTGGTTCCCGCGCCCGGGTACCCGGGTTCAATTTCCGTCGGGGTCAGGTATTTTCTCTGCCTCGTGATGACTGGGTGTTGTGTGATGTCCTTAGGTTAGTTAGGTCTAAGTAGTTCTAAGTTCTAGGGGACTGATGACCATAGATGTTAAGTCCCATAATGCTCAGAGCCATTTGCTACGGAAATTAGATTAGGAAATGAGACGCTTAAAGTAGTAAATGAGTTTTGCTATTTGGGGAGCAAAATAACTGATGATGGTCGAAGTACAGAGGATGTAAAATGTAGACTGGCAATGGGAAGTTCAAATGGCTCTGAGCACTATGGGACTCAACTGCTGTGGTCATAAGTCCCCTAGAACTTAGAACTACTTAAACCTAACTAACCTAAGGAGAGCACACAACACCCAGCCATCACGAGGCAGAGAAAATCCCTGACCCCGCCGGGAATCGAACCCGGGAAGCAATGGGAAGGAAAGCGATTCTGAAGAAGAGAAATTTGTTATAATCGAGTATAGAATTGTCTGGAAGTCGTTTCTGAAAGTATTTGTGTGGAGCGTAGCGATGTATGGAAGTGAAACGTGGACGAAAAATAGTTTAGACAAGAAGAGAATAGAAGCTTTCGAAATATAGTGCTACAGAAGAGTGATGAAGATTACATGGGTAGGTTCAAATGGTTCAAATGGCTCTGAGCACTATGGGACTCAACTGCTGTGGTTATCAGTCCCCTAGAACTTAGAACTACTGAAACCTAACTAACCTAAGGACATCACACACATCCATGCCCGAGGCAGGATTCGAACCTGCGACCGTAGGAGTCGCACGGCTCCGGACTGCGCGCCTAGAACCGCGAGACCACCGCGGCCGGCTTAGATGGGTAGGTCACATAACTGATAAGCAGGTATTGAATAGAATTGGAGAGAAGGGAAATGTATGGCACAACTTGACTAGAAGAAGGGATCCGTTGGTAGGGCATGTTCTGAGGCATCAAGGGATCACCAATTTACTATTGGAGGGCAGCGTGGAGGGTAGAAATCGTAGAGGGCGACCAAGAGATGAATACACTAAGCAGATTCAAAAGGATGTAGGTTGCAGTAGGTACTGGGAGATGATGAAGCTTGCACAGGATAGAGTAGCATGGAGAGCTGCATGAAACCAGTCTCTGGACTGAAGACCACAACAATTTGACTGGATGCGGATTTCACTGGGTGCAATTTACAGGACACTGCGTTAACGGTGGTTTATTATTCAAATGAGAGTGGGACGTGGTTAACGCGTCCGCACTGGTGCCACGGTGGGAACGAGTCAGCGGTCGCTTTTCGCACGGTGGCCGGTGGGCCGGCAGGGCGTGTTCGCTTGCGCGGCGCTTGTCAGCGCAGCGGCGGGCCATCCGTCAGCTGCTGGCTGGCCGGTGACTCAGGAGCCACGCAGCCGGTCCGGTAATGAGCTGTCACGCGAACCCGGCCCCGACCGGTCTGCTGTCTGCCTCTGCTGACCAGCGGGCTGCGGCTGTACTTCTGCGAGCGCTCCCACACTGGCACGTACCTCACACAGCTGGAGGCCTCCTCACACGCTGCTGTCCACACAAATTTGAACTAACTCCACTACTGGCCATTAAAATTGCTACACGAAGAAGAAATGCAGATGATTAACGGGTATTCATTGGACAAATATATTATATTAGAACTGACATGTGATTACATTTTCACGCAATTTGGGTGCACAGATCCTGAGAAATGAGTACCCAGAACAACAACCTCTGGCCGTAATAACGGCCTTGATTCGCCTGGGCATTGAGTTAAACAGAGCTTGGATGGCGTGTACAGTTACAGCTGCCTATGCAACTTCATCACTATACCACAGTTCATCAACAGTAGTGACTGGCGTACTGTGACGAGCCAGTTGCTCGGCCACCATTGACCAGACGTTTTAAATTGGTGAGAAATCTCGAGAATGTGCTGGCCTGGGCAGCAGTCGAATATTTTCTGTATCCAGAAAGGCCCGTACAGGACCTGCAACTTGCGGTCGTGCATTATCCTGCTGAAATGTAGGGTTTCTCAGGGATGGAATGAAGGGTAGAACCATGGGTCGTAACACATCTGAAATATAACGTCCACTGTTCAAAGTGCCGTCAATGCGAACAAGAGGTGACCGAGACGCGTAACCAGTGGCACCCCATACCACCACGCCAGGTGATACGCCAGTATGGCGATGACGAATACACGCTTCCAATGTGCGTTCACCGCGATATCGCCAAACACGGATGCGACCATAATGATGATGTAAAAAGAACCTAGATTCATCCGAAAAAATGACGTTTTGCCATTCGTTTACCCAGGTTCGTCGTTGAGTACACCGTCGCAGGCGCTCCTGTCTGTGATGCAGCGTCAAGGGTTACCGCAGCCATGGTCTCCGAGCTGATAGTCTATGCTGCTGCAAACGTCGTCGAACTGTTTGTGCAGATGGTTGTTGTCTTGCAAACGTCCCCATCTGCTGACTCAGGGATCGAGACTTGGCTGCACGATCCGTTACAACCATGCGGATAAGATGCCTGTCATCTCGACTGCTAGTGATACGAGGCCGTCAGGATCCAGCACGGTGTTCCGTATTACCCTCCTGAACCCACCGATTCCATATTCTGCTAACAGTCATGGGATCTCGACCAACGCGAGCAGCAATTTCGCGATACGATAAACCGCAATTGCGATAGGCTACAATCTGACCTTTATCAAAATCGGAAACATGATGGTACGCATTTCTCCTCCTTACACGCTGTTTGTGTATGAGAAATCGGTTGCAAACTTTCCTCATGTCAGCACGTTGTAGGTGTCGCCACCGGCGCCAACCTTGCGTGAACCTCTGAAAAGCTAATCATCTGCATATCACAGAATCTTCTTCCTGTCGGTTAAATTTCGCGTCTGTAGCACTTCATCTTCGTGGTGTAGCAATTTTAATGGCCAGTAGTGTAGGAATATTACACATTCGATTTTGAGGTTTCAGCTGCAGTCGTGTATGCAGACGAAATTATGGAATTTCAGATCCCCCTATTCCGCAAACAACCGTTTTTTACACGTTGCTACATTTTTTAAGGTCCGATTGGTCGCAAAATGAAAACCTAAGTGAAAATTTTAAATACGTCCTGTGTTCTCTGTGAAAACGGGCGCAGCATATAGGGTTAAAGCAGTACACATGCGCAATCCCAAGCAGTACTGTCTGGTCATTCCAGGCTCATTAATCCGAAATATCGGGAATCTCTAGCATCTTTGACCCTAAATGGCACAAATATCAACTTCTCTCTTTCACCAAAGAGTCTAGGAGTAATAATACAAGAAAATCTAATCTGAACTGAACACGTAATTGCAAATGGCGAGAAGGCATCAGCATCTCTCCATACGCTACAAATATGTAAAGAACTCTTCCTTTCTCATCTGAAAGCCAGTCACACACACACCCTACACTGTGAGCTGATCTATGACCGATCGCGCATGACGACCTTGAACTGTTACAGGGACGCAGCAGCCGCAGCAGGCCCTACAACTAGCATCCGCAAAGACAAAGGTAACGATGCACGATACCTCGCACTAACATAACTACACCTTGCAAGCACTGTCGCAGCTAGCAAGCCTAGACTGCCCTTAGTACCCGTCCTAGAGTCGTAGAGGGTTTTTTTTTTGTTCCTTGGCGCTTGCCTTGGCACTTTTTTCCCCTGTGCCCTTACAAACCGCTACCCTTCAATTGCTTTCGTCCACTTTCGGTCTCCTGATGGACCATGTCAATGAGTAATACTACCCAGACTCATGGACAACATCATAGCCCGCACCCTGTGACTCATGATTTGAAAACTAACACGTTATACGGAAGTGATAGTAGAACTTTTGGTTTGGTCACCACGCTGCTGTGGGTGAGGAGGGGCCCCATCCTTGTTTTTCACCTGAAAAAGAAACTTGTGCAAACACTTATACCTTCAGTTATTGGTTACAGCGGGATTATCGTGCAATGCCTTTCCGAGGAAAGCTCACAGCGCTTCGGACTGGTTCAGAATGCCTGTGTTCTTTATGTGTGATGTTCGACTTTTTGATCGTATTTCATCACCGTGTGCACAGCGCTACTGGTTGCGTGCGACAAGCGTAGCAATTTCCATATACTCTGTCTTCTCCACTGTTTTGTGAATGAAGAATGTCTCTAATCTTTCTCCTCGACCTTAACGCTCTCCTATCAACCACGTGGAAGAAACGAGTGTTACCATCAGAGCAAAATTCTTTCTGTTCCACTCCATCGTTCTTGATATCCTTCTTAGTCGCAGAAATCCGAATCAGGAATAATCTCCCGCATTGTATCAGAGAATTGAGTAATATCTGCAGCTTCAGAAGACACTCAGTGACGTATCTACTAAAGCGACAATAAGCATTACCATTGTCACTGTACACACTTGTAACCCTAGTACATGCCTATTTCAAACCTCATCTTCATTTCCTTTTTCCAGAACATGGTATAACAGAAAACATCGATTTTGTACACCTATAAATTCTTCATATACCTGCCACAATCATTATTTTTATTAGTGTCATTATTATTATTACTATCATCATCATTACTATTAGTGGCAGTAGTTTCAGTAGTACGAATACTGCCAATATTAACGTTATCAGCTCATTGTCAACATAATTTACTCATACTGCCACCTCAGACACTCAAATCATTGTAATACTATTTGCCATATCAAAACTGTTATTTCTTGGGTTACTATTACGTCAGTTATGCGTGAAATCCTGGTCTGATGTAAGAAAAGGCCTGATAGTCTTTACCAGATCAGGTTGAATAAATAAATAAGTAAAATGAAAAATGTTTTATTTGCAACTTTTCCTCGCGACCGCTACGGTCGCTGGTTCGAATCCTGCCTCGGGCATGAATGTATGTGATGTCCTTAGGTTAGTTAGGTTTAAGTAGTTCTAAGTTCTAGGGGACTGATGACCTCAGAAGTTAAGTCTCATAGTGCTCAGAGCCATTTGAACCATTTTGCAACTTTTGGTTGCACCTTCCACTTACTTCTCTATACAGTCGCCATTCCGATTATAGAGGACGTTCCCGTAACAGCGTGCAAAAATTTAACAATACATAGAAGACGCTCCACGGGACAATTTGGGGTAGGGAACCTAGGGTTGGAGAAACCAGCTTAAGGAGATAACAGGAATAAAATCACATAATTGTGTACTTTCTTTACTTACATTAGCTACATTTAACTGCAAATATCATCACTGACACAATGAACGTACCATTTGTAATGAATTTCACAAAATGTACTGAAATTGACGGCCATCAACCTCAGTGCAAGCAAGACATTGGCGAACAAGATTCTGACGCATCCTAACAGATATTCCTGGTTTGTTTCGGATCATTTCACATGCAGCTACCATTCTGGCAACTGATTCTGTCTCCGTATCGACTGGGGTCTCTTACACAAGTGACTTTAGATACCCCAATAGGGAATAATCAAGCGGTTCCAGGTCAGGTGACCTGGCAAGCCATGGAATAGGACCTTCCCTACCAGTCCAGCGACCAGGAAATACTGTACCGCTACTGCTCAATCGTACTGTTCTGTAGTCTTTGAATACCACTGAGTAATGAATGGGTCTGTCGTTGATGCATAAGACGTTCTGCCACTGTACAATATAAATACGATACAACAGAGCCAGCTTATGGGCAAGGAAAGTAAAAAAAAAAAAAGAAGGAAAAAAAAGAACTGCATCATGATCCTAGTAATCAAGCTCGTCCTCCTTGTCGTCTTGCAGGAAATAAAGAAAGTATATGTAAATAAACAGCGCAGTGCGTTTAAACTCGTACCAATGTTAGTTGTAAATAAGCCGGGAAACAGTAATGCTAGACAGAGCGGTAGACAAGTTTACTTCCGTATCTGCTTAAGCTGGCTTCTCCGACACCAGGTTCCTACCTAAAATTGTTCAGTGGAGCATTCCCTATGCCCTGTTACATTTTTGCAAGCTCTTGCGGAAACATCCTTTAGACATTTATCCTAGCGTGGAACCAAGTTTCAATTCCGCTCGTCACAGAAGACAGCCAACCATCAAGTCTCGATGCTCGTCTGCAGTTCGTTGCCTGCGCCAAAATGCTGTTCCCATAGTCAGCGGTTCATGTGAGCAAGGGGATGAAAATTAGAAGGAACCAAGTCCAGCATGAATGGTGTGTCATCAAGCGCTTCCCGTCGAAAACGCTGCAGGAGCGTCTTTCTTGCATCTGCAGGCTTCAGCCCAGCATTGTCAAGAAGCACAATACCTGATGACAAGATTCCTCTTCGTTTGTTCTGAACTGCCTTTCGTGGACGACTTTCTAGAATCACCTGATCCATTCACTTAACAATATCGTCAATTGACACTCGATTTTTTCCCTGACCGTGTGAATCAAGAATGCTTGATCGTCCTGCTACAAAGTATACAGAATTTACCTCAGTATCTACGTTACTGTAGGCTACAATGACTTTCAGGTCACCCATCCCCGTTGCAGGCTGCCTATTTAACGGCCTTCAGTGGTAACAAAAATTTGATTTTCTTAAAATTTAAAATTCTTCCATAAATACTCACTAAGTTAGAATTTTAATTTAAAAGCTTAACACAATAAGTCAATTATTAAAATTAGAAACGGAGTAAATGTCTTGAGCCAGCATAACTCACGGTGAACAAATTACACAGAGCATGTTGATCCAGTATTTGAGAATGAGAGCACTTACACTACTGGCCATTAGAATTGCTACACCAAGAAGAAATGCAGATGATAAACGGGTATTCATTGGACAAATGTATTATACTAGAACTGACATGTGATTACAATTTCACGCAATTTGGGTGCATAGATCCTGAGAAATCAGTACCCAACACAACCACCTCTTGCCTTAGTAACGGCCTTGATACGTCTGGACATTGAGCCAAACAGAGCTTGGATGGCGTGTACAGTTACAGCTGCCCATGCAGCTTTAACACGATACCACAGCTCATCAAGAGTAGTGACTGGCGTATTGTGACGAGCCAGTTGCTCGGCCACCATTGACCAGACCTTTTCAGTTGGTGAGAGATCTGGAGAATGGGCTGGTCAGGGCAGCAGTCGAACATTTTCTGTATCCAGAAAGGCTCGTACAGGACCTGCAACATGCGGTCGTGCATTATCCTGCTGAAATGTAGGGTTTCGCAGGGATCGAATGAAGGATAGAGCCACGGGTGGTAACACATCTGAAATGTAACGTCCACTGTTCAAAGGTCCGTCAATGCGAACAAGAGGTGACCGAGAAGTGTAACCAATGGCACCCCATACCAACACGCCGGGTGATACGCCAGTATGGCGATGACGAATACAAGTTTGCAATGTGCGTTCACCGCGATGACGCCAAACACGGATACGACCATCATGATGCTGTAAACAGAACCTGGATTCATCCGAAAAAATGACGTTTTGCCATTCGTGCATCCAGGTTCGTCGTTGAGTACACCATCGCAGTCGCTCCTGTCTGTGATGCAGCGTCAAGCGTAACCGCAACCACGATCTCCGAGCAGATAGTCCACTCTGCTGCAAACGTCGTCGAACTGTTCGTGCAGATGGTTGTTGTCTTGCAAACGTCCCCAAATGTTGACTCAGGGATCGAGATGTGGCTGCACGCTCCGTTACAGCCATGCGGATAAGATGCCTGTCATCTCGACTGCTAGTGATACGAGGCTGTTGGGATCCAGCACGGCGTTCCTTATTACCCTCCTGAACCCACCGATTCCATATTCTGCTAACAGTCATTGGATCTCGACCAAAGCGAGCAGCAATGTCGCGATACGATAAACCGCAATCGCGATAGGCTACAATCCGACCTTTGTGAAAGTCAGAAACGTCATGGTAGTCATTTCTCCTCCTTACACGAGTCATCACAATAACTTTTCACCAGGCAACACCGGTCAACTGCTGTTTGTGTAT
Organism: Schistocerca nitens; assembly: GCF_023898315.1. NCBI lineage: Eukaryota > Metazoa > Arthropoda > Insecta > Orthoptera > Acrididae > Schistocerca > Schistocerca nitens. Next base: position 303,951,679 of record NC_064622.1, read on the forward strand.
GAGAAATCGGTTGGAAACTTTCCTCAAGTCAGCACGTTGTAGGTGTCGCCAACGTCGCCTACCTTGTGTGAATGCTGTGAAAAGCTAATCATTTGCATATCACAGCATTTTCTTCCTGTCGGTTAAATTTCATGTCTGTAGCACGTCATCTTCGTGGTGTAGCAATTTTAATGGCCAGTAGTGTAGATACTTCAAACAAACCTGACGCATAATTTCAAACCTTTTCGAAACTTTTCTTCATTGACAGCGTACAACATAATGAAAAGAGAAAAGTTTATTGATTACAACATTCTTGCTGTTCAAGAACTAAAACAGGCATGGCATTTTAACTTATTGCTTCTTTACTACAAACTCTATTCGCAACACATTTTGATCGCTAATTTTAAGAACCGGGGGTTGCGGTTACTAGTCATAAGTAACGTGTGGAAACCACAGCGCTATATGATTTCAAACCCATAGTTCAATTATGGAATGGATTATGTTGTAAAGCATACAATGAGACGGGCGGTCGTCACCTTGGAAAGCTACTTTGAGCCATAGTAGCTGCTACAGAGTGTAAACTGCTTACGTCAGTAACAAACTAAATGTTCATTCCCTGATATTAGACCCTCTCCTCAAAGTCCTCAGTTTATGATCAAATGGTTCAAATGGCTCTGAGCACTATGGGACTCAACTGCTGAGGTCATTAGTCCCCTAGAACTTAGAACTAGTTAAACCTAACTAACCTAAGGACATCACAAACATCCATGCCCGAGGCAGGATTCGAACCTGCGACCGTAGCGGTCTTGCGGTTCCAGACTGCAGCGCCTTTAACCGCACGGCCACTTCGGCCGGCAGTTTATGATCCTATATATTATATGCATACTCCCGAAAATTCTGAGACAGACTGTAGAATAGATTGCTCTGTCAGCAAAGGAAAGCAACTTCCTCTTGATAAATTTCCTTAGTTCCAACTGTCCGCTAAATGTAAAGTTACCACAAAAAATTGTCAGGCGTTTCTAAACGTGCGTAGGTATAATTCTCGAGGAGAATATGACCTCTGAATATTTTCACAGAACTTATGCGTGGGTAAAAGAGATGATCATGTTTAGCCTACGTTACTTGAGAAGAAATATGGGGTCTCGAAATTTAATACAAATCTTTGTTCGGTTTTTGTGAGTGGTAAACAGTGTTCTTGTGAGAAGTAAACAGTGTTCTCTAGGTCAGAACCATTACTTCTCTTGTCCTACCAGGAATATCTCTATTTTGATAACGAAAGCGCCTCCTGGAGCAAGGAGCAATTTCGTGGAACTATTACTGGATGTGATCATATCAACAGGTTTTATAATCATATGTCAAGAAACTTCCCGTCTCCGAATGCGGGGACGGAGAATGTAGAAGCTTTTAATGCGCCAGTTACAGTCCGCGCACGAAAATTTGTGGCTCACCATTCCGTAGTATCGCTCAAGGATTACGACTCTGCTGATTCAGTGCGGCCATAAAAACATGTTACGACCGCACTAAATTATTGTTTAATGAACCGGCTTTAGTTCCTATTTGTTAAGTGGCTTTATATTTCTTGGTGGCGTGAGGAATTTCGGTAACATTTTATATTCAAATCTGCGTGTTGCTTGATTGTTCAATATTATACCACTTCGTAGTCGTTTCATAACAGTTTCACGGAATAATTGTTGTCGTGACCAGTACTCGCGAGTTTAGAAAGAGTAGTAAGCGCTACATGTTGGTATGAGTTCTTTTGAGGAACGAAGATAAAACCGTTAATTGCCGCAACTCTTGCGCCTGGCTGAAGATTAAATACGTCTTGTTAGAAGACATTTTTTAAGTGATTGACATAAACGTGGGAATAAAAGTGATAGTAGTGCACTTGATAGTAGACCACAAATTAAATATTGTACTTAAAAACAGGTGTTTCAAGACAAGTGGGATAGAATTAATTGTTTGACAAAGATTAAAATATCATTTCGGGACTTGTAAACAAAACTCACAACCAATAATTATGATTTCCAAACTGCCTATTGGCTTCTGTCTCGGGTCCTTCGGCTGACGTTCATCTAATGATTTTACTGACGAGACAGAAGCTAATAGGCAGTTTATCAACAAGTGGTCACGAAAGCCTTAAATATTTTGAATTATGATTTCCTCAAACAACGAAACAATGAAGAATCAGATACGTTTTGGGACTATATATGCAGCACAACCTGATTGAACAACCAGCATCCTAGAGTCAATGAAATGTCTTAATTCAGCTACATTTGCAGTATGTTTGATTGTAACTCTACACTAACGAATTAATACTGATTAAACTTTTATTTAGCATATTTGCATGAGATAATCAGTTACGGAATCATTTACTGAAGAAATTCGATGTAGAAAGATACATATTCGTCATAAAGAAGCATGTAATTAGAATCATATTTGGTTTCTGTTGCAGAACGTCCTTCAGAGATCTCTTTAAACATCTTGGTGTTTTGAAAAGTATTTCACAATACAGATTCACATAAATGGCCTTAGTCTTTATAAGTATTATCCTTTTTGAAAAATACTTCAAACTGTGATTGTTGCAATTGCACTAATTGTAGCCCTTGCGAATGATTAAAGGGTTTAACTCTAGCGAATGAAGATTTCATAGTCATGTTTTAAAAATTTTTCGAGAGCATTTTAAATATCTTATGGAAAATAAGATTGGAATTTCAAAATATGTTCTACACTGTTGAAAAATACCAGCATGGAGATTTTAGAACAAATTATTTTTACTTACAGTTCAATTTAATAGTTTAATAGCAGGATTTTTAACAAATTAAAGTCATTCTACTGCATTTCCCTTGAGCAAATTGTTCAGCACTGATGTTTTTCAACATCGCAAATACTCATTTCCGGACGATCCGTGGAGTGTGACTAATATAACGAAATTTAATATCTGAACACTATTTTTTTTGTGCGTCCAGTTCCTAACTCGGGTTTGATCTTCACAAACAAACGTGTGAGCTAGGGATGCATACTTCTCGCAAAGAGGAATCGTTTGCGTAGCCACTTCATACCAAACGATTATCATGTGCGTCAGTAATACTCGGTTTTTTAAGTTGCTCGAGATTCGAGATAGTTGGCCGATCGCTGTTTGGATTCTTTAGTTTCCTTTGGTTTAGGGCTGCACGTCTTGTGATGTTGAAAAATCTACGATGATTTTCCCTTCAGCGTCTTTCATGCGACTAATTTCCAAAAACTACACTCTGATTTGCGGGATGTTTAGGGCATATGTACAGATATTGTGATAATTCGTACCTTAATACGTGCCTGCTTCAGTGCGTTAGTTGTTTCTTCTCTTCATACAACTCTGTTCCCGCGAATAAACGACACTAATTACTACCTGATGTTCTGTGCAATGTCGTGACTGCACTGTGGAGTGGACTGTAAGTGTCAGTATAGGCTATCCATTTGACGTCCATGCATCAAATGATTCAAATGGCTCTGAGAACTATGGGACTTAACTTCTGAGGTCATCAGTCCGCTAGAACTTAGAACTACTTAAACCTAACTAACCTAAGGACATCACACACATCCAAGCCCGAGGCAGGATTCGAACCTGCGACCGCAGCGGTCGCGCGGTTCCAGACAGTAGCGCCTAGAAACGCTCGGCCACCCGGCCGGCCGTCCATGCATCCACATCTCAATAACTAACCTACAGCTCAAGGAAAAATAAGCATTAGTGGTTCGCTTGTGCAATGGGTACTTGGAGGTACTAACCAACCTAAAAACATACTACTCGTAATAGTTATAATTATTAGTCACGCAGATTCAGTAAACACTGATAGACACCATCCTCGGTCATCAGTAGAGTCTCTTCGAGCCTTTTGGACAGAGACTCTTGATGTCCAGTGATTATGAATGGCACAACAAAGAGCTTCTGTTTCCTTTAATTTTAGCCCGCGTAACTATATCCAGTGGCTATACTTGCAGAGAATAGTTTGAACGAACAGTGTCTCCAGATATAGCGATCACTGTGGGTACAGGAAACTCGATTACAATCTGATTTAATTCAGAAAAGACGGTATCTGATGATGTAATCAGATCCTGTGGGTACAGGAAACTCGATTAAAATGTGATTGAATTCAGAAAAGACGGCATCTGATGATGTAATCAGCTTCCTGATGAAATCCAACGCCTTCAAAAATGGTTCAAAATGGCTCTGAGCACTATGGGACTTAACATCTATGGTCATCAGTCCCCTAGAACTTAGAACTACTTAAACCTAACTAACCTAAGGACATCACACAACACCCAGCCATCACGAGGCAGAGAAAATCCCTGACCCCGCCGGGAATCGAACCCGGGAACCCGGGCGTGGGAAGCGAGAACGCTACCGCACGACCACGAGATGCGGGCCCAACGCATTCATATTCTTTTGTGTAAGCATCGGCATAAAGGCCTGCAACTTGAGTACCCAAAAAATTGCATTGATTGAGCCACCAACCTATCCCTATTCCATTCTTACGATCCGCAAATGAGATATACAACGGAGGGAGCAAAACTATTGAATAGCCTATCTCGAAAGAAAAAAGAATCACAGAGTTTACTTTGCGACAACTTCTATGTCGTTACGGAGGAGGCACAAAGTAGGATTTGGTGTGGACGGGAAGTATTAAATCACATTTAGCTTGGTATACTACCATTTGGTGCACCTTTATACTCAAATCTAATGAAAATTGCCCGTTTGTTCGGAATATTGTCACTTACAACGTCTTTGCATGCTGAAAACAAGAGTGATACACAGTCGCCGGTTTACAGAGGTTACATTATTGAGAAAAAGCGCGGGCAAGCTAATAGTTGCAATCGTCGTGCAGTCGTGGAGATAGGATGCTGGATAACGGCGGAATGGGCAGTAGATGTGCCGCATAGAGATTTCTTTTTGAGGTATTCTGTGATATATAACCTGATGATGAAGGATGATTGTTAAGTTGATTAAACACTGAAGAACCAAAGAAACTGGAACACCTGCCTAATATCGTGTAGTAGTCTCCCCCCCCCCCCCCCTCCGATCACGCAGAAGTGCCACAACACGGGCTAGGACGGACTCGGCTAATGTCTGAAGTAGTGCTGGAAGGAACTGACACCATGAATCCTGCAGACCTCGCCATAAGTCCATAAGAGTACGAGGGGATGGAGATCTCTTCTGAACAGCAAGTTGCAAGGCATCCCAGATATCGTCAACAATGTTAATGTCTGGGAATTTGGTGTCCAGCGGAAGTGTTTAAGCTCGAAAGAATATTGCTGGAGCAACTCTATAGCAATTCTGCACGTGTGGGGTGCCGCATTGCCCTGCTGGGATTTCTCAAACCCGTCGGAATGCACAATGTACACGAATGGACGCAGGTGATCAGACAGGATGCTTATGTACATGTCACCCGTCACAGTCGTATCTAGACGTATCAGGGGTCTCATGTCACTCCAACTGCAGACGCCCCACACCATTGCGGAGCCTCCACCAGCTCGAACAGTCCCCTACTGACATGCAGGGTTCTTGGAATCATGAGGTTGCCTCTGTACCTGTACACGTCCATCCGCTCGGTACTATTAGAAACGAGACCCGTCAGACCAGGCAACATGTTTCCTGTCATCAACAGTCCAATGTCTGTGTTTGACCGGCCCAGGTCAGGTGTAAAGCTTTGTGTCGTGTAGTCATCAAGGGTACACGAGAGGGCCTTCGCCTCCGAAAGCCCATATCGATAATGTTTCGTTGAATTTTTCGCACGCTGACACTTGTTAATGGCCAGCATTGAAATCTGCAGCAGTTGGCGAAATGGTTGCACTTCTGTCACGTTGAACGATTCTCTTCAGTCGTCGTTGGTCCCATTCTTGCAGGATCTTTTCAAGCCGCAGCCATATCGGAGATTTGATATTTTACCACATTCACGATATTCACGGTACACTCTTGAAATGGTCGTACGAGAAATTCCCCAGTTTGTCGCAACCTTGGAGATACTGTGTCGCAATGATAGTGCGCCACCTATAACACCACGTTCAAACTCACTTAAATCTTGATAACCTGCCATTGTAGCAGCAGTAACCGATCTAACAACTGCTACAGACACTTGTGTTTTATAGGCATTGCTGACCGCAGAGCCGTATTCTCCCTCTTTACATATATCTTTATTCGAACACGCATGGTTATACAAGTTTCTTTGGCGCTTCAGTGTGTAAAGAGACGGCAATTCAGAAAAATAATGCTTACTTGCAGTTTGGCAACTGCAGGCACGAGTTGAGTAATTAATGCTGTCCAAGGATTCAATTGTGATCAATAGTATCTACGCGTTGGCAGTCGGGGAGAACTGTCAGTATGTGTTCAGTATTCTTATTAACCCTACCCCATTGAGATTATTGAAATGATATTGTATTAGAAATTCAAGAAAACAAATTTTTGTAATAGAAGTATTTTGTAGAAGCAGACGTTAACAAGTATGACAAAGTGGAGAGAAACAACGCTGATTAGATGTATTATCTGGAGTTCTCTTTTGTGTCACTGAAAGAATTTCAAAGTTCTTTCTTTCGTCATTTATAGATATTTCAAAAAAACCATAATCTCACTGTTTGTACGTGGTGTTATAGTCGGCGCACGAGCGATGGGACACAGTATCCCCAAGGTAGCGATGAAGTGGAAATTTTCTCGTAGGACCATTCCACGAGTGTAGCGTAAATATCAGGAATCCGGTAAAAAATCAAGTCTCCGACATCGGTGCGACAGGAAAGAGATCCAGCAAGAACGGGTACAATGATGATTGAAGAGAATCGTTCAACGCGACAGAAGTACAACCCTTCCGCAAATTGCTGCAGATTTCAATGTTTGGCCACCAAGTGCCACCGTGGGAACCATTCAACAAAACATCATCGATATGGGCTTTCAGAGACGGAGACCCACTCGTGTAACCTTGATGACTGCACGACACGAAGCTTTACGCTTCGCCAGGGCCCCTCAACACGGGCATTGGACTGTTGATGACCGGAAACATGTTGCCTGGTCGGACGAGTCTCATTTCAAATTGTATTGAGCGGATGGACGTGTATGGGTATGGAGCGAACGTCATGCATAAAAAATGGCTCTGAGCACTATGGGACTTAACTTCTAAACTAATTAAACCTAACTAACCTAAGGACATCACACACATCCATGTCCGAGGCAGGATACGAACCTGCGACCGTAGCGGTCGCGCGGTTCCAGACTGTAGCGCCTAGAACCGCTCGGCCACCCCGGCCGGCGAAAGTCATGAAAACATGGACCCTGCATGTCAGCAGGGGACTGTTGTTCAAGGAGTTGGAGGCATCCATCGGAAAATGAAGAATGTGCACTGAGCAGCGTGTCTATCGAAAACCACCGTCATGGAATGGTGCGCCAAGTTCTCCGTGCTGGTCGCGGTTCGACAAAAGACACGGGTCGACCTAGTAGGCGAGCCTCATCCATACGTCAACTCAAGCGGGAGACCTGTCTCCCAGTTCTCACTTCTTCCCAAACGATTACCACGCCTTCGGTTCCTTAAAAAATTCCTTGAATGGTCGACGATTCCTGTCGCATGAGGATGTTGAGCAGACAATTACAGACTTCTTCATGTAGCAGGTCATTGTATTTGCCAAACGGGTACTAAAGGTGGGATCCTTGCCTCAGTACCCATGGCGATTTTGCCTGATTGGCATACAAATTGTGGACTGCATGGCTTTCGCAGGGGAAGTTTTTGATCGTCCTTTATATACATGTACTGAGCAGAAACAAATGTGGAACATTTCTAGTGACGATACAGGCTCCAGATGGGTATATCCTCTGACATTGGCCATTTTGAGAGAGAGAAGGTGATTATGGCTCAGCGCCTGGCAAGCTGGCAACCACGAATACGGGACAGGGTACTGGACGTCCATAACGCATCACAGAACACGGAGGTCAGAGGACTGCCCCGATATGGGACGATTTGTGGCAGCGCTGACGACAGAGAATAATGCTGGTGTAGGCGCACGTGATTCCGAGTACACAGTTATACACATATTGCTGAAGGTGGAATCCACAGAAGGTGACTCCTGCGTGTTCGATGGCCTAACGACATCGTCAGTAGTGAAGACGTGCATACGGGACCATCAACATTATACTGTAAATCAATGGAAACGAATCGTCTCACAGGATCAGTCACGTTTCTTGTTGCGCCAAGTGTCCAAGTGCCCAGATAAGCCCTCATTTACATGAACAGCTGCTCAGAACATGCATAGCTCCATTATATAGGTCCGAGAGTGCAACATTTTATTATGGGCGATATGCAACTGCCCTTCCACGAGACGTGAGGTAGCAATTGAAGGCAACGGGATAGCTGTTCACTGCGTGAGCTGTAATGCGGATTTCCGGTATTCATTCATGCTTTATGGTTTTCCCGTCGGCGATGGACTCTCCCAACACGAAAACTGTCAAATTGACGAGGCTGGACCCGTACTAAAGCCGTCTGAGGACGATGATAGTGAACTCACCAGTTCACTAAATATACCTGATCTGAACGCAAATGGCCACATCTGGTACGACCCCGCAAACCACCGGTCCGTCACTTACGTGAATTGCGCGGCTTGTGCGTCGACACTGATGCCACATTCCTCCAGATACCTATCAAATACTTGTCGTCTCTATGTAACGCCACCTAGATTAAGAAGGTCCATACGCTGAGCAGCCCACCTACCAAGACTGGCTATACACGTCAACACAAGAGCAGTTTCTACTGGTACCCACTAATAGAAACGTTTCTTTCTCGCTAACTATTATATTTATAGTGTCAAACGTCACTATTTCAATAAAATAAGCCTTACATCAATTTTTCCGGCCGGGATGGCCGAGCGGTTCTAGGCGCTACAGTCTGGAACCGCGCGACCGTTACGGTCGCAGGTTCGAATCCTGCCTGGGGCATGGATGTGTGTGGTGTCCTTAGGCTAGTTAGGTTTAAGTAGTTCTAAGTTCTAGGATACTGATGACCTCAGATGTTTAGTCCCGTAGTGCTCAGAGCCATTTGAACCAATCAGTTGTTCCATACACTAATGATTACTCCTGGAAGATATTTATGAACTATTAGTTGAGTTGTCTTAACAATCTTGGTGTCCCGCCATTCATAGTAGGCTAGTTCTTCCTTCCCACCGCATTATTCAAAAAGCAGAGTTGTCACTCTCAAACAGCCACAAGACGACACATTTACTCTTCCTGCTGTCCTGTCAACTGAAATTTAAGAACTTTACTATCAGTCTGCTAAACCACTAAGGCAGCATCTGAAACTTCCTGACGGATTAAAACTGTGTGCAGACCGAGACTCAAACTCGAGAGCTGTGCCTTTCGCGGGCAAGTACTCTACCAGCTGACATACCTAAGCACGACTCGCGACACGTCCTCGCTACTCTATTTCCTCCCGCTGGAGGCGAAGTTCCCGAGGTCGAGCCTCGGTTCGACAGACAGTTTTAATCTGACTGAAATTGATTCTCAAATTCAGCACCTGCTAACCACAACGCCTTGTAAAATTTCTACCAGCAGTTCGGTTGGCATATTATTAACCCTCACATGCTCCGTGCTCTAAATCAATAACAAAACAGTTTCTCTAAACATGTTATGTGGAGCACGCCAAAGTACATTGTGATACAGTCTTGTTCCGTTCAGACTTCACTTTCACGGCACGCAAACAACTAAAATGGAACAAGAAATAATAACACGATGGCATCCAAATTCGCAGACACGTATTACAAGCAGAACCCAACCAGAAATTGGCGTTTAGTGTCCGGTAACTTCTGAGATTTAAACGACGATGTATTCAAACATTGGTGGAAAATCAAATTTGCGAACCCACGCGGGTTAAATACTTATTCAGGGTTTATCTGGAGCAGTGCACAGGCTTTTGTACGATGTTTAGCTTTAACCTCCCATTACATAATTTAAGTTAATTAATGACGACAAAATAATCATACAGCACTGTCAAAACAGTGACACAGTATGCGCTAAGTTATGTATAAATTTAAGCTTATGATTCATATTATTAATCTCATGCTACAATATAATGGTAAAGGAATTTAAATCACTAAAAAAAATGGTTCAAATGGCTCTGAGCACTATGGGACTCAACTGCTGTGGTCATAAGTCCCCTAGAACTTAGAACTACTTAAACCTAACTAACCTAAGGACATCACACACATCCATGCCCAAGGCAGGATTCGAACCTGCGACCGTAGCAGTCGCACGGTTCCGGACTGCGCGCCTAGAACCGCGAGACCACCGCGGCCGGCTTAAATCACTAACCCTTGTTGTTTTTCTTATAGTTTAATTTTCCATGAGATAGCTCGTTTCCGTTTTTTAGAACCGCTCTTCCTTAGGAAGTAAAAAAAAAAATTGCACTTTCACTCTTGGCGGATAATTTCCTTTACACCCGGTGATACAACATCCGTAGAGAAATTTGCTAGTTATTGATACAGATTTGAACTGTCCATCTTATAGATTAACATTAAAAAATTCGTAACCTGTCATGCTGTGCGAAGCTCAGCAGATTCGTACGCAGCACTAGTCGTTTGCTGTTGTTATGATTACTATTGATATACTCATCATAGCTGTTCACAGGCAGAGGACACACCTTCTTAACCTAGGTGGCTATACAGAATTCCTTATGTGTTGTTTTCAGTAGGTGCGCCAAGATGATATTACGCAGGTCGTCATAACGTTTGATTCGTCACATATGATGTGAAGTGATTAACTACTGTGAAAACTTCCTAATTTTGATTTCGTGTTGGATCCACAATGGCCTGTTATTCTGTAATAGGGATCCTATTATTTACACCAGCTAAGAATTTGAGTCTTACATTTTGTGATAACGAACACAATGATTACGCAGTAACTAGAAAATGGTAGACTGGTTGCAGTGATAGCCACTGATAAACTGGTATACAATGTTAACATGTTGTTCGCCAGCAGAGGCGTGAACAAATTTTGAAATCAGGGAGAATAAAAGAATATTTCAAATTTGAGGTATATCCTATGACTAAATCATAGTGTAACTACAAAAATGGTTCAAATGGCTCTGAGCACTATGGGACTTAACTTCTGATGGTTCAGATGGCTCTGAGCACTATGGGACTTAACTTCTAAGGTCATCAGTCCCCTAGAACTTAGAACTAATTAAACCTAATTAACCTAAGGACATCAGACACTTCCATGCCCGAGGCAGGATTCGAACCTGCTACCGTAGCGGTCGCACGGTTCCAGATTGTAGCGCCTAGAACCGCTCGGCTACTCCAGTCGGCAGTGTAACTACAGAACTTCATGTTAGCCCGTTACTCATTACAGCTACAATGACTGGGTTATCTAGAGACATAACAGTAAACTTAATTGTGAAACGGAAGAGGCTGACCACAGAAGGAATATTAAGATATTTTATGTATGTAGGCACAATGTCAGAGATAAAAGTGTTTACAAATGTAGAATCAAACTGTGCCATCAGAATAAAACGAAGTAAGAGTTTTTGAAACTAACGTTACTTGAGGTGCAAACTCAAATTTTCGAGAAAAAATGATAGACTGGCAAACATTGTATAATTTGATACAGAATGTCAAACACTAAAATACTTTAAAATAGAATATCGGAGGAGTTACGAGAGCGGAATAGATGATTTGGTAATCGCAACAAGAGTGTAGGCAACAGTGTGAGACGATTAGGCCATTTTAAAAATAATTTGGTAAACTGTGCCAATGGCGCCCATACGACAAACTGTAAGGGGTGAGCGTGGATTGATCTGGAGAAATGGAGTACTTTTAATGTTTTGGAAGACGAATACTGACTTGTAAGGGTCCATAAATAAGTTCCAGTTTCGACAGTGTTAAAAACATGAGAATACCAATTCTTAATCGATTTTTTTGAAAGAAAAACCCCTGATAACTATGCATTTCTTTCTTTCCCTTTCTTGAAAGAAAAACACCTGATAATGTATATTTTCCTTTCCCGGAAGCTAGGCAGGGACCGCGCCCCCGCCCCCTCTTGCCCCGAGTATAAGCGTCATTTAACTGTGCAAAATCATTTGAAAGCAAGTGAGGGCTACTATCAAAATGTTTTCCAGTATTAAGAGAATCACAAAGAGTACATGCCTGCTGTCTCTCAGCTAATTACAGTACTTAAAACTCTATTTGCTGGCAGTGACCTTCATTCGGCAAATGAGCTGCGAATGTAGCCTTGTACGTCTGGAATCCCTAAACTGTCTTCTCTCAATCACCAGAGTGATTCATGCATGTATGAAATATTTTTCATTATATGGGTTGATTCAGTTTCCAAAACCTATGAGTTTTATGCAATTCGCAACGCCTTTTCATATTCTCTCGTTCGCTATGTGCAAACTATTAGGATCACAGGAAAAACGAACAGGACCTTATTATATGAAATTTAATTTAGTTGAATTTTGTTCTGTTCACTTTCGCTAGGGGCCACTGTTTTCAAGTTATTTGAGAAAAATACGTTTGAAGGTCATATTTGTACGTTTTTCTTTAATAATTTGGAAATCATGGTCTCTAGCGAAAGAGAAGATACGAAATTCTTGGATTTCATATTTGAAGGTGTTGTGGGTTGCACAAAACCTATACGTACGGACAGCTGAATCACACTGTATAGGTATTATTTCTCACAGGGAAAACCAGTTCACCTGTTGTACTCGTATGAACGTATTTAAACATACAGGCCACACACTTAGTAAACTTTTCATTTCAATTTACGTGGGAAAATAAGCCGAAAGAATAGTATCTGTCAAATGGTTCAAAGGCTCTGAGCACTATGGGACTTAACATCTACGGTCATCAGTCCCCTAGAACTTAGAACTACTTAAACCTAACTAACCTAAGGACATCACACAACACCCAGTCATCACGATGCAGAGAAAATCCCTGACCCCGCCGGGAATCGAACCCGGCAACCCAGGCGCGGGAAGCGAGAACGCTACCGCTCGACCACGAGCTGCGGACTAGTATCTGTCAGTCAGCGTTATCATCATTCAAATAACTTCTGGGAATTCAACCAAGTAACACTTTCAGCGACCGCCGATATTTCGGCGGTAGAACACCCCGCCATTTTCAAGGCAGACTGCAGCGGACAGGTGACGTACACGCAAATTTAAAACCTCGGTTCTCGGATTGAAGCAGGAAAGAGAACACACACATTGAACACTGGTGCCACCAAAGATGACCAAAGTCAGAGCTATCGATAGTGGGACTATGAATTCGCAGGTGAGGTAGCATTGACTCTGTCTCTCTGTTTCTTGACAAGGAGAGAGCCGGATTCCAAACCGAGTTTAAACAAAAACCTCCATCCCTGTTAACGAGGTTGCTCGCTAATTTAATCTCAACTGCCTCCTTAATAACATTGTCCCAATAGCTGGACTTGCATGCCAAAATCTCGGTGTTATTATATAACGTGAGGTGACCAGTATCCAAGCAATATTCGGCAATAGCAGATCTACTTGGATGCTGTAATCGTGTGTGCCGTTTATGCTCAGTAAATCGGTCCTCCACGGTCCTGACAATTTGACCAATATATACCATGCCGCAGCTACAAGGAATACGATATACACCCGCCTTACGCAGACCAAGATCATCCTTAACAGAACTCAAAAGCGCTCTAATTTTAGATGGAGGTCGGAAAACACATTTCACATCGCGTTTCCGTAAAATACGACCGATCTTGTTGGAAGTGTTTCCTGCGTAAGGCAAAAAGGCAGTAGACTCAGGTGTTGACTCAGAATTATCATCAATCACCCGATGTACAGTTGGTCGATAGCGCAACGCACGTTCAATCTGTCTACCATTTTGACGAAATGTAACTTCAAGATGGGACAGCTCAGCTGGCAAAGTCGCTGAAAGTGTTACGTGGATGAATTCCCGGAAGTTATTTGAAAGTTATGTACGCCAGGAGAAACTCAGGTCTCACAGTGTTATCATCAGTTTGAGGGATTAGTCTTGTTGAATTTTTAAAGCAACAAGGTTTTCAAAGCTGGTCTTTCATTTTCGCCCGTGGTTTTCCTCATTTAAATTTCATTATGGTTTCATAATCATATGCTAATCACACGAGCACGCGCACGCACACACATGCAACTGTGCATTTTATTTGATGCGTTTGAGTTTGTTGCAGCATCTTCTTTCCGTCTAAGTCGTACATGTTCATTTCGTATATGATCAGCTCACGCCAAACCTAAAATCGAACTTGGAAACCGCATTTCTGTTTCATAGAGTTTTCATTTTTGTTTTTCTATTAGTGATCTATACTTACTCTGCTCCACGAAGGATTGTAGAAACTGCCGTGACACTATAAATGTATTATCACTTGCCCAACTTCCGGTTTCCAACAAGGGGCTATTTTCTGTGCTCCGTAAGCTACGCGGTGTTTTAGCTTAGATGTCATTGTCTCTGAAATTGTCTACATTTTGAGTGACTTGTCTCCTATTAAGATAGTGCTCTTGCAAGAATTTCCTGATGAATTGTTGTCTCATAGTTTTATGCACAGATATTGCAAAACATACGTTTATATTTTTAAGCATAATTATTGGATGATTTCAGATTGTTATGATTACTTGGTCACCTACAGAGGGTAAATTCGAGAGCAGACGATAAAAGACAATTTTGTTTACAGTTATTAGCCTGCTGCTTTGGCCTTCATTTAGCGAAAGAGGCTTTTTAACAGCATTTAGCACATGGGCTGGGACTCCTGTCTCTTCCATAAATAGTCATAGTTCATATATAATCACACTGTCTAAAACTTCAACTTAATCTTTGGAGGATGTAAATGTAGGTTTCGTACATTACAAATAAAGGAAGGTCCACGAGGCGGTACAAAAATTTAGCATTCTCTCAAAAATCTAACCGTAGAATTTGCCAGTCTTCGTCGACATGGAAAAGACTAACTAATAAATTACGCATTACAACCTTTCATTGAAATTATGCTAAGGTTAAGTTACTGTAAGAGAATTAGGACTGGAAGCATTACATCAGCTGTAAGAAGCGTGAAGATCCATATCAGGCCAAGTGTGAAAGGAGGCAGGAGAGAAGGAGACAGACGACATCATATGGGGAACGGCAGAGAGTGGGAGCCGAAGAAGAGAATTTTGGACGTAGCAGAGAAACGTACGTATTCTCCGGTCCAGAGAAGCAGGACGAGAGACAAGAAAGGAGCGTTATTTCAGCTACAGTTGACACTTCTCCCTTGCTATAGGAGCAACGCCGTTGCTTCGATTCCCTTTGTTGTTTGCAACTAATGGCCTTCATTGTTTGGTCCCGGCCCATTCACTCAGATTAACGACAGCGCTTCCCAGAATTTCGGTGAGTGCTGTGCAGCACTTGCCAAAGGAAAGGAAAATAAAAAAAAAGAGAGGACCACTGTGCGTTGGCACTTCTTAAGTTGAAAGCGTGTCGTCACTTCCTAACCATATTTCTTCTTCGCTATATGTGCTATGGCTTTTTCCATATGACACTCTCAGTACTTTTAGGAGAGGCTGACAAAAAATACTGCATATACTGAGAGTTTATATAATACTATCGAATTCCCCATTGTTCTATTGATGAATAGTCTCGCTCTCTCCTCTCCCTCTCACTTCACCTCTGTTTTTGGTGGAGTGAGGTATTCCACTTCCTTCCATAGATATTATGTAACATTACAATCCTTGAAATGAGCTAACCGTAAATCACAACCAGAATTAGGAACTAATGTAATAGATTAGACAAACGGATATATGAGACGGCTACTGAAAATCAAGAAACGTTGGTTGGAGCATTTTCTAAATATGTTTTGTGTGTGGAAATACTTACAGAGAAAGATCAACAGTATTAAGTCGAACGATGAATTTTATTGTTTGTAATTTGCAGTTGTTTCTGTAATTACTCTAAATTTCTGTGAACGCTTTCTTCACATGAAGCTACTGTTTACGACCAAATTGTGAGTTTCATGTGGCTAAGTAAAATAAACAGGCTTAAATTTTCTCATGCATGCTCGTTCTGCTCCTAACCCCTTTCCTCGTTGGCTACACTGCAATATCTCCCCCCCCCCCCTCCTTAAATTTGCTCTACTGCACATACGAGTGTCCTCTGTTTGCACCAAGTGCTGATGTGCAACTAACGCAGACGTGTCATGTTGGCACCCTGTAGTGCGTTCTGAATGCTCAACTTGTCTGGCCACTTGCCGCATATGAACTAGCATGCTCTGCTCTGCTCTGCTTTTGTATTATATCAAATGCGAATTTTAATGTTACAGTATCTGATTTTTTAAACGCAACATCGATATTAGAGTTGTGCCAAATAACAAAAGAATAATAATATTATTACTACATTTTCCGAAGCGATAATTAGACTCAGTCGGAGAATTGAGGGATGGGGAATTGTAATTTGCTGTTCATATAGTCAGAAGTGGTTGATAACGATCCGTTATGATATTTATCCACATAGTTAAGACACAATTTTAAAGGAGTGCATTGATTACAATATTTTAGAAGTAGAAGTGTTGTGAGGATAGCCAAAGGTTCTATGTAGTTTGGAGTAACGTGAGTCAGAAACACGGTAACCGAAATTGCATGCGAAATTTATCGTATGTGTTTAAATTTAAATCACTTTTCGTAGATGCCACATTCCCACTTGCAGAACTGCGAAGGCGCTATGTACAAATGCAAGCCCAAGTGTGTGGAGAGGCCAATGGAAACAGTAAGAATTGGACAAACAGCCATTGTTTTGGTTAGTTATTTGTAGAATAATTTAGACTGCAATCATCGTTGTACTTCATTAGAACGTAAATTCTCAAATGGGCAAGCAGTAAATCCGTAGGTGGGCAGATAACACTGCTATCCACTGAAACTTACGCTATGTTTTGAAAGAGATTTGTTACAGTTATCATAGTAAAATGCATATGTTGTTTAATAATTATATGAGCTTGTGAATATTCTTGAGGCTTAAACCAATCAAACTAATCAGCGATTTTGTTTGGTACCTTAATTATATTAAGTTGAATTCAATAAACCTGTGTTGAGGTAGATACCTTCACTAGCAGTAAATCACATCCAAATAAATACTGTTCCAGTCAGATAGAATTAATCACAATCACATTTATGGAAACTGCCAACTTCGAGGTCTAAGCTGAGACCTGTAATTTCGCATTATCCATTTAACTTTGTGCACAACTGAAATTGAAGGGGTGGATATTAATGAAGCGGTCTCCCCTCAATTAGTTTTGAGGGGTTAGGAGTATAGCTACCACTGGGGTTTGCAATATATCTCATTAAATGATGGGTGGTTGAAAACTGTGTCTCTGATAGGTACCAAAGTGAAACCACCTCTTTAAAACAATTGACTGTTAACTTTTTGCCAGATTCTTCTTGTATTCGTTGTTTACTTTGATTACAATGGCCAATTAAGTGAAACATTAAAAAAATTCTGTGTTACTAATAGGGTTGACAAGTAAGCATTTTTTCCATGCATAAAACATTGTTCGAAATTCAAGCCATCGGGACCTGTAGGGCCTTTGATGGAATGCTACACGAACCACACAGAATCGGTAACAGTTCTTTAATGTTGAAATGAACATGAAATTGTGGGTTTATGCCTCTTCCAACCATGCAACACATATAGTCTCACCTTTTAACAAGACAGTTTTCAAGCCACTGAACATCTTTCTATAATCGAGCGTGCCATCAACGGGTGTTGATTGAGTGTCACATTGAGTGGAATTTTCCCACTAAGTCAGGTTGCAATTCCCGAAATATGTTGAGTTCTGCAACAGCACCAAGTGAAAAACTCCAGAATGTCAAAACAATGAGAAGTCAGTTGGAGCAAGAAGCATACTGATGTCTACCAAGAAATAAGCTCCGAGGTGAAATTGGAGGCAGCAGGCAAAAATTCTTCAAAGAATACAGGATATTACGATCGAGAAGGGACTGTTTCTCTAAGCCTTCTGAAATGGAAGAGAGCCTTGAAAGAAGAAACTTGCATACAAATGTGTGTGGATTTTGGGGCAGGTTCTTCTTTGAGCAAAGTAGCAGTCGATCTTGTGAGTGATTTATTGTGATAAGAGGACCACATGGTACTATGAATACTGTGTCGGAGTAGTAAAGAAAAAAAGATTTCTTTGTGGTAAATATATTTTGTACCCACCACACCCCAACCAGAAAACAATTGTTACTCGCTTCATTATGTACTGTTTAACACAGTGTTAATTTGCCTGAAATATATCTGTATCAGGAGAAATGGTTGTAAAAATGTAAATATAAGGAGAAATTGCAGTTTTTCTGCTATGTTTGCCACTTGGTGTATCTTTGAATGTAAATATCAAAAGAAATCACAGGCGTTCGTAATGCTTGCCATCACGATCATTTCTGTACGTCAGAACACATGAGTGATATGTGCTCTTTGGCTACCAGATGTTGTAGTAAAATTGAGTAGAGATTGCGCAAGCGAGCGAGTGGGAATCAGTTGTCGGCCAGAGAGTGAGAGAGATGGTTATTTCACTGCAGAATGAGAACCTTGGAAGGCAGCTTTGTGGGGCAGAATTTTGTTTCATATGTTCCAGGATGCTTATTTGAGGATAGAAGATGAGTTGATAGGACTGTAGAGTGATACAGCTCATTTCAAACAAGAGATACTTTGCATTGAGTTTATTTTGCTGCAAGTGCTAGTTTATTAATTATTGTAGTATAAGTATTTCATTGTGTTTTATGAAATCTACGTCTGGCTAACCAGGAAGAACTATCAGTCATGTACTCAGTATTCTAATTAGTTTCCACCAGCAAGATTAACTTATAGATATTTCATTAGAAATCTAAAAGAGTAAATTTTTCGTAACTAAAAAAACTATGTGACTGTAAAAAGTATTCAGTATTACGTATGAAAACGCTGAGAAACTGTAATAGTTCAGATTATTTAAAATTTTTTCTGTGTTATTAAAAGGTTTCCATCTAATTGCAAAATACTCTTCAACTTATTTACGTAACATTTCACTGAAGTTTCTCCCCACTGTTGGAATGGAAAATGTTGTTGCACTTTCGCGAGTTGCACCACTGCATGAACAGTGATCATCATTAAAGAAAAACTAAAAGTTAAAAAAGTTCAATTTGCTAAAGCAGCGTGGTAAAAGAATTAAAATCGCAAGATGCCCCACACTGATTTATTACAGTTCATCATTCAGCTCATCATTTTTTCAGTGCATACAGCAGAGCCGAGTTATCCGTTGCCAAAGGAAAAACAATTCTAGGACCTAAAGAACCTATGAAAGAAAATTGGCAACAGTGTTCATTTACAAAATTTTATATAAATTTAACGGATGCTTTTTGTAACAGAGCACAGTGTTTGTTACGCAACAGCTAGCCATTGTATGTGAATGTCCCACAAGAAAGTCATTCGGAGTATAACTGATAATCGTTCTTTACATTTGTTTGGAGATAGTCAGACGAAATTTAGATTACTTGATATCACACACATCAAGTAATTTGCACTGTCATTTCTGTGTTTAATAGTAGGTTATGAAAAGCCAGTCTAGAAGAGACACAGTAACAGGAATCGTAAAAGAATTTGCTTTGGGATTTGGCGCACACACATACACCCACAACACAGTTTGCAACTGCTAAAAGTAAAACCATATTAGTTTCATGCCTTCGAGAAATAATGGTAATATCAGTTTATTATTAAGGATTTTCGAATAAAATGTGTTTAGAATGTGTTGCAATATGTGTTAATATACCATACACTATCAAATAAGCAATTGCCTCTTTCATCACTAAAAATAGAGAGATCAAATAAGCTATTGCCTCTTTCATCACTAAAAACAGAGAGATAGTTTTCTTTTCTATGTAGCCCTAGATCCACAATCGGCTACAACCTACGTTTTCACGTTCGAGTGACACTGTCTTCATAATTTTCAAATGTTTAATTCTGAGTTTAACTTGGCTTAACTTGACTAAAAGAAGGGATCGGTTGATGGACACATTTTGACATCAATGAAGGGGGTGTGAAGGGCTAAAAATTGCAGAAGAAGACCAAGAGACGAATCGATGTGGATGTGGATTGCAGTAGTCTTTTGGAGATGATGAGGCTTTAGACAGGATAGAGTAACATGGAGAGCTGAATCAAGACAGTCTTCGTACTGAAGACAAGAACAACAACAACAGGAGTTGCATTTATTTCAGTTATTTTCTAACCTAAATAGTATTCGCTCTGACCATGTCCTGAAATTTGCTGAATCAGATTGTCTTTTTTTTTTAATTTAGTATTTTTTGAATAATACAACAAGTTTACTGTTGCCGTCACTATGTGTTTCTATTCACAACGCGTTTCAAAGGTTTACACCTCCACTGTTAGGTGGATTTATATGTGTTAATATGACATGTATGAGTTGTGTTACGACTTTGGAGTACCTGTGGTGCTGTCTGGTAGGGAAACAAAACACTATTTCAGAGCAAGGTTTAGGGGATATTTTGCCTAAAAATAAAACAATGAAAGCAGAAAACCTCTAGTGGTCACAGGCTATTTTCTCT
The DNA here is from genome assembly GCF_023898315.1 of Schistocerca nitens. Lineage (NCBI taxonomy): Eukaryota > Metazoa > Arthropoda > Insecta > Orthoptera > Acrididae > Schistocerca > Schistocerca nitens. The sequence continues at coordinate 303,972,198 of NC_064622.1, forward strand.
GTAGTAATTTATCACATGTAAACTGTTACAGTTACTCTTTGTAAAGAAGGATGGTGTCTGGAAACTGCAACGTGCTAAGAGCGTACATCAAGAAGAGAAATATTATTTCGAAGTACAAAGAACATATAGCAAAAAAAACCATATTATTTCAGAGTAAGTTTCAATGAATTGTGGAGGTCTTCGGTTGAGTTGATAAATGGAAATGTTAGAGTAGATATTTCAAGAGGTATGACTTTTCACTCAAGTTCATATAGCTTAAATTTCTTATTCATTTATGTAACCAAAAAAAATGGTCAAATGGCTCTGAGCACTACGCGACTTAACTTCTGAGGTCATTAGTCGCCTAGAACTTAGAACTAATGAAACCTAACTAACCTAAGGACATCACACACATTCATGCCCGAGGCAGGATTCGAACCTGCGACCGTAGCGGTTGCCCGGTTCCAGACTGTATCACCTAGAACCGCACGGCCACTCCGGCAGGCTTATGTTACCAGATGATATGTTGGAAACCTTAAGTGCCTTAATTATGTTGCCAACAGTGGTAAAATTATACATAAATAACAATTTTCGCTGGGGTTCAGAGATAAAGGCTGAAAGGGCTGCGGCGCAAGGAGCTCAATTTTGGGATTGCTAGAGCTGTAGGTTTGTTAAACTGACAATTGTTAAGTGTTATAACGAAGTAAATGCTGAAGCAATACACTGATACCAAGTTATAGATTAGCTGATAGACATAGTCGTAATAATGTGAACAAATACTGTAGTATGAGGTAGACATACGGTACAACCTGTTGGTTTTATTTGGGTGGATGTACTGATTTTCGTGAATTAAGCAAGTTTGGTTAAGCTGGAAAATAACAAAGGCAACAAGCAAGTAACTAAAGTGATTCGTGGAAAATGTGAATGGGAGAATGGAGGCAGAGGGAGAGAGAGAGAGAGAGAGAGAGAGAGAGAGAGAGAGGGTGTCAGATACATAGGGGTAAATGGAGTGACTGAAGTAGACCAAAGTTTTTCAGAGTAGGGAGTAGGGGTTGCTAAGATTTCTGCGTGTCGTTTTGATGAATGTGAGTAGCCGAGGAAGAGATGGTTATGTCGGTACAGGCCTTGAGGTGTAGTCCTTGCCTGGGAAGAAGGTAGAGGAAGAGGAAGAAGAGAAGCTCTTATTTTGTCCAAGAACAATGCACTGACCGCAGTTAACAAACTTTTCGCTCACAAAATCTAAGATCAAGACTGAAGAGATAACGAATCTCGATAATATCGTTAAGCCATCGCTTCCAATTTTACCACCAACTTTTCGATGGCAAATTCGTCCGATGCTGGCCACGGAAACCGCCGTACAGAGACTTAAGGACGCCGTTGCGTCCTGCAGATTAAGATCACCGAGATGCTGAATCAGTGCGAAATGCGGGAGGGCAAGAAAATCGACGTAGGCACGTTGGCGAGTTGTCAGCGGCCAGGAAATTACATCTCGGCCGTCCAAGATGCGTAACTGGCCGCGCGCGTTGCTTTGCCGGGGCCAGTCGGCAGCAGTAATGGATTTGCCGGGGGGAAGCAATCAGCGGACGTCTTCTGCCCGACCGCCGTAATCCGCGGGACACACGCAGAGATGCGCGGCAGAGGAAATATTTCACAAACAGCTCTCCGCCAAATGAAACAAAACAGCTCAACGAGTTGCTTGGCCCCAGGATCGAACGAGTCGCTGGCCAGCAACGAAGACGCGGCGCAGTATCTCGAGGTCGGCAGAACCGCCGCCTCGCGTATTAAGCGCCGGGGGAATGCCTTTACGGCGTCGCGCTTTTCTCCTGCGCGAGATGTTGTGGAGCCGTAAGAATGTAAATAGCGGCTCGCCAGGGGAACCGGTTTTGGCATCCGGCTGCCATTATGTCTCCTGATGACGCGCCACACAAAGGCTTTACTGCTCACTCCGTTCCCTTTTTGTAATAAAGATGTGTGGCAGTATCTGCATTTCAGTGGAAAGGAAGTAATCGCTCGACTGTATACATACACTGTGCTATCGCTGCTTTTATTCAGCAGACAGTATCAGAAGGATATAAATCGAAGATGTACATAACTCTCACGCAGATCTTTTGTCGCAGTTCCACTACGCTCTTAAATACACATCGAGTATTTCGCCTGAGAACCCACTACATCGGAGCAGCTATCATTCTTGTTAATGATCCATTCGTTGCTCCATAGTAGAATTCCACATTAAAGGCGAAAGTACTTTAATTGCTATTCTTCAACTAGTATTTATCCATTTGTCTACTAGTATCTCCAAATATTTTTATATAAAAGCAGGTGTTACCTCCATTTATTTTCAATCAGCTACTACGAGGGTGAGTCAAATGAAAACCTTAAAAATTTTTTTAAATATTATTTATTGTGCAGAAGTGGTACAAAGCTGTATTGCTTTTCAACATAATCTCCCCCACGCTCAATGCAAGTCCTCCAGCGCTTACAAAGTGCATAAATTCCTTTAGAAAAAAATTCTTTTGGTAGTCCACACAACCACTCATGCACCGCGTGGCGTACCTCTTCATCAGAACGGAACTTCTTTCCTCCCATTGCGTCTCTGAGTGGTCCAAACATAAGGAAATCACTAGGGGCAAGGTCTGGTGAGTATGGTGAATGAGGAAGACACTCAAAATGCAAGTCTGTGATTGTTGCAACTGTTGTACGGGGAGTGTGGGGCCTTGCATTGTCATGTTGCGAAAGGACACCCGCTGACGACAATCCATTGATTTGATTGCAGGCCGCAGATGATCTTTTAGGAGATCTGTGTATGATTCTCTGGTAACAGTGTTCCCTCTAGGCGTGTAATGCTCCTAAATGACGCATTTTTCGTCCCAAAAGAGAGTCAGCATAATCTTCCCTGCTGATGGTTCCGTTCGAAACTTCTTCAGTTTTGGTGATGAGGAATGGAGCCATTCCTTGCTCGTTCTCTTCGTTTCTGGTTGGTGGAAGTGAACCCAGGTTTCGTCCCCAGTAAAGATTCCTGAAAGGAAGCCATCACCTTCTCATTAAAAACACCGAAGAAGTTTTTACAAACAGCAACGTCGTTCCCTCATTTCAGGACTCAGCTGCCGTGGCACCCATCTTGCAGGCACTTTGTGAAACTGGAGCACGTCATGCAGAATGTGGTGTGATGACCCATGACTAATCTGTAAACATGCCGCAATGTCATTCAGTGTGATTTGGCGGTTTTACTTCACTATGGCTTCAACTGCCGCAATGTTCTGTGCAGTCATAACTCGTTGTCCCTGACTTGGACGAGCAGCATCTTCCACTGCAGTCACACCATTTGCGAACTTCCTACTCCATTCGTAGGCTTGCTGCTGTGACAAACGGACATCACCGTTCTGAACCTTCATTCGTCGATGAATTTCAGTAGGTTTCACACCTTCACTACGCAAGAACCGAATAACGGAACGCTGTTTTTCCATGGTGCAAGTCGCAAGTGGGGCGGCCATCTTTATACTGATACTGCGACGGTATGTGTGCACCTGCACTATGCTGCCACCTACAGGCCATTCTACACGCTGTTTCTAGCACCCTTACCATCTTACAGGATAACGGCGCGAAATTTCCATTTGTTATTACAAATGTAAGGTTTTCATTTGACTCACCCTCGTAAAACACACTCAAACGTATAGGTCACAACTGTAAGATACAAAACAGAAACTAAAGTCCGCAACGCCATACTATCGAAACTGGTTGGAATGACGTGGAGATGTTGAACGAGCACGTTGAGGACTTCAGTTCTAGGCCTTGTCCCTGGTGTGCCTGAATAGTGTTCACCGGTCTGAATGTGAAATACACACAGAGCTAAAGTGAACGTCCAAGTGGAGAAGACAGTTTTGACAAATTCCATAGCACTCAGGTCCTAGCTTGAAATTAGGCGATCACAGTTAGCTGCAAGAGCATACAGACAAATCCTAGACATCCCTGAACTTCCTGTACACCAAGATCTGACATCTACAAACCGACTTCAGCCTAGGTCACAATTATAGGAAAATGTTCGAAGAACTGCAGGGCTTGGACTCAAAGACAGCTTGGAAATAAATTTGAGCTGTAAATGGAAATAAGAATCGAAATTTGATGGATGATTCCAACAAAAAAATGGAAGAATTGTATCTAAAGTGGAACTCGTGAGCGGCTTTGAATATTGTCGCAACGTCAGTTAATAGATGTAAGCAACTAATTAAGAAATACGGCTTATTGAGCAGTTTTGGATGAAGTTGGATGAAACCAATCAATGAACCATTTACATGTGTGGGGGGTGTACGCCTGTGAGGGTGACTGATGGACACACACAGATCTCCTACCACAGCCACAGGAAGGCTAACCAGTATTTGTAATATAGGATAGAATTTTGAGAAACTTTGTAAGAAATATTGTAATTCAAACAAGTCGTATGAAAATATTGCACTTAATACATTGAAGTAACCATTAAATATGATGATTGCCTTTGTAAATGCTGATCGAGTAAATAAAAAAAATACTCAATGATATCATCAAAACATGGCAAAAGAAATATCTGAAATAAGTATGAGATCAAATAGTAAAAGAATCAGTTTCAAATGTCTTGCGTTTGTTGGTGATCTAACAATAATTGTTTCCTGGAATGCTGTTGAAACCAGGTGCACCTCGAGAAACTTCATGATATCGCTGTCAAAACTAATCTCCAAATCAGGCAGGCTTGGGATTCCACACCACAAATATGGCTATTCCACTGAAATTAAAAAAATCAAGTACTTAGGTGAAATTATTACAAATACTGACTGTGACAAATTAAGCAATAAAACACATGAAGATGTAACGTTACGAGTATGTGGGTGACTTATCCGCCTACCCAGGGCTGGTTCTGAGGAGAGCTGAATTTGCTTGCTGGCCTGGGTGCGAGTCGGTGGGACGAGGAGTCACGTGGCCGCCCCAGGCGAGCTCACGTGCAGAGAAAAGGAGCGTGTTTCTGGAAATGCGTATAAACACTGGGAATCTGGATGGCAAATGCTCGCATGGCCTTTGTGCACGAGATGCACCAAAAATTGCAGGGTGCCAGACAAGCTGAAAGATGGCTTCTTACATCTCTCTGAGAGTCTCTAATAATTTAAAGTCGAATATTAATCCAAATATGAATACATCAGTGATCCCTGGAAAATGAGGCGCATCCAGTGACACGACAATGTTTCAACACATTTAAAACTACAGAAGTCAATATTTCACAGTGAATAAACGTTTACACAATGAACCTCTGAATTAACATCTTTAAACGCGTTATGTGACTTCAACAAACGATATTTCAAACCATGTCATTGCATGATAGCTATCATTCCTGAAAGCCACTCATCTGTATCTTTGACTTATGACATCTTTTGTATCTTTCCTTATTACTAAAATGCTTGTCAGAACATCGTATTCTCCACCGAACGAATACAGCGGAGTACCTCACATATTGTCGTTTTTGTGTAGTCATTTGATGAACAGTTCACTATTTTTCCAGTAACTTTATGTAAATGTAGATAACAAGTGTTATTTAAAAATTGTACTAATTTAAAAGTGTCAATCGCATGTGTTAGCGGACACAACAATTGAAAAGGGAAGCAAATGGCGCTTCTGTTAAGAAGGCATATATAATTGTTTAAACAATATTTAATGACAGTATATTGTCGTTTATCATGAGCACACTTGTGCAAGAATACTGGCTTATTAATTTATGAACCAACTGTTATTTATATTTACTGCAAATGATCTGGGTGCAACTAAATCTTTATAACATTTTTTATTCAAATATTGTTGTAATACATTAGTTTGGATAAGGAAGTGGTCATATTGAGTCACATCATGTCTGTAGAGCTTAACAACGATTTATTTTTGGTAGTGAGAGCCTTTAGTCAACGGAAAAGCAAACAGTAGCATAGCATTACAGCAGTCAAACGGAGACCGGAGATTTTCGAACGAAGAGCTGAAGGGAACGGTTGTGGACTCTTCATATCGAGTGCAGGAAGAAGGCAGATCTGTCTATGGAGACGTGCGTCATGAAGTCATGTAGGTGACTGATTCTGGGCGATGAACGGTCACTTCATTACTCTGAAGGGCCTTTATATTTCGAGAGGTCTGAATGTGCTCCAGTGTAGCACCTTAACTTTTTCCACTTCTATTGCGGAACTGAGGCTAGACAGAGTATGAGTTACTGTTTTTTGTACTGAATGTGTCAATTTGTAAATCACCACATTCAACACTAAATTGTTTTGAGCTGGTGAACGTTTCGTGTGTTGTGATTAGAAATGGAGTTCATTTTCACGTTATTATAATTCAGTTAGGGGATTTTGCTGCCATCTCGTAATACTCTCAACTGATTATCGTAGGACCACTTCCAGTTTATTTGAGATGTCTTTTCTTGAATAAACATTTTCCAAATAATTCTCTGTCGTCTAACATCAATTATAGACGTTAGAATAGAACCTTTTTATTAAATTATTCATTTATCTTTTATTTTATATTTCTGTGTATTTTAGTAATTCGTAATTCTAGCCAGTGCATAGTCTATTTGACTGAAGGACCAAAGGTGCAGGTAATTATTTGTAGCGAACTAGCTGTGGCGCATGAAAGGAGACGTGTGCCGCTTGACCTGTGACTACATCGAGCCAATCTTTTTTAAACAGAGCCGTGCATAACCCAACTACCTAAGCTACTAGCAACATTAGGCAAAGTCGCAACTGGTTTGCTCGTATGGAGTGTTGTATAGAAGAGCAACTACCATTACGTACCGTCGCACAGAAAAGCTGTGTAAGGCCTACACAATCACTTAGAATATTTATGGCAAGACATCCTTTACCACACAAACAAAAATAATTTGCTCCAAAGCAATCAAAAAATGGTTCAAATTGCTCTGAGCACTATGGGACTTAACATCTGAGATCGTCAGTCCCCTAGAACTTAGAACTACTTGAACCTAACTAACCTAAGCACATCACACACATCTATGCCCGAGGCTGGATTCTAACCTGCGACCGTAGCGGTCACGCGGTTCCAGACTGAAGCGCCTAGAACCGCTCGTCCACAGCGGCCGGCCCAAACAGTCACTCTACCAGAAGTTCTGTACGTCAGTATCATCGAGAAACTCGAACAACATATGTTGCGGAAAGTATTCGGATGCAAATTCCAAACGGTACAAAGACAGACAAAAATAGAGAAAATTGGTGTACCATTATGGTATGATTTAGTTTCGTTTTATTGAAAAGACGCCTGAATTTTAGGGACATATGATCCGAATGGACAATCCACGGCTAGCCAAGATAATTTTCGACATTATAAACGGGACTCACAAAATTAAAGTACCATGGTTAGCCGCCAAGCAAAAGGATATCAAGACAGTCGCCGGCAACAACACGGACGCAATACAGACAGAATATCGATTCTCATAAGCTCTCACTGCCCAAACGACTGACAAAAGTATAAAATAGGAAACACGTGGACGATAGATCGGCGACTTTTCCATAGTCATAGGATGAAGTTTAGGGAAGATAAGGAGAACGGGTAGCCTATAGTTACATAGTTGTTCTGCGTTCTCTTTAACGGGCTAAACGATGTTAAAAATATACTGGCGTGCAAAGTTTAAGAGTGGAAGTAACTTTTGCATGATGTGTCACTGCTAAGTAACACAGCTGGTGAAACTTGGACCATTTATTTATTTATCGTATGATGTGTACATTGATTTACATTTATATACAATATTTTCAGGACTAAAATGTACAATCACAAGTTCGTACAATTTTACAGCTCTATGTCTAGTTCTTGAATCCACTTGACTGCTTCATCCGATGTACGATGAATGTCCATTAAAGTTCCTCTGAAAGTACGATGAGGGCAGTCAGCAACAATGTGATGAATCGTCTGTGAGGGGGCACCACAGTCACAATTTGCAGAGCCAACCCATCCCCATTTGTGCAGTAGATAGCCACATCTGCCATGTCCAGTTCGAATGCGGTTAATGATCCTCCACTGACGCCTTGGAAGATCAAATCCTTGCGTCTGCTTGGAAGGGTCCTCGACTAGATGTTTATTGGCTACTGAAGACTGATCCCACTGGAGTTTCCATGAACTGTTAATGTTGAAAGCAGATCCTTCAAGGTCGAGTGCTGTGCGCCATGGTGGTTTCCTCGATTTCAAGCGTTGGTGTGTTCCTTGTACAATATCTTGATGGATGGGGAGCTGGGGGTTCTGCTGATTGTTTTTCCACGTCTTTAGGAGAGCTTCTGATCTTCTTAGGGCTGGAGGTGGGATATTGCTTAGAACCGGCAGCCACAGCGTGTTTGTGCTCCGAATACATCCTGTGATTAATCGCATTGCCTGATTGAGTTGCACGTCTATCTTCTTAGTGTGAACACTGTTGATCCAGGTTGGGCAGCAATATTCAGCAACAGAATATGACAGAGCTAATGCTGTAGATCTCAGGACGTTAGTATTGGCTCCCCATGATGTACCAACAAGCTTCTGAAGAATATTATTTCTAGTTTTAACTTTAGCAGCCACATTTGATAAATGCTGCTTGAAAGACAGAGTTCTATCTAGTGTTAATCCCAGGTACTTTGGTGTACTACAGTATGGCAACACTTGGTCTCTGAATACAACTTCTGGTTTGTAATTTGACTGTCTGTTACGTAGGTGGAATGCAGATATAACTGTTTTCTGAGGATTTAGGTGGAGGCACCATTTCTTGAAATATTTGTCTAAGGCTTCCAGATCAGTGGATAGAATAGTTTCAGCATCAGCAAAGTTGGAGCACTGAGTCACCAGACAAATATCATCAGCATATATGAATTTCCTTGAAGATGTTTCTGGTAAGTCGTGTGTATACAAATTGAAAAGGAGGGGAGCCAGAACAGACCCTTGAGGTAAGCCGTCATTTAGTTTAAACATTCTGCTCCTATCATTATCTGAGTAGATCTTAAAGTACCTATTGCTTAGCATATTGTTGAGTAAGGCCGTGAGTTTACGACATGGGATAACACTCACAAATTTTAAAAGGAGTCCTTCTCGCCAGACAGTGTCATAGGCAGCAGATAGATCCAAAAAGGCAGCCACACTTACTGATTTCTTCTCATACCCATTTTCAATGTGCGTAGTGAGAGATAGTACCTGATCGTTACAACTTCTCCCAGGTCTAAATCCTGCTTGCTCGATAGGAATATGATGGTTGATTGTTTCACAGATTCTGTTGTAGATCAGACGCTCAAGGAGTTTATAAGTGATACTTAAGAGTGCTATTGGACGATAGTTTTCCACTTTTGTGGGATCTTTATTTGGTTTCAGTATGGCTAATATTTTTGATTTCTTCATCAGATGTGGGATGTTTCCAGTTTGCAGGATGTTTGAAAGGAAGTTGGTCAACCATTTTACTGTAGCTGGTCCACAGTGAGCCAGGAATTCTGGGTATATTCCATCATATCCAGCTGCTTTTCCAAGTTTCATACTTTTGATTGCAGCTTTAGTTTCCTCTTCTTGAAATGGAGTAGAGAATTCGGAAGACTGTAGGGCTGCTCTTTTCTTGGTGTTCAACTGTAGTTTGATATCCCTTTTGGCTTGCTTGTCCTTTATATTCTTTGTAACTGACACAAGGTGTTTAGCATAGTCATTCAAATTGATGGCATTTTTTGATCTTTTTGTTGTAGGGTTTGAAGAGTCTAATTTCCTGATGATAGACCAGGCTTTTCTGCTAGAATGGGTGTAATCTAGGGACCCCACAGTTTCATGCCAGATCTTTCTTCGATTATCATCCAGGGACTGGAGGAGGCTTGTTGCATTGTCAGAGTTAGGATGGTCTTCATATTCTTTTAGTAACTCCTCACTCTCGGAACTCCAACCAGGGATATACTCTTTACGGTACCCTCTAGGAGTACATCGTCTGGCTGCACCTTTGATAACCCCAACAAATCTGCTGTAGTTGTTGTACGTTGGTTTGATCCATCTGATATTGGAATCTGTTTGCTTTGCAAATTCAGTCCAGTTGGCTTTCTTGAAGTTCCACCTCGGTTTAGGATGTGATCGTACAACAGGTATAGACATCCCCACCTCCAATATAACAGGTCTGTGTTGACTATGTGGGAATTCCTTGAGCACAGTTCGTCGTACTTGATTTAGGGAATTATGAGACTGAGTTGTGAAGCACAGATCTGGGGTATAGCCTTGGGACCAGCGAGCTGAGTGGAAGGTAGGCAGATCTTTAGCATCGTAAATTAAATTCAGGTTTTCAGTTTCCATCCAGTCCTCAAGCGCTTCACCGTTGAGGTCATTCTTCATATATCCCCACAGGTGATGATGACTGTTGAAATCACCGAGGTATATAGTTGGATGTTGCAGAGACGGTAGAACGGGATTAGGCCAATTAGTCCCTGGGGGTTTGTACACGTTAACTATCGTTAGGTTTTCAATTTTAACAGCAGTTGTAAAAATGTCATTTTCAGAATTTTCTGACAGCAGCTGGTAGTTTGTTATGTGATTCTTGACGTAAGTTGCAAGGCCATAATTTTGATGGTGATTAGAGGCTATCAGTTTAAAGCCCGGTATTTTCCCCCTACTCTGTAGCTGTGGTTCGTCAGCTGTGTGCGTTTCTTGAAGTGCGATGATATCAACTGCATATTTCTGTGTGAGCCTGGAAAGATACTCACATTTTGCTCGACTTATTCCTTCGATATTCAGTTGACAGATGCGCATAGATGGTCCAATTCTACGAGCTTGTGGGTCCTGAATAGGACCGCACGTGTCCTTCGTCATTCTTTGACCGAGAGGTCTTTTCAGACAGTTCGGTCTCATCTTATCGTTGTTGCTTTCTTAGCACCACCCAGGGGTCACGTGTAGGGTATTTAAAGGTTATACCTACGGACGTGAAGCAACGCAGACCCCCAACTTGGACCATACATAGAAACAACTGCTACAGTATGGCACGTAATGTAACTGAAAGATTACGCAATGAGACGAACAGAAGTAACTCTTTTATTCAAAGGCCACAGTTAGACCAATTACACTGAAGTCACCGCAATCAATGATGAAATGATAATTAAATCAAGACCCTACGCTGCCGACAGGCGTTGATATACAGGGTGATTCAAAAAGAATACCACAACTTTAGGAATTTAAAACTCTGCAACGACAAAAGGCAGAGCTAAGCACTATCTGTCGGCGAATTAAGGGAGCTATAAAGTTTCATTTAGTTGTACATTTGTTCGCTTGAGGCGCTGTTGACTAGGCGTCAGCGTCAGTTGATGCTAAGATGGCGACCGCTCAACAGAAAGCTTTTTGTGTTATTGAGTACGGCAGAAGTGAATCGACGACAGTTGTTCAGCGTGCATTTCGAACGAAGTATTGTGTTAAACCTCCTGATAGGTGGTGAATTAAACGTTGGTATAAACAGTTTACAGAGAATGGGTGTTTGTGCAAAGGGAAAAGTTCTGGACGGCCGAGAACGAGTGATGAAAATGTAGCACGCATCCAGCAAGAATTTGTTCGCAGCCCAGGAAAATCGACTCGCAGAGCTAGCAGAGAGCTGCAAATTCCACAATCAACTGTATGGAGAGTCCTACGAAAAAGGTTAGTTATGAAACCTGAACGTCAACTACCCGAGGCGATGGATCGGCCGCCAGGCAGCCCGTGACAGAGCACTTCATCACTGGCCTCCAAGAAGCCCTGATCTTACCCCCTGCGATTTTTTCTTATGGGGGTATGTTAAGGATATGGTGTTTCGGCCACCTCTCCCAGCCACCATTGATGATTTGAAACGAGAAATAACAGCAGCTATCCAAACTGTTACGCCTGATATGCTACAGAGAGTGTGGAACGAGTTGGAGTATCGGGTTGATATTGCTCGTGTGTCTGGAGGGGGCCATATTGAACATCTCTGAACTTGTTTTTGAGTGAAAAAAAATTTTTTTAAATACTCTTTGTAATGATGTATAACAGAAGGTTATATTATGTTTCTTTCATTAAATACATATTTTTAAAGTTGTGGTATTCTTTTTGAATCACCCTGTATATCAACGGGGACAGTTGAAAATGTGAGCCCCGATCGGGAATCGAACCCGGGATCTCCTGCTTACATGGCAGTTGGTCTATCCATCTGAGCCGCCGAGGGCACAGAGGATAGTGGGACTGCAGGGTCTTATCCCTTGCACGCTCCCCGTGAGACCAACATACCCAACTTAGTGTCCAAACACTACATTCGTAGTGCCCTGCCCATTACACTCATTACTCGCGGCAGACAATCTTACCGAGTCCCGTAAGAGTTCGGGCAATACGTGTGCACCCGCACAGAAGGTCAATGGCCGGTTACCCTTAACTATATGAATATGGTATCTGTCCTTTCGGACAGATTTTTGATAGGGTGAGTGATCACCACGGACAAAAGCGCATCGTGCTCTGCAATGCGCTCCTATACTGGCTACGAGGCTGGTAAGGAATACTTGCGGCAGGGCGATCCATTGTACCATCAGCACAGTTGACATCTATTGGACGACCATTGGTGCATGTGGACGTGCTGCGATTCGTCTCCAAACCGCACGCCAAATTTGCTTAATGGGATTTAGGTTGGGGGAAACCGGTAGGTCAGTCCGTTCGCCGAATATCCTCTCTTTCGAAGAGCTCCTCTACCTGCGATATTCGGAGCGGTCGCGGGATGTCATCCATAAAAATAAACCACGTCCCTATGCAGGCCTAAAGGACGGACGCAGTTACATTGAATAGTGAATATACCATGTTCAAGGATTTGGAGGGTCACAACACTCGTGAGACGTTGTGCTTTCCCACACCATATTTAACACCCAGATAACCCAATCTATCATGTTCGACAATGTTCCTGGGTGAATTTCGTGTCCTCATATGCCGAGAGCCGACAGTATTGGTGCAGTGGTAACATCAGTTCCCGTCAGGTCACTGAAGTTAAGTACTGGCGGGCTTGGCTTGCACCTCGCACTTGGGTGGTGGACTATCCTGTTTGCTGAGCGCTGTTGGCAAGCGGGATACACACAACCCTTGTCAGAACAACTGAGGAGCTACTTGATCGAGAAAGTAGCGGTTACGGTCAGGAAGGCTGACAAAGGCCAGGAGAGTGGTGTACTGACCACGTACCCGCCCATATCCGCTTCCAGTGACGTCTGTCGCCTAAGGATGACACGGCGGTCGGCCAGTACCGTTGTGGCTTCCGAGGCCTGTTCGAACGAAGTTAAATGGCGAGAGGTGGGAACGTGTAATACCGTTACATTCCTTGTACATATTTTCGAGTGTAAAGCTTCTCTGATGGCACTTTTTACAGATGTCAATTCGTTTTAAACTGGACTGCCTAATGTGGTATTCATTAACACAATAGTTACAATCTTCGAGAAATTGAGACGGATCGTCATTTATCAGTAGGTATATCAGAATCCCACATCTATCCGCTCTGGACGTTTCTCTTCAAACTCTTCCTCTATTTCACTAAGAACTAAAGTTAAGTTGCGCGACCAGGCCCTGAAGACCGCGTGATATCCTGAATCTATATCCACAACTGGATACCCACCCCTACAATCCAATATATAATTTCTAGCTCTGTGTGACCATTATGTAATACTTCATGAGGTCACAGAGGAGAATTGAATAGTAAAATAAACATCGACAGTTTTTCCTCATGTGTGATCTACATTTGTCCTCATAATAATCTTTTTTCACTTTGTGTATTATTATTTGGTTCTTTGAATTCTGACCCTTACAACATTTTTATTATTTACCCTTCCTTGATGATGTGTGACTGGATGACAATTTCTTCTAATATTAATATATCAAGTCCCACCACTTCCATAATCTTGTTCGTAAAGACGGAATGTATTTTCCATTCACTAAATTACTGTTAACGTCGGACGAGAAGGCTAATGCCTCTTATCTGCTAGAATGCGTACAAGAATTAACTCTCTTTGTTCATCGTCTCCGTCTTCGGAAAGAGGAAGACAAAAGAAATGGATGCCAGAGATGAATCATAGTTATGATCTGTGGTCTATGTAATAGCAGGTTCCATTTAGTTACTGACTGTAGCTTTATTTATTTCAAAATTATTCATTTGATTTATAGCTTCTTCGGAGGCGGAGACTAAAGAGATATTATATCCTGATGTTATCCCACATGTCACAGCCATACTAGCCTATTCATCATATGCGGCAACGGATTCCAGAATGACACAGCTATCAAATAAAATATTGCAACAAGGTTATCATAGCAAGCGGCATCGTTATTCAAAAGGGGAAGGAATGCCCGCTATCTTAGAGCGGATGGGAGTTATATGTAAAGATAGTCCAAACTTTATTCTCCAGTTAAGTTCTACTGTATACTGCTTTATTTGAACAAACCGGAGGAAACTGGTTTCTGGATATACCATGTATCACTTACATTTGAAGGCAGGAGTAAGTGTGAGGTAAGTGACAAGATGTGAATGAGGCACATTCTGTTTTACTGATAGCCGCCATGTAGCGTAAATTCAATGAGCTGTTCATCAACGTTACAGCCAAATATTTTATCTCCAGCGACCGAACAAGTTATATGTTAATTACGTTTATATACGAGCAGCAGACAATAAATCGCACAGAGTCAGGTTCAGAATAGTTGCCGAGCAGCAGTGAGTGAACAGTGAACAGCTCCTTCGCGCTGCTCATGTTTCTTGACCTTTCGAGGGACCAGACTGTGCGTCCCCTGTCCACCAGTTGGACCTCTCTCGCAGTGGAACTTCCATTATAATGAAAGACCATAAATATTCGATCTGAGAAGCGTAATGGAAAAGTGAGACGTACGGCCCAGCAACCAGAGTATTATTTAGTGCCGGTCGACTGGACGGACAACATTCGCCGCGACCGCGGGGTTTTCCGACGTCACGCGAACGCCCTCTCCGCCACAAAATAAAGCGAGGCCTGCGCGATATAAGACATCCTGGCGATTGGTCGATCGCGGGCATTAATATGCGCGGCTGGTTTTCGGCCGTGTTTACGGAGGCTGTAAAGTATGCTCGCGGTCGCAGTGACGGAACGTGCAACAACACGGCGGCCGGATGCGGGGGAGGGGCGCCGAACAAACGGCCCGCGCTCTTCCAGGTGGACGGCTGGCTGGGGCCCGTGTGGCCTTGGCGGTCTGGAGCTGGCGGCTGGAGGCTGGAGCTGGAACCGGTCACCGCTACTCCAGCCCGCCCCGGCCCCGGACTTGTAATTAGCTGTGGCCAGCCTGTGGGCTGACTGCTGCCACATCCACCACTCGCTACTCTTCCTGCAGTAACGGCGAGATTGTTTTAATACCAGTACATGTGCCGTGTAATTAGACACTAAGAACGAAATTTCCTACTTGCAAGTGCGTCAGTACTCTGCATGACACAGCTAGGGGTTCCCATCATAGCTGGCCTGTATAGCCTAAATGACACAGAGTGGACAGTCCATACAGTTATCATCTAAAAGTTGAAACACACACACACACACACACACACACACACACACACACACACAAAAATGGTTCAAATGGCTCTGAGCACTATGGGACTCAACTGCTGAGGTCATTAGTCCCCTAGAACTTAGAACTAGTTAAACCTAACTAACCTAAGGACATCACAAACAACCATGCCCGAGGCAGGATTCGAACCTGCGACCGTAGCGGTCTTGCGGTCACACACACACACACAGCTTTAACTGCTATTGGGAAACTGATAACATTGGTTCAGAATCTCAGTCTGCAAGTTCTTACCAAAGATATTGGGAGGCTTCCCTTGGGTTCCAGATGAGTGCTGGAATTGAAGTCCCTTCCAAAATATTCTTGTTACTTATACCCTATATCCCACTTCCAGCCTGCTGGAACATTTGGCTGCAACGAATCGCAACTCTCTGTAACGGGCCGTACCTAAGACATAATGCTCTGCTCCTGTTGTTAGTAGTAGAGAATAACACAAACAATAAAGTATTCCTCTGCCGACTGGATTAATCACATACGTACTGGGTAGTTATAATTAAATTGGTGGTGTTTCGAGTGGTGCCGTGCGGTCTGCATACATCGCAGGATGCTGAACGACGTAGATACATTCATTAATCAAAAAATGGCTCTGAGTACTATGGGACTTAGCTTTGAAGGTCGTCAGTTCCCTAGAACTTAGAGCTACTTAAACCTAACTAACCTAAGGACAGCACACACATCCATGGCCGAGGTAGGATTCGAACCTGCGACCGTAGCAGCAGCGCAGTTCCGGACTGAAGCCCCTATAACAGCTCGGCCACAGCGGTCGGCTATATTCATTAATCGGTTCGCGCGTGGAGTGTGGTGAAAGAAAAATAATAGTTCCACTTTCTGCCACCAGGTGAAAATACGACGCTGAAAGCAGTCAGAATCTGAAATGTTTGCTGTTTTAATGTCAATACGTTGTATGTTGCTTGGCGATGCATATTAATTTCTTTTGTGGAGTGACTGTTGTCATAAAGGGTTAAAAAGATTGAAGTATTTCGTGTGAAATGCAATGGCAATTAAAAAGAAAGACCGTGCACTACTGGTAAAGTTGTTTTATGAAAGAGGGCAGCAGTTGCAGCACTGCGTTGCGCGAATATCACCGACAGAAACAAGTGAAGGGATCCAACGCCAAAAAATGAGCTAAAGAACATCGTAAAGAAATTTAAAACAAACAAGTGAATTAGGTGGTGCAGTAGAGAGAGGGAGGCGGCCCATTCTCATTGCAGTTGTTGTGCAACTTGCTGTAGCTATAGCCGACCGTCCAGCTCATGCCTCAAATTCTGCAGCCAGTGCTCGATATGCTTCACGGGAATTGCCTCTCTCCTAGTCAACAGTTCAAAAGATTTTGCGGCACTTTTACAGATGTATCCGTACAAGATTTCGAATGTGCACCTGAGAGCCACCCACATGCCTTGCTCATACTGTGGCATCAAGCAGTCAGGCCTGCAAGATGAGTGGTCTGCCAAGCGAGTGGATTCATTCTTATTTATCGAGTAACATGAACTCTAGTACTCACAATTAAGTTACAAGTTATCCTCCTATATGATTAATACGCAACGGAAACACGCATCTGACTATCAGTAATTTACAGAACTCTGACTGTTCACTACGCACTGGCAATACCACATTTTCTTTCTTTTTTATTTAACGGCTTTTGTCAACACTTGGCCATCGCACTGAATATGAGTGGCGCACACATTATAAATTCTGGATATCATGACAACATACAATTCGAAGGAAAAGGCCACCAATCTTTTTCTTTTCACTATCTTATTTATTCCAATAAATTCTATAACCTAAACGCACAAATTCTATAACCTACAACAATAACACATGACAAATTCCGCACAGTGGGCATGGCTTCACATTGGTGAATCTCTATCTTATGGTCTCGTAATTATTTAACGCTACAGTGCACTTTCTGGATAGGATGGTGGATCTTTCATTATTTCTCACACTTCGACTCTCACAATCATCATCAAGAAACTTTCCTCCAGATCGAGCGGTACAGAAGGAACAAGCATAACCCATTAATCTTTTGAAACTACCTTGCTACTCTCCCATGCAAACCACACATACCCAAATTACATGACATACACCACACTACAACATGGAATACAATACAATAAATAGTCACAACACTATCACTTTCAGCTTTCCCACTTCAATTAGTATTTATCCCAGTTTCACACGACACTGCCCCACTTTGTAATTCTACTCTCCTACTATGAACTCTGGAGATATATGCACGTCTTCCTGTGCAATGCAAGCCAAGTGGCGTTGCTGGATAGACGGCCGACTCACCTTGCTTCTCTCTCAGAGTTTGAATCTAGCGTCACACGGAATCATATCACGCAAAGTAATATTAAGAACATATTCATCACACACGCGAGTCCTCAACTGATACCATGGACGAGTACTTCTCTTTATCCTTTGTCTCATACACAGATTGAGACTCACACAGTACTCACCACGTGGAAGTACTCGTCTCTAATTTCAAGTCCTGCACACGCCATTTCTGAAATATTTCAACTTATGGTACACACGCTATTTCTTAAATATTTCAACTTATTGTACACACGCTAGTAATTCAGCTTAACTTAAGCACACGGAAGTATTTCAACTTATTGCTACACGTGGTTTCATTGTGACCGTTGGTCACTTTCGAAGATTACTACGATCCCATTAATATTACCTGCCTGACATTTAATTCTCCCCACAAAAGTTCCTGAAATAGAGAAATTATTATTTCAAACTACTCTTAAATATTCCACATGCATACCATGTCTCCAGTCTTTTGTCTTCACGGAGCACACCTAAGACAGGTCTTAACAACACAAGATCCAGCGGCAGAGTGCTGAAACATGGCCGTTCTTCAGGTCCTCTCGCACCTCTTCTGAAGTGGGGGGCACCTTGCTACCGTATTGGTCAGCCACATTTCAGGTGCTCAAAGCTCAGGTAAATTTCATCTCTTTGGTCCCACCAAAGGTGGCCAAAGGATCGTCTCAAAGATGATCATATATTCACATTCACTGTCTGCGGTTAGCAGACGACCAGACATTCATTCATTTCACAGATCTCACCAAACTGGATGTAGGGATTTATTTTGTGGGAGTGCACATGTGATCAATTAAATAAATAAATTGTCATTCTTTCCCACACTGGTATCCGGCTTCGCTGTATTAATTGAAATTGAGTTATTTTACAAAAAAATGTGTTGTTCTGACAAAAATAATGAAGTATGTTGTACCTATTCTCAATGTCGGGCGGTACTGTACCCTTTCACCACCGGCTACCCATGCAGAAAAAAATGGCACGGTACTATCCTTGCAATGCAAGGGTGGTTCCTAACACTTTTTTTAAGAAAACTGTATTAGAACAAACGTAGCAAGTCATCAAAATGACCAGGAGGAAACCTTAGCCCTTGGTGACCTCAAATAGACGACCAAATGCTGTTACTTTACCAAATTATTGTCACAGTTGTTCCATTATTGTACTCTCCACAATCTGGAGTAACGTACACATACAAATTTACAACAATCCACATGACAAATAAAACATTACATCATACAAATAAAAAATAGTGTTGAGATAAAAATTTGCTTAGTTACTGGGATCTTCGTTATTTTTATGAGTAATCCAAACTTCACTAATTCTATGACAAATAAAAAAAAAATACTAATTGTACTCATGAAATTTTAAATAGCTCACCGTCCAAACACAGAACAAGTAATCTGACATTCATAAATTTCGTTGTAATAATCTTTACGCAGCAATGTCTAAATACAAAACAAAATCAACAAAGGAAAAAAATTGCGTACTCTAGTTACATGTAGAAGTCAGGCTCCATATCAGTAGTCCAAAATATACATCAAACCTACAGAGAAATAAAACTGAGAAGGAAAACAATGAAATATACCACAAGTTACATACGGGTTATGTAATATAGTCAACCTAAGACATCATGTCATACCTCGTTAACTATCATCACTTAAGCAATTGCCACCACTACTCGACTGTGAGTTTAACCTTATCCTTGTCCACCAGTACAAATACCTGCCGCTGAGCCAGTCAGTCCATCAACTTTGATCAATACACACAGTAAATAGTTTAGCAATAAGTGCTTGAATCCACCAGTAGCTCTCGTATCTTACTCTACTGCTCATTTCTCTGTTGTTACACATTTGGACGACAAGAACTTGCATTTCGACTAGCCTTCGTTACACTTTAATGTGAAATATCACCACTGTGATAATGAAAATAAGTGGCTTGAGTCAACACACCAACAAGATCATTACTGTCCACGACATCAAAATGCATCAATTAATTCCGATATTTGTTGTGCAATGCAAACTCTTGTCCCCTGTGACAACCTTACTGACCTATGCAACAAGAGCCGCTACGTTAGTATTACGCCACTGGCTAATAATTAAAGCATCATTGTACCAAATTTTCTAATAAACATGCTACGTGAACTGGTAGTGCAGAACAAACAAAAAAAAAAAAAACACTAACTATTCTAAACACAAATGTTAATGAAATACAATTACACTTGCTGTCCCTTCAGGAATGAAACATATAAAAAAATTTACACAATTACAAGTACAAATACATTATTCCCTATCTTGCGAGTCACACGGAATCAATTCATTCTGTGATTTTCTTGCGGTCAAAAAAGTTGCTGACTGGTTCCCCAGAAACACTGTCTCGGTGTCAAAGCTCTCCCATGGTTACCCGGACAAAAGTCTTTTAGTCACTCAAATCGGCATTTTGAACACGCACTGAACAGTAAACTGTATCTCACATTAAACACAAATGTCATAGTCACTCTCAGAGTACCATCCACACGAATCTGGTCGTCCAAAAATGGCCCTATAACTACTATTACCCACAGTTCTGTCCTTTCAGTTCATGGTGTAATGAAAAGTCGTAAGTTCCAACAAACAGCACTTATTCCCGCACCAATTAAAGAAATGTCTCCTACTACAAATGCAAATGTCAATGTCCCACTTTAGTTTCTTGCGTTCATACAATAATTAGTCACCAAACGACAACTGTCCTCTTTAAGTATACCAAGCGTCCCACATGCAATTCACAAAGCACACTTGACAAGTTACTGCCAAAAGTTTATGGATCCCACCGTTCAGTGGTCAAGACAAAACAAAACGATCGTCCTGTCTGCTAAAGACAATATATTTTCCACCACTCACAACGTGGCAACACCAGTCCTTCACTTTCCACCTTATGGAGACATACGAGCAGTCATCTTGCTTCACGGCTCCCGCCGGACTCTGCCCCGCGTCGTTCATTCTGCCGTGGCGCCGCCGCGTGTGAGCCGTTGAGCAGAAGAAACCACCCGCTGTTGCCTCCGCGGGATACTTTCCCCAGTCATAAGGGTGGCGGAACTTATGAATGGCCAGTGGTACGTGCGTGTCGCCCCAGGCTGTTGACCTGCTGTAGCGGGCGCATGGAGTGTACCCCAACCCGCAGTGGAGTGGGGAGTGCCGCGGCTTTGTCACCTCTCCCATGTCGACGTCAGCTTCGCCCCACTAGCGGTATGGGCGTTACGACACCCAATCAGTCAGTCCCTTCCGTACATCTCGCAACATTACAGACAAAAGGATATTCTTACAGTATTTAAATACTCATTGATTACATTTGTGATCTATTAGATACATTGGTAATAAAAGAATCTTTGTTCTAAAAACATAAAATCATACCCCCTTGTTTTCTACACATACAACATCAACATTTATCCCTTTTCTATATACTGCCCACACTTGTGCTATTGATTGTACCTGTCGTCCCTCATACAAAACATGAAAGTGTAAAAAAAAAAAAAGGAATAATAAGCAATCTATACAGCTCATAATTACAATATCAAATAGTAAGCTACTCTAACATCCTATCACAGTGAAAATATTAGAAACTGTTTATTCTAAAACTACAATATACAGTGAACCTTTGTGCTTGTGACAGACTGAAATTAATACCCCTTGAAAGTGTTCTAACAAAAAAATAAGAAATAATCTACACAGCTCACAATTACCCAACACATGTTATTAAATAGTAAACTACTTTAACATCCTAACACCATAAACATTTTAGAAACTGATGACTCTAAATCTACAACGTACAATGCACCTTTGTGCTTGTGACAGACTGAAATTAGTATCTCTTTATATATTTTACATTTTATTATATATAACAACATTTCTAGGACACGTATGTACCATCCACATGTCAGATCCTGATCTGCCATCGAGGTTCATCCCAATCAAACGATAAAACACAATAATGTTTTAGTTATGGATCGGTAGCATCCCCTTTACAGGAGTGTGCGAATTGGTTACACTACTCTACGACTCTCACTCACCAGACATCACATTTTCCTTCTCATTCAACCCATTAATACACTAACAGAATAGGTCTAGAAGTCAGCTAACCTTAACACCTCCACACTCACGACAACATACCATACCTTTGCTCCCTTATACTCAACCACATATCACATGGAGTTGTTTTGGAGATAGCATTGCAGTCTCCAATTATGTCCTTTCACTCTGGCACCTCTCTCCATTAGCTTACCTCTGCATTCACTTTACCTATTATTCATCCTGCTAAATATCAACTTAGAATTGCGACATTTCATCTAAGAACAAAAAATACACAAATTATTCGTCCTGAAAAATAACTGTACACATTCTTGGTACCATTTTGACTAATTATACTGGTACCAGGCTTCAACAACAACAACAAAAATTATTTTTTTCATATAGCAAATGTTATGGTAAGAATTAGATTTACACTTATATTACATCTTACGTCAGTATTCCGCAACGTTCACCATCTGGATCTCATACTCCCTTTATGTCCTTTCACGTTGTGCAGTTGTCCTCATCTCTTCATTCGTATTTCGGCTCTCCGTCCGTCGATTACTCCATCATTTCCTGGTCTTCCTTCGCCATTCGCATCAATCTCGATTGCAGCATACACAGGCCTCTCTGTAACATACCTCTAAGACATCTCCACATTATTAGTTCTACTCACCTTTCTTTACCACTGCTTCATCACGTCGAATCTCTCTTTATTATTCACACTGCTTCACGTCGCTTCTCTACTTAAATATCACCTTTATCCACTACTATTTATCACGTCGCTTCTCTATCTACCATCTTATCCACTCATTAATCATCACGTCGTTTTTGCTTGATCCTTATTAATGTGACAAAAAATACGTACATACACCACTCTCTCGACTCCTGTTCATGACTCATTCGACCAGTCTATTCCGTCATACTTCCTGACATCCCGCCTGAAAATTCTTATGTTCGATTTGCCCCTGCACAACGTTACACACCACAAATAAATACACTGACTATCTACCATAAATTGCCTACTTTCGATCTATCCTTAACTTTTCCATAATTTGATGTTAGAAATGTGATGAAGCCCACGAGATTGTTTTCCCTTGATCGTCTCAATCAGTACAGCATTTACATGGACAATCCGCCTCACTCTGAATGGTCCACTATACACCGTAAAGAATTTGCTAGTTAGGAATCTGTGCTTCTTTGATAATCGATGAGTTTTAATTAGAACCTTGTCTCCTACTGCCAATTCGGTCTTACGGATCTTTCCTTTCTGCTTCTCCTGCCTATCCTTAGCTGCTTTCTTAATACGCTCTATCGCAACCTTGACAATTTCTGTGTGCCTCTGCTTTCCTGATCGCGGAAAATCTACCAGCTCCCTGACTCGATCTGGTGGTGGTTCGTTCTTTAGTACCGTAATTGGTGATAAACCAGTTGCTCTATGTGGTAGCTCATTGAGGATGTCCTGAAAATCTTTGAGAAAAATACTCCAACTTCTATGTTGCCTATGGCAATAGATCTTACACAACTTTCCCAGTTCTTTTACCACTCTTTCACTGGGGTTACTTGCAGCATGGTATCGGGATATGAACACCGGTTTTATCCTTCTTCTCTTCAGTGTGGTTAGCCATTGTCTGGATCTATATTGTGGTCCATTGTCAGCTATGAACTTTTCTACAGTTCCTACTTCTCGCAAAAAGGTTTTAACGATCGCTGCTGCCACTGTCCTTCCCGTCGCACGTTTCAATGCAGTAAAAGTCACATACTTTGACACCAATTCCACTGCTACTAAAACATATCTATATCCCTGCACTGACTTAGGTAGCGGGCCAAACAAATCTGTTGCTCCGAATTCCCTCAATCTACCTGGCATTATCGGAAAAAGCGGTGCTTTGCATGAGATAGTTAACGATTTCGCCTTCTGGCACAATTTGCAACTACCCAGCACGTTCTTGATCCTCCTCTCCATACTAATGAAATAAACTGATTCCCTTAACTTCTTACAGCATTTCCTTGCCCCGTAATGCCCGTAACTTAGGTGCGTGTACCAGATCAACTTGTTGACTATTTCATTTGGTATACACAACACCCAGTCCTGTGTGTTCGGATTTCTACGGTAGAAAAGGACCCCGTTCTGAATTGTATAAATGCGCGCTATATTGGCATCTAAGTTCGCTCTAACTCTGTCCTTCACCATTCTCCATGACGCGTCTTTATCCTGCTCTTTCGCGATATTTGTGAGTACCGCCCCTATGTATTTCTCGAACGGCACGCCCTGCATATACAATATGTCATATCTGTTCTCGTTTACCTCCTCATCAAAGCATTGACCATGACCTACTGGGTTCCTTGACAACGCATCTGCCACCATATTCTGTGGCCCAGGAATATACATGACCGAAAACTGAAACTCCTGTAAATAGAGTGCCCACCTAGCGAGTCGTCTATGGTTAAATTTGGCTGGCATCAGAAACTGTAGTGACTTGTGGTCAGTATAGATTTTAGTATGCTACCCATACAAATAGTATCTAAACTTACTAAAACCCCATACTATTGCCAAAGCTTCAAGCTCAGTTACCGTGTAATTTCTCTCAGCTTTGCTAAGCACTCGGCTCGCAAATGCAATAGGTTGTTGTATTACTTCTCCTCCTTGCTCTTGCTCTTGGAACAATGTTACCCAAAGTCCACTACGAGAACTGTCTGTGACCATACAAAACTGTTTCCCTAGGTCTGGATGCCCGAGAAGAGGTGCCGATAGCAGTGCCTTCTTTAACGCCTCATATTCTTCCTGCGCGACAGGGTCCCAATTCCATACCGTTTTCTTTCCAGTCAGCTGACATAGTCTGGGTGTCGCTGCCAAGCGAGTGGATTCATTCTTATTTATCGAGTAACATGAACTCTAGTACTCACAATTAAATTACAAGTTATCCTCCTATATGATTAATACGCAACGGAAACACGCATCTGACTATCAGTAATTTACAGAACTCTGACTGTTCACTACGCACTGGCAATACCACATTTTCTTTCTTTTTTATTTAACGGCTTTTGTCAACACGTGGCCATCGCACTGAATATGAGTGGCGCACACATTATAAATTCTGGATATCATGACAACATACAATTCGAAGGAAAAGGCCACCAATCTTTTTCTTTTCACTATCTTATTTATTCCGATAAATTCTGTAACCTAAACACATACTGTGGCATCAAGCAGTCAAGCCTGCAAGATAAGTGATCTGCCAAGCGAGTGGATTCATTCTTATTTATCGAGTAACATGAACTCTAGTACTCACAATTAAGTTACAAGTTATCCTCCTATATGATTAATACGCAACGGAAACACGCATCTGACTATCAGTAATTTACAGAACTCTGACTGTTCACTACGCACTGGCAATACCACATTTTCTTTCTTTTTTATTTAACGGCTTTTGTCAACACTTGGCCATCGCACTGAATATGAGTGGCGCACACATTATAAATTCTGGATATCATGACAACATACAATTCGAAGGAAAAGGCCACCAATCTTTTTCTTTTCACTATCTTATTTATTCCAATAAATTCTATAACCTAAACGCACAAATTCTATAACCTACAACAATAACACATGACAAATTCCGCACAGTGGGCATGGCTTCACATTGGTGAATCTCTATCTTATGGTCTCGTAATTATTTAACGCTACAGTGCACTTTCTGGATAGGATGGTGGATCTTTCATTATTTCTCACACTTCGACTCTCACAATCATCATCAAGAAACTTTCCTCCAGATCGAGCGGTACAGAAGGAACAAGCATAACCCACTAATCTTTTGAAACTACCTTGCTACTATCCCATGCAAACCACACATACCCAAATTACATGACATACACCACACTGCAACATGGAATACAATACAATAAATAGTCACAACACTATTACTTTCAGTTTTCCCACTTCAATTAGTATTTATCCCAGTTTCACACGACACTGCCCCACTTTGTAATTCTACTCTCCTACTATGAACTCTGGAGATATATGCACGTCTTCCTGTGCAATGCAAGCCAAGTGGCGTTGCTGGATAGACGGCCGACTCACCTTGCTTCTCTCTCAGAGTTTGAATCTAGCGTCACACGGAATCATATCACGCAAAGTAATATTAAGAACATATTCATCACACACGCGAGTCCTCAACTGATACCATGGACGAGTACTTCTCTTTATCCTTTGTCTCATACACAGATTGAGACTCACACAGTACTCACCACGTGGAAGTAATCGTCTCTAATTTCAAGTCCTGCACACGCCATTTCTGAAATATTTCAACTTATGGTACACACGCTATTTCTTAAATATTTCAACTTATTGTACACACGCTAGTAATTCAGCTTAACTTAAGCACACGGAAGTATTTCAACTTATTGCTACACGTGGTTTCATTGTGACCGTTGGTCACTTCCGAAGATTACTACGATCCCATTAATATTACCTGCCTGGCATTTAATTCTCCCCACAAAAGTTCCTGAAATAGAGAAATTATTATTTCAAACTACTCTTAAATATTCCACATGCATACCATGTCTCCAGTCTTTTGTCTTCACGGAGCACACCTAAGACAGGTCTTAACAACACAAGATCCAGCGGCAGAGTGCTGAAACATGGCCGTTCTTCAGGTCCTCTCGCACCTCTTCTGAAGTGGGGGGCACCTTGCTACCGTATTGGTCAGCCACATTTCAGGTGCTCAAAGCTCAGGTAAATTTCATCTCTTTGGTCCCACCAAAGGTGGCCAAAGGATCGTCTCAAAGATGATCATATATTCACATTCACTGTCTGCGGTTAGCAGACGACCAGACATTCATTCATTTCACAGATCTCACCAAACTGGATGTAGGGATTTATTTTGTGGGAGTGCACATGTGATCAATTAAATAAATAAATTGTCATTCTTTCCCACACTGGTATCCGGCTTCGCTGTATTAATTGAAATTGAGTTATTTTACAAAAAAATGTGTTGTTCTGACAAAAATAATGAAGTATGTTGTACCTATTCTCAATGTCGGGCGGTACTGTACCCTTTCACCACCGGCTACCCATGCAGAAAAAAATGGCACGGTACTATCCTTGCAATGCAAGGGTGGTTCCTAACACTTTTTTAAGAAAACTGTATTAGAACAAACGTAGCAAGTCATCAAAATGACCAGGAGGAAACCTTAGCCCTTGGTGACCTCAAATAGACGACCAAATGCTGTTACTTTACCAAATTATTGTCACAGTTGTTCCATTATTGTACTCTCCACAATCTGGAGTAACGTACACATACAAATTTACAACAATCCACATGACAAATAAAACATTACATCATACAAATAAAAAATAGTGTTGAGATAAAAATTTGCTTAGTTACTGGGATCTTCGTTATTTTTATGAGTAATCCAAACTTCACTAATTCTATGACAAATAAAAAAAAATACTAATTGTACTCATGAAATTTTAAATAGCTCACCGTCCAAACACAGAACAAGTAATCTGACATTCATAAATTTCGTTGTAATAATCTTTACGCAGCAATGTCTAAATACAAAACAAAATCAACAAAGGAAAAAAATTGCGTACTCTAGTTACATGTAGAAGTCAGGCTCCATATCAGTAGTCCAAAATATACATCAAACCTACAGAGAAATAAAACTGAGAAGGAAAACAATGAAATATACCACAAGTTACACATGGGTTATGTAATATAGTCAACCTAAGACATCATGTCATACCTCGTTAACTATCATCACTTAAGCAATTGCCACCACTACTCGACTGTGAGTTTAACCTTATCCTTGTCCACCAGTACAAATACCTGCCGCTGAGCCAGTCAGTCCATCAACTTTGATCAATACACACAGTAAATAGTTTAGCAATAAGTGCTTGAATCCACCAGTAGCTCTCGTATCTTACTCTACTGCTCATTTCTCTGTTGTTACACATTTGGACGACAAGAACTTGCATTTCGACTAGCCTTCGTTACACTTTAATGTGAAATATCACCACTGTGATAATGAAAATAAGTGGCTTGAGTCAACACACCAACAAGATCATTACTGTCCACGACATCAAAATGCATCAATTAATTCCGATATTTGTTGTGCAATGCAAACTCTTGTCCCCTGTGACAACCTTACTGACCTATGCAACAAGAGCCGCTACGTTAGTATTACGCCACTGGCTAATAATTAAAGCATCATTGTACCAAATTTTCTAATAAACATGCTACGTGAACTGGTAGTGCAGAACAAACAAAAAAAAAAAAAACACTAACTATTCTAAACACAAATGTTAATGAAATACAATTACACTTGCTGTCCCTTCAGGAATGAAACATATAAAAAAATTTACACAATTACAAGTACAAATACATTATTCCCTATCTTGCGAGTCACACGGAATCATTTCATTCTGTGATTTTCTTGCGGTCAAAAAAGTTGCTGACTGGTTCCCCAGAAACACTGTCTCGGTGTCAAAGCTCTCCCATGGTTACCCGG
Organism: Schistocerca nitens; assembly: GCF_023898315.1. Taxonomy (NCBI): domain Eukaryota; kingdom Metazoa; phylum Arthropoda; class Insecta; order Orthoptera; family Acrididae; genus Schistocerca; species Schistocerca nitens. The sequence continues at coordinate 304,000,574 of NC_064622.1, forward strand.
ACAAAAGTCTTTTAGTCACTCAAATCGGCATTTTGAACACGCACTGAACAGTAAACTGTATCTCACATTAAACACAAATGTCATAGTCACTCTCAGAGTACCATCCACACGAATCTGGTCGTCCAAAAATGGCCCTATAACTACTATTACCCACAGTTCTGTCCTTTCAGTTCATGGTGTAATGAAAAGTCGTAAGTTCCAACAAACAGCACTTATTCCCGCACCAATTAAAGAAATGTCTCCTACTACAAATGCAAATGTCAATGTCCCACTTTAGTTTCTTGCGTTCATACAATAATTAGTCACCAAACGACAACTGTCCTCTTTAAGTATACCAAGCGTCCCACATGCAATTCACAAAGCACACTTGACAAGTTACTGCCAAAAGTTTATGGATCCCACCGTTCAGTGGTCAAGACAAAACAAAACGATCGTCCTGTCTGCTAAAGACAATATATTTTCCACCACTCACAACGTGGCAACACCAGTCCTTCACTTTCCACCTTATGGAGACATACGAGCAGTCATCTTGCTTCACGGCTCCCGCCGGACTCTGCCCCGCGTCGTTCATTCTGCCGTGGCGCCGCCGCGTGTGAGCCGTTGAGCAGAAGAAACCACCCGCTGTTGCCTCCGCGGGATACTTTCCCCAGTCATAAGGGTGGCGGAACTTATGAATGGCCAGTGGTACGTGCGTGTCGCCCCAGGCCGTTGACCTGCTGTAGCGGGCGCATGGAGTGTACCCCAACCCGCAGTGGAGTGGGGAGTGCCGCGGCTTTGTCACCTCTCCCATGTCGACGTCAGCTTCGCCCCACTAGCGGTATGGGCGTTACGACACCCAATCAGTCAGTCCCTTCCGTACATCTCGCAACATTACAGACAAAAGGATATTCTTACAGTATTTAAATACTCATTGATTACATTTGTGATCTATTAGATACATTGGTAATAAAAGAATCTTTGTTCTAAAAACATAAAATCATACCCCCTTGTTTTCTACACATACAACATCAACATTTATCCCTTTTCTATATACCGCCCACACTTGTGCTATTGATTGTACCTGTCGTCCCTCATACAAAACATGAAAGTGTAAAAAAAAAAAAAGGAATAATAAGCAATCTATACAGCTCATAATTACAATATCAAATAGTAAGCTACTCTAACATCCTATCACAGTGAAAATATTAGAAACTGTTTATTCTAAAACTACAATATACAGTGAACCTTTGTGCTTGTGACAGACTGAAATTAATACCCCTTGAAAGTGTTCTAACAAAAAAATAAGAAATAATCTACACAGCTCACAATTACCCAACACATGTTATTAAATAGTAAACTACTTTAACATCCTAACACCATAAACATTTTAGAAACTGATGACTCTAAATCTACAACGTACAATGCACCTTTGTGCTTGTGACAGACTGAAATTAGTATCTCTTTATATATTTTACATTTTATTATATATAACAACATTTCTAGGACACGTATGTACCATCCACATGTCAGATCCTGATCTGCCATCGAGGTTCATCCCAATCAAACGATAAAACACAATAATGTTTTAGTTATGGATCGGTAGCATCCCCTTTACAGGAGTGTGCGAATTGGTTACACTACTCTACGACTCTCACTCACCAGACATCACATTTTCCTTCTCATTCAACCCATTAATACACTAACAGAATAGGTCTAGAAGTCAGCTAACCTTAACACCTCCACACTCACGACAACATACCATACCTTTGCTCCCTTATACTCAACCACATATCACATGGAGTTGTTTTGGAGATAGCATTGCAGTCTCCAATTATGTCCTTTCACTCTGGCACCTCTCTCCATTAGCTTACCTCTGCATTCACTTTACCTATTATTCATCCTGCTAAATATCAACTTAGAATTGCGACATTTCATCTAAGAACAAAAAATACACAAATTATTCGTCCTGAAAAATAACTGTACACATTCTTGGTACCATTTTGACTAATTATACTGGTACCAGGCTTCAACAACAACAACAAAAATTATTTTTTTCATATAGCAAATGTTATGGTAAGAATTAGATTTACACTTATATTACATCTTACGTCAGTATTCCGCAACGTTCACCATCTGGATCTCATACTCCCTTTATGTCCTTTCACGTTGTGCAGTTGTCCTCATCTCTTCATTCGTATTTCGGCTCTCCGTCCGTCGATTACTCCATCATTTCCTGGTCTTCCTTCGCCATTCGCATCAATCTCGATTGCAGCATACACAGGCCTCTCTGTAACATACCTCTAAGACATCTCCACATTATTAGTTCTACTCACCTTTATTTACCACTGTTTCATCACGTCGAATCTCTCTTTATTATTCACACTGCTTCACGTCGCTTCTCTACTTAAATATCACCTTTATCCACTACTATTTATCACGTCGCTTCTCTATCTACCATCTTATCCACTCATTAATCATCACGTCGTTTTTGCTTGATCCTTATTAATGTGACAAAAAATACGTACATACACCACTCTCTCGACTCCTGTTCATGACTCATTCGACCAGTCTATTCCGTCATACTTCCTGACATCCCGCCTGAAAATTCTTATGTTCGATTTGCCCCTGCACAACGTTACACACCACAAATAAATACACTGACTATCTACCATAAATTGCCTACTTTCGATCTATCCTTAACTTTTCCATAATTTGATGTTAGAAATGTGATGAAGCCCACGAGATTGTTTTCCCTTGATCGTCTCAATCAGTACAGCATTTACATGGACAATCCGCCTCACTCTGAATGGTCCACTATACACCGTAAAGAATTTGCTAGTTAGGAATCTGTGCTTCTTTGATAATCGATGAGTTTTAATTAGAACCTTGTCTCCTACTGCCAATTCGGTCTTACGGATCTTTCCTTTCTGCTTCTCCTGCCTATCCTTAGCTGCTTTCTTAATACGCTCTATCGCAACCTTGACAATTTCTGTGTGCCTCTGCTTTCCTGATCGCGGAAAATCTACCAGCTCCCTGACTCGATCTGGTGGTGGTTCGTTCTTTAGTACCGTAATTGGTGATAAACCAGTTGCTCTATGTGGTAGCTCATTGAGGATGTCCTGAAAATCTTTGAGAAAAATACTCCAACTTCTATGTTGCCTATGGCAATAGATCTTACACAACTTTCCCAGTTCTTTTACCACTCTTTCACTGGGGTTACTTGCAGCATGGTATCGGGATATGAACACCGGTTTTATCCTTCTTCTCTTCAGTGTGGTTAGCCATTGTCTGGATCTATATTGTGGTCCATTGTCAGCTATGAACTTTTCTACAGTTCCTACTTCTCGCAAAAAGGTTTTAACGATCGCTGCTGCCACTGTCCTTCCCGTCGCACGTTTCAATGCAGTAAAAGTCACATACTTTGACACCAATTCCACTGCTACTAAAACATATCTATATCCCTGCACTGACTTAGGTAGCGGGCCAAACAAATCTGTTGCTCCGAATTCCCTCAATCTACCTGGCATTATCGGAAAAAGCGGTGCTTTGCATGAGATAGTTAACGATTTCGCCTTCTGGCACAATTTGCAACTACCCAGCACGTTCTTGATCCTCCTCTCCATACTAATGAAATAAACTGATTCCCTTAACTTCTTACAGCATTTCCTTGCCCCGTAATGCCCGTAACTTAGGTGCGTGTACCAGATCAACTTGTTGACTATTTCATTTGGTATACACAACACCCAGTCCTGTGTGTTCGGATTTCTACGGTAGAAAAGGACCCCGTTCTGAATTGTATAAATGCGCGCTATATTGGCATCTAAGTTCGCTCTAACTCTGTCCTTCACCATTCTCCATGACGCGTCTTTATCCTGCTCTTTCGCGATATTTGTGAGTACCGCCCCTATGTATTTCTCGAACGGCACGCCCTGCATATACAATATGTCATATCTGTTCTCGTTTACCTCCTCATCAAAGCATTGACCATGACCTACTGGGTTCCTTGACAACGCATCTGCCACCATATTCTGTGGCCCAGGAATATACATGACCGAAAACTGAAACTCCTGTAAATAGAGTGCCCACCTAGCGAGTCGTCTATGGTTAAATTTGGCTGGCATCAGAAACTGTAGTGACTTGTGGTCAGTATAGATTTTAGTATGCTACCCATACAAATAGTATCTAAACTTACTAAAACCCCATACTATTGCCAAAGCTTCAAGCTCAGTTACCGTGTAATTTCTCTCAGCTTTGCTAAGCACTCGGCTCGCAAATGCAATAGGTTGTTGTATTACTTCTCCTCCTTGCTCTTGCTCTTGGAACAATGTTACCCAAAGTCCACTACGAGAACTGTCTGTGACCATACAAAACTGTTTCCCTAGGTCTGGATGCCCGAGAAGAGGTGCCGATAGCAGTGCCTTCTTTAACGCCTCATATTCTTCCTGCGCGACAGGGTCCCAATTCCATACCGTTTTCTTTCCAGTCAGCTGACATAGTCTGGGTGTCGCTGCCAAGCGAGTGGATTCATTCTTATTTATCGAGTAACATGAACTCTAGTACTCACAATTAAATTACAAGTTATCCTCCTATATGATTAATACGCAACGGAAACACGCATCTGACTATCAGTAATTTACAGAACTCTGACTGTTCACTACGCACTGGCAATACCACATTTTCTTTCTTTTTTATTTAACGGCTTTTGTCAACACGTGGCCATCGCACTGAATATGAGTGGCGCACACATTATAAATTCTGGATATCATGACAACATACAATTCGAAGGAAAAGGCCACCAATCTTTTTCTTTTCACTATCTTATTTATTCCGATAAATTCTGTAACCTAAACACATACTGTGGCATCAAGCAGTCAAGCCTGCAAGATAAGTGATCTGCCAAGCGAGTGGATTCATTCTTATTTATCGAGTAACATGAACTCTAGTACTCACAATTAAGTTACAAGTTATCCTCCTATATGATTAATACGCAACGGAAACACGCATCTGACTATCAGTAATTTACAGAACTCTGACTGTTCACTACGCACTGGCAATACCACATTTTCTTTCTTTTTTATTTAACGGCTTTTGTCAACACTTGGCCATCGCACTGAATATGAGTGGCGCACACATTATAAATTCTGGATATCATGACAACATACAATTCGAAGGAAAAGGCCACCAATCTTTTTCTTTTCACTATCTTATTTATTCCAATAAATTCTATAACCTAAACGCACAAATTCTATAACCTACAACAATAACACATGACAAATTCCGCACAGTGGGCATGGCTTCACATTGGTGAATCTCTATCTTATGGTCTCGTAATTATTTAACGCTACAGTGCACTTTCTGGATAGGATGGTGGATCTTTCATTATTTCTCACACTTCGACTCTCACAATCATCATCAAGAAACTTTCCTCCAGATCGAGCGGTACAGAAGGAACAAGCATAACCCACTAATCTTTTGAAACTACCTTGCTACTATCCCATGCAAACCACACATACCCAAATTACATGACATACACCACACTACAACATGGAATACAATACAATAAATAGTCACAACACTATTACTTTCAGTTTTCCCACTTCAATTAGTATTTATCCCAGTTTCACACGACACTGCCCCACTTTGTAATTCTACTCTCCTACTATGAACTCTGGAGATATATGCACGTCTTCCTGTGCAATGCAAGCCAAGTGGCGTTGCTGGATAGACGGCCGACTCACCTTGCTTCTCTCTCAGTTTGAATCTAGCGTCACACGGAATCATATCACGCAAAGTAATATTAAGAACATATTCATCACACACGCGAGTCCTCAACTGATACCATGGACGAGTACTTCTCTTTATCCTTTGTCTCATACACAGATTGAGACTCACACAGTACTCACCACGTGGAAGTACTCGTCTCTAATTTCAAGTCCTGCACACGCCATTTCTGAAATATTTCAACTTATGGTACACACGCTATTTCTTAAATATTTCAACTTATTGTACACACGCTAGTAATTCAGCTTAACTTAAGCACACGGAAGTATTTCAACTTATTGCTACACGTGGTTTCATTGTGACCGTTGGTCACTTCCGAAGATTACTACGATCCCCTTAATATTACCTGCCTGGCATTTAATTCTCCCCACAAAAGTTCCTGAAATAGAGAAATTATTATTTCAAACTACTCTTAAATATTCCACATGCATACCATGTCTCCAGTCTTTTGTCTTCACGGAGCACACCTAAGACAGGTCTTAACAACACAAGATCCAGCGGCAGAGTGCTGAAACATGGCCATTCTTCAGGTCCTCTCGCACCTCTTCTGAAGTGGGGGGCACCTTGCTACCGTATTGGTCAGCCACATTTCAGGTGCTCAAAGCTCAGGTAAATTTCATCTCTTTGGTCCCACCAAAGGTGGCCAAAGGATCGTCTCAAAGATGATCATATATTCACATTCACTGTCTGCGGTTAGCAGACGACCAGACATTCATTCATTTCACAGATCTCACCAAACTGGATGTAGGGATTTATTTTGTGGGAGTGCACATGTGATCAATTAAATAAATAAATTGTCATTCTTTCCCACACTGGTATCCGGCTTCGCTGTATTAATTGAAATTGAGTTATTTTACAAAAAAAAAAATGTGTTGTTCTGACAAAAATAATGAAGTATGTTGTACCTATTTTCAATGTCGGGCGGTACTGTACCCTTTCACACCAAATGAAGCCCCAAGATAGACTACAAGACTGTGACTTTGCCCTTCGATTTTTCGCACACGTGGAAGTGGATGACAAGTGGCCAGGGAATATTATTTGGATGGACGAATCACATTTCACTCTGCACTGTGGCGTGAATACACAGAACTGTCGCATATGGGATTCTACTCCTTCACATTTTCGCAGGGACATACGCTGCACTCAGCTTATATGACTGTGTGGTGTGGTTTCACTGGCTCCTTCATTTCTGATCAGTTTTTCTTCTAGGAGATGACACCTCATATACATGTCAGGTTTACAGTGACATGTGCAAGGCATAAGGACCTCCCTGTGCAACAAGTGATTCCATTTTTGCAAGAGTGAAACTGTGTCCACACCAGTATTTTCAAACGATATGGGGCGACACCACATGTCGCTTGTCAGGTGAAAGACTTATTTCTAGAAGACTTCAGTAAAGACCGCGTTATCTCTAGGAAATTTCTAAATGTGTGGCCCAACCTTCTGATTGCGGGGATATCTGAAAAATCATGCTTATCACAGAAGTAATCGACCTCGTCCTGATATAAAGGGTAGCGTACAATGACGTACAGCTCTAAACTACACCGGATATGCTGCGAGCTTATGGACGCAGCATGTTACTGAGCTAGGGATACATGTTGTAGCTTGTGACCATATCCTATAAAAGTGCCAGAACAACCGTTATGACGTGTTGGACCGTTACTCCCATTTTCCTGCACCCACACCACACTCTGACTGTTTAGAACGCCATATTTTCACCTGGTTGCAGAAAATGGGACCACTACTTTTTTTGGCATACACTGTGAGTACACGGGTTAATGAACATACGAACGAAGGTTCAACGTCCTGTGATGTATACAGCCCGCACTGCAACACTCAGAATACCGTCAGTTAAATATAACTAGCCTGGCACCTTGCACATGTCGATTAAGTCACCAGCTTCATGGCGAAAAAAAAAAAAATCCCTCTCTACTTACACTATGACGTGATGGTGTCGTGCTTACGTTGAGAGCTATGCTAAAATCACTGTTGCAGGACGATCACCTCTGTCTCCATTCTGTCTCCAGAATGGGTTGTGTAACAGGCTATGGGATAGGACGTTCCAGTATCGAGGCGAGCACGGAGTGAATATTTGGACAATAAAACATTCCTTATAATAAGGTACTTTGATACTGTAGGTCGACAGCTTCACCCAGGTGCTGACAGTGGCTGCACCAGCGAGTGAGTTCACTGAGACAGCAGAATGCTCTGACAGTGTAACAAGGGCTCGCAGCGACGCGGCCTTGGCGACGCAAGGTGGCTGTAAATTTTGCAGCAGGTATGGTTAGACTGCTGGATGACGAACACCAACAAGGCGTTTCGCAGGGTTGTACAGATGCTCTGAGTCGAATCCAGTACTCCCGATGCCTGCAAATGGCATCCAAAGGGCCTGGAAGCATCAGGGCTGGCAGACGGCGCATAGATCATTGGGTTGACCCAGTTGATGATGCTGCTCGTTGTGGCTGCGGCAGCTCAGCCACACGCCATCTGATGATTGGCGCGAAGACTACGCCGGATGAATATCAGAGATCAGAAATGAGCTGCGTGTATTTACTTTAAAATTCGCCAGGGGATCCTGTGGCGTCATCTTCGAGCTCCCTGTTTCTGTACACTCAGAAACTTGACTCGCAGGTTTCCGCCACCTCCCAGGTATAACTGTAATATCGTTGCCTACGTTTTTCGGGGTCCAAGTGAACTCTACCAGCATAGAGAGGAGAGTCAGCACACGAGTTGAGTAATATAACTGAGGATTTTTGGCATTGCTGCTACTTTACCAACCATTGGGCACGACTATTAGTATGTACCTATATAGTCACTGATTGGATAGTAGTGAACACTGTTAGGGTGCACATTAACAAACCCGAGAATCTGTAGGGGCGGATGCCTGACGGGAAATGAAAATGGAAAATCATTGCCACAGTAAATGGTGCTCACGAATGATAGTTCCACTGAACACGTGCCGTGTGTTCCCTGTGTGCTGCAAGCTGAGTGACTGGCGCAGCGTACTGTAAGCAGCAGGATGGTCCGGGTTTCATGTCGGGAACAACCCGAGATGGTGTTGTGTACGGCCGAGCAGATGGAAGTGGTCGAGAGGAGGCATAGCTACACCAAAACAAGTACCCTCACAGACACCAAACACATCACATATCATTTAAGCCCTATTTGGGCGTCTGTGTCACCCTGGGTCCTATAGGACAGACGAACATGTAATGAGGGGGCAGACTGTGGGCACAACAGATTTGGAGGACCAGATTCTACAGAATACAGAGACGAACCCTAGTAGAAGCATCAGGCGAGTGGCCCGTCAAATAGTTGTAAGCCAAAGTAAGATTAAGTGTATCCTGCATGACAACCGTTACTATCTCTATCAGCTGTAACGAGCGCAAGGATTATCAGCAGCGAATTTCCCTCTACGAAAAGGATTTTGTTCATGGTTTTTGCATTAGAACATTACACTTATCGGATTTCTGTCATCACTCCAATTTACCAACGAAACTACCTTTACCAGAAATGGTCTCAATATGCATAATCGTCATATGTGGGCTACAGACAATCCTCGGGAATGGTAGAGGCATCTCATGAGCATCGCTTCAGCATCAATGTGTGGGCAGGGATTCTTGGCGATCATGCACTTGGACTGGGTATTCCAGTACTCCTCGATGGAGGAACGTACCTGGACTTCTACCTAGGCTGCTTGATGATGCACCTTTGGCAACACGACAGGTTATGTGGTTTCTGCGTGAAGAAATAGCCTGCTGTATTACCGGACTTAAACTTCAGGGATTTTTAACTCTGGGGACAATTAAAAAGCGATGTGTATGCTGAACCAGTTCCTGATGTGAAAACCCTTCAACAGCATGTTCATGACTCCTTGGATGCCATTTGGAGAGAGGTCAGAGAGTGTGAAAGAGACGGCGGTCCACAATGCAACGTGTAAAAGCGTGCGTTTCATCTCACGGAGGCCACTTTGAACATTTATTGTGACTTGGATGCGTTACAGCACTGTACTGCGTTTCGGGAAGATTTGTTGTTGCACGCACACCGTTAATTTCGGGACACATGTTAAAAGGACCTTTTTTCTTCCAGTCCTGAACCGTGAATTTACTTTCAAAACCTTTTCTTAAGAATTTACTTTATTTACTAGCGATTCATCAACAACATTAACACATTTAATCACACTATGTGGAAGTAGTTGTCAGTGGGTAACTGATGAAAACAAATTAAGTTTCTTTCAACAAATGGAGATTTTATTCCTAAAGGTCCGTTTTTTAAAAACAGGTTTAAAATTATAATCAGAAAGCACCCTCAAAATATCAAGTTACAATTTTATTCAGAGGCAGAAAGAACAAATATTGACAGTATGAGCGCCGCTGCCTTTTGACACGGCCGTAGTCACGACCGCTCACAACAACCTCTGAAAGACTACACTGGTGCAAATCTGAAACACACCAGATTACTTTAAACTAAAAATTTTAACAACTCACACAAGCACATAAACTATGCACCCCGTAGGAGGGATGGAAATGGTATAAAACACTAACATTAAAAAAATTAACTTGTCACCGAATGTGCAACTTGATTTTTTTAAAGAAAAACTCTTACGGTGGAAGGGTGGCAACTTTATATACTAAAATGACCAATTTAAATAAAAAACCATGAAATGCAGTCTTACATAAAATATACAAACAATCTCTACAAGCCGGCCGAAGTGGCCGAGCGGTTCTAGGCGCTACAGTCTGGAACCTCGCGACCGCTACAGTCGCAGGTTCGAACCCTGCCTCGGGCATGGATGTGTGAGATGTCCTTAGGGTAGTTAGGTTTAAGCAGTTCTAAGTTCTAGGGGACTGATGACCTCAGAAGTTAAGTCCCATAGTGCTCAGAGCCATTAGAACCATGTTCTACATTACTCATATACCGCCTCTCAAGATAAAAACATATTTCAGGAATTCGGCCGTTACACTTCAAGCAATACATTAGTTAACACCGAATCCGACAAACATGACAGAGTCAGCTACCAACGTATGGCAGACCGACAGACAGACAGACAGACACTAACTGCCTAACAAATGCAGACGAGAAACAGACGAGCAAGCTGGGGACGAAAGACTGACCAAGAAAACAAGTAGAATTTAACAAGTACATGAAAAATCTCACGAATCACTGAACTTCTAATAAATTGCTATGTCTGGCGAAGACCTGGCGCAGCACCCGCAAAACGCTCTCCCGAAGCGTCCGCTGACAGCCGCTTCAACAGACGCAGGAAGGCGCGCCGATCTCCCGTCTCACGGCGTTGCAGCTCGCCCCGGCCAGACCGATGTCGTGGGCTGACTCCCCTTTTGCTCTCACGTAGGCCGCGAAGCCACTACCCCTTTCTATAAGGCGCGGCCCACTGGACTGACGTGGCGACCTCACATGCGCCGACGCTCAAGACGGACAAGTCATCTTGTGTCCCATTGCGCGACCGACCAACCGATCGATCCAACCGCCAATGACCATTGCCTGAACAAACTCGAGCAGACTGGCGGCCTGACACATACTAGCACTACGGACGACAGGCAGACACTGACTGCCCCACACTGACCCGGCTGAGCAACTGTCTCACTGGCGAGCTTATCGCGCTCCTTAAATGCACGTGAACAGGCAACCTTTCCCCTTTCCCACCAGAGGGAGACACCAAAGCTGCGATTGCCACAGCGGCGCCGCCGCCAGAAACGGACGGCGACGGCTTCACACAACGCGCTGCGGTGCGCTCTTCAAAACAGTATTTTTTTTTTCACGGCTCAAATGCGACCCTGTTGTTTGTCGGTTTTAACTTTAAATTTGTAGATGATGTTGATGTTATACTGTAGGCCTCACTTATTAATGAATTTTTAGAAATTCAATGTCTAGGGGATGAAACGGGGGCTTAAATGTTTTTTCATATATGTCGCTTTTAAGGCAATGACAAGGAAAGTGTTACTGAAGAAGAGTATAGATTTAAGTGTCAGGAAGTCCTTTCTGAGAGTATATGTATGGAGTGTAGCCATGTATGGAAGTGACAGATTTACAGCAGTTTTCGAAACGTTACAGAAAAGTTTGATAAGCACCAAACTCGCCATTAGCCCATAAACACAAGTTGTGATGTCTGAAAGGGTAGACAAATAGCGCGCTTTTCGGACGCAGAGAGGTAACATTAATGTTACCCAGAAGCCCGTTTTAGTTTGGCAGAGCACACTGTAGTGGACTGACAAGGCAGCCAGTCCACAGTGACGGGTAGCCGAAAGGGCACACGTACACACACGCCGACTGGCGCGAAGTCTGGAACAGGATACGTGATGAATGTGATAAAGAAAAGAACGTAGCTACTAGAACACTTAACTTTTATATCGTCCTTTGGTATACAGCATTCTTGATGATACAAGTGAGACTAACTTGAGATACATGCAATGGTACAAATGGCGCCTTGCTAGGTCGTAGCCATTAACTTAGCTGAAGGCTATTCTAACTGTCTCTCGGCAAATGAGAGAAAGGCTTCGTCAGTGTAGTCGCTAGCAACGTCGTCGTACAACTGGGGCGAGTGCTCGTACGTCTCTCTAGACCTGCCATATGGTGGCGCTCGGTCTGCGATCACACAGTGGCGACACGCGGGTCCGACATGTACTAATGGACCGCGGCCGATTTAAAGCTACCACCTAGCAAGTGTGGTGTCTAGCGGTGACACCACACACACATGTTTCCTCTTGATGGAGGTGGAGTAAACAAGAGTACAAGCATTTTGTTTGCATTCTACGACCTTTGTATGTCTTTTGTCTGAAGAGTGAACCTCAATATCGGACTTTTTTCCAGACATCACTTTTCCTGTACTGAAGCACATTTGCAGCTGAATATACCGTATCACTTAATTTTAGTCTTGCACCCGGCGCAGCCTCACAGTAAATACATTTTTTGGAGGCCATCTGATCCCATGAATAGGTCATTTCGCACTGCCAATCCTACATTAAAAGAGCAAGATCAGGATCGTGCACTGAACTTCTACACAAAATGACAACTTGCCTTACACCACTACACGCTTCAGTAAGAGAGAAAGAGTCCACAAATAGGCAGCGATCGCAGGTCCACCTTTCCCAGACTTGTGATACAAAGCTGCACTACCTGTAGAAAGAAAGGAAGCCAATACAGCAGAAACGTCACAGTGGCGCCTTGATTCCTAAGAAATGCAACCCTCCACGCTTGACTAGTACTCGTTCCGTTTCTGATTTGTAATGAATATACAGGACTAGTGAAGTACTGCTACCATCTGAGCTAGGAGTATTTTATACTGTTTCTGCCATGGTGTTTTGTGACAGCATCTCCTCTTTCTGTGATGGAGTTAGGAATCGTTGGATTGTTTTACAGCATGCCGCAATCTGCTGCACCACGATGGTAGACTGTTACATTGAAGAATGCTACACAAGGATTTCTGCAGCTTCAATTTGAAGAGTTACGCAAGTGACTGGCCAGAATGCCCTTTGGATGCTTACGATGGCCATCCTGGGGCTATGCTGCAACAACTAGATCTTCGTATTGTTCACCTGTGACATATTGTCTGACAATAAAATTAAAAATAGTTCCCATAACTCAGTTCTGACCAACGCTTTCAGGAGGTTTCTATTGGTTGTAATAGAAGTGTAAGAACTGAAAAATACCCTTTCAAAATATTTCCAATTGAGACACCTTCTGCCGTACTACCAGCTTGTGGAGAAGCAAGCACTTATCAGTGCGTATAATGTAGCAAGTGGGTTAATAATTTTTCTCTGTCTCTCGACAGGTATCAAGACGGCAGAGCCTGATGCATGCTGAGAATAGAGTGAAGAAAGAGCAGGCCTAGTAATCTTAAGTAAAATTACATGTTTAAATATTGTTACAAAACTCGGTCTGTTTATGTAAAACTAAGCCAATGTTAAAGGTTTTGAGTCTCAGCCTGATCTGATAATATCTTAAAAAATCCAATTATTTTGAAAATTTTAAAAGTACATGATATTAGAAACAGGAAGGTGTAATATTGGAATTTTGTTCAGTCAGTTATATAAACATTCCATAGGATTCTTCATGAAAGTAGCTCTTTTACTTCTTGAACTATTCCACGTTTTTCGAAATCTTGGAAGAACGTAATATTAAATTAGAGAGCTCCACCTAAGAACTGGGTTCAGTTTATCATAAAAACATGCGGCCAAATTTTTCATGAAGCTACGTACTTTACTTTTCGAATCATTAAGTAAAAACCAATTTCCATGCCAAAACTAAATTTTTAGATTATCATTTAGATTCACTTATCTTATTAAATGAGACGTAAAACAAAAACGACAGCACTATGTTTGAAATAAGTAATAATGAAACTGTACCAGCTTCCACTATGATATCGTAATTTAACAAAAAGAGACAGTTCAGAGACCATTATCAACCTCCGGATTCGTTTGCAAAATTGTGAAGATTAAAGCTTAAAACCTAACGGGTTGAGAATATTAGACAATTTAAAAAGAGCATATATTTACTTGGAGAAAAACTGAGATCTTTCTAGGTCATCAACTAACAAGGTTATAAATAATCATGTAATCTAAAAGCTTGGTGAGCATATCTGCTGATGCTTGAAGCAGTTTTTAGCGAGCACAGTGGCCGCACCACGAATATATAAAAACCACTGAGGGAGTTATTCGATCCTCGTCAGCAATAGGGGATGCACCCGCTACAGAATGTGCTTGCTAGCCACGGACGGCGTTAATGACTACAATATGATTATTTTTCGGTCAAATGAGATATCGCGTGTATCCCCTGAAATTTTGTAAAAGTGAACTTAACTTGGATTAACAGTTTAACTGGAAAGCCCTTCTTTCGGTTTCGAAGTTTAGTTTCTTGTAACATTTGCTACGTTATAGAAAACCTCGTGGCTTGTGTTTGAGACTATTCTCCACTTTTAAGGCGAGCAATTAACTTTATGTAATCAGGAAAAAAGAGTAGAAATTGTCTCTGAACTGTATCAGATGCTGTGTACGATAGAATAAACTTTAATGATTTTCAAAGTTATTCTTATATGTGTGAATTTGTGTCAGAAAGTACGAGTCAATTACATCACAATTGTCTTTTATTTACTGTCGTGGTACCTAAGTCCTATGCGTTATTGTTAGAGAGTTAAAAAATTATTTTGCTTTTGACGAGATGAATTGTGGACTAAATATTATTGAACATCACCTCCTCAGACGCTTTCTTGCTATTCTCACAAATTGTTTTCAGGGCCTTGTAAAAGGTTGCGGTATCCAAAAATCGCAACAGACGACCACAAATTTCAACTTACAGCGTTCAAAAACGAATGAACAAACAAAATATATTTACTCACCATTCCATAAGCTAAGCTTGTATTTGGTTGAAAAGTCCTTGACTGTGTATTGGCCATTATTCGAACAGCCCACGCTAGATATGTAATAGGAAGTATGTTAGCATAATGCAATCCTCATTAATGGCACACACAGTGGAGTCTTCGATTTTAAACTGTGTACACAAAAACAAATACACTTTCATGTAAAATAGAATTTAACAATTTATTGTATGAGATTTATCGTACCGCCTTAAATTAAAATGTTTTCAGGAGGGTTTAGGAAGTTTCTCTTCGTTGTAATGCCAGATGCTGGAATTGGAATATTATTCCCAGATACTCCCAACTGGAAGCTCATCTGGTATTTACCTGAAAAGGTATTTACGAGTACCTGTAAGATCGATGACTCTGCCGTGGGTCTTTACTAAAAACACCCCTCATCGGCTAGAGAATTAAAGGTACAGAAAGAGAACGAAAAGTATAGAAAAAGAGAAAACTCAGCTTGTTGAAGGAAATTGGTCATGCCTTTTTAAAAGGGAATTTGGTAGAAGAATTTTGGATAACATAATTTAAGACGAGAAACGTTATTATAATATCTTCTCTTCCATGTGGCAGCAATTATTAACCGTAGCCTTCATTTGTAAATGAATATTCTGTATTTAAAATGTCCTTCCGCATTCTAATAACAGATGGCGGAAGGTAATAGGTTTGTAATCTTTGCGCATTCTCTGTTTGTGTGCAGTAACAGAAGCTTTCACGTTGAAGCGTTTGAAATGTAGGATCTATATAATAAAATTGTTTTATTTAAGACCTGTAGAAAATGTACGTAAAAGTAAACTCCATTTTAGTGCAGTTGTTGATGCTTGTAGCCACTGTGTTCTCTCTCATCTGACATCTTTTTCCCACGGTGTGCTTTCGAGTAAAGAAAAGATCTTACAGATAGGTGTAAGATAAAAGCTAGTGTTTCTTATAGTTGCTGGCAAGAGAAAAAATTTATTTCCTGCATGTTTAACAATTAGCCCAATATTCGCTGAATCCTCTTTAGCGGAATTATTTTATCGACGAAGAGAACTTTGCACAAAGAGAGTTTTAAAAACTGAATAACTTGCGTATACAAGAAAATCTCGTTACTGGATTACAAACGTAAGCCTTATTTATTTCAGCCGGAACCAGTTGGTTAGAAATGAAAATACTGCACGGTACTCTTAACATCGCTTTAAACACAGTTTTATAAAACTGTGTGCTTTTAATTTGCAAATCCCTGCGAAAATTAACGCCCTGCCGGAGAGGTTAACTCTTGAGCGAAGACAGCTGCGGTAATTTACACAGTGTCTGCTCTGTAATAGTTCCTGTGCGTAAGCGAGTCTGCTGAGAGCATTCACTGTTCCGTAAATTAAGTTTCCATAAGAACATTCTACAACATGTCCTCATGCAGACGAAGGTAACTTATAAATTGCTCATTCCAAATGGTGTTATAGAACTAATCATCACATCAAGTTAAACGAAGCTTTCTAACAACCCATAAATAATCTATGAAGTTTTTAGCATGCTTCTTGATAGGAATTGTCTATGAGTTCTGTTCCTGTTAAAAACTGTAGCAAGCAATTCACCATACGTTAATAATACACAGTATATATCAAGTCGTTAGAATTCTTTTAATAATGGTTTTATCACTAATTGGTTATCATTTTCCTTTATCCTAATACCATACTTGTACATAAAGGCTTCTAGGCTTCTAGGAAGTCTTGCATGACTGATGTATTATGACTGTAGTTTCATAATATGTTCCAGGTAGTATATGTGTGGATCGGCAGAGCCAAGCAGTGGGAGAGGAGGAGATGGATAATGAGATGGGGGTGGATGAGATGAACAGAAAAAGGGGGTGAGGAGATGTACACAGTGAGTGCAGGTGGAGAAGATGTGCAGGCAGAAGAGGGGGAAGAGGTATCTGTCAGAGAGGAGAGGGAGAAGGTGGACAAACAGAGGGAGAGGAAGAGCTGGACAGAGAGTTGGGGATGGTGAGATGAACAGTGAAAGGGAAGAGAAGGAATTGTTAGTGAGAGGGGAATGAGGAAATGGACAGAAGGTCGGGGGAGAAGACAATGGGCAGAGGGAAGAGGGAAGAAGAGATGGACAGAGTATGGGAGAGTAGGAAATAGAGAGATACAGGGAATAGGAAGGAATAGGAAGAGATGAACAGAGAGAGTGGGAGGAGATGATGGACAGAGGGTGGAGGAGAGGGACAGGAGGGTGTGGAGGAGATAGACTGAGGGAATGGGCCAGAGGTGTACGAATAGCAGGCAGATGGAGGATGGTGAAGGCAGTAAGCATGAGGGTAGTGAGCTCATGGAAATGGGAAAAGGTTTTTGGAGCCAGGTAGAAGAGGGAGAGGGTGTAAGAGGGAAGAGGGAGAGGATGTGAGTAGGTGGAAGTCTGAAGGAGAGTATTGAGATAGGTGTAAGAACGACTGGTTCTATGGAGGCAGATCGAAAAGGAACAGGGTGTGATGAAGCTAGTGGAAGAAAGGAGAGAGAAATTGGAAGGGAAAGTAGATTAGGGAAGAGATTTAAAATTTTGCTGGCTAATTTGATGAAAACTTAACTAACATCCAACATCATGGATTTAGTTGACTTGGAATAGTTTAAAAGTAGAAAGTGCAAGTTGCCTCTTGCGTGCTCTCTTTGTGTGCCAGTAGAAATGGTCAGTATTTGGGGATGTGATACAAATGATCGTTCGAAGCAAGTCACCTTGTAAACCTGGGCTCTAAAGTGCATACCTTAAGAGCTATAAGCACTTGTTCATCTTCGCTACTGCGGAACACATCCCTTCTACTGAACATGTGTAAGGACAGTTTTTCTTGTTTTGTTCCATAGTACCTTCTCCCAGTACATGGGAGGCAAAAAGCTTGCAGTAGAAGAGATTCGTTTTACGCCATGGGAGATGAAGTTCTCATAGGTATTAAGGTATGAGGTACATGTTTACCAGACATTTTGCCTTGAAGATCGTCCGTGTCATATCCATTGATACTGACCATTCCTCCTGGGACAGCCTACCTTTTTCAATGTGCCACATGCTGGATACTGCATATAAATTTAATATCTTCTATGAAGTCATAGAGTGCAAAACAGCAAGGCATCAGATATATTTGTGTTCAATATATGTGGCATACACGTATGCAAGTGAAGCTGTGGGCTAAAAGTCAGTAACGATATAATCGGGCATAGGGAAAATTTAACTTGCATTCTTTCGTTGTCGTTCACGTGTGTCGAGTGGTTTTCAGTTCGAAAAAAAAAAAAGAACCATATGTCTTTTAATAAATTAAGAGAAACTAGAGATGCTATTTGTTTATGGAGAATGCAGAAGGAATGCAAATAGAACAGGTTAGTTGTATGTAACAATGTTTCAGATGGGTACTATTCGGAAACAATGAAAATTCAACGATTATGGAAAAAAATGTGTTTGAAAGGGCACCGGAAAGCGATGCCGAGGGGAAGGAGAATGCGTACAACAAACGATGTGATAGAAATAAATGCTTTGCGAGATTTTGCTCATAATCCACATGTTAGTGCCAAAATATGGCAAGTGACTCAGAAATAAGCCAGATTAGAGCTGTTCACATTTTGCACATCACACAAACAACTTCTTGTTTTATTTGTCATTTCACCAGCTGTACTGCAGATGGCATATGGATTCCATCTCACAGGTCCAATGCGACATCAGGGACAATAGGTTCAGATAATTCTCTTTAACATTGTGTAAGTAGGATGTTTAGGTTTTTACATTGGTAACGCCACGTAGCGCTCTGTATGAAAATCACTGGCAGTGCATTGTTGTTCGCTGTTGTAGTGTTGGGCAGCTGGATGTTAATAGCGCGTAGCGCTGCGCAGTTGGAGGTGAGCCGCCCGCAGTGGTGAATGTGGGGAGAGAGATGGCGGAGTTTTGAGAGCGGATGATCTGGACGTGTGTCCATCAGAGACGGTAAATTTGTAAGACTGGATGTCATGAACTGATATATATTATGACTTTTGAACGCTATTAAGGTAAATACATTGTTTGTTCCCTATCAAAATCTTTCGTTTGCTAACTATGCCTATCAGTAGTTAGTGCTTTCAGTAGTCAGAAACTTTCATTTAACTGGCAGTAGTGGCGCTCGCTGTATTGCAGTAGTTTGAGTAACGATGATTTTTGTTAGGTAAGTGATTCATGAAAGGTATAGGTTATTGTTAGTCAGGTCCATTATTTTATAAGAAGTTTTGAAAGTCAGATTGCGTTGCGCTAAAAATATTGTGTGTCAGTTTAAGCAGTCATTTATAATTTTTCTAAGGAGACGTGTCATAATTCGTCCGATTCTTGAGTATTGCTCATCAGTATGGAACCCTTACCAGGTTGGATTAATAGAAGAGATAGACATGATCCAGCGAAAAGCAGCGCGATTCGTCATGGGGACATTTAGTCAGCGCGAGAGCGTTACGGAGATGCTGAACAAGCTCCAGTGGCGGACACTTCAAGAAAGGCGTTACGCAATACGGAGAGGTTTATTATCGAAATTACGAGAGAGCACATTCCGGGAAGAGATGGGCAACATATTACTACCGCCCACATATATCTCGCGTAATGATCACAACGAAAAGATCCGAGAAATTAGAGCAAATACGGAGACTTACAAGCAGTCGTTCTTCCCACGCACAATTCGTGAATGGAACAGGGAAGAGGGGATCAGATAGTGGTACAATAAGTACCCTCCGCCACACACCGTAAGGTGGCTCGCGGAGTATAGATGTAGATGTAGATGTAGATAATTGAAGCTAGCTTTATATATCCAGGGAAGTTGAATTTAACAAATATGCCTTATTGGGCTACTTAAGATCCCTACTGGCTAGGACAGGTTGAACTTCAGAGCCAGTGGAATGTGAACATTTGCTGTGGGATTATTGAAGATTACATGATTAATCATTCCTTCACTGAAGAAACCTGAGTAAGTAAACGAAACACAAAATCTGAAAGGTGACCAGACCTTTAGGCTCGCCTCTGTTCAAATAATTTATCACAGTTGTGGGATGTGTGCCGATTAGGGAACCTGTATCATGTTGGGCAGGCACGTTGACAAATTCAGTGAAGATTATGGAGGATTGATGGCGATTAGGCATGGTGTAAGTTGGAAGGTAATTTTACACGCAATATTTTGAGGTGAAGGAATTGTGTTCTTGGTGGCAGCGTATCTTCCACCTGGGCAGCCGCAGACATAGGTAGCAGAAGAGCCACATTTTTGCTGCCAATTTAGAGGGTACGGAGGACTGTGCTCAGGTATACTGGGGTGATGGGCAAGGAATCTTGGTCACCATTTCCCCCTGAGGGTGTTTGCCAATGTCCAACAGGGCCTACATTTAACAGGACATGGGGCATCTTTGTGCAGAGGCTACTGCTCGATTTTATAGGGGTTCTTTGCTGAATGTTGTCAGCAGGGGGGGCCAGCAATAGTGGTCCCTACAGAGTAGAGAGAACGTCTCAGCTTTCACAGGTAGCCCAAACAATGTTTTCTCCATGGGCCTTACTGAGAACGTCATAACGACTCGTGAAACAAAACATTTCGTTCAGTCGCCATGATGGGTTAGCATGATTTGTCATATGCCCGACAGGTGGTCCAAGAACTGATGTATTTTTAAGGGCATGTCTACTCCCACGCCAGTTTTCCTGTGTCGACGGTAAATGTGTGTCTTGAGTGACAACCTAATTGTCATATTGAGTTCTGTACAGGAGAGCACCTGGTTGATGCAACAAGAGAGACAGGATCTGCCCTTTGACTAACTGTCAAAAATGATTCAAATGGCTCTAAGAACTATGGTACTTAACATCTGAGGTCATCAGTCCCCTAAACTTAAAACTACATAAACCTAACTAACCTAAAGACATCACACACATCCATGCCCGAGGCAGGATTCGAACCTGCGACCGTAGCAGCCGAGTGGTTCCACACTGAAGCGCCTAGAACCGCTCGGACACCGCGGCCGGCACTCCCATAGACTTAGAACTACTTAAACCTAACTAACCTAAGGACATCACACACATCCATGCCCGTGGCAGGATTCGAACCTGCAACCGTAGTAATCGCGTGGTTCGGGAATGAAGCGCATAAAACCGCTCAGCCACAGCGGCTAGCGACTAATTGTCGCTCAGATTAATATTCATATTGTACGTCATGATCTGCATGTTCCCCAGTATTACATTTGGTATGAGTGGTTTATGACCCTTTTTTTTTTGTCATCAGTCTACTGACTGGTTTGATGCTGCCCGCCACGAATTCCTTTCCTGTGCTAACCTCTTCATCTCAGAGTAGCACTTGCAACCCACATCCTCAATTATTTGCTTGACGTATTCCAATCTCTGTCTTCCTCTACAGTTTTTGCCCTCTACAGCTCCCTCTAGTACCATGGAAGTCATTTCCTCATGTCTCAGCAGATGTCCTATCATCCTGTCTCTTCTCCTTATCAGTGTTTTCCACATATTCCTTTCCTCTCCGATTCTGCGTAGAACCTCCTCATTCCTTACCTTATCAGTCCACCTAATTTTCAACATTCGTCTATAGCACCACATCTCAAATGCTTCGATTCTCTTCTGTTCCGGTTTTCCCACAGTCCATGTTTCACTACCATACAATGCTGTACTCCAGACGTACATCCTCAGAAATTTCTTCCTCAAATTAAGGCCGGTATTTGATATTAGTAGACTTCTCTTGGCCATAAATGCCTTTTTGCCATATCCAGTCTGCTTTTGATGTCCTCCTTGCTCCGTCCGTCATTGCTTATTTTACTGCCTAGGTAGCAGAATTCCTTAACTTCATTGACTTCGTGACCATAAATCCTGATGTTAAGTTTCTCGCTGTTCTCATTTCTACTACTTCTCATTACCTTCGTCTTTCTCCGATTTACTCTCAAACCATACTGTGTACTCATTAGACTGTTCATTCCGTTCAGCAGATCATTTAATTATTCTTCACTTTCACTCAGGATAGCAATGTCATCAGCGAATCGTATCATTGATATCCTTTCACCTTATATTTTAATTCCACTCCTGAACCTTTCTTTTATTTCCATCATTGCTTCCTCGATGTACAGACTGAAGAGTAGGGGCGAAAGGCTACAGCCTTGTCTTACACCCTCCTTAATACGAGCACTTCGTTCTTGATCGTCCACTCTTATTATTCCCTCTTGGTTGTTGTACATATTGTGTATGACCCGTCTCTCCCTATAGCTTACCCCTGCTTTTTTCAGAATCTCGAACAGCTTGCACCATTTTATATTGTCGAACGCTTTTTCCAGGTCGACAAATCCTATGAAAGTGTCTTGATTTTTCTTTAGCCTTGCTTCCATTATTAGCCGTAACGTCAGAATTGCCTCTCTCGTCCCTTTACTTTTCCTAAAGCCAAACTGATCGTCACCTAGCGCATTCTCAATTTTCTTTTCCATTCTTCTGTATATTATTCCTGTAAGCAGCTTCGATGCATGAGCTGTTAAGCTGATTGTGCGATAATTCTCGCACTTGTTAGCTCTTGTCGTCTTCGGAATTGTGTGGATGATGCTTTTCCGAAAGTCAGATGGTATATCGCCAGACTCATATATTCTACACACCAACGTGAATAGTCGTTTTGTTACCACTTCCCCCAATGATTTTAGAAATTCTGATGGAATGTTATCTATCCCTTCTGCCTTATTTGACCGTAAGTCCTCCAAAGCTCTTTTAAATTCCGATTCTAATACTGGATCCCCTATCTCTTCTAAATCGACTCGTGTTTCTTCTTCTATCACATCAGACAGATCTTCACCCTCATCGAGGCTTTCAATGTATTCTTTCCACCTATCTGCTCTCTCCTCTGCATTTAACAGTGGAATTCCCGTTGCACTCTTAATGTTACCACCGTTGCTTTTAATGCCACCAAAGGTTGTTTTGACTTTCCTGTATGCTGAGTCTGTCCTTCCGACAATCATATCTTTTTCAATGTCTTCACATTTTTCCTGCAGCCATTTCGTCTTAGCTTCCCTGCACTTCCTATTTATTTCATTCCGCAGCGACTTGTATTTCTGTATTCCTGATTTTCCCGGAACATGTTTGTACTTCCTCCTTCCATCAATCAACTGAAGTATTTCTTCTGTTACCCATGGCTTCTTCGCAGCTACCTTCTTTGTACCTATGTTTTCCTTCCTAACTTCTGTGATGGCCCTTTATAGAGATGTCCATTCCTCTTCAACTGTACTGCCTACTGCGCCATTCCTTATTGATGTATCTATAGCGTTAGAGAACTTCAAACGTATTTCGTTATTCCTCAGTACTTCCGTATTCCACTTCTTTGCGTATTGATTCTTCCTGACTAATGTCTTGAACTTGAGCCTACTCTTCATCACTACTATATTGTGATCTGAGTCTATATCTGCTCCTGGGTATCTGATTTCGGAATCTCTGTCTGACCATGATGTAATCTAATTGAAATCTTCCCTTATCTCCTGGCCTTTTCCAGGTATGCCTCCCCTCTTGTGATTCTTGAACAGAGTATTCGCTATTACTAGCTGAAACTTGTTACAGAACTCAATTAGTCTTTCTCCTCTTTCATTCCTCGTCCCAAGCCCATATTCTCCTGTAACCTTTTCTTCTACTCCTTCCCCTACAACTGCATTCCAGTCGCCCATGACTATTAGATATTCGTCCCCCTTTACATACTGCATTACCCTTTAAATATCCTCATACACTTTCTCTATCTGTTCATCTTCAGCTTGCGACGTCGGCATGTATACCTGATCTGTCGTTGTCGGTGATAGTCTGCTATCGATTCTGATTAGA
This sequence comes from Schistocerca nitens, assembly GCF_023898315.1. Classification (NCBI taxonomy): domain Eukaryota; kingdom Metazoa; phylum Arthropoda; class Insecta; order Orthoptera; family Acrididae; genus Schistocerca; species Schistocerca nitens. The sequence goes on from NC_064622.1 coordinate 304,024,488, forward strand.
ACAACCCGGTCACTGAACTGTTCACAGTAACACACCCTATGCCCTACCTTCCTATTCATAACTTATCCTACACCTGTTATACCATTTTCTTCTGCTGTTGATATTACCCGATACTCATCTGACCAGAAATCCTTGTCTTCCTTCCACTTCACTTCACTGACCCCTACTATATCTAGATTGAGCCTTTGCATTTCCCTTTTCAAATTTTCTAGTTTCCCTACCACGTTCAAGCTTCTGACATTCCACGCCCCGACTCGTAGAACGTTATCCTTTCGTTGATTATTCAATCTTTTTCTCATGGTAACCTCCCCCTTGGCAGTCCCCTCCCGGAGATCCGAATGGGGGACTATTCCGGAATCTTTTGCCAATGGAGAGATCATCATCACTTCTTCAATTACAGGCCACATGTCCTGTGAATACACGTTACGTGTCTTTAATGTAGTGGTTTCCATTGCCTTCTGCATCCTCATGTAGGTGATCATTGCTGATTCTTCCGCCTTTAGGGGCAATTTCCCACCCCTAGGAGAAGAGAGTGCCCTGAACCTCTATCCGCTCCTCCGCCCTCTTTAACAAGGCCGTTGGCAGAATGAGGCTGACTTCTTATGGCGGAAGTCTTCGGCCGCCAATTCTGATTATTTATCAAAATTTAGGCAGTGGCGGGGATCGAACCCGAGACCGAAGATGTTTTTGATTATGAATCAAATACGCTACCTCTAGACCACGGGTCACAGTCTTTTACATTATGGAATTGTGGACAGAATGGTCATATAACTGCATGTGTAGCCTGTACAGAACTTTAACCTGAGGTACTGTAGTGGAGGTGATGTAAATCAGAGAGAAAGATGGATTGCGGGCCATAAATGTTGTGTCCAATGACCTGACTGTGAGTGTGATTCGGGGAAGCAGCGCTCTTTGAACTTTATCTGCAGAGGGACTTTGGGCCTTTCCCAAAACATTTTACTTGGGCCAGACAACAGACCATCTTGAAAGTGACCAGTTGGTGTAAAATAGGTGGAGGAAGCCATTTAAGAGAGGTTGCTGTAGTCTGTATTTTTGTGCTAACGGTGGGACGGTCATAAATCTACAAGCATTCTCATGTTAGAAGCTGGGACGATACAAACAGAGAGGCTTGTGCATGTGTTTAGTGTAGGCAAAACTGAAACTTCTCTGATCCAGGAAGTCGCCAGGTTCCTTTAGCGAGCAGCAAAAACATATATTTCAAGAGCACGACAGCCTAGGAAGCTTAACAGCATTATTTCAGAAAATGGAAATCGGCGGCCGGGAAAGATTAGAGCTCTCCATAAATGAGGGACTGTGGTCCCATCTAGGTAGGAGTTTTTTAGCGAAACATGGCCATATTTACCATGGGAATGACGCATCCCTGGTCTAAAATCTACATTTTTCCAGACAAGAGAGATTTCGAGTTGCAGATTGGCTCCTCTCAGGATCTGCAAAGCAGAGGCTTGCTCCCCCCCCCCCCCCTCCCTCCACCGCCAGCAGGTGTGGCCGAGCGGTTCTAGGCGCTTTAGTCTGGAACTGCGCGACCGCTACGGTCGCAGGTTCGAATCCTGCCTCTGGCATGGATGTGTGTGATGTGCTTAGGTTAGTTAGGTTTCAGTAGTTCTAAGTTCTAGGTGACTGATGACCTCAGATGTTAAGTTCCATAGTACTCAGAGCCATTTGAACCATTTGAACCTCCCTTCACCTGCCCCACCCCACAGCATCGGAACCCCAGTGCTGTGTCTGAATTGGGTACCAGGCCAACAGAACAATCAAGAGGGAGGTTCAGTGAGTAGATGATAGTTTAATTGGTTAGTACAACGTGGAAGCGGTTTTCTCTGCTAATTCGGCTCCCACACTGAGGCTTGATGGAAAGTCATTGTGATTCTTTGTCTTCTTCATCTTCTGGCCCTCCCCCGGTGGAGAATTTCAGGTTTTTCCCTAGTGGGTGAGACTTGTTGTATGCAACTTGTGGTGGACTAAGAGCCAGTGGCAGTTTCCAACTGTACCAGCAGTGGAGCTGCACATCATTTTGGACACATCCTGAGTCGGCCGTCTGACGTTCGACAGTTCAGCAGGTGCCGTCGTGTCTGTGAGTCAAATCGTTTGGCCAGACCGGCGATCAGATACACCACAGCCTGAAATCTGATAGTTTTCATGGACACGTCAGAACATTGCAGCTGCTACAGCGTACTGCTCATCACCCACAGTGTGCCGTTTTCTGCCGCTGCCTGAATCAGGTTGAAAGGGCAAAGTATTGTTGCACAGGCGTAGGGTTGTTAAGTGATATTCACAGCTCCGTGTTCTCCGTGAACCATAGTTTGCGTTGCACTTTGCTATAGCTGGTTACATTTGAACAGAATTGGACCTCATAGTGGTTTCAAGTAAACAAAGATTGTGTTCTAAGAGGGATTGATTCAGGGGAAAATTTGTGTAGTTTCCTGACAATAAATGCGCTGCCAGTTAAGCAATATCCCTTTATCTGATTTTAAGTTTGTCATATTTTAGTATGATTTATCAGTTCGTTTTTAGTTATAAAAGAATGAATAAAAACTTGTCATTTTTTAAACTTAAATACGCCACTGCTCTCATTCATAAACCTTCAACCATTCACTGTTTTTATAGTATTGTGGTGATACACGGACAGACCAGGAAATTAAAATTTAATCATATTAAATTAATGATTATTAACTTCAGTTCTGAAAGAGACTGCGGAGAGTGGCTTCAAAAGTGCCATGAGCAACTTCAGTAATTTCATATATAAGAATTAATGGTGTAGCTCTACATTTGAAGATTGGCGAGAAGATAATAGTTTTCTTTATGTGAAGATAACAGCATTTAGCATCAGTTGGATGTATATTCATGATTAAAATAAGCGACCGCTTGCACAGGTGCATGTTCCTCAGTGAGGAAATCTGCTTTGGTTGGTAGACACATTATCGTTCCACGTATCTATGGAGTTTTGTGCAAATGGAACATGGCATATCAGTCTCAACAGAGAGAGTTATTCAGAGTAAAAGTATCTTCAGGAATGTCCGAAGAGAGAATTACATGGCCATTACTGTTTGCAACATACTTAAATGACATAGTAGATTACGTCTGAATCTTTATGACACTGTTCGCGAATGATGCTGTTGTCTACAGGTAAGTCAAGACACTGGAAAATTGTGGCGAAATGCAGGAAGAGTAGTGGAGTTTCTACATTGGTGCAAGGAGAGGCAGTTGAACCCAGGCATAAACGAACGCAACATGTTGGCCACAAAGAGGAAGAAAATCCATTTACTGTTTTGTTATGCAACTCTCAAACAATCACAGGAAGAAGTTACGGCCACTAAAAACTTTGTAATATTCGTACGGAGTTCTTTACAGTGGAAGGTCCACTTAAAAGGCAGATTACAGAATGAGACTCTAGAGGAAATACGAGTATAGTCTACCCACGAGGTAGGTAACTTACGTACCTTTCGTTCGGTCGATAGTTAAGCGTTTTACCTCAGTGTCGAACCCTTATCAGGTGAGTTCGTTGTTCCAACAACTTCTGAGCGTTTCGCTACGAGATTGCTCAGTGAGCGCCAAAGTCTCACCAATTTGGTCATCCAACATAAATGCAGGACGTTAGAAGAGAGGACAATCACGGGTAAGTGCACTGTCGAAAATTTTGAGAACGTTTGTGCGTAGGAGAGTCACCAAATATATGGATTGCTCCGTCATCGTGAAAAGACCATGAAGGTGAAATTAGAGCTATTCGATGTCACACGTCGGATTTCCAACAGTCATAACTACCGCGCGCCACACACCATCAGGCGGCTTGCAGAGTGTAGATAAAGATGTTGTTGCTGTGTAGTTAAATCAGTAGTGGTAAAAACATGAATATCGAGAAATGAGACCAGTTTGGCAGTGGTGTCGTCCTGCTATGGGTAGGCTTCATAGTGGATGGGCGCCTGGTATATAAATATTCGTTGTTAGCCGCAGTAACGTTGTCTGAGTCCAGATAGCTGGAATCACATGTGAAACGTTTTAGAGATTTACGAGTAGCTGATCTAGATTTTCTTTCGCATGGGTGATGTTGGATGCACAGTCCTGTTTTTCTGGTTGATGAACTTCTTGCCGTTGTTCAAGTTACCCCTCGCTATAAATTACACTTTGAGAACTAAATCGTTTATGTGACAATGATCCACATAATCAATGATTAAATTATTGTACCAGTAACACACTCACCCCAGATTCTTTGAAGAAGCGAACTCCCGCGTACGAAACAGTCTGAAACATTTGATTACTTTGCAAATCAGCTTATACATGGTGAGTCACTACACGATTTAAGGGATGATAGTATTAGTGACTCTGAACAAAAAACGTCATATGGACATATGAACTAAAAACATAATATGGACATATGATCTATTCTGATTTGTTTTGCACAACAGAACACATTTAATGTGCATTGTTCTTCATTTTCCGTAGTATTGAAACACAGGCATTTTCGACAGCGTACCACAGTAGTGTAGCGGAAGGTGTGACGAACAATTTAATACAGGACACTTTTAGTCTATTAAGTGGGGATTCAAAATGGCCCACAAAATCTATCTAAGCTACAGCGCTTGCACGTCACTGGAGATTTTCAATAATCTCGCTTTCTTTTCGCGCAGACTATTAGTCCTAGAGGAACAATGAGTAGGATGTCTTTTGGAGGAAATTTAACACAGTTTTGTACTGCAACACGTTTTCGCTGGAAGGTGCGAAATTCGAGTTATTGAAAAAATCTTATAAAAGTGATATTAAATTTGTTCTATCTCGAAAACCATTCGGAATAGAACATATGTCTATACGAAGATTTTTGTCCAGAATCTCTAATACTATCACCCGTCAAATCATATGCCTTTCCTCCTGACTCATCCTGTACGTTTCAAGGAAAGTTAGTTTGTTATGCATCTCAGTATTTATGACGTCATACTTCCTAAACTATGTGTCGTACAACGGTATAGTTTTGCAGATATATTCAGTGGTGCATGTGGATACTATCTGAAATATAATTCTAACAGAGTTAGTAGTAAAAATATATTAAACTGGAACGTCATGAATGATGCTGAAGTTTTATTGCAAGAACTGAGAAAATGTATTATTTCTTCCATTATTTCACTGAGAAAAAGTTTTCAAAACGTTTCAAGTAATGCGTAAACTTTGTTAGAAGTTGCTACCTCCTCTCATTCTCAAATACAGGATAAATATTATCTTGGTAATTTGCGCACCGTGAGTCACGCTGCGTCATCATACATATAATTTCTTGCCTTAAAATTTGGGCTACTGTGTTAAACGTTTAACGTATGATTATACCTACTTAATGAGTAGATTATGACAGTATTTTAAATTTTTAAATTCGGTCAATAGCCTAATGTTATGACATGCTGGAAACAGTTACATAAGCAACATGCAGTCGGGACTGGAAGGTTTTTAGCCATTTAGTAACATAGATCAACTAGTAATCACCTCTTGAATGTGCTCACTGAAAGGGATCAAATATAAGGTAGCAGGAGAACAATTTCTATTTCACCAAAGAATTCTCTCGAAGCATCACAATTAGTCACAAGTCCTTGTTTACAGTAAAAGAGGCCTATAATATTTGCTATAACTCCTCAGAGGATTTGAAATCGTCGATTTAATTGCTTGGTTATTATAGTATGTATATTAAATGGTACTTGGGTTGGTACGGGGTAGAGCACTTATTCTCAGCTGCCGGTATAAAATGCGAGATTTAAATTTGGTACATGCTACGTACTTAATGTAAAGACTGGCTGAAACTCAGATCCGGTTTCTAGAATGGGACAGTGCTGCTCAGATTACTGCTCTAACGACCGAGTGCATTACTCAAGATCTAGAAAAAGCTAAACGCAATCAAATAAATAAATCCTTACTGGCTCTTTGTTGTGCCCACTGAAAGCAGTAAACGACCAATTAAAGAGCATTATTCATCCGGGAGAGAGAGAGAGAAAGAGAGAGAGAGAGAGAGAGAGAGAGAGAGAGAGAAGGAGGATGGGAGGGAGGGAGGGAAGGGAGAGAGAGCTATTAATCATCTGGACAACGTGAAAGGAGCACCACAGAGTAGAAAAAAGTTTGAGGAAAAGAAGTCAGGAGCGATGAGCGGTTGAAAATCGAGGAAAAGGGAAACTGAAAATCGCTAAGAATATTACCGGGTCATGAGAATTCACCGATAACCGAAAAATTAGTAATGTGCTGCTATTACAAAAGTTCTAGTCAGCAAGCGGTGGAATCAGGCTTCATGGTTGATTCCCACTGTCGTTTGTGAAAGCTGGAACGTCTACGAAGACCAAACTGATCGAGTCAAAACTTGGAGCTTTCGTCAATTAGCGTGTCAGTAATAAGTGTTTGAGACTGTAGAGAAGGGAAATACACGTAAATTCCAGGAACGACTTCCCGTGTGTGATCATAATGGCCAAACGTACACTAGTGACGAGCCATCAAACGGAGTGGAAATGTGAATAGCAGGTGTTGACATGCCCAGTCACGCCAAAAGGCAAATGAATTATCTGCATGCGATGAAGTTCAGACGTGTCTGAATGATCAATCTTTGGAAAATAAGACTGTTGTATCATGACATTTTAGCTCGTACTGGATATTTTGTTATGTTAATGATGTGTCAGACAAAGGAAATGTTCGATGTAAGCCACCAAAAAGACAAAAAGGAGTAACGACTTCACGACTAAGTAATGATCTGTTCTTAATTACACCAATAAATTCACCGGCTTCTGCATGATAACTGTGTGCAGAGATTACAGCCGCATCACAAGTTGCAGTATTTTATCAAAATTTGTGTCGGCAGTTCAGCTGGTATCTTTAACACACACTATCACATGCTAATGCGAAAATCTTCAATGTTGGATACCGTGCACCCTGTATGTTTCTGACAAAGGACGTAGTTTTGCACACAAGGAGCTTAACTTGAAACATATTTATTTGCCAGACCTGTATTTGGGCTTGCAGCTCATCATCGTTAGCATCCAGTACAGAGGACAAACAAATAAATGTATGCATATCGATGTCAATAACACAAGAACACTTTCTATACACTAAAACAGAAACATAAGGTCACTTACAAAAAGTGCTCGTCTACATTAACCTATGTGTTTGTCAAGTATAAATACTTTATGAAGCTAAAAATTATGTGGACCTAGAAAACAAAAACCTGAGAGTATTTAGAAAGTAATTCTCCACTTGCATAAGGATTCCTACACGCCCGCAATGTTGTTCACTATCTGCTTTACCTATGCAGTACCCAGATAATCGTGTGTAAATGTTATAAATATGAAACGTTGAACGGATATACTTCCTAGTCATAGCGGACTAGGGCTACCAGATGAGATTCCTCCCTTTTTAACGGACTCCTGGTCTTTTGCGTTGATTTCGCCCTTACGTTTTTATTTACTCCGAGTCACTAACTTTTCGTTTCTCTCTCTTTTTTCTCTTTTTTTTTAAGTTGCGAAAAACGTTTGAATATGGCCTGTAAAAGAAATTTTTCAGATTGAAGTGTAACTATCTCTATCCAGAGACCATTTTTCTATTATTTATGCCAATGTTGGCAACAATTCCAAGCAAAACAAACTAAGATTAGTTAGAAAGTAGCATCCTTCCGGTCCTTGATTGTAGTGTTAATCCCCCTCGCCGAATTTGGCGTTTCTTGTGTCCTGTGCTCAAAACTTGCGTTGTTTTCATGCAAACTTTCGGATCAACTTTACAGTCATTAATAGATGGTAATCAGAAATCAGTGATAGTGAAAAGATGTTTCAAAAACTCCTCCTTCGAAGAAAGTAAAATCTCAACATCGGCAGGTGTATTTGAGGAAGTGGAAAAAGTCATTTTCAAATGTAAAACCGGGGGTGACGGTATAAAGATGCAGAAGGATGTTAGCGTTGTTTGTAGTGGACAAAGTGACCTCAAACAGCACTCTCTCTATAAAGAACGTAAAATGAAGTTCAAGTGCACTCTCGAACTATTTTGTAAATTTAAATAAAAACATGAATGTGACGGTGTTGCAGCATGAGGATTGGGTTTAGTTTGTCATACTGTAAACCGTAATTAAATTATTACAGCATTGACTGTGGGAGTAAATAAGTATCCCATATTTTCACCGATTCAACAATTGCATCAAAACTGTAATGTGGATGTACGAAGACAGAAGTACTTGTGAAAAATGTGCAGGCTCCCAGGAGTGTCAAAGATTTTGAATAAGTTTTAAATTGCCCAAAATAGACTGCCAAGTTCTTTTCTCTGGCAGCACATGCATCGAACAGAAACAATATAAAACTGTTTCCAGTATGAGTGCGCTACTATGAACCTCCGCAACAAGTTAAAAATAAAAAATACTTGACTTTGTTGAGAAAGCTGATAAAACGTCTGTAGCAATAACTGATATGCTACTGCAGAGCTTGGAAATCCGTAACCTGACTGTAGTATCATCAGTAGAAAAAAAAGCTAATTCAGTGTATCAGTATTTTTCAACAGTAGAAATGAGACTATTCTAACCTTATTGTGCACTATGTAAAGAAATTTGCTGTAAATAAAATAGATACCGATGTGGAAAACACTATACAGAACATTTAGAATCTTTTTCAGGCTGTGCGAAGAGAGGTGACCAGCTGAATTTTTTTTTTCAGTTGACTCCTACTATAATGAGACAGCTGGATGACTGCGTTGCAGATAAAAGCTATTTCAGGAGTACTGATGATTGTCCTAAATTATTGTAAACAGTTTTCATTAATGATGACCCCGAGCAAGTGATTTTGCCTGAAATTTATTTACATTGCATTAGGGATATTGGAAGACAGTTGGAAATGACTATAACTCTGAGCAGATGTGATTTTAAGTGTTTTGAAAACATACAAATGAAACTTCTCACGACAAAGATCCAACAAAGAAATAAAGATAACTCTTACGGCAACAAAGCAAAGTAACAAATTAATGAGCTGTTTTTAACACAGCAAAAGTAGATGTCTACGGATGTCACCAGCTCGTACACTTCTATGCTGAAGTATTTTGGAGATAAGTTTGATGTTAGTGAAAATAATAAGCGTGCCTCCTTAGAAGCATTTGATCTACCAAAGGAAGTTTGCTTTCAGTCTTTCGAGAATGCCATGGAAATAGTACATCTCAGAAATTATGTGTATGTTGGTGACATATGTGAAGAATTCAGCGGCTATAGCGATAATCTCTCATTGACTCTGAGCACTATGGGACTGAACATCTCAGGTCATCAGTCCCCTAGAACTTAGAACCACTTAAACCTAACTAACCTAAGGACATCACACACATCCATGCCCGAGGTAGGATTCGAACCTGCGACCGTAGCGGTCGCGTGGTTCCAGACGGAAGCGCCTAGAACCGCTCGGAAACCAGCGGCCGGCGATAATCTCTCAGAAAGTGTGAAAAGGGAACGTTGTGACATATCACATTAGCTACATTTTTTCTAATTAGTGCCTGACCATAATGTCGTAAACTTGTTTAAAGTTCTTTTGTTTCGTGTGCCAGATCCCAGTGCTTTTATGGAGGGAGTATTTTCACTTACGAAAAACAAGTGGAGTGACACAAGAGACATATGCTCTGCAGGCTTACGGAAAGAAGAACTCCAAATATTGGTAAACAGTGATAACAAATCTTGTGAAGAGATTTATATATTAGCAAAGGTTGACAAAAGACTGTCGGGAGAAGTAAAACTTTCGCAATTTGAGACAGCTCTCATGAAAAACGTGTGATCGTCTCGGAAGTTTTATTATAACCACCATGAACCTTGAATTCAGCGTCAGTAAATGTAATAACACCTCATTTCCTATGAAAAGAGGTTGCCATACGAGACCTGGATCTAAGGCTGTACTAAAATATCTTGTCAAAGTCTCCTTTACTTGCTGCAAAACGGAGATAATCGCAACCTGTACTTGTCTGGTAAGAACTTTGTTAAAGTTCCCTGTGTACATCTTACTTCCTACCTTTGTCTGTTTATTAAGGACGTTGTCTATAGTTTTCGCCATGTGAGTAAATACCTGTATTTCTTTCGGAATATTAAAAAAACTATCTTTTTTTTAGACCTGTGAAGAATAGTGGTGGTCTCAGTGTTTTTGTTAGCAGAATGCTTGTGCTCTGTTTGTTGTAGACGTGCACAGTATGTAAGTAATTTCATATTAATATATACAAAAGACCCTTGTGTTGTCGACAATAATATGTGTAGATTACATTTATTTGTTTATTTGTTCTCCGTATAGGGTCCGTTGATAACGATCTATCTGCCTGAATACCATTCTGGCTATTAAACAGTTTTGAAATGCAGATCATGGTGTAAAACAAGATACGCTTATCTCATACTAACGACAGTGCATTCATGAGTCTATATGACGTATTCAGTTGCATCTAAACTCCACACTGAGTGAGTCAGGACGTATGTTCATCACAGATGAATCGTCCAAAGTGAGACTGGTAGCGAGTACAGTCACAGAAACAAGCTGGTAGTGGGGTCAGTTTGAGGAGATAACATCTCGGGTTTCCAGGTGTTCGTGCTGATGAGAGTAATTCTGGTGATAATGAATTGCACAGGGACGATACACTGCAACAACTTGCAGGCATTTCTGAGATTAAGTCGATCCACCATTACTGTTCGTGGACGATAAGTGTGCTCTTGCAAATAAAATTATCAAAGGAAAGATATTCAAAGAAATTACTGGCCTTTTAGGTCTCCTGATCTGAATGATGTATAAAATGTCCAGGATGCTCTTAGGGCACGAAATGCAGTGTGTTCCATACCTATTCAGAGAACTTTCCAGGAAATGGGATGAACTGCTAATGGAAATATTGAATCAACTTAATGAGATTACAGCTCGTTGCTGCCAACCATATGTGGCACCTCTGACTAATCACGTGTTTCACTTGTTGTTGTGGAAGTCATCTGGATGTGGTACGATAACTGTAAGATTAGGCAAATATCACGCGGAAGAATTTACTTCTCTTCTAGTAGCAATTTGCAATAGGTTGCTGCAACAACGAAGGGTAACAAGCGAGGGTGAAAAAGGCAATAGTCACTCCCAATTTCATAATGGGTCATCAGAGAGTTGAACATAATTACGTGCCTACACCGCTAACGTCAAGGTGTGCTAAAATTATGTTCCATGTTTTATGTTAATGCATTATGAGCTTCTTGTAGAACGGATATCCCCACCCCAAAAGTCATCATGGATTCTGCAAACAAAGGTTTTCGTTGTGGTCCTTCACGAGTTCCAGAGCAACAATCACAGGTTGATGCCATGACCCCTGACTGCCAGAAGGTATTCTATGAAGTTGTAGTCTGTCATTTACTGAAAAAAATGCGAGATATCAGGTGTAGTACTACATTTGTATGGAGACCCTTGGTCTAGGGGTAGCGTCTTTGATTCATAATCAAAGACATCTTCGGTCCGGGTTCGATCCCCGCCACTGCCTGAATTTTGATAAATAATCAGCATTGGCGGCCGAAGGCTTCCGGCATAAGAAGTCAGCCTCATTCTGCCAACGGCCTTGTCAAAGAGGGCGGAGGAGCGGATAGAGGTTCAGGGCACTCTCTTGTCCTAGGGGTGGGAAATTGCCCCTACAGGCGGAAGAATCAGCAATGATCAACGACATGAGGATGCAGAAGGCAGTGGAAAACACTACATTAAAGACACGTAACGTGTATTCACAGGACATGTGGCCTGTAATTGAAGAAGTGTCATGACATGATGATCTCTCCATTGGCAAAAGATTCCGGAATAGTCCCCCATTCGGATCTCCGGGAGGGGACTACCAAGGGGGACGTTACCATGAGAAAAAGATTGAATAATCAACGAAAGGATAACGTTCTACGAGTCGGGGCGTGGAATGTCAGAAGCTTGAACGTGGTAGGGAAACTAGAAAATCTGAAAAAGGAAATGCAAAGGCTCAATCTAGATATAGTAGGGGTCAGTGAAGTGAAGTGGGAGGAAGACAAGGATTTCTGGTCAGATGAGTATCGGGTAATATCAACAGCAGCAGAAAATGGTATAACAGGTGTAGGATTCGTTATGAATAGGAAGGTAGGGCAGTGGGTGTGTTACTGTGAACAGTTCAGCGACCGGGTTGTTCTAATCAGAATCGACAGCAGACCAACACCGACAACGATAGTTCAGGTATACATGCCGACATCGCAAGCTGAAGGTGAACAGATAGAGAAAGTGTATGAGGATATTGAAAGGGTAATGCAGTATGTAAAGGAGGACGAAAATCTAATAGTCATGGGCGACTGGAATGCAGTTGTAGGGGAAGGAGTTGAAGAAACGGTTACAGGAGAATATGGGCTTGGGACGAGGAATGAAAGAGGAGAAAGACTAATTGAGGTCTGTAACAAGTTTCAGCTAGTAATAGCGAATACCCTGTTCAAGAATCACAAGAGGAGGAGGTATACTTGGAAAAGGCCGGGAGATACGGGAAGATTTCAATTAGATTACATCATGGTCAGACAGAGATTCCGAAATCAGATACTGGATTGTAAGGTGTACCCAGGAGCAGATATAGACTCAGATCACAATATAGTAGTGATGAAGAGTAGGCTGAAGTTCAAGACATTAGTCAGGAAGAATCAATACGCAAAGAAGTGGGATGCGGAAGTACTAAGGAATGACGAAATACGTTTGAAGTTCTCTGACGCTATAGATAGAGCAATAAGGAATAGCGCAATAGGCAGTACAGTTGAAGAGGAATGGACATCTCTACAAAGGGCCATCACAGAAGTTGGGAAGGAAAACATAGGTATAAAGAAGGTAGCTGCGAAGAAACCATGGGTAACAGAAGAAATACTTCAGTTGATTGATGAAAAGAGGAAGTACAAACATGTTCCGGGAAAATCAGGAATACAGAAATACAAGTCGCTGAGGAATGAAATAAATAGGAAGTGCAGGGAAGCTAAGACAAAATGGCTGCAGGAAAAATGTGAAGAAAAAGATATGATTGTCGGAAGGACAGACTCAGCATACAGGAAAGTCAAAACAACCTTTGGTACCATTAAAAGCAACGGTGGTAACATTAAGAGTGCAACGGGAATTCCACTGTTAAATGCAGAGGAGAGAGCAGATAGGTGGAAAGAATACATTGAAAGCCTCTATGAGGGTGAAGATTTGTCTGATGTGATAGAAGAAGAAACAGGAGTCGATTTAGAAGAGATAGGGGATCCAGTATTAGAATCGGAATTTAAAAGAGCTTTGGAGGACTTACGGTCAAATAAGGCAGAAGGGATAGATAACATTCCATCAGAATTTCTAAAATCATTGGGGGAAGTGGCAACAAAACGACTATTCACGTTGGTGTGTAGAATATATGAGTCTGGCGACATACCATCTGACTTTCGGAAAAGCATCATCCACACAATCCCGAAGACGGCAAGTGCAGACAAGTGCGAGAATTATCGCACAATCAGCTTAACAGCTCATGCATCGAAGGTGCTTACAAGAATAATATACAGAAGAATGGAAAAGAAAATTGAGAATGCGCTAGGTGACGATCAGTTTGGCTTTAGGAAAAGTAAAGGGACAGAGAGGCAATTCTGACGTTACGGCTAATAATGGAAGCAAGGCTAAAGAAAAATCAAGACACTTTCATAGGATTTGTCGACCTGGAAAAAGCGTTCGACAATATAAAATGGTGCAAGCTGTTCGAGATTCTGAAAAAAGTAGGGGTAAGCTATAGGGAGAGACGGGTCATATACAATATGTACAACAACCAAGAGGGAATAATAAGAGTGGACGATCAAGAACGAAGTGCTCGTATTAAGAAGGGTGTAAGACAAGGCTGTAGCCTTTCGCACCTACTCTTCAATCTGTACATCGAGGAAGCAATGATGGAAATAAAAGAAAGGTTCAGGAGTGGAATTAAAACACAAGGTGAAAGGATATCAGTGATACGATTCGCTGATGACATTGCTATCGTGAGTGAAAGTGAAGAAGAATTAAATGATCTGCTGAACGGAATGAACAGCCTAATGAGTACACAGTATTGTTTGAGAGTAAATCGGAGAAAGACGAAGGTAATGAGAAGTAGTAGAAATGAGAACAGCGAGAAACTTAACATCAGGATTGATGGTCACGAAGTCAATGAAGTTAAGGAATTCTGCTACCTAGGCAGTAAAATAAGCAATGACGGACGGAGCAAGGAGGACATCAAAAGCAGACTCGCTATGGCAAAAAAGGCATTTATGGCCAAGAGAAGTCTACTAATATCAAATACCGGCCTTAATTTGAGGAAGAAATTTCTGAGGATGTACGTCTGGAGTGCAGCATTGTATGGTAGTGAAACATGGACTGTGGGAAAACCGGAACAGAAGAGAATCGAAGCATTTGAGATGTGGTGCTATAGACGAATGTTGAAAATTAGGTGGACTGATAATGTAAGGAATGAGGAGGTTCTACGCAGAATCGGAGAGGAAAGGAATATGTGGAAAACACTGATAAGGAGAAGGGACAAGCTGGTAGGACATCTGCTAAGACATGAGGGAATGACTTCCATGGTACTAGAGGGAGCTGTAGAGGGCAAAAACTGTAGAGGAAGACAGAGATTGGAATGCGTCAAGCAAATAATTGAGGACGTAGGTTGCAAGTGCTACTCTGAGATGAAGAGGTTAGCACAGGAAAGGAATTCGTGGCGGGCCGCATCAAACCAGTCAGTAGACTGATGACAAAAAAAAACTACAAATCTGATTGGATTCAGAAGATACTTGCAGGCAGAACTCAATACGTCGTTCTTAAAGGAAAAAAAAAGAAATAAATATGCAACACTATTTTCGGGAGCAGCCCACAAGAGTGTTATGGGGGCGTTGCTGTTAACGGTATATCAAACTGAGGTGTCAAAACTAATGAAATACCTCCTAATATCGTGTCGGACCTCTTTTGTCCGGCGTAGTGCAGCGACTCGACTTGGCATCTACTCAACACGTCGTTGGAAGTCACCTGCAGAAACTCTGGGCCACACTGCCTCTATAGCCATCCATAATTGCGGAAGTCTTGCCGGTGCTGGATTTTTTTCACGAACTAATCTCTCGATTATGTGCCAAAAATGTTCGATGCAATTCATGTCCAACGACTTGGGTGACAAAGTCATTGTCCAAAATGTTCTTCAAACCAGTCGCGAACAGTTGAGGCCCTGTGACATGTTTGGGAACATGAACCCAAAAAATGTTGAAATGTTTGTGTATTACTAAGGGACAAAACTGCTGAGGTCATCGGTCTCTACACGTGCACACTACTATAAACGAACTGAAATTAACTAATGCTAAGAACAGCACACACCCATGTCCGAGGGAAACTCGAACCTCCGGCGGGAGGAGCTTGGCGCCTCGAACCGCGCAGCCACTTCGCGCCACATCATGAACTCAATGAATGGCGGCGAATGGTCTCCAAGCAGCCGAAAATAAACATTTCCGGTCAATAACCGGTTCAGTTAGACCCAGGGAACGCAGTCCATCCCATACAAAGCAGCCACACTACTGTGGAGCCACCACCAGTTTGCTCAGGCACTGTGGGATCTGCGCCATTCTCGAACCCTACTATTAGTTCTTACCAACTGAGATCGGGACCCATCTGATCAGGCCAGATTTCCAGTCGTCAAGAGTGCAACCGATACGGACACGAATCAAGGAGAGGCGCTGCAAACGATGTTATGCTACTAGCAAAGACACTCGCGCCGATCATCTGCCGACATATCCCATAGGCTAGGCGCAAATTGAGACGCGTATAGCGCGTGTGGCGCGACGCAGCGCAGCGCAGCGCGCGTTTTTGTAACATCACAGGTTCAAATGGGACCGCGCAAATTGCGACGCGACGCCGCTGGGACGCGACACGCGCCTGCGCCAGGTCGCGCGGCGTTGTATAAATAAGAGGCACAGTTTCTCGCGCCGCGCGTCGCGCTTGCCTCGCTAGCACCGTGGGAAATTTGAGGCGGGGAATGGAAAAGTAGCCCGGCCATATGCTCACATCGGAACGGCGCATTTGAGTGTTGCACATACGATAAATTTTACCTTAGTGTGTACTACATTTTATTGCCTTTGGGTAGTGTTTCGTTTTTCGCCATTTAAACGCTCCAGCTTTCTTCATTAATATATTATACTTTTCTGTTATTTATATCTGTATCGTTTTGTTTTGTTTTTGTTCTGTCAAGAAAAATGCTTACTTCAGTAACTGATAGGCCATTGGCCGCTGGAATTGCATCATACGCCTCCGCGATGTTTTCAGGTCGCAAGAAGGGACAGAGGGTAGTGAATAAGGAAGCAAGGAATATTATAAAATCATGTGATTAAAAATCAAGGCAGGAAAGTAAAGCAAGGTTATATTCTCGCTGCCTAGTAAGCTAGCGTATCTGTAGGATCTGTTACAAAAATTTAGAAAGGGATAATCTCTTCAGGTGTGATCCCTTTGTGCTTGTGGTAAAAAGCGTCCAAGATCTGAAGTATAGAAGTTTCACTGTGATTACTCTGATTGGATGTAATAATGTAATACAACACACTGTACTACATGCACGTGAACAACATATTTCCACTGCAAGCTAGAAACAGTCGAAAAGCAGTCACAAATAACAATGTTTTAATTGGTTCGCCGTAATGAGAAAAAGTATTTCAATTGTTGCATGGACATATCAGCATTAATAAATTAATTATGCAACAACAGGCTACACAAATGAAGAAAATGGTCGGTATTATTACGAAAGTAGGAATATCCTAAAAGAGTGTTATGATTAGATATATTTAATTTGTTGAAATGTGCTGCTGACAAAGGCAGATCTACTTTCATGACAATATTTTTCGAACCCCATCTCACAAGGCACACATGGCTAGCTTGTGCATTCCTGTCGCGCGCATTATCCTTCGCTGCTGACGATACACTGACCATTGTGTTGTGCGACAGAGCAATTGTTTATTTTTCTCAATAACAACTATTTTATTCGCGATCACGCATTGTCAGTTTGGCAAGCCCTCGGTGAGTAAACAGTATCTGGCATGTGCCTATCATTCCGCCTGAAAAAACGCTCGTCATTATTTTAATGCTGCTCAGATCAAGAGAAGGAATAAAACCCTTTGGTAAGTTTGCATTCCAGTCGCTCAGTGTTAAAAATACGATGGGTTACGGGGATTCCACCAAAATTCCAACAGAACTGCCAATCTGTTTTTGTGTGAGTTGTTAACCTTTTCTCGTTGGAAGAAGCATCACCATTTATGAGTAAATGCCACATTTCTCTTGGTGACTGGTTTAATTGTACTTCCTTTGTCACAATGTAATTTGCCAAACTCATCTCACAGCAGCTATTGAGACAGAATTCCGAAACGGAGGGCCTCATTAAACAAGTAATTGGCAATCACAGAGCTCAATAGCTTACGAAAAACCTTATAGTATCGGTTTGTAGTAACATAAAAGAAGAAATTTCATGCCGGCCGAAGTGGCCGTGCGGTTAAAGGCGCTGCAGTCGGGAACCGCAAGACCGCTACGGTCGCAGGTTCGAATCCTGCCTCGGGCATGGATGTTTGTGATGTCAGTAGGTTAGTTAGGTTTAACTAGTTCTAAGTTCTAGGGGACTAATGACCTCAGCAGTTGAGTCCCATAGTGCTCAGAGCCATTTGAACCATTTGAACCAAGAAATTTCATGTTTTTTTTTCGTACTAGGAAGCTCTTGTTTCGCTAGTTGTCGATAAATCTTAAAAAATTACAGTCACTGGAGTGAAATAAATAAAAAGAGAAGTACTGATATTGATATATCGCCATAGATAAGAAAGTTCCGTGTGTTTAATAATTGGCAAAACACTCTCCTCGTTGTGTGCTATCATTCGCCAAACTTTCGTTTCGACGTCTCGAGCGGCTTAGGAGATACGAGAGATGTTGAGAGTATTTCATTCTCGCGGGCATAAGATCGGAAGTGAGCGCCCTACATAGGATCCATTTTCTCGAGATCGGAGGCAGATAGAGGCCTCCTCCTAAGTTTAAACAGAAATTCAACATGTTAGCTAAATTTCATACGCAGCAACATATGCTGTAATACGCACCAGCACCAAACCCCTAATTTTCGTTGCAAACTTTTTGAGTTTTGCGTAGTGTCTTACTAAAATGTGTACATCATAATAAGAATGGTCATTATCGAGGTGACGAGCACTTCGTCACGAAGCTGACATATAACGCTACAAGTACGGCAAAAATCATATATTTTCAGAGAATAGTTTCTGTAAAATCGTTTGAAAAAGATAAGAGGTTGCGCGCGCTTCTGTTCAGTCAGCGCAGAGCTTCGCCAGTCGGCGCGCGCGAAGTTGCGTGTACGCGTCGCAATATGCGCTGGACCCGCGCGACCCGTGCGGCACGTGCGTGTCGCACTGTAGTGTCGCGTCACGTCACACGTCCTATACGCTTCTCAGTTTGCGCCTAGCCTAACGCCAAATGTCGCCGCTCTGTTATAAAGGATACGCTCGTCGTTACGTCCCAATTGATTTCTGCGGGTAATTTCACTCAGCATTGCTTGCTGTAGGCCCTGGCAAGTCTATAAAAACGCCACTACACTGGCAAATGGTGGGCAGAGCGTGGGGTCGTTTTTTCTTGTAGAACTTAAAATACTGCGAGATAGGCAAGACAAGCTCATTAAAATCAGCCACTCAAATAGCAATGCACGGTTTTAGCATAACAGACAAGGTCCCCCCCCCCCCCCCCCCCCACCACCACCACCACCAGCAGCTCCCAGTGGTGTTGCCGAGAGCGTGACTAGAAGCGGTGCGTTGCCATAACAGGTGCCCTGCTGTCATTTTGGTAGCACTTTCATTTACAGCCCAGCAGCTGTACTGGTACGACCAGGCGCCACGCTGGACGAGGAGATCATAACGCAGCTGGCAACGGAGTTCGTGTCTCCTTCGCGTTATCAGCCTCCTGCACTAAGTCCACCTTACGGACTTGGTCCGATAGAGTTGCGGACCATTCGAGGCTCACTCTATTGGCAAGTCAGGCTCGTGCCCAGGGGCAGCAGGTCTCATACCCTGCACGGCAACCGTCTTCCTCCATCGCGCGTAGCACACCAAGAGCCACTGGGATGCAGTCATCTATCGCAGAGATGGCTACCGTAGCAAAATTCCCCACCGGTTTCGCGTGCCGATGACGCAGTGTGTTTATGACGACATAGTCGCGTGCCATACATTGAACAAAGGCGTCAGCAAATCTGGCAGCAAGTGTTTTAGCTGCTGACTGGACGCTGGTTATTTCACCGGTCGTCCGGCTCTCGCCATGTGAGCGGCCGGGGGAGGAATGGGGTTGGGGGGTGTGGGGGACGGCGTGCACCAACCTAGCACCAATGTCGCAGTAAAATAAAGAGTTAATTTTGACAGCTGAGTCCCTCTGGGACTTCCCCGGCCTGCTATCCGCCACCTGCCAACGTACATTGTAGTTACCCATATGCCACAGAGGTCGGCTATAAATTAACAATTGGTAGTAAATCTCTGGAAATAGTAACAATGGCACAATTCCTAAGAGCTACCGTCAGAAGTGATGTAAGGTGAACCATCATAGTAGTTACACGAAAATCGGATACAGGCTTAGATTCATTAAAAGACTCTCATGAAACTGTAATTAATCCACGAAAGAAATGCCTTTCAAAACATTAGTTTGTTTGATTCTTGAGTATTTCGAGTTGTTCTGGGACTCGTATCAGGTCGGATTAATAAGAGGAGCTTTAAACAAGTAATTCAACGTATTTGTTTTGTTGGCCTACTGTTGTTGAAAAAATTGATGTTTTCTTTGTGACATCATTAAATAGTTCCTCGTCATTTCGTGTACATCGAATAACTCCAGGTAGATGGCAGTGCTGTAGTCAGTCTTCACAACAATTTTTGCGGGTTAGGTGTGTTCCAAACAAAGAACTGTTATCAGATTTCTTTTGCGTGATAACCAGATCGTTACAAGTCTTAACAGCCGTTTACAGAATGTCTACGGACACTGGTCAGTGGATAAAAGCAGTCTAAGTCGCTCGGCGAAGCGTCTCTTGTCAGTACAACATACAGAATGAAATCTGATTAGCCACCCCTAGGGCGAAGGCACACAGCTGTGACGCTTCAAATATTGCAACGTGCGGACACACTTATTGGAGGTAATCGACCAAAGACTTTGAAGCAACTCAGTGCTCAGTTTGACATCTCAGTTGGCTGCGTTGACACACTTGTCCACTAGTTACCCTATTCAAATGTTGGTGTCAGCTGGCTTCCTCGAAGCCTAACAGAAAATCAGAAAGAGGAAAGAAGGAACATTAGGGTGGAACTGCTGGCTAGTTATGAGGTTGATGATGACCATCCGTCGTCTTTGTCACAGACGATGAAACATGGACTCATCAAGTTGAGTCTGAAATAAAACGCTAATCCGTGGGGTCGCACCACTCAATGTACTCTTCAATGAAGAAATTCAAAACAATAGCCTCAGCTGGTGAAGTCATGGCTACAGTCTTCTGGGACTCTGAAGGGTTCATTATATTCGAAATCATCCTCGGTGGTCAAACAATCCACTCTGAAGAGTTAAGAAACTGCAGAAAGGATTGCAGGCAGTTCGCGGCCACAAAAAGGCAAATGTAATTCCCCTCCTGCGCAA
This sequence comes from Schistocerca nitens, assembly GCF_023898315.1. NCBI lineage: Eukaryota > Metazoa > Arthropoda > Insecta > Orthoptera > Acrididae > Schistocerca > Schistocerca nitens. The sequence goes on from NC_064622.1 coordinate 304,045,112, forward strand.
ATACACAAGGCCACACACAAGTCTGCCCACCCCAGAAGTCATCGCAAAACTTCGGTAGACTGTTCTTCCGAATATGCCCGACAGCCCGCATTTCGCACGTTCTGAATTCCATGTCTTTGGCCCACTGAAGAATGACGTCCGCGGCATTACAGTAATGACGTGGAAGTTATTTATGCAGCAAGAACATGGCCAAGACACGAACCAGTAGAGTGGTACCATGACAGCATACAGGCTCTAATATTAAGGTCGTATAACTCCATAGCAAAAGAATTGGGGAACAACATGGTATTTTTAACCATGAATAAAACAATCTTGCCTTGAGAGAAAAAAAAGAACTGCATTGCTTACTTAGCGACTCTCGTAAAAGAAATAAAGAAGACACAGCGAAGAGGATGCGTATCGTCACGGATTAGTTTAGTAAGCTCGAGATAGTTATGGAGATGCTAAATAAAATTTTATGAAAGTTGCAAATTCAGCAGTGCAACATATCCTGCAAACCATATCCTGATGCCTGATTGTATAACTTCATCCGCTGTTTTGGCACAATGATAGAATTATTCTATATAATCACTACAACAGCAATGACGTCGCTGAGAATGAAAATGAATGGAGAGTGAATCACGTAACTTGACAAACAGATTATTTTTTTTGCAGTTTTTCGTAACGAAGTAAAGTCGCCGGTAAGTGGTAGCACTCAAAGGCAAGGAACTTGCTGAATTTTAAAAAATTGTCTCACTCATTTATGGAAATACTGAAGCCACTGAGGAGACCATAAAAAATTAGTAACCCTCAGTAAAAGCCATGTAACATAGCAGATAGCTTTGATACTGACTCAGTTCAACGAGGAAGAGAGCCCACAAGTTTGTTCAGGTTTGTCAGCTAATGTCACTCATTCGTGACTAGATCCAGTAGAGCAGCCAGATTGCAGTGCTGTCGACTGTTACACTTCACCTGCTGTTTCAAATAGTCACAGGCATTTTCTATGGCATTAAGACGGGATAAATTAGCAGACAATGCTAGGTTTGATACGTTGCTTTAGTGTTCGTCAAACAAAGAACGTATGTCGGTTAGCATATTTTTACGACTACTTTTCTTACGCCATTTACAGAGCTACGTGTTGTATACCATGGCTTGTCGACCGCATATGATACATCATCAAACCGGGCAACTTCATTTACAATGTGGTTACTAGTAGTCTAAAGGAAATAGTTCTCCTTTCTGTCATTCTGTCATGTATTCGCGTTGACCCCTGCTACTGCGCCAATGGCGTGCAACCGACTGCCACATGCTTGCCACTTCACTGCCACGATGTTAACGGTAGAGGGTTAGCTGAAGGTCTGCTACGAGCAATAGACAACCTGGAGCGTTCCGAACTGACCACTGTGCTTTGTAGCGGGACGACTAATAATTTGTCCGAGAGGGACTTTCCATATTTTTAATTGAGTGATATTTTCTAATGTCATTAGAAAGCTCTTGGAGATAGGAATTCAATGAAACAACATTTCAATAAGATTTTCGCAAGAATAAACTGGTAATTTTCTAAATACAAGTGGCAGGTCTCTACACGCTGTGTCCTGAACAACGCATTGTTTACAGCTGCGGAATGAGCACTGTTTAGCGACGTTAACACGGTCAGCTGTCAACTCTTGGTACTTAGAAAGTTAGTCCGATATTCTTTGGTAAATTTCACTTGAAAACTTACCAATGTCGCTCTCTCTTTCCGGAAACTCCGTTTCGATACCCCTAAGCGCTTACTAAATATTCAGGATTCCCCATTTCTTTGTATACAAAGTAAGAATAATCACAAAAGAGAAGGAATTGAACAGAACAAAAGTGTTTCTGACAGTCCGCAAGAAATCCTTGCTACCCTCAGCTGTTTGTAATATACACTCCTGGAAATGGAAAAAAGAACACATTGACACCGGTGTGTCAGACCCACCATACTTGCTCCGGACACTGCGAGAGGGCTGTACAAGCAATGATCACACGCACGGCACAGCGGACACACCAGGAACCGCGGTGTTGGCCGTCGAATGGCGCTAGCTGCGCAGCATTTGTGCACCGCCGCCGTCAGTGTCAGCCAGTTTGCCGTGGCATACGGAGCTCCATCGCAGTCTTTAACACTGGTAGCATACCGCGACAGCGTGGAAGTGAACCGTATGTGCAGTTGACGGACTTTGAGCGAGGGCGTATAGTGGGCATGCGGGAGGCCGGGTGGACGTACCGCCGAATTGCTCAACACGTGGGGCGTGAGGTCTCCACAGTACATCGATGTTGTCGCCAGTGGTCGGCGGAAGGTGCACGTGCCCGTCGACCTGGGACCGGACCGCAGCGACGCACGGATGCACGCCAAGACCGTAGGATCCTACGCAGTGCCGTAGGGGACCGCACCGCCACTTCCCAGCAAATTAGGGACACTGTTGCTCCTGGGGTATCGGCGAGGACCATTCGCAACCGTCTCCATGAAGCTGGGCTACGGTCCCGCACACCGTTAGGCCGTCTTCCGCTCACGCCCCAACATCGTGCAGCCCGCCTCCAGTGGTGTCGCGACAGGCGTGAATGGAGGGACGAATGGAGACGTGTCGTCTTCAGCGATGAGAGTCGCTTCTGCCTTGGTGCCAATGATGGTCGTATGCGTGTTTGGCGCCGAGCAGGTGAGCGCCACAATCAGGACTGCATACGACCGAGGCACACAGGGCCAACACCCGGCATCATGGTGTGGGGAGCGATCTCCTACACTGGCCGTACACCACTGGTGATCGTCGAGGGGACACTGAATAGTGCACGGTACATCCAAACCGTCATCAAACCCATCGTTCTACCATTCCTAGACCGGCAAGGGAACTTGCTGTTCCAGCAGGACAATGCACGTCCGCATGTATCCCGTGCCACCCAACGTGCTCTAGAAGGTGTAAGTCAACTACCCTGGCCAGCAAGATCTCCGGATCAGTCCCCCATTGAGCATGTTTGGGACTGGATGAAGCGTCGTCTCACGCGGTCTGCACGTCCAGCGCGAACGCTGGTCCAACTGAGGCGCCAGGTGGAAATGGCATGGCAAGCCGTTCCACAGGACTACATCGAGCATCTCTACGATCGTCTCCATGGGAGAATAGCAGCCTGCATTGCTGTGAAAGGTGGATATACACTGTACTAGTGCCGACATTGTGCATGCTCTGTTGCCTGTGTCTATGTGCCTGTGGTTCTGTCAGTGTGATCATGTGATGTATCTGACCCCAGGAATGTGTCAATAAAGTTTCCCCTTCCTGGGACAATGAATTCACGGTGTTCTTATTTCAATTTCCAGGAGTGTATACGAACGATTTAGGACAGAATCCGAGCAGCACGCTTAGATTGTTTACAGATGATGCTTTCATTTTCCGCCAAGTAAACTCGTCAGAAGATCAAAACGAATTGCAAAATGACTTACACACGATATCTGTATGACGCAAAAAGTGGTAATTATCTGTTAATAAGGAAAATTGTGAGGCCATCCACATGAACACTAAAAGACATCCATTAAATTTAGGATAATCGATAAATCACAGAAATCTAAAGGCTGTCAATTAACAAAATACCTAGGAATTATAGTTAGGAACAGCTTAAATTGAAGCGATTACACAGATAATGTTGTGCGGAGGGCAAACCAAAAACTGTGTTTTGTTGTGGAACATTTAGAAGCTGCAACAGGTCAAGTAAAGAGAAGTTTGTTCGTCTTCTGTTAGAATACTGCTATGCAGCATGGGATCCTTACTAGTTAGGATTGAGAGAGGATATCGGAAAAGTCCAAAGAAAGGCTCGTTTTGTGTTATCGCAGACTAGGGGAAAGAGAATCACAGATATGAACGTAAGATGGGTTGCAAATTACTAAAACAAAGGGGTTTTTTTCGTTTTGGTGAGATATTTTAAAGAAATTTCCGTCACAAACTTCCTCTTCTTAATTCATGAATATTATTTTGCCTCCAAATCTACATCGCGAGAAATGACCATTGTAATAAAATAAGATAAATCAGAAATCATACCGAAAGATTGCAGTGTTCACTTTCCAACGCACTGTTAGAGAGTAGAACGTAGAGGAATAGTCTGAAGGTTGTTCCAAGAGGTCTCTGCCAGGCACTTAAAAATGAATTGCAGAGTAGCCACGTAGATGTGGATTAATGTTATAAAACTTAAGAATATCCAGATGATCACCAATCAATAGAGTCATATTAGACATAAGATTAGGTACTCTCTTGCTTATTAATAATCTTCGGTTCCTAGTAGTCCGAAATTAAATTTGATCATACAGTAAATGAGAAGCACTGTAGATAATTAATTATTAATTATCAGAGCTAGTGGTCCCATATATGACCACCATTTGACAGCTTTTACAAGCGTCCATTCTCGTGCTGGCTGCAGAAGGAAGCAGTTTATGATTTGTAATTCAATTGGTTGGTTTAAAATAAACAGATCAGACATTAGCATGAGCTGACAGAAACAGAAATGGTGAAATTTCGAACTGAAAAGATATATAACGTTTGTTGCATGAAAAGTACTGCACATCAAAAGTTTAGTAACAAATTAGCAAAAGTGAAAATCCAAATATGAATTTTCATGATTCAAAAATGTACAAATAACATAAATATATTACATTAGAAAACGTATAATAATATGAGGTGCATTCAAGTTCTAAGGCCTCCGATTTTTTTTCTCCGGACTGGAAAGAGATAGAAACATGCGCATTGTTTTAAAATGAGACCGCGTTCATTGTCAATACGTCCCAGAGATGGCAGCACCGTACGGCAGATGGAATTTTACCGCCAGCGGCGAGAATGAGAACTGTTTTAAATACTTAAATGGTGACATTTTCCTTACTTGAACAACATGCAATAATTCGTTTTCTGAATTTGCGTGGTGTGAAACCAATTGAAATTCATCGACAGTTGAAGGAGACATGTGGTGATGGAGTTATGGATGTGTTGAAAGTGCGTTCGTGGGTGCAACAGTTGAATGAAGGCAGAACATCGTGTGACAACAAACCGAAACAACCTCGGGCTCACACAAGCCGGTCTGACGACATGATCGAGAAAGTGGAGAGAATTGTTTTGGGGGATCGCCGAATGACTGTTGAACAGATCGCCTCCAGAGTTGGTATTTCTGTGGGTTCTGTGCACACAATCCTGCATGACGACCTGAAAATGCGAAAAGTGTCATCCAGGTGGGTGCCACAAATGCTGACGGACGACCACATGGCTGCCCGTGTGGCATGTTGCCAAGCAATGTTGACGCGCAACTACAGCATGAATGGGACTTCCTTTTCGTCGGTTGTGACAATGGATGAGACATGGATGCCATTTTTCAATCCAGAAACAAAGCTCCAGTCAGCTCAATGGAAGCACACAGATTCACCGCCACCAAAAATATTTCGGGTAACCACCAGTGCTGAAAAAATGATGGTGTCCATGTTCTGGGACAGCGAGGGCGTAATCCTTACCCATTGCGTTCCAAAGGGCACTACGGTAACAAGTGCATCCTACGAAAATGTTTTGAAGAACAAATTCTTTCCTGCACTGCAACAAAAACGTCCGAGAAGGGCTGCGCGTGTGCTGTTTCACCAAGACAACGCACCCGTACATCGAGCTAACGTTACACAACAGTTTCTTCGTGATAACAACTTTGAAGTGATTCCTCATGCTCCCTACTCACCTGACCTGGCTGCTAGTGACTTTTGGCTTTTTCCAACAATGAAAGACACTCTCCGTGGCCGCACATTCACCAGCCGTGCTGCTATTGCCTCGGCGATTTTCCAGTGGTCAAAACAGACTCCTAAAGAAGCCTTCGCCGCTGCCATGGAATCATGGCGTCAGCGTTGTGAAAAATGTGTACGTCTGCAGGGCGATTACGTCGAGAAGTAACGCCAGTTTAATCGATTTCGGGTGAGTAGTTAATTAGAAAAAAATCGGAGGCCTTAGAACTTGAATGCACCTCGTAGTAAACAAGGACAACGCTTGTCAGTCCCGTATAACTCGCTACGTCCCGCACAACGATTACTGCAGGTGGACACTGACTCATGATGTAGAATCTACGAAGCGAGAGTGCAGGTTAGTTGCTTCATGCGCCAGTTCTAACTATTACGTAGATACTCAGTCCGAAGGTCCTAAATCATATCGTTTTACACGTTGTTCACAATGTTGCTACTTATAGCGCATTATCTTACATTCGGCAGAATGACGGTTCAAACTAGTGTCCCGCCATCCTGATTTAGGTTTTCCGTCATTTCCTTAAATCGCTTCAGACAAATGTCGGGATGGTTGCTTTGAAAGTGCACGACCGATTTCTTTTCCCATCCTTCCTTAATCCGTTGGGACCGATGACCTCGCTGTTCAGTGCCCTCCCCCATATCAACTAACTAACTGCATTATCTTGCCCGGTTGTTAGTCTTGTCTGACATTTTAAAATATATTTTCACGTGAGACTCTTGTTTTTCTTTTTTTGTTTTTTTTTTTAATTCCTGTTACCATTCCAAACTAAGGTTTCAAACTGACTTTATGTCGATCGATAACAAGTGAGTACAAGTACCTCTTGTCGGATTCTGTACAGCACTCTACAGCGGAGGCAATCCTACTTCCCATCGCATGGTTGGGCAATTCTCGGAGCAAAGCGAATAGTGAAATACGTTACAAACAGGTTCCTAAAGAAGAAATCGAGATATATCTGAGGTAACATTGCCTCTTATAAATGATCCCATTAAGCAGAAGTCCACAATGCTGACGCTGCATGGAACTGGAACATTCACACTACACTTCGGCAGTGAGAATGAGAACGAGAGGCAATCCTTCTGGATGACATCTCGCGATGCCTCCACAGCGCCATCGAGGTTACGGACGGAGCACTAAAACGTGAAGACGCGTTTCGAAAACATGTTCACTCGCTTCATGCGACAGCATTAAAAACATGGCTCTCGAAACTTCTTGCCTGCTGCATACATTAGAGGCAGACACGTAAATCTGGCTGGATCTCCGATCTTAACAGCTACCTTACAACACACACAATTCTCACAGTGTATAAATATAGTGAACTGTGCCCGTGCAATCTAAATACACGCTTGTCTGTGACACTCTCACCTCCTCTGCCATTAATCTACATACAAACACACACACACACGATGTACGATGTAGCTGGGGACTTTGGACAGATGCTGAGCATTTACGAAGGGCGTACAATACCCCTGTGTAGAGAGGCATCTTCCAGAAAAAAAAGAAGAAAAAATGTCTCCCGTGTACCGTGTCGACACCAGCGTAATGGGTGACATTAATATTCGACACCTGTTCTGCCTGGAGGGGAAAAAGGAACGCGAGGAGCGCGTGTTGTGGAGATGAGGCCACGTTAAGCCAGATTAAGTTGCGGCTTTTATTGCACAAAAAACTGTTGCCTCGCTGCGTTGCCCCGAGCAGCCTGGGGATCAGGACGTGGTATGACGATGCGTCTTGTACCACTCTCTCGTCGGAGACGATCTGTATTCTCTTGTTTTTCGAGGCAGAAATCAAAACGTACCGTCAACCAATGGATTTTCGGGCATAATACGCGCCCTCTGACTGTAAAGTTTCAGTCACACGTAACTCGCAAAAACTAAAAAAGTCTGTGATTCAGTATGGGCATCATTTTGGTTACTTAATCACGTCAGTCCTTCCTACACGCCGTTAGGATGGTTGCGACCCGTTACTGATGTGATTTTTACACGCTCCGTTTCCTTCATCGATATCTTGATCACTGGTGTCCATAACTGCATACCAGGACACCACAAGTCGAGCTTCTTGGCTGTAGCTAGGCGTGATACTAAATCTCATTCTCAGTTCCAGTCATACGACTTTGGAGCTAACTACACAGTAACCCGAGCCTGCTCCAAAATAACGTAGCATTCAAAGGGAGATTACAAATGTATCTGTTAACATCGGTGGCACTTCTCTCTCGTCGTATCCGAGGCGTCTACCTTCTTCCGAAAGGTGACTTAGTATTTCTGTTTCATTGTCAACAATATCCCTACTCTCTTCATCCTCTACACTTCAGTGTCTACTTTTTTCTGTGGGGTAAATCTATTAACAGATGTGGGGATTACATTTGAAATAATAAACAGTTTACTTACTTCTTTCCCATCCGTCTCGTTCTCAACTGATTGACTCTTATACGGTATAAGCGGGGATAAAAATTTTCCGTCTGAGGACGTTGCTGCAGCGCATATGCAACGTAGCGTGACCCCGGTGCGGGAGTAAAAGCAACAACATATAGGCAAGGGATTATACTGTGGCATTCGTGTCTTATCGCCGTGCCCGTGGTAAATGTCGAAAAGTGAACTATGACGACGTCATCACCAAACGCGAAATTGTGCTAAACACATTCTGTGAAAATTATTTCGAGCAGTTAGTTCATGAGCCCACGCGAATAGTAAACGGTTGTGAAAATACACTTGACCTCTTAGCAACAAATAATCCCGAGTTAATAACGAGCATCAAAACTGATTCACGGATTAGTGAACACAGGGTTGTCGTAGCGAGATTAAATATTGTAATCCCCAAATCGTCGAAACATAAGCGAAAGATACACCTATTGAAAAAATCAGATAAAAATTCACTTGACGCCTTCCTGAGAGACAATCTCCACTCATTCCAAATTAATAATATAAGTGTAGACCAGATGCAGCTTAGACTCAAAGAAATAATATCGGCAGCAATTTAGAGATTTATACCAAATAAATTAACAAACGACGGAGCTGATCCTCCTTGGTACACAAAACGGGTTAGAACACTGTTGCAGAAATAACGAAACAAACATGCCACTTTTAAACAGACGCAAAATCCCCAAGATTGGCGATCTTTTACAGAAGCTCTAAATTTAGCGCTGACTTCAACGCAAGATGCTTATAACAGTTTCCACAACGAAACTATGTCTCGAAACCTGGCAGAAAATCCAAAGAGATTCTGTTCGTATGTGAAGTACGTTAGCGGCAAGAAATGTAAGTAGGCTGTTTATGTTTTCTTATTGGCAACGTTACATAGCGCTCTGTATGAAAATAACTGGCTGTGCTGTGTGCAGTCTGTGGCTAGTTTGCATTGTTGTCTGCCATTGTAGCGTTGGGCAGTCGGCTGTTAACAGCGCATAGCGTTGCGCAGTTGGAGGTGAGCCGCCAGCAGTGGTGGATGTGGGGAGAGAGATGGCGGAGGTTTAGAGAGCGGATGATCTGGACAGAGACAGTAAATTTGTAAGACTGGATGTCATGAACTGATATATATTATGACTTTTGAACACTATTAAGGTAAATACATTGCTTGTTCTCTATCAAAATCTTTCATTTGCTAACTATGCCTATCAGTAGTTGTGCCTTCAGTAGTTAGAATCTTTTATTTAGCTGGGAGTAGTTGCGCTCGCTGTATTGCAGTAGTTTAAGTAACGAAGATTTTTGTGAGGTAAGTGATTCATGAAAGGTAGAGGTTATTGTTAGTCAGGGCCATTCTTTTGTAGGGATTTTTTAAAGTCAGATTGCGTTGCGCTAAAAATATTGTGTGTCAGTTTAAGCACAGTCTTTTATAATTTTTCTAAGAGGACGTTTCAGAAACAATCAATGATTTCTCTGCGCGATAGCAATGGAGATAGTATCGAAGACAGTGCTGCCAAAGCAGAGTTACTAAACACAGTCTTCCGAAATGCCTTCACAAAAGAAGACGAAGTAAATATTCCAGAATTCGAATCTAGAACAGCTACCAACATGAGTAATGTAGAAGTAAAAATCCTTGGAGTAGTGAAGCAATTTAAATCAATAAAAGCAAGTCTTCTGATCCAGACTTGATACTGGTCCTTTCGGAGTATGCTGATGCATTAGCTCCATACTTAACAATCATATACAACCGTTCGCTCGACGAAAGATCCGTACCCGAAGACTGGAAAGTTGCACACGTCCCTCCAATATTCAAGAAAGGTAGTAGGAGTAATCCACTAAATTATAGGCCCGTATCGTTAACGTCGATATGCAGCAGGATATTGGGACATATGTTGTGTTCGAACATTATGAATTACCTCGACGAAAACGGTCTATTGCCACACAGTCAACATGTGTTTAGAAAACATCGTTCCTGTGAAACACAACTAGCTCTTTATTCATATGAAGTGTTGAGTGCTATTGACAAGGGATTTCGGATCGATTCCGTGTTTCTGGATTTCCGGAAGGCTTTTGACACTGTACCACACAAGCGGCTTGTAGTGAAATTGCGTGCTTATGGAATATCAGTTATGTGACTGTATTTGTGATTTCCTGTCAGAGAGGTCACAGTTCGTAGCAATTGACGGAAAGTCATCGAGCAAACTAAAAGTGATTTCTGGCGTTCCGCAAGGTAGTGTTATAGGCCCTTTGCTGTTCCTCTCAAGATTTCCACTTCCGTGGTGTTGTATTGGAGAGAAGTAACTTCAAGCAACTTCAAGCCTCCTTGGGTGAAGGATTCTGAGGAGCGACGTAATGCATAACTCTCGATCAGAGTTACATCGTGTCTTGCTTTCAAAAGAAGGTTCCAAACAGCTAGTTACATCCTGGTTGCCTCGAAGCGCAGTGATTCTCGCCTTACGATGTTGACTGGATTCTTGAGACTGCACAGTCATTCTTTTAGTCATTATGGATTATTCAGAAGGACAAAACTGTTTACTAGGCATTTTTAATCGTAAAGAAAACGAAATAAAAAATGTACTGAGTACGCAAATAAATCACAAAGCAAACTTCATAAATTCGATTTTTTAAAAATTGTGATTTTATTTCCCTGCCCCATATGGGCAGGGGACGGCTGGCAGCGGCACAATCCACCGCTCTCCAGCCGAGTGATACATTTAATAAAAAGATGGAAACGAGATATAAAAAAGTCGATAATGGGGGGCATAAGAACATAGTAAGGGGAGTCAGTAGGAGCTAAAATATACGCTTACTCGGAGACATTCAGTTTAAGAAGTCCACATAAAGTAAAAAAAAACAGTTGGAAATTTGTGTAGCACCTAAAAAAACACTGAACTCGCACGCACAAGAACGATTTTCCTAACGTAGAATATAAATAAACCACATCGAAAGAAGCAAAACAACGTCGTTGAGTTTTTAACATGCAAATCAAAACTAGTAAATCCGTATATCCTAGCCAAGTAAGTTCCCCGTTGGCTGGTATTGGTAAAGTTAAGACTGTGGTGCTTAAGTCTGTCACTGACGTAAACTTCCGAAAATACGACTTTCACTGAGTTAAAAGCATTAACAACGCCGTCTATTTTTTCTTTGGCGTAAGGCAAAATTAACAACACCATTTGTTAGTTCTTTCGTGCACTACACTGCGATAATTAAACATTCGAACAACGAACCTGAGCGGAGAATTTTAGATAATATTCTAAATTGCAATTTATTTTCTTCTTTTCGTATTCTGATTTTGATGAAATAAAGCCTATATCTGTTACTTGCCTGTGAAAACAACACGAAAATTCGTCTAGCGGTTATGGAGATTACCATTTTCAAACAAACAGACACAACTGTTTTAGACCAATGTTTAAATTACGAAATCATTTTTCTGTGGACGTATTTTGATGACATAAAGGCTATACGTTGCGCTAAGCTACGATCAAGTTACCTGTGGAAACCCCATGAAAATTTTTCTAGTTGTTTTGAGGATTCGCATGTTCCGACAGGAAGACGCTGCGATTTTACACTTTTGTTGTTAGTATAGAAGATTTAGATCACGTACGACTGTTTCCCTCTACGAAAGAACATTACCTAAGGAGTGAAAAGTTACACAGGTCACTCAATACACAAGATATGAAATACAAGTAAACTATTAAATTATAGAGACGTATCACTGACTTAGGATTACATTAGTCGTTTTGAAACGTATTCTGACCTCGAAGGTTGTAGACTACCTCGAAGGAAACTATCTGTTATCACAGCACGGATTCAGAAAGCATCGTTATTGTGAAACAAAACTGGCACTTTAATCAGACAAAGTAATGATTGCTATGGCCAAGGGACCTCAAATTGATTTCATTTTCTAGATTTCCGGAAGGTTTTCGACACCGTTCGTCCCAAGCAGGTTCTAATCAAACTGTGTGCTATGGAGTATCGACGCATTGGAACGTTTCCGATCTCCTCTCGCGATCAGATTAACTTTTACTACGGATCTAACCATTGTGTTGGTTCCGAACACAACAAAACTACATCGGTCGACTCTGAGAGAATGTGGGCTGACACACTCTAACTGGAAACGTACTGTTGGACACAAAGCACTGTAATAGTAGGAGAAAGTTTACAGGCGTACATGGCATTCTAAACGCACTGACCTTCCTCCCAGTACTACCTCCTTCAAGGCCAGCTGCACTTCTCCATCATTCGAAACTCACGTGATATTATCTCTAGTGCAGTTGTCCGTATACTGAACACCAACATGCGAATTTCACCGAGACAAATTTTGTGCTCAAACACACTCGGGGGTTTTAATATAATTACGAATGAAGATAAACTAAGTATGGTAAAAGTGAACTATATTGTGGAGGCCTAGAGTCATCAAAATAAGCTACTCTGCAATCGTAATAACGCAGAAAGCAAATAAAAGAACTTCGAACTACATAAACCTAATTAACCTAAGGACATCACACACATCCATGCCCCAGGCAGGAGTCTAACCTACGACCGTAGCGGTTGCGCGGTTCGAGACTGTAGCACCTAGAACCGCTCGGCCACCCCGGTCGGCAAAACAACAAACAGCTGTTAACTGATGATTTATTTACCTGACAGGATTCCTGTGTTAAAGCATCATTTTCAGGTGATACTACATAGAAAGGAAAGCATCCTTGTAATCTACATCCGTAAAAAATTAAGAACAGCTAATAAAAATAAAAATAAGTGTGACATAGTTTAGCACACGGAGACGCCCCCATCGTTCTTCGTCACAGAATTCATCTCTAAGAAACTGAGAAGTAGTCAAAAAATAATAATCGGTCGAGCATTGGGGCGAATGGGGCAGGAGAACGACGGTTGATGTAATAAATACGGTTAAAATGTAATATAAGAAGCATAAATAACATACCATCAGTGAAGCTTCTCTTTGAGAAACAGAACATATTGCCCGTCCCCGTTACTACAAAGATAAATACTCCCAGAAGAAAAACGTTTTGCGAGATTAAAATCGAGAAGTTAAGTGAGCTACTTAGCCTACTGGCATCCATGTGCAAACTGAATGCAGATGAACGACTGAAAATTTTAAAAAGAGTTACCTATATAAGGTTATAAACCTCATTTAACAGAGCGAGGCGGCGCAGTGGTTAGCACACTGGACTCGCATTCGGGAGCACGACGGTTCAATCCCGCGTCCGGCCATCCTGATTTAGGTTTTCCGTGATTACCCTAAATCGCTCCAGGCATATTCCGGGAAGCTTCCTTTCAAAGGGCACGGCCGACTTCCTTCCCCATCCTTCTCTAATCCGATGAGACCGATGACCTCGCTGTCCGGTCTCCTCCCCCATAGCAATCCAACCCAAACGTCATTTAAGGCATTTACCAATAACAAACTAGTCGGAACCGATACTAAAAATATCGGATAACAGACCCTATTTGTATTTATTACATTAACTACTATTCCTATTGCCACAGTACCTCATCACCTGCATTATTCGCTCCTATATTCTACTGGTTATTATTTGATGAAGACTTCCCCTGCTTATGGGGTTGAATTCCTTGACTAACGAACGTCGTGGACGTCTCTGTGTGCTTTTCGATGTGGCATTACTGTAGGCAGTTCAAATTTATGTTCAGTTTACGTTGACTGTTTTTAATTTCTTACGCATGTAGATTACAAGGGTACTTTCCTTTCTATGTAGCATCACCAGAAGATGCTGCTTTAACTCATCGAAACTGGTCGTGTGAATAAATCATCAACTAGCAGCTGATTGCGGTTTTATTCAACTCCAATTACTTCAGTAGTTAACAGTTTGCCAGTACGCCGTCCTCACCTACCTTCACACATGGGAGTGATGGGTTGCAGGCGATTCGCATCTAAACCTTAGCAATTTGGCACTAGTTAATATACCGCCTAAAACTTAACCGCCTGCGCGACTTTCATTGATACGCACACTGTGAAAGCTTGCCGTGAAATCAATTCGGCGTTACATCCTTCATGCGTCTGTCCCGTTAAACCGCGCTATTCATGTCTTCTCTGACAATGGCGCATCGTCCCACTCCTGAAAATTTTTGTAGCAGTGGCGTCAGCCAGTACTGTTTACCAGATATTAACTCTGTTGTAATTATATTATTCTCTACTCTTTCCCGAACTGGAGACAAATACCAAACGTCATTTTAGTAAATCCTACAAAGTAGCCGCTGTCTGACACAATAAAATATATGGTGAGATACTTCTCATTTGATGTACTTGTCCACAGGGACCAAAGTGAAGGGTTAGCCGCCCCATAAACTACGTCTTAATTTATACTTCTTGTTCTTTCTCAGTATCCCTGCACCTGCTTCTTCCATTTCCAGACCTCGATAGCAGTAAATCTGATAGCCTCGCTGAATGAAAACCGAAATATATCCACTGTATACACGCCAAATTTTATGCTATTTTCACCATCCGTAGTCTAATAAAATTCTGCATCAATAACCACGTTTTGTAACTAAACATTTTCGTTAATTATTATGCTTATGGGTTTCGTTGGTTCAATTAGGAGCTTTTGCGTGCGCGGTCATGTGACATTACACTGCCACATCTCAAAATATGTGACTAGATACAAGATTTCCCATATGAAAAGTTGCACTTCGTAATAAGTAACGAAAAGACATCGAGTGAAACGGAAGTGATAACACGGGGTTCCTCTAGAAAGTGCTACATGCCTTCTGCTGCTCCTTATCTACATAAACGATTTAGGAAACAATCTGGGCAGGCCCTCTTAGAATGTTTGCAGATGCTGCTGCCGTTTACTTTCTACCACAACTGGAACACCTGTTTATGACCTAATTTGTATCTGTATAGATACTTGTATCTCAATTTTTTGTATTGCTTATGTATAATGTTGCATCATTCATGGAAATTCTTTGACTATGTACACATGTTTCAGTCAAGTGAAGCTGGCCTTCGGTGGCCTAGCGGTTCTAGGCGCTTCAGTCCGGAACCGCGCAACTGCTACGGTCGCAGGTTCGAATCCTGCCTCGGGCATGGATGTGTGTGATGTCCTTAGGTTAATTAGGTTTATGTAGTTCTAAGTCCTAGGGGACTGATGACCTCAGATGTTAAGTCCCATAGTGCTAAGAGCCATTTGAACCATTTTAGTTAAGTGAATTTTTAAACGAAGTTGTTTAAATTATGCTTGTGAACTTAAATAACTACTGAAATGATTGTTATGTAATATACTATAAACGAGGTGGTCCATAATTAGAGAGCGTAGGGTTGAATGCAAAAGATGTCGGGAAGCTATACAGCTACGGAAGTGGCCTGGCGAAGTGGGAAAGGTGTTGTTGGTGCGCAAGTGGCAACTCGTTCTTTGTGACGAGTAAGGGTCTGGGCTGAGTAGTGCTGTGGTTAACACCTCGCTAGCAGCAGCAGATCATAGTGTCTCATATTCCTGGAATTTTGAGGCCAGAATAGCTTAAGGTCAGTATTTATGGGCCTCGAATGCTGAATTTGGTGATACCATACCATTATCATGACATGGTTTTTGGCCCTCTAAAACTATTATTTCGACGCCAAGAAGATCAGTAATAGGGCGAGGCCAACATTACTGCCATAGCTGCATCGCCACTAGGTTGATAGCCACTGGAAATTGAGCCACCAGTGCCACCAGCCATCCACTAAATTGTTTTCTCTTTGGCACTCTGTAAATGGACCAGAATTTGTGATATTTGCTTGATTCTAATAATAATCGTAGTGTTACTAAAAACTCTATCTTACACCCATGATTATCCCAAATCACAAACCTGGACAGGATTCCTATCCTAGTGAATTTAATTCCGAGTGTCCTAACTGATTATAAGAAAGTGGCTGAACTTAAATTTAACGTTGCGTTGTCATTTGCACAGCCAATTGTTATTCTGAGTAGATCAAAAGACTGTTTATGGAAGCCCATTTGTTATTTAAGGGCTTACAGTTTCTTGTGCTTAACTAGTAACTAATGATAGGAATGCGTACCTTTTCTCGTATATACAGGTGTAGTTTTATTAATGAGCATGGTGTTTCAAACCATGAAAGTTCAAGGGTTCTCATTTACCAGCCCAGTTATTTAATGAAGCAATGCAAAGGCTCCTTCAGAGCCAGTGTAAGATTTGCATTCTGCTTAGTTGATTCAAACAGAGTTTAAGGAAGAAATGTTTACTGTGTTATCTATTCTAATACGAGTTCGTTAATGCACAGGTATAGACATCCTGTATTAGGCAATTAAATTATAGTTTATGATCATTAGTAGCCCCACCCCCCACCCCCTCGATTTAAATGCAGAATCATTTCAAGCTTTTCCCAGTTCTATTTTGATACTAATTTCATGTGTGTCGGTATTTGGTTTTATAAACTGTTGCACCAGGTTCATTCCAGGTACCTGCTGTTGAGAATCATATGTTTCTGTTTACTGTCTCATTGGTCATTTGCTTATCTGACTTACAAGTTAGTAGCACATTCATCTGCAATATTAGGTTACTATGTTGTATTGCGGGCAGATATAAGTAAAGGGTTCAGTGTGTGTGTTCAGGAAGGTTAAGTTAGCCTTAGCACTGCCATTTGCTTTATCATTATGTTTTACACAAGAATGCCTAATTAGGCTGGCGACCTGTTTTAATATGTAGTGTTACAACTTGCTTTTGTGCTTGGAGAACGTCTGTTCCAGACCCACCGTTTACTATTATTTATAATCTGCTAGAGTCTTTCGGAAAAGAAACCCAGTTTGACTGTTCTGTTTCAATTAGCATATCCCACGGTCACAAACTTCAAAAATACGCTAGTATCGATTGCCGTTGAAGGTGGTTGGTGTTACCGTTACACAGTCATCATAAAATCAAAACCAATTTAAAAAACTATAATGCAAGACGTCTGCATGGTTGAAAAGCGTCAGCTGACTCCAATTAATAAAATATATGAGGCTCCCACGAAAAGGAATCGATCAAGTTATGGTTACATGATTAATCACCAACATTCGTAAGTTGTCGATTCAACTATTTCCTAGAGATTACACTTCCGAACAACTTTAATTGGAACTGTTGTCGTTGTGGTCTTTAGTCGAGAGACTGGTTTGATGCAGCTTTCCATGGTAACCTATCCTGTGCAACCTTCTTCGTCTCTAAGTACCTACCGTAACCTACATCCTTCTGGACCGGCTTAGTGTATTCATCTCTTTGCTTACCTTTACGATTTTTACCCTCCACGCTCCCCTCCAATACTAAATTGGTGATTCATTGATGCCTCAGAACTTCTGCTATCAACCGATCCCTTCTTCTAGTCAAGTTGTGCCACATATTCCTCTTCTCCCCAATTCTATTCAGTACCTCCTCATTAGTTATGTGATATATCCACCTAATCTTCAGCATTCTTCTGTAGAACCACATTTCGAAAGCTTCTATTCTGTTCTTGTCTAAACTGCTTATCGTATATGATTCACTTACATACATGGCTACACTCCATACAAATACTTTCAGAAAAGACTTTCTGACGCTTAAATCTGTACTCGATGTTAACAGATTCCACTTCTTCGGAAACGCTTTGCTTGCCGTAGCCAGTCTATATTTTATATCCTCTCTACTTCGACCATCATCAGTCATTTTTCTCCCCAAATAGCAAAACTCATCTACTACTTTAACTGTCTCATTTCCTAATCTAATTCCTTCAGAATCACCTGATTTCATTCAACTACATTTCAGTATGCTCGTTTTGCTTTTGTTGATGTTCATCTTATATCCTTCGTTCAAGACACTGTCCATTCCGTTCAACTGCACTTCTAGGCCCTTTTCTGTCACTGACAGAATTACAATGTCATCGGCAAACGTCAAAGTTGCTTGCTCAGTTTACAAATTGAATAGCATCGAGGATATGCCACAACCCTGTCTCTCTGTTCCCATCCACTGCTTCCCTTTCATGCTCCTCGACTCTCACCTTCTAGTTTCTGTACACATTGTAAACAGCCTTTCGCTCTCTGTATTTGACCCCTGCCACCTTTAGAATTTCAAAGAGAGTATTCTAGTCAACATTTTCAAAAGCGTTCTCTAAGTCTACAAATTCTAGAAAGGTAGGTTTTGACTTTCCTTAATATGTCTTCTAAGATAGATCGTAAGGCCAGTATTGCCTCATGTATCCCAACAATTCTATGGAATCCTAATTGATCTTTCCCAAGGTCGGCTTCTACCACTTTTTGCATTCCTTTGTAAAGAATTCGTGATAGTATTTGCAACCGCAACTTATTAAACTGATAGTTCGGTAATTTCCACACTTGTCAAAACTTGCTTCTTTTGGATTCGAATTATTATATTCTTTTTGAAGACTGAGGGAATTTCTCTTGTCTCATATATCTTGCTCACCAGACGATATAGTTTTGTCAGGGCTGGCTCTCCCAAGGCTGTCAGTAGTTCTAATGGAATGTTGTCTACTCCCGGGGCCTTGTTTCGACTTAGCTCTTTCAGTGTTCTGTCAAGCTCTTCACGCAGTATCGTATCTCTCATTTCATCTTCATCTACATCCTCTTCCATTTCCATTATATTGTCCTCAAGTACATCGCCTTGTATAGACCCTCTATATACTCCTTCAACCTTATTGCTTTCCCTTCTTTGCTTAGAACTGGGTGTCCATGTGAGCTCTTGATATTCGTACAAGTGATTAAGGTGTTCGTCTTCTTCACATACGGTTTGAAAGTTGAGCGATAGAGAAATAATTGAAAGTGGTTCGATGAACCCTCTGCCAAGCTCGTAAGTATGGATTGCAGATTATTCACCTAGATGTAGAATTACTTAGAAGACTATTAATCGGTTCAAGAAAGACGTGATGAGAATTTGGTATTCGAAGAACATATTACTGTGGAAAGAAATTACTTACACATTAATTTTAATAGCCGCAAAATGTTTTAAAATGCTGGATTCTTACTTCGGAACAAAGTGACTGAAACTTCCGTCCTGCGATCTTGGTTTAGGCTTTTATGAATCATCAGAGGGAAATGATGGGATTGTTCCTTGAACAGTTTATGGTGGCGTCTTTTAGTCTAGCATTTTTACAGCTGAACTGTTTCACCAACCTGTTTGCCTAATCGACAAGCAGAAAGCAATAAAAATAGAAGAACTTCTGACCTTTTGTCTGATTTTCGCATCACAAACAGGTGATGACATTGTTAAAAGCGTAATTTACAATTGATATGGATAAACAAAAGTGCGGCCTTAACAGTACTTTTATTCAATTAGGACATTATGATCACTGACCACTTTAAAGATCTTATATTTTTTTTTTATAATCACCATCTTTGAAATGTCTTACGTAATTGTCTACTAACGACAATATTTAGTAACTGAAATTTAAAGACAATGAAAACTTACAAAGTATTGACTTTCGTTTTTCGCCACATGACAATGATCAGTGGAAAAAGGTGAAGAAAGGAATTAATATAGCGATCAAAAATAGGAGGAAATCTAATTTCAGGTGACACGCATATATTGGTTCTTGAATCTTCGTGCTGTGAAGTTATTCATGTTCACCTGTTTCCGAAGTGGCTGGAAGCTGTTGTATACTGATCATGCGATATCAAAGCTTGGTTCCTAACTGCATGATAAGATTCTGAACACAGTAGTGCCAGAAGTCCATTGTGGTAAGAGGCAGATAGCGCTTGCCTGCTAGGAAGAGACTTTTATTTATTATGCCACCATTTTCCAGTTGCTTCATTTATTGCCTAAAGCAGGTGTGGATCCATGGTTCAGTGTTGGGGACGGGACAAGGAGCATCAAAAATTGTTACCTTCTGCCCCACCACCAGCTAAAATACAGCCTGATGTCAGTCCCACTTCCTACGTAGGATTTTAATAACAATAACAACAACAGAACATACAAAATATTTCACTATAACAGTAATTGTTGTTGTTGTTGTGGTCTTCAGTCCTGAGACTGGTTTGATGCAGCTCTCCATGCTACTCTATCCTGTGCAAACTTCTTCATCTCCCAGTACCTACTGCAACCTACATCCTTCTGAATCTGCTTAGTGTATGCATCTCTTGGTCTCCCCCTACGATTTTTACCCTCCACGCTGCCCTCCAATACTAAATTGGTGATCCCTTGATGCCTCACAACATGTCCTACCAACCGATCCCTTCTTCTGGTCAAGTTGTGCCACAAACTCCTCTTCTCCCCAATCCTATTCAGTACCTCCTCATTAGTTATGTGATCTACCCATCTAATCTTCAGCATTCTTCTGTAGCACCACATTTCAAAAGCTTCTATTCTCTTCTTGTCCAAACTATTTATCGTCCATGTTTCACTTCCATACATGGCTACACTCCATACAAATACTTTCAGAAAAGACTTCCTGACACTTAAATCTATACTCGATGTTAACAAATTTCTCTTCTTCAGAAACGCTTTCCTTGCCATTGCCAGTCTACATTTTATATCCTCTCTACTTCGACCATCATCAGTTATTTTGCTCCCCAAATAGCAAAACTCCTTTACTACTTTAAGTGTCTCATTTCCTAATCTAATACCTTCAACATCACCCGACTTAATTCGACTACATTCCATTATCCTCGTTTTGCTTTTGTTGATGTTCATCTTATACCCTCCTTTCAAGACACTGTCCATTCCGTTCAACTGCTCTTCCAAGTCCTTTGCTGTCTCTGACAGAATTACAATGTCATCGGCGAACCTCAAAGTTTTTATTTCTTCTCCATGGATTTTAATACCTACTCCGAATTTTTCTTTTGTTTCCTTTACTGCTTGCTCAATATACAGATTGAATAACATCGGGGAGAGGCTACAACCCTGTCTTACTCCCTTCCCAACCACTGCTTCCCTTTCATGCCCCTCGACTCTTATAACTGCCATCTGGTTTCTGTACAAATTGTAAATAGCCTTGCGCTCCCTGTATTTTACCCCTGCCACCTTTAGAATTTGAAAGAGAGTATTCCAGTCAACATTGTCAAAAGCTTTCTCTAAGTCTACAAATGCTAGAAACGTAGGTTTGCCTTTCCTTAATCTTCCTTCTAAGATAAGTCGTAAGGTCAGTATTGCCTCACGTGTTCCAGTATTTCTACGGAATCCAAACTGATCTTCCCCGAGGTCGGCTTCTACTAGTTTTTCCATTCGTCTGTAAAGAATTCGTGTTAGTATTTTGCAGCTGTGGCTTATTAAACTGATTGTCCGGTAATTCTCACATCTGTCAACACCTGCTTTCTTTGGAATTGGAATTATTATATTCTTCTTGAAGTCTTTTGGTATTTCGCCTGTTTCATACATCTTGCTTACTAGATGGTAGAGTTTCGTCAGGGCTGGCTCTCCCAAAGCCGTCAGTAGTTCCAATGGAATGTTGTCTACTCCGGGGGCCTTGTTTCGACTCAGGTCTTTCAGTGCTCTGTCAAATTCTTCACGCAGTATCGTATCTACCATTTCATCTTCATCTACATCCTCTTCCATTTCCATAATATTGTCCTCAAGTACATCGCCCTTGTATAGACCCTCTATATACTCCTTCCACCTTTCTGCTTTCCCTTCTTTGCTTAGAACTGGGTTTCCATCTGAGCTCTTGATGTTCACACAAGTTGTTCTCTTATCTCCAAAGGTCTCTTTAATTTTCCTGTAGGCAGTATCTATCTTACCCCTAGTGAGATAAGCCTCTACATCCTTACATTTGTCCTCTAGCCATCCCTGCTTAGCCATTTTGCACTTCCTGTCGATCTCATTTTTGAGACGTTTGTATTCCTTTTTGCCTGCTTCATTTACTGCATTTTTATATTTTCTCCTTTCATCAATTAAATTCAATATTTCTTCTGTTACCCAAGGATTTCTACTAGCCCTCGTCTTTTTACCTACTTGATCCTCTGCTGCCTTCACTACTTCATCCCTCAAAGCTACCCATTCTTCTTCTGCTGTATTTCTTTCCCCCATTCCCGTCAATTGTTCCCTTATGCTCTCCCTGAAACTCTGTACAACCTCTGGTTCTTTCAGTTTATCCAGGTCCCATCTCCTTAAATTCCCACCTTTTTGCAGTTTCTTCAGTTTTAATCTACAGGTCATAACCAATAGATTGTGGTCAGAGTCCACATCTGCCCCTGGAAATGTCTTACAATTTAAAACCTGGTTCCTAAATCTCTGTCTTACCATTATATAATCTATCTGATACCTTTTAGTATCTCCAGGGTTCTTCCATGTATACAACCTTCTATCATGATTCTTAAACCAAGTATTAGCTATGATTAAGTTGTGCTCTGTGCAAAATTCTACCAGGCGGCTTCCTCTTTCATTTCTTAGCCCCAATCCATATTCACCTACTACGTTTCCTTCTCTCCCTTTCCCTACACTCGAATTCCAGTCACCCATCACTATTAAATTTTCGTCTCCCTTCACTATCTGAATAATTTCTTTTATTTCATCATACATTTCTTCAATTTCTTCGTCATCTGCAGAGCTAGTTGGCATATAAACTTGTACTACTGTAGTAGGTGTGGGCTTCGTATCTATCTTGGCCACAATAATGCGTTCACTAAGCTGTTTGTAGTAGCTTACCCGCGTTCCTATTTTCCTATTCATTATTAAACCTACTCCTGCATTACCCCTATTTGACTTTGTGTTTATAACCCTGTAGTCACCTGACCAGAAGTCTTGTTCCTCCTTCCACCGAACTTCACTAATTCCCACTATATCTAACTTTAACCTATCCATTTCCCTTTTCAAATTTTCTATCCTACCTGCCCGATAAAAGGGACCTGACATTCCACGCTCCGATCCGTAGAACGCCAGTTTTCTTTCTCCTGGTAACGACATCCTCTTGAGTAGTCCCCGCCCGGAGATTCGAATGGGGGACTATTTTACCTCCGGAATATTTTACCCAAGAGGACGCCATCATCATTTAATCATACAGTAAAGCTGCATGCCCTCGGGAAAAATTACGGCCGTAGTTTCCCCTTGCTTTCAGCCGTTCGCAGTACCAGCACAGCAAGGCCGTTTTGGTTATTGTTACAAGGCCAGATCAGTCAATCATCCAGACTGTTGCCCTTGCAACTACTGAAAAGGCTGCTGCCCCTCTTCAGGAACCACACGTTTGTCTGGCCTCTCAACAGATACCCCTCCGTTGTGGTTGTACCTACGGTACGGCTATCTGTATCGCTGAGGCACGCAAGCCTCCCCACCAACGGCAAGGTCCATGGTTCATTATAATCTCTATTCTAGTAATAAGAAATATAAGATGCTTAGTACAATAGTTATAATTTTTACTTTTTTGCAACAAAACTTCCAAAAATTACAAAGGAGAAATATACATCATTTGAATAATACTTTGACAAATTTGGCAACGTCGTAATTTACTCACTATGTAATCGTGCTATGCTCTCTCCACCAGCGGTTTTTCACATAGGAATATTACTGAGAACACAGATGTACAGATAATGGCTAAGCGAGCATGTTAAAAGGGGAAGATGGGGAATGTTGTTTCTTTCGCTAGTTCGGACTAAGGTCATGGTCTATTGGACGTCAGATAAATTTCTGCGTTTCCACATTACGACAAGGCTGCACTGTTTTTCATGTTCTCTTGATATGGTTTGTATAGCCTCCACTGCTACTGCTCCCCCTGCCGTCTGTGAGAGGTTATTGCGCGTTGATGCCACACACAAGTTACGGTCTCATTACCGTGGCTTGACTGTATGTAATGTAGTGGGTTGTCTACGCTGTCCCCATTATTCAGTGACAAGTGTAGGACTGATTCTGTATTTGATACGGTATACGATATCATATATACACCGCAGACATTAAGAATTACATTAATTGCAAGTACACTTCATGGTACACATTATACATTGACACACTCAACACGGTCTACATATCACAACTTTTTGCGCTAGAGCTTTTGTGTCTGACTTACTATTGGATATCCTCTTCTTGTAGAAACGGCGCGATACTGACAGTCTGTTGTAGACAACAGGCGAAACAGGTCCGTCACAGATATAGCTTGGAGAATTAGTTTTTTGATCAATAGTGATATGACCCTAGGTAGCTTGATTTGTGAGCACCAGGTTTTTCGCCGCCTTCTCGGCTGTACTGCGGCATAATGTCTTCTTTTGGACTGCTGTGAGATATCCCTCGTCTGTGACCATTCTTGATGGACGTGTGCGATAACCTTTACAGATGTGAGGCATTTTCTCCAGAACCCTTTCGAAGGGTCCCAGGAACAGCAATGAAGTTACTGCTCTGAAGGAAGCGCTCATCTGGGAAGGGCGGCACTTGAGGCGGGTGGGCGCTGTGTCCAGTAAATGCGCACGAGAGCTCCGGCGCGCCTGCGCAGTGTCCGGCCGGCTCGCGGCTGCTCAGCGTCACGCTTTATCTGCAGCGGCACGCGGGGGAGGATGCCGGGACGTCACGCGTGAAGTGTCCAGCGTCGCGCGACAAGTGCGTTACTTATCGGCTCCTCCGCCAACAGCGCCATCACGCTCCCGACTGGCACGCGTGCTGTGTAAGGGTGAACACAACGTCTCGTCTCCCTCCGATAAGATTTTTCACAAGATACGTGCTCCACAGACTGTGCGCCGCAGGGCACTACGTGCACAAATACAGGGTGATTCAAAAAGAATACCACAACTTTAGGAATTTAAAACTCTGCAACGACAAAAGGCAGAGCTAAGCACTATCTGTCGGCGAATTAAGGGAGCTATAAAGTTTCATTTAGTTGTACATTTGTTCACCTGAGGCGCTGTTGACTAGGCGTCAGCGTCAGTTGATGCTAAGATGGCGACCGCTCAACAGAAAGCTTTTTGTGTTATTGAGTACGGCAGAAGTGAATCGACGACAGTTGTTGTAATATTTCTACTTTCATTTTGGTATGCTGATCGGTGCTAATAGTAGAATAAAAGCTGGTTAAAAGCTGTGAGCTGCCTGGGGAGATTAACCGTGCGTTTACTGGGCAACTGTTTCACGACTGGGTATCTAGTCTAGGTCTACCACATTACCAATCAGACTAACATTGCTTATAATCTTTTACAGTCATACAACAACCGGTAATATATATATATATATATAAAAGGAGAATTTAAATAAAAAGGAAGAAATCAGTTTATATTTGCAAATTTATTTTAAGATTGTTCATTGAAATTTCAGCATATTATACGTGAGTTATAACTGAGCTGGTGCCTTATTTACGATTGTGAAAATGTGAGATTGGAAACTTACGGAACACACAAAATATGGAGCCAAGATTGGGAGACTGGATACAACACTGCATTCATAAAACAACACACAAAGAACATTGAAACACATGTAAGAGAAAGTTAACCACAACCAACAGATTCAAATTTTCAATCAAAGAAATTACATTCGAAGCACAATCCTGTCCGTCATGTAATTACCACACACTGGTATACTAAATTCATATTAACTCTTTGTGAAATCTTCGCGAAAAGAATAGCTGAGGGCTACTTTGATGATTACACCACATGCTTCACGTGGTCAACTTGGTTTACACAAAGCGTATAACTCCACAGTAATTTTGATAATAAAATAAATTAGCTCGAAAAGCAATTGACAAAAGAAAAACCTTGAACTGGTTACTAACGTCTTACTATTAACCTGATGGGTCAAACAGTTATATAAGCACGTGGTACTGGTCTCGCAAAGTACACCCCACGTGGGTTGAACATAAAGAAAGGTTGCTATATTAAAAATATTGTTAAGACGAGACGTTATAATCACACAAGCATTCGCATTTAAGATTGATCTTAGTTAGCGTTACTGACCAACACGTGGTTCCACTTTACTCATAAAGTAGTGACAAAGCAACTCCCGGAAAATAATATGAACTTCACACGAGAATTACACTACGCTGCAATTTAAGGTAACCTTAGATATTTTAGAGCTAAACCCGAAATAAAAGTGATTAAATTCTCAGTTAGGCTGAACTTAACAAATCCATTGTCCTATGGACTTAACAGACACGCGCTTAGCCGGAGATCTTACCATTTCAGACGTTCGCCACCGCCAGACTGCAACTGCCTACTACTGGACTGCAACTGCCTACTACTGGACTGCAACTGCCTACTACTGGACTGCAACTGCCTACTACTGGACTGCAACTGCCTACTACTGGACTGCAACTGCCTCTACCCAGCGTGCTCCTGAGAGTCGCTCACAAAGACAAACGGAAGGGGCCAGAGGGGCAGCTTCCTATACCAACATGACAAGGGACGGACCGGACCATACTAAGAATAGAAACCTCTTTGTTTTTAGGAACTGTAGCTACCTGTTCCGACGTTGGTCCTACTGTTCTCTAGCAGACAGCCTTGTCTGCTACCCTCAAGCATGCAACTACAAACACATTTGATCATTCATCCTCTCACACAGAAGGGAAGGGGGATGACAGTATCTTATCATATACAGTATATAACAGAAAGCGGATGTAGGTTTCGTATGAGACTGTGTGACATGAATTACATATTAACTGTGTTTTAAAGTGTAGTAGTGTGACAGATCGTTCTTGTTTACGTGTAAAAGTAACACATTCCACTACTCAGTCTCCTCCCAGATAGTCAGAAACGCCACAGTAAATTTAGAAGAGGAATTTATGCCGTAAAAGACAACAAATTTGAGAAATTAAACATGAAAGGAATCCAACAGAGACCTTTCATAACCCCAACGCTCCGGGAAAAGACTGTGCAGGGAATTTTCTAGCCATGCTAGGACATTCCCAAGCAGGCTTCTCACACCCTACTTAAACCAAAAGTGTAAAGAAAAGGCAAAAGGTCACCAGCTACTTGCTAAAACACAATAATTTCAAACATCTTTACAATCTACCAATTTCAAAGAGAGAAAAAAAAACACACAATCTGTGACGCCTATTTAAAAGATCGGGTAGACCTAAATCGGTCATCAAGTAAAAACAATGGTTCCTGTGTCATTAATATGAAAACAATTTCTGGTTGTTACCCTTATGGAGTTCACCAGTATTTGCTCATTGCAAGAGCCAACTGATCACAGGCAAATTTATGACTGTTTATTAACAAGCAAAATTTATGAAAATAGCAAAGGTGCCACAGCAATTAAAAAAAAAGCATGAAATAACATCAGTATTATAAAACAGAACATTACAATGCACAATCCGCAAAAGCAAAAAAAATGATAAGAGAAAAAAACATGTTTTACAAAGTGGTTATCGCAAAAAAAATTCTATATCTTATAAAACTAATAATCTGTAGAATTAACCTAACTATGTGGCACTAATTTAATCACTCTACAATATTTCAGTTAGTTAGCAAACAATGAGCACTGTGTCATTATACTGAAACTACAATAATTGTGTGATTGTTACCCTTAAGGGGTTCCTCACAATAAATATGCCCCATGCAAAGGCTAATCGATCACAGCCCAATGAGAATTAATAGCAATTTGACTGATAAACGAAGCAATGCCACTGCAATGAATTTACGAAACAAAATATCACAAATCTAATACATAACACAAGAACAAACATTGATCAATAAAACAGTACAATAGTCAACATCTAAAACAAAACACCAATAAATAAAACACCTGCAAAATACAAGAGTCAAAGTTTCAAAACAAAACAAAAATATAGAACACCTGCAAAATACAAGAGTCAAAGTTTAAAAAAAAAATATAGAACACCTGCAAAATACAAGAGTCAGAGTTTAATAAACACCAATAAATTGAGTCCCTGCAAAACACACGAGTCAAAGTTTCTGTGACAGAGACACGCGTATATGCATTGAACTAAGAACCGTATAATCACTGTTCACTGATACACTCACTAGTTCCACTGTTCCATGGCACAATATAAGGGGAGGGGGTTCGTCGCCGCAGCTGTCAGTAGGGATTTTTGTCCATCTGTTGCGTGCAATCCCGCCGTCTCTGCCCTCTCATGAAGTTTCTCTTGGTGGTCTGTGTCACGTACATCTCGATTTGGTTCCATGTTTGTGTTGTCAAATTCGTGCGGTATCCTCGATTGACACGCCAGGTTGATATTCCTGGGCAAGGATGACACTTCAATGGCTCTTCTTTTGTGTCACCCTTAGCGACCAGAGAACATCGAATCATGATTTACTGTCGCTTGACAGTAGGCATCCGTCAGGAAATGTCGATAGGCGTCGTTGACGTCTGCAAGTTTCTTTGGACAGTACCTGTCAAAAGGCTCCACGCCCCTTGTTTTGTTTCACCGCGGCCGTCTCGTCACGGTCGCGTGCGTGTGGTGCGTTGCCAGGAGATGGATTTCCGCGCGGTGGACCGCTCGCCCATCTCAGGTCATCGCCTCGAGGAGAGGGTCGCACGGGGCGGCCGCCCATTAGCAGCAGGTACAAGGGAAAGTGTTTGCGGCGGGTCTTTTGTTGTCGGCCGCGCTCCCGAAGTGGCCTGGCTGACAGCGTGTCCCGCTGGGAAACCCGCCAGTTTACAACTAGTCCGGCTGCTCCCGCTGTCTCTTAAGAGTTTTGCCGGTTCGCTTTCAACGTTCTCAACTGCATTCACAGAAATTTTTCATCATCCTTATGTGATTACACAATGTCATACATAATACCACTTATTATTGTCTTTCACAATTTTTAAAACAGAAGTGAGACTTAATTAATTTTTTTTAATAAAAGTAATTAGATGAATCGACAATATAAAAATAAAATTTAAATGACTTGACAATGTAAAAAAAATAAAAGTGAAATGACTTGACAATGTAAAAATAAAAATTAAATGAACTGACAATACAATATTTAAATCCACATCACTAATGTGGTTCACTTGTGTTTTAATAAATCAAATGCCACTTATTAATTCACTAAAATGAATAGGGTTATGCGTTGCGCAAGCATGGGGTTCACATGTTATTTACACACACACATGCACACCTGTTGTCTATTCTACAAACTAACTACCCATAAACATGCATTACTCAAAATTCTACTTCTATCCACTACTAATTAATCCCACAAGCCACTTCAATGCTACTTCAACAAAGTGTTTACACCACTACAGCAATGTTCTAATTCGCCCTCTTCTTGACGCTCGCGGCATACGTCTTGTCACATGATAAATGGAGAAACTTTCCTTAAACATACACAGTAAAAAGAACAATGGTTATTTACACGCAAAAACATTTATACCAGTTCACACACCTGAAAAGAGACTCGCAATTATACATTTATCATACTCATATATTGACACATAAAACAGTAAGAAAATTTCATCTAAAATTTACGTTATTACAAGAATTAATCACACAGATGGCTCTGAGAAGGTTAAAGATATTTTTATTATACAGGTTATATTACATTTTCTTACCCATTTTGCTTCGATTTCGTTCCTTCTTTACGTTACTTTTCGCTTTCAAATCAGTTATTTCGCCTGTGGTGGTTATTCTGGACTCATTTCTCATGAATGGCAAAATTGTGGTCACCTCTATTCTGTAAAACAGTTTCATCTTAACATATTGAACTTACAACAGACACAAAAGATCCGAATCCTCCTGTAGTTTAAATGACAAATGTTTTGCTTCATCCTTATTACCTTAAACCAAGCTTTCCTTCGTTCCCATAATCAAAATTATTTAATCATCCTCTACCTTCAAGAGGGAAATTTCCTCAGTAGAAATCATATAGGCTGCAGTGCATCCCGCACCAGCGAAAACAGTAGGCTGTAATGCTCACAGCATCAGCAAAACACATAAACGTCGCTTTTCTAGGACAAGTATTAACGCAGAATAATTTTCCAGGCTTTGGCTCAACATCAATCAAGACTACAAAAAGGATCCATATTTCCGTTCCATTCTCCATTTGCTGAAAAACTGCTCGTATTTGACTACCACAATAATATTTCAGAGCCACGTAAATTACACAAACCACAATTCTTCTTTCACCTTGAAGGGAATCAATATACTACTTACGAAATCCACAGACAGCACTTTACGTACTCAGCTATAAAGAACAAAAAAGACATATATCATCAATATTAACATATCATCGCATATTGAGAAGCCAATGGTTAAACAATCGTATTCTCGCATCCTGTTTTCAAGATTCCAAACTTACTCATTCCTTTCTCAGAGTTCTCCTATCTTAAAATATTCATACAGCACGCATACTATAGTAAAATATCCTCATTTATACTGACAGATATAGAATAGTAATAGATAGATAGTAGCACTGAAAGCAGAAAATCGGAAACAAGGCTACTAACAGCTGGGGACCTGGGTTTGCCAGACCCATAATACCCACAGATCGGATATTCCCCTGAGTTTTTGCACTAATTCAGCAACGATCTTGCTTCTCTCAGGAGCGACTCCATTCAATTTACACCAAAAAAACATAAACAGCATTTCACTCGTTCACAAAGAAACCTTTTATCTTCACATTTGGAACCAACCTAAATCCTAATTGCACAAGGAGAGAAAAAAAATTAAAACATCACTTCAATCAATCACATAGAAACATCTTTATCACTATTTTTACCAACGTATTATTCAAAATGCATACGTCACAAATTTAAACTAATCAATTGTTTCTCTTCACCGTCCTCTCTATTCCTCACTGTCCTTTCTACTCATTTGCCATGTCGCTCTCATTTGTTCCGATTGGGCGCCTTCTGGGCTGATCATTTGTCATTGCCGGTTTCGTTCATTTCCATTTACTGGATTATGTCTAGGGTTGGCCGGCCGAATTTGAACATCATGTGGTGCTCCGCCTACAATCCTACTCCCACCGTGTTCATCGTAGTAACGATGCTGGTTGCCGTACCTGTTGCGTTCACGATCTTGTCCCCATCCTCTATCATTTCTGTTGTTCCACCTGTGTTCGCGACTGTTACCCCAGTTTCTATACGGCCTGTCCCGATTATTGATCCGTTCGCGTCGCGACGACCAGTCACGCCGTTGATTAGTACGACGGCCACGACTGCGATCGCGCTGCTGTGCCCCGTAATAACTTTGTGCCTGATTAGGCGGGCATTCTGCTGTATTATATTCCAACTCTTGGAGAAGTGTTTTAAACATTTCCACGTCCTCTTTGCATCGACCCGCAAGAATGACGTGCCGCAAGTGCATCGGCAATTTGGTGATGCATATCCTAATTAGTTCCGCAGGCCCGTATGGGTCGTATAAAAATTGATTTGCCTGCAGCATGTGGTCGAATAGGCGTGCCGGGCTGCCGAAACCAGACTGGTTCAAATTTGGCAGCATAATTAAGCCATGTTTGACCCTATCTTGTGCCGCTTCCGACCAATAGGCGGAGAGAAAGGCTTGTCGAAACTCCCGAGTGGAGTTGCAGTGACGCGCTGCCGACCTCATGCTACTCGCCGGTTCGCCTTCCAAATAGCCACACATATATTCTATCTTATGTGAACTTGCCCAGTCGGGGGGAAGACAAAACTCAAATTGCTCGAGCCATGCTCGTGGATGTATGCCTTTTTGAGAATTTCGGAATATCTCAAACTTTCTTACCGTAAGGAAATGTTTGAAATCAAATCCCCGCATTTCCTCCTGTCGAGGCCCTTGAATGTTTCTATTTCTCTCATGTCTGCCCCTTAAATTACATTCTTCCCTGTCGTCAAAATCTCCCTCGTGGCCGGAGTCCCTCTCTGCACTGTTCGTACGGCTATTTTTATTGCTATTGGCCAGTTCGGAATCACACGCCATGCGGTTTTCCAGATGCGCCACGCGTTCTTGTAAATCGCCTGTTACAGCTTTGTGCTGTCTGTTCACTTCGAATTGTCCAATCTGAAATTTAAGAAGCGAACGCACTTCTTCGGTCTCTGCGGCCGCTAACGGTGTAGTATTGTTCTCGCTTTCCGTCAGCTTCATCGTGCCTACAATGTCCGCTAATGCCGCAATCTTATCATCTATTTGTCTCTTGTCCTCCGCCCCAGTCTGCTTCAATTGTTCAACCTGCTGTTCCAACGCGTGGATCGCTAAACTGTTGTCCGCTATTGTGTTGCTAACGGCCGTGGGACAATGCGTTTCCGCCTCTTGGACCCTCGAGAGTACCTGTTGGTGCTCCCTTTGCATTCTTCTCTCAGCTCTTGGAAATTCCTAAGTAGCCGTTCTTCGCTTTCTTTAGATTTGGCCTCGCCACTCCGCTTATTCTGTTCTAACGCTTGCAGACGGTCATCGATTTGTTCAAATGTACGGCCTAATTCTTTCATAATATCACTTTTTATTTCACTTGCCAGATTGTTTATTCTTTGTGAGATATCATCAGACACTCTCTGCATCGACTTGTCAACTTTATTTGTCTGCTGGATTAGTTTTTTGTCTATTTGTTCGCCTAGCTCGCGGATAGATTTTTCAGATGATTCGTTTTGTTCTCGGAACGATTCTTTATTTTGTTGCAATAAGGCTTTCATGAGTTCTGCCAAATCAATTTGGTTAGTTGGAGGCAAATTAATTTGTGGCTCTGATGTGAGGCCGTTCGTGCTGTTTTGCATTTCGTCTGAAGTATTTCCCATTGCATTTTCGGAACCACCCGACGCGTTAACATTCGAAATCAAATTATCCCCTTGGTCCATGTTGCTTAAGTTGTCGGACCGCTTACTTTTAGTTTGGTTACGCGTCTGCATTAGTTCAATTTATACCCAGTACGCAACACACTAATCTCAATAAATGTGTCCCCCAAAAATTAGGACAGTCACAAGAAAGATACCCAACCTAGTACGCACTTTTTCACACGCAAAACAAATTTTTATGTTTGATCGAAACAGTGGAATTTACAAGCGAGAGGAAAAAAAAACACACATATATAGAACAAACAAATATAGAAAACAAAACAAGACAAACAACACAACGCCGCTCAACAACGCAGTGAATCTTTAGAAAGTCTCCTCAGAAACAACGCAGAAGTTGTTTGAGCGCTGTAGGGAAAAAAAATTAAGATTATACAACGCTTGCAATCTAACGTCTCAGAGATTCCAGAGTCTAGCGGAATCACAGAACAGGGTCGCCATGTGTAATATTTCTACTTTCATTTTGGTATGATGAAAGGTACTGATTGACAAATATTTCTACATGAATTTTGTATGCTGAAATCTGGTGCTAATAGTAGAATAAAAGCTGGTTAAAAGCTGTGAGCTGCCTGGGGAGGTTAACCGTGCGTTTACTGGGCAACTGTTTCACGACTGGGTATCTAGTCTAGGTCTACCACATTACCAATCAGACTAACATTGCTTATAATCTCTTACAGTCATACAACAACCGGTAATATATATATATATATATATAAGGAGAATTTAAATAAAAAGGAAGAAATCAGTTTATATTTGCAAATTTATTTTAAGATTGTTCATTGAAATTTCAGCATATTATACGTGAGTTATAACTGAGCTGGTGCCTTATTTACGATTGTGAAAATGTGAGATTGGAAACTTACGGAACACACAAAATATGGAGCCAAGATTGGGAGACTGGATACAACACTGCATTCATAAAACAACACACAAAGAACATTGAAACACATGTAAGAGAAAGTTAACCACAACCAACAGATTCAAATTTTCAATCAAAGAAATTACATTCGAAGCACAATCCTGTCCGTCATGTAATTACCACACACTGGTATACTAAATTCATATTAACTCTTTGTGAAATCTTCGCGAAAAGAATAGCTGAGGGCTACTTTGATGATTACACCACATGCTTCACGTGGTCAACTTGGTTTACACAAAGCGTATAACTCCACAGTAATTTTGATAATAAAATAAATTAGCTCGAAAAGCAATTGACAAAAGAAAAACCTTGAACTGGTTACTAACGTCTTACTATTAACCTGATGGGTCAAACAGTTATATAAGCACGTGGTACTGGTCTCGCAAAGTACACCCCACGTGGGTTGAACATAAAGAAAGGTTGCTATATTAAAAATATTGTTAAGACGAGACGTTATAATCACACAAGCATTCGCATTTAAGATTGATCTTAGTTAGCGTTACTGACCAACACGTGGTTCCACTTTACTCATAAAGTAGTGACAAAGCAACTCCCGGAAAATAATATGAACTTCACACGAGAATTACACTACGCTGCAATTTAAGGTAACCTTAGATATTTTAGAGCTAAACCCGAAATAAAAGTGATTAAATTCTCAGTTAGGCTGAACTTAACAAATCCATTGTCCTATGGACTTAACAGACACGCGCTTAGCCGGAGATCTTACCATTTCAGACGTTCGCCACCGCCAGACTGCAACTGCCTACTACTGGACTGCAACTGCCTACTACTGGACTGCAACTGCCTACTACTGGACTGCAACTGCCTACTACTGGACTGCAACTGCCTACTACTGGACTGCAACTGCCTCTACCCAGCGTGCTCCTGAGAGTCGCTCACAAAGACAAACGGAAGGGGCCAGAGGGGCAGCTTCCTATACCAACATGACAAGGGACGGACCGGACCATACTAAGAATAGAAACCTCTTTGTTTTTAGGAACTGTAGCTACCTGTTCCGACGTTGGTCCTACTGTTCTCTAGCAGACAGCCTTGTCTGCTACCCTCAAGCATGCAACTACAAACACATTTGATCATTCATCCTCTCACACAGAAGGGCAGGGGGATGACAGTATCTTATCATATACAGTATATAACAGAAAGCGGATGTAGGTTCCGTATGAGACTGTGTGACATGAATTACATATTAACTGTGTTTTAAAGTGTAGTAGTGTGACAGATCGTTCTTGTTTACGTGTAAAAGTAACACGTTCCACTACTCAGTCTCCTCCCAGATAGTCAGAAACGCCACAGTAAATTTAGTAAATTTAGAAGAGGAATTTATGCCGTAAAAGACAACAAATTTGAGAAATTAAACATGAAAGGAATCCAACAGAGACCTTTCATTGTTCAGTGTGCATTTCGAACGAAGTATGGTGTTAAACCTCCTGATAGGTGGTGTATTAAACGTTGGTATAAACAGTTTACAGAGAATGGGTGTTTGTGCAAAGGGAAAAGTTCTGGACGGCCGAGAACGAGTGATGAAAATGTAGCACGCATCCAGCAAGCATTTGTTCGCAGCCCAGGAAAATCGACTCGCAGAGCTAGCAGAGAGCTGCAAATTCCACAATCAACTGTATGGAGAGTCCTACGAAAAAGGTTAGTTATGAAACCTTATCGTCTGAAATTGGTTCAAGCACTGTCTGCAGCTGATAAGACTAAAAGAATCGATTTCTGTGATTTTATCCTTGCTCAAATGGAAACAGATGAATCTTTCGTTTCAAAGATTGTGTTTAGTGATGAAGCAACTTTCTACACGAACGGGAAAGTCAACCGTCACAATGTCTGTATATGGGGCACTGAGAATCCGCGGGAAACAACTCACTATGAACGTTTTCTGTGCCATTTCAGCCAATAAAGTTTTTGGTCCCTTTTTCTTCGAAGGTGCTACTGTAACTGGACTACAGTATCTGGAGATGTTAGAGAATTGGCTGTTCCCTCAGCTCGAACAAGAAGCACAACAATTCATATTTCAGCAGGATGGAGCGCCACCACATTGGCACTTATCTGTCCGTAAATACCTGAACGTCAACTACCCGAGGCGATGGATCGGCCGCCAGGCAGCCCGTGACAGAGCACTTCATCACTGGCCTCCAAGAAGCCCTGATCTTGCCCCCTGCGATTTTTTCTTGTGGGGGTATGTTAAGGATATGGTGTTTCGGCCACCTCTCCCAGCCACCATTGATGATTTGAAACGAGAAATAACAGCAGCTATCCAAACTGTTACGCCTGATATGCTACAGAGAGTGTGGAACGAGTTGGAGTATCGGGTTGATATTGCTCGAGTGTCTGGAGGGGGCCATATTGAACATCTCTGAACTTGTTTTTGAGTGAAAAAAAAACCTTTTTAAATACTCTTTGTAATGATGTATAACAGAGGGTTATATTATGTTTCTTTCATTAAATACACATTTTTAAAGTTGTGGTATTCTTTTTGAATCACCCTGTATAATTTAGCTCTTCTATTGCACCCAGGAAAGATGTTTATACATTTATACACTGTAGAGCCAAAGAAACTGGTACACCTGCCTAATATCGTGTAGCGGCCACAGAGCACGAAGAAGTGCCGCAACACGACGCGGCATGGACTCGACTAATGTCCGAAGTAGTGCTGGAGGGAAAGAACCCTGCAGGGCTGTCCATAAATGCGTAAGAATACGAGGGGGTGGAGGCCTCTTCTGAACAGCATGTTGCAAGGCATCTCAGATACGCTCAATAATGTTCATCTCTGGGGAGTACGATGGCCAGCGGAAATGTTTAAACTCAGAAGAGTGTTCATATAGCCACTCGGCAGCATTTCTGGACGTTTGGGGTGTCGCATTGTCCTGCTGGAATTGCGTAAGTCCGTCGGAATGAACAATGGACATGAATGGATGATCAGACAGGATGCTTACGTACGTGTCACATGTCAGAGTCGTATCTAGACGTATCAGGGGTATCATATCACTCCAACTGGACACGCCTCACAACATTACTGAGCCTCCACCAGCTTGAACAGTCCCCTACTGACATGCAGGTTCCATGGATTTATGAGGTCGTCTCCATACCCCTTCACTTCCATCAGCTCGATACAATTTGAAACGAGGCTCGTCCGACCAGGCAACATGTTTCCAGTCCTCAACAGTCCAATGTCGGTGTTGACGGGCCCAGGCGAAGCGTAAAGTTCTTTGTCCTGCAGTCATGAAGGGTACACGAGTGGGCCTTCGGCTTCGAAAACCCATATCGATGATGTTTCGTTGAATGGTTCGCACACTAACAATTGTTGATGGCCCAGCATTGACATCTGCAACAATTTGCGGAAGGGTTGCACTTCTGCCACGTTGAACGATTGTCTTTAGTCGTCGGTGGTCCCGTTCTTGGAGGATGTTTCTCCTGCCGCAGCGGTGTCGGACATTTGATGTTTTACCGAATTCCTAATACACACGGTACACTCGTGTAGTGGTTGTACGGGAAAATCCCCACTTCATCGCTATCTCGGACATGCTGCGTCCCATCACACCACGTTCAAACTCACTTAAATCTTGATAACTTGTCATTGTAGTAGCAGCAGCCAATCTAACTACTGCGCCAGACACTTATTGCCTTATATAGGCGTTGCCGACCGCCGTCCGTATTCTGCCTGTTTACATATCTGTGTATTTGATTACGCAGCCTCTACCAGTTTCTTTGCCGCTTCGGAGCACATAGACTGAGGTGACAAAAGTATTGTCGGATCTGCTTTTTTCTCAGCGTAGTGCAGGAACTCGATTTGGCATGGAGTCAATCAGTCGTTGCAGAAATTTTGTGCCCTGCTTCTTATGTAGCTATCCATAATTGTGAAAGTGTTGCAGGTGCAGGATTTTCTACACGAACTTACCTCACGATTATGTCTCATGACTGTTCAGCGGGATTCAAGTCGCGTACTATAATTGTTTTGATTGAAAGATTTTTAAGCTGTCAGATAATTCGAAAAGCTAATTCCCTTCTTTTAGATCGCTAACTCTGGTAAGGAGGTATTCATCCTTTTTTGTGCTTAGAAAGGAGCATTTTTCATTCTGATAGATTAATAGGAGAGACACTACTGCTTGGGCTGTGGAGGGGTAGGCAGTTGCTCGCGGTCTGCCTCTGTTCAGTCGTTGACCCCATTTCAGTAGACAACATGGTCTGGACCGGTGTACATCGTGGTTTTGCCGTTCACGCTTATTTTGAAAACAACATATCTGTGATCGCTACACAACGAGTTTCTCGGCGACATTTCAACATTACACGCAACAATGCCGTTCTTAATGCAAACACAATTCGGTCCTGGGTTCGGCAGTTGGAGGAAACTAGTAGCACACTAAGGATGGATACACATGGCGGACGCAGATCTATCAGAACGCCAGAAAATGCGCAACGGTTGAGGACAGCAGTTGAACAATCGCCGCAACGTTCTGCTCGACGACATGCTGTTGCACTGGGCCGCAGTTTGAGAAGGATTCTGCAAAGCGATTTGAAGTTCCATCCTTTGATAATAATGGTTGCTCTAGAATTACGCCCAGCAGACTACGATAACCGTCAAATCCTGTGTGAGCAAATGCTTGCTCAGATCCCGCAGAATGCAGCTTTCTTCAGTAGTGATGAGGCACATTTTCATCTTAGTGGGTGCGTGAATAAGCAAAACTTTCGCTACTGGGCTGAAAATACCCCAGAATTATTCATGAAAGACGGCAACATTGTTCTAAAGTGACAGTGTGGAGAGTCATAACACAATTTGGCGGGGTAGGCCCTTACTTTGTTGAGGAGGAAGGAGTGATCGTGACAGTGAATTCCACCCGTTATGTTTCAATGCTGCAAAATTTTCTGCAACCCAGAATGGACGATATTGTTGAAAACATGGACTGGCGGACTTGTGGTTCCAACAGGATGGAGCTACTGTTCACACAGCTGGAATTTCGCTTAATGTTTTGAGAGAAATGTCTCTGGGACGCATTGTCTCTTTGAGGGGTGTCTCGTGTGGCCGGCGCAGTCACCAGATTTGAGCATTTGTGACTACTTTCTTTGGGGATATCCGAAGGGAAAGGTTTTCAAAAGCCACCCTCAGATCCTACCACCTGGGTGACAATCTGAGCAGTTCTCTTAGGTTGTTCGCAGATGATGCTGTAATTTACCGTCTAGTAAGGTCATCCGAAGACCAGTATCAGTTGCAAAGCGTTTTAGAAAAGATTGCTGTATGGTGTGGCAGGTGGCAGTTGACGCCAAATAACGAAAAGTGTGAGGTGATCCACATGAGTTCCAAAAGAAATCCGTTGGAATTCGATTAATCGATAAATAGTACAATTCTCAAGGCTGTCAATTTAACTAAGTACCTGGGTGTTAAAATTACGAACAACTTCAGTTGGAAAGACCACATAGATAATATTGTGGGGAAGGCGAGCCAAAGGTTGCGTTTCACTGGCAGGACACTTAGAAGATGCAACAAGTCCACTAAAGAGACAGCTTACACTACACTCGTTCGTCCTCTGTTATAATATTGCTGCGCGGTGTGGGATCCTTACCAGGTGGGATTGACGGAGGACATCGAGAGGGTGCAAAAAAGGGCAGCTCGGTTTGTATTATCACGTAGTAGGGGAGAGAGTGTGGCAGATATGATACGCGAATTGGGATGGAAGTCATTACAGCAAAGATGTTTTTCGTCGCGGCGAGATCTATTTACGAAATTTCAGTCACCAACTTTCTCTTCCGAATGCGAAAATATTTTGTTGAGCCCAACCTACATATGGTAGGAATGATCATCAAAATAAAATAAGAGAAATCAGAGCTCGGACAGAAAGGTTTAGGTGTACGTTTTTCCCACGCGCTGTTCGGGAGTGGAATGGTAGAGAGCTAGTATGATTGTCGTTCGACGAACTCTCCGCCAAGCACTTAAATGTGAATTGTAGAGTAGTCATGTAGATGTAGATGTAGATTATTGACGAAGTGAATGCCATAGCCCGCAATATGTGTGCAAGAGCTGCCCGAAACTTCAGGGATCGTCTACAACGATGTATTTGATTACGCAGCCTCTACCAGTTTCTTTGGCGCTTCGGAGCATATACACTGAGGTGACAAAAGTATTGTCGGATCTGCTTTTTCCTAGCATAGTGCAGGAACTCGATTTGGCATGGAGTCAATCAGTCGTTGCAGAAATTTTGTGCCCTGCTGCTTATGTAGCTGTCCATAATTGTTAAAGTGTTGCAAGAGGCCATCTTGAGGATATTATTTTCAAAACTAAATGCATGTAAAATGTTGTATTGTACTAATTTAGAAAATAAAAACATGTTTTCTCTATATATCCAGATTTACTTTTTATTGCTCCTTAAAAGGACTTTGTCGTTCTACCACACCCTGTAGAAGAGACACAGAAAGTAGTCGTTTTGCTACTTGAGTAGCAAAATAACTTATGATGGGCAAAGTAGAAAGGATAAAAACTGCGACCAGACAATAACACGACGTGCATTTCTCAAACAGAGGAATTTGTTAACATGTAATATGAATTTAAGCGCTAGTAAGTCTTTTGTGAAGGTACTTGTCTGGAGGTTTGTATGGATGTGAAATCTGGACCATTAGCAGATCAGCAAGAATATAATTAAACAGTTTGAGGTGCTGAGGAATGGTTATCATGAGATGAGTAAGTCGGATAACTAATGAAGAGCTACTGAAACAAGTTTTGAAGCAAAGGAATTTGTGGCATAACTCGAGTGAAAGGAGGGGACGTTATTAAAACGCGTCCTGGGACATTAAGAAATAGTTTTTTGATGGTGGATGTAAATGTGGAGCGCAAAAGTGGTAGGAGACCAAGGCTTGAACACAGTAAGCAACTTCAAACTGGTGAAGTTGGCTGTAGTTATACAGAGATGAATATGAAACTTCCTGGCAGATTAAAACTGTGTGCCCGACCGAGACACGAACTCGGGACCCTTGCCTTTCGCGGGCAAGTGCTCTAACAACTGAGCTACCGAAGCACGACTCACGCCCGGTACTCACAGCTTTACTTCTGCCAGTACTTCGTCTCCTACCTTCCAAACTTTACAGAAGCTCTTCTGCTGGAAACATCCCCCAGGCTGTGGCTAAGCCATGTCTCCGCTATATCCTTTCTTTCAGGAGTGCTAGTTCTGCAAGGTCGCAGGAGAGCTTCTGTAAAGTTTGGAAGGTAGGAGACGAGGTACTGGCAGAAGTAAAGCTGTGAGTACCGGGCGTGAGTCGTGCTTCGGTAGCTCAGTTGGTAGAGCACTTGCCCGCGAAAGGCAAAGGTCCCGAGTTCGTGTCTCGGTCGAGCACACAGTTTTAATCTGCCAGGAAGTTCCATACCAGCGCACACTCCGCTGCAGAGTGAAAATCTCATTCTAGAGATGAATATGATTGCATAGGATAGACTAGTGTGGACAAATGCATCAAAGACCACAACAATAACAACGATTGAACCTTTATAACTTCCTCTGGTACTTACATATGCTTCTCATTTCATTCTCTATGGGCTGTCTTCTTCAGTTCCTTCAGTAGTACTATCGTCATATCATAATGTGTCACAAGGTGTTAAAGTAGGAACAACGATTAGGGTTCCATATCCCCTTGGCAAAGAGAAGTTCAGAAGTAGAGTATAAGACTGATACACACAAGTAAACGGAACACCAACAGTATGGAGATCAAATGACGCTAGCGGTGTTGAGTGTTGTCGATGAAGTTTGAGCAAAATGTAAAGCTGATCGTTGCCTAGAGAGGACCTAGCTCATCGTCAGCTTCGTAGTTAGGGTGTTCAGCAACTCTGTTTGTCGGTAGTTCAAGAGCACTCTTGGATCCCCTAACAGCATGCAGAAACAAAGTAATAAAATGTGGCCTTAAATTAATGCGCGTGACACACATTAGTTGATTTTAGCAGTGTCCAAAAGCAAAGTCTAATATGATAAACAAGGGTACAGCAACTGGTCACAAACGAATACTGTGCTACCTCCACAGCAAATCCGGCCGCTGTGGTCGAGCGGTTGTAGGCGCTTCAGTCCGGAACCGCGCTGCTGCTGCGGTCTCAGGTTCGAATTCTGCCTCGGGCATGGATGTGTGTGATGTCCTTAGGTTAGTTAAGTTTAAGTAGTTCTAAGTCTAGGGGACTGATGACATCAGATGTTAAGTCCCATAGTGTTTAGAGCCATTTGAAGCACAGCAAAGAGGTAAGTACTCTCAACTGCGAAACAGGCACATGACTCCAATAACGATAATCATTGATGTACACCTAGGAAGGGTCTTTCATGTGTAGTGTCAAAGATATGTTCATAAACGTATTACACAAAGACACTTCACGGACTTCTGCTCTTCGGGCAGAATTGTCGAACTCCTTGAATAGATCTACATCTATACTTCGTTAAGGCTACTTCCATTACCACTATCATTTTTGCACTTCCGTGTACCGTTCTCGTATGCTGCATGACCTTGTCGGTAAGTCTCTGTAATTAGTTCCACGTTCCATTGATAAGTTTCACGATGTGGAACATGTCAACTGAACAAAATATTGCATGTGTTGGTTGTTTATAGATTTGTAACATTTTAATTATATATCTCCAACAATTCCTCTGAGATATGGAAAGAATTATTAAGGATAGACAAGTGTAATCTTCACTGCCCCACAGGAAAATGAGGCTCTCAGAAAGGGAGGAGGAAACAAAATTAAACTTCACAGGTTTAGAGGATATGTGATATTTTTCCAGTGGTTTCAATATCGCGTCAAATTTACAGAGAACTGGACACTATCAGTCCACTTCTGAGTCTGACATTGAACTCCCTCTGGCCTTGGTGTATGCACTGATTCGATTGGAAATGATGACATGAAGTCGTTGCACTCTCTCCTGAGGCAAACTGGCCCAACACTGTTGAACTGGTCATTGATAGCCCAAAAACTGGCTCTGAGACGGAGTATGGAGTAGATGTTCTATCGGTGACAGGTCTAGTGATCTTGGCTGTCCATCGGAATACCTCAACATCATGCACACAGTTAATAGAGGCGAGTATTGCCCTGCTGGAAATTGTGACCACGGTACTGTTGGATCGGAGATCACAAAATAAGACGCAGACTGTTCGGGTGTACCCATTGTGCCGTCATGATTTCCTCAATCACTACCAACCATGACCTGAAGTCATCCAGATGGCTCCCATCACCATAAGGCCGCCACATGCAGTATATGTACACGAAGTTACAGCGGCATCTGACCATGTTTTCTTCAGTTTGCCCTTTTTTTTTTTTTTTTTTTTTTTTTTTTTTTTTTTTTTTTTTGTCAGGCACTTTGCTTGGGTGTCACACTTGACCGATTCTTGGCCTATCAATTACACTTGACTAATACTACAAAGTATGCTCCAGGATCAATATCCTCTGTTCTTTGTGTGGTATTACTTGGAGAGCAACTGATACTACGATACCCTGCTGGCGTTAGTGTTAATGTATAGTATAGCAGAACCTATTCCTCCACTGTCACTAAACAGCGATCGTACCAATAGTTCGACACTCAGCCTAATACACCATTGCAGACGATCATAGCCTGTCTAGAAGGTACACCAACACTAAACAACATCTCTTTACCTAAACTCGGAAACGAAACTTTGTTAGATGAGTATAAGAAGATACTGAACAATTTCGAAATCCGCGTTAATTTCTTTACCCCAAGAGCAGCCTAAAGTCCTCACAATTAACAACAAAAAATCCTGCAGATCCTATTGGTGAAGGAACTGATATACGTGACAGAGAGTAGCAAGCATCAATGCAGCGGGAAGAACCAGGCGTGGGCAAGTCCACAATAACACAGCAGGCTCCTAACTGCCTCGATGTATCTGGAAAAGCACAAAAAGAATCCACGTTAACCTTACGTTATGTAGGGGCACTCATTTAAAATTGATGTAAGTGCTCAACGGGTTTCGCGGTTGCGATGAGACAGCCCAGACCATTTGTTGAGTGGTACTTAAGTAAATAAATCAGTGAAATCAAAGTGAACTAGAAATTAGGATATAAATGAAAAACTTGGTTTAGTTTAGAGAGTTACATACTGGCATTCAGCGGGCAAAACAGCAGAACAGAAGAGACAATGACCATGAAGTCAGCAATTTCCACATAAGCGGGCGCTGTCGATTCAGCCGTCAGGGCATCGCCCGACAGGCTCACGTGTTTCTCAGTTGTCGTATGTGAGCAAAGGCCCTCGCCTACATCCCAAGAGCCAATGACCGACGTTAAGAAGATTCTTCGAGAAACTTTTCAACGTGACAGAAGAGGCAATGACCGGCTCACGTGTTTCTCAGTCGTCACATGTGATCAAAGGCCCTCACCTACATTCCAAGAGCCAACGACCGACGTTAAGAAGATTCTTCGAGAAGCTTTTCAACGTGACAGACGAGGCAATGACCGTGAAGTCGTTCACCTCCAGTAAACTGAAGTGAATAAATACGCGAGACGCAGTGGGCCAGACAGATGAAGTCAGATGAAGTCAGATGAAGACGGAGACGGAGACGGAGACGGAAACGAAGACGGAGACGGAGAGAAGAGACGAAGAAGACGAAGAAGTTTTCAGTCAGTTTCGGTGCTGAAGACCGTCATGCAAGAAGAGACTGCATCATGCACAGACGCACCGAGTCCGCCGCTGTAATGGAATAGCAAGCAGCAGCCGCGGCGCCAGAAGACAGAAGTTAAAAGGTATTTGAAGTCTGGTGACTCGTGAGGACGGGAAGGAGACGGCCTCACGTCAGTAGTCACCTGTGAGCTGGGATGAAGACCTGACAGCCGAAGACTGGCAAGCGGGAGTCCGTGGTTCGAGTCCGCCACACTGGCCTTCCCCCGCCGCGCCGCTCCGCTGGCCGACGCAGAACACACGCGGCCGCTTAGAGAAGAGAAACACTGGGACGCGACACCCAAGGTATCATCCGATGCACGATTTCGCTCGCAATAATTAAACGGGCCACCTCGCGCTGCGCGTCTCCAGTCAGCTGGGCGAGACGGCGACACGATATACACACCGCTACGCGTAATCAGACGCCGCCGCCGCCGCCGCCGCCGCCGCTGCCGCAGCAGAAGACTTCACAAACGACACAGCTGCC
The DNA here is from genome assembly GCF_023898315.1 of Schistocerca nitens. Lineage (NCBI taxonomy): Eukaryota > Metazoa > Arthropoda > Insecta > Orthoptera > Acrididae > Schistocerca > Schistocerca nitens. The sequence goes on from NC_064622.1 coordinate 304,089,817, forward strand.
GCTCTCCGAACCAGAATATTCCGTAAGATACAGTTGTACAAATCTTCAATAAAAGTTATTCTTATGTAAAAATGATGTTTCATTCGACCTCATACCCGAGCCAAGGAAGAACCCACCCTGCCCACATGTTGTTAAGAGAGAAAAGTTAATTTATTTAATATTTTCACCCTGACAGAATGCCTTAGAATGCTCATCCTGACAATTGACTTGCATCAAAAGAGAAAACCCAGTTACATTTAGTGACAGAAGTGTCACATTTAGTAACACAACTGTTACATTTGGGTGTTAGTACTGTTACATTTGATGTCAGAAGCCGTTTTAGTTGTTACAAATTGAATACACCATCTACCTTAACATTATATTCCATTAATGAAAATTACTTCCCACACTGACCCCAAATTCTGTTGAATAGATTGAGAAATTAAATATAATATTGTAAACTACTGTACCATACATGGAAAATAGACTGTCTGATAAATGAAAATGAAGCATCCAGAAGACATCGCTGGATGTCAACGTAACTTCATATACACGTATGCACCATAGGCGAGTACTTAAGTTGTTAATGGTGCAACTGCCAGTGAGAAACACAACAGACATCAGAGTGCATTAGTATTGTTCGTATTTAGTGTTGTTATCAGGGCTAGTTCAGGATGTAAAAGCATGAAGAACATCAGATGCTGAATGATCATTGCTGTGGAAACGCGTATGCCTCGTGCTCATGTGAGCCAGTGTTAGTAATAACTCACAGAGCTAGAAAATGGCGTCATTGTGGGTGTGATTTCAGATCACAACTGATAGGCATTGACGAAACCCTTGTGGGCCAGTGGTAAGTTGTAGACACGTCTCATGTGACAGTGTCATTTTTCATCAGGCAATACTTGACAGTATATCGCACATGTCTCTATGAACCGACTGCGTGATTTTGAGGTACTGCCATCTCCAGGAACATACCCAAATGTATTCCCGTTAGAACTTTTGTGGGACCAGTTCGAATGTCAACTTCATCCCAGTGCAGTTATTCAAGATATCAAGACCCGTTTACGACAGCTGTTAGCCACCTTGCTCCAGGGGAAGATAAAACGGCTTTATGACACCATTTACAACAAAAGTAGTGCATGCATCCAACTCAAATGGGTGCAACGTCGTACTGAAAAATGGGCACATACTGCTAAGTTCATTGTAAATCTGACTTATACAACATTACATACCCTCTCAACGCTTTCAGTTTCATTTCGTTTCTTCATCCCCTTCCAAATGCTTCATTTTGTTTTACAGTCAGTGTATTTCACAGTATATTTTTTTATTTCTCGTTATTATCATTTTTTTGTATCTATACAACAATACCGTGTCTTCTGTTATACTATGTTTGGTTCCCCCACGTATGTCACTTTTTAACATGTAGTTCTGAATTCTGTGGCTTTTAATGACGTGTTACCGAGTCATACCTGCCGACTACGTCACGTGTGCACTGCTTGGAGGCACACAAGACGATGCCTTCTGGTCGCTGCCGATGTGTGAGTCCCACGTTGAGGGGCAGAACCCGCGCTACAAGACTTTGGGGCTGGGCTGTACAGTATCCGTGCAGAGTAGGTTCCCGTGTCCCGAGGCGCGGTCGTCACTCACGTGGGAGACGCGTGTCAGATAGGTGGGCCCCGAGCAGCGCCCGCTATCTCGAGGGCCTCGCCACGTGCATCCTCTCGAGGCCTGATGGACTTCCTGCGGCCGGGAATAGAGGCGCGTCTGTCGCCCCCTCTGGTCGAATCTGGCGCCGTAAACTCTGAATGCGCTGGCTGTCTCCATGTACGGAATATCTGCGAGGGCACCTCTTAAGTAAATGCAATTTTTTCTGCTCAGTAGATTGACAGCACTGGCTGTCACTAGCACGCCTTAATCTTACTGTTGTCCTCGCGCGTTAGCTGTGTTGGTTCAGTGGACAGCTCTATCCGTAGTGAGTTAAGAGCATTTCATAATGAGTGTCCCGTTATCCGTATGCATCCGTATGCAGCATAGAAGAACTCAACATCTACACCTATACTCAGCTACGGGCGGTACTTCTCACACCACCACCTTTCCAGCCTTCCGCTGTTCCATTTGCAATGAATAATTATCGGTAAACTTCAGTATTAGAACAATTTTTTTTTAAATTTTCTCGTCATGGTCATTCTCGAGAGGTATGTAGGAAGAATTTAATAATTTGCCCGATGCTATCTGCAAACCACTTCAGTTCGTTTAGCATCTTCATAATGCTCTCTCGCTGACTAAACAATAACGTGTCGAAACGCCGCCCTCTTCGCTGGATCTTCTTTCCATCTTCTGTTAATCTTACATGGTAAGGATGACAGACTGACGAACAATACACAACAATCGAACGAGTGTTTCGTATGCTAGTTCTTTTTCTTATGAATTATGTGGCCTTGAGATTCTCCACACGAATATTAACTGGCATCTCATTTCCACGTTATTTGTTTTACGTGTTCATTTCACTTTACATCGCTCCAGATTTTTACTTGTATGTATTTTACTGTAGTAACTCTGAAAGGGTGGTGTTAAATTTCCCAGGACTGAGTCGGTAGATAAAAGTAGACTGCAACTTGCTCACATTCACTCTACTTGAGATAAACTACGATGCTTGTCGTTCTTAAGGGGCGTTAATTAGGATGAGATTCAACAAATAGAGACCTATATGGCTTGAAATATACAGGGTGGTCAGAAAATGTCTGAAATGCTTGTAGGGATGTTACAGGTCAGGTTTTACTGAGACATAAATGTTTAGAAAGAAATTCGATACGTTGCTCCGTTTCCGAGTTTTTTAGCATAGAATTTAGCCAATCAGGGCGTCGCGCGCTCACATTCAAGCGGCCTGCCAGGGGCGGTGTTGCCCAACGAATGCTTCGTCTCGCTAGCTGAAACTTGAATTTACGCGCGCGACGATCTGATTGGCTAACTTCAATGCTAAATAACTTGGAAACGGCGCAACGTATCGAATTTTTTTCGTAACATTCATATCTCAGTACAACCTGCCCTGCAACATCCCTACAAGCGTTTCAGACATTTTCTGACCACACTGTATATTTGTTCTATAGGGCGCGCAACAGCAAACACGAAATTGCAATTATGAATGTAGACTATGTCGCTACAGAAAGGAGTGCGTGTTTAAAGAAGAGGGCTTTTTGTTAACTGACGTTACTTTCTCGCCAACTTTCCCTGTGTAACAACTAATGATAAGTTGACATAAATCCTCTTGAATGGGACAGGTGGTGCAACTCAAAAATTGTTTTTTTACATTTTAATTATGGTTCTATTGCCACGTATTTGTCATTGTCATCCAAATAGAAACACACAAACAACATAGATTATGAAGAGTATGAAGTAAAATGTAACCAACTGGGCGATCCATTAACACCAGAGAATTGAAACGCATTAATTTACCTGCGCGAGAAATATTGGGGAACACCTGAGCATTGAAAGGGCGGAAACAAACTAATTAACCATGCACTGGTTCATCCACAGAATAAGGGGAAACAACATGCTTCACGAGCACTATCAACAATGTGTCAGCAATAACCTGAGAAGAGAGTATTCCATGGCTAGGCACGACGTCACAGAAATGTGGCAAATGCGAATTTAACCAAATTAGAGGATAATACTTGGGCATATAGGTATGCATTCGAGTTGAAGAGCTGGGTGCTATTAACTGAAAAAACTGATTCAGACACTCAGTAGCCAGATGGGGATACTTTTTCAGTCTCTATGTGCATTTCATGCAAAGATAGGAATTTTTGGATTAAAAGTCACTATACCTGCTCGTTAACTCTATCCTGAATCCGTACAAGGTAACGGAAATATTTAATAACAATCTAAGGAAAATAGCGAGCCTAAAGTCCTCGTGGTGGCATGTAGTGGGCTACTATGAAGATTCGCAGAAACTCTATTAGCAGTTACGGATATTTACATTAATACATAAGGGCTGAAGGGACGAGTATCTGATACTTACTGTATGAGCGGAAGGATCAGACACCAACCAGCACCATGTGGGAAATTGATGAACAAAGGCACAAGTCTCTAAGAAGCCACCAATAGTTTCAAAGTATATGGAGGCCAGTCGGAATTAATACTGCATAAATCACTGAAAATCGCTATGAATTTAGTTACCCACAAGATCAGAGAAAGCATAAACACGCTGGACCGCCAGTACGCGATGGCAATTCAGACAAGAGCAAACCGTTCTCGTGGAAGCTGTAATTATTTTGAGTCGTGGTAACAACTGAAAGAAAAGCACCCACAGTAGGATTCTTCAATATATACTGTGATCGAGCATTATTAATCACCTCGAAGAAAACGATTTATTGACAAATAACAGTCACGGATCCAGAAATATCGTTCTTGTGAAACACTGCTAGCTCTTTATTCTCACGAAGTAATGAGTGATATCGACAGGAGACGTCAAATTGGTTCCATATTTTTAGATATTCATAGGGCATCGTTCCTCAAAAGCGACTTCTAATCGAATTGCGTGCCTACGTAGTATCGTCTCAGTTGTGTGATTGGTTCGTGACTTTCTGTCAGAAAGATCACAGTTCGAATGATGAACAGAAAGTCATTGAGTAAAACAGACTTAATATCTGGCATTTCCAAAGGAAGTGTTTTAGGCCCTCTAGTGCCCCCGATCTGCATAAACGATTTAGAAGACAATCTTAGCAGTCCTTTTATATTGTTTGCAGATGATGTTGCTATTTTATCATCAGATGATCAAACTGAATTGCAAAACGATTTAAACAAGATATCTCCATGGTGCAAAAAAGTCATCCACATGAACACTAAAATAATCCGCTAAATTTCAGTCACACAATAAATCACACTAATGTAAATATTGTAAACTTAAGTAAATAATTAGAGGCTACAGTTTCGAATAACAGAAATTGGAATGATCTCATAGATAATGATGTGGGGAAGGCTAACCAAATGTACGTGATTTATTGGCAGAATAGTTAGAAAATACGACAGGTGTGCTAAAGGGCCTGCTTACCATACGCTTGTCCGCCCTCTTTTCGAGTACTGCTCTCGGGTACGGGCTCCGCATCAGATAGGACTGACGGAGGACAAGAAAAAAGTTCAAAGAAGAGCAACTCGTTTCGCATTATAGCGAAATAGACGAAAGAGCGCCACGAATTGGGGTGTCAGTCATTAAAAAAAGGCAGTGTCATGAAATTTCAATCACCAGCTTTCTCCTCAGGGTGTGAAAATATTTTGTTGGCGCCCACCTACGTGGGGGGAAATGACTATCCTAATGAAATAAGAGAAATTAGAGCTCGCACAGAAACATTAAGTGTGCGTTTTCCCACGCACTCATCAAGAATGGAGCGGTACAGAAATAGCTTAAACATGGTTCGATGAACCCTATGCCAGGCACTTAATTGAGAATGGCATATAGTCAAAAAAATTTCCGTGCCATCACGAGGCTGTAAAGAAAATATGAAGCATTCGTTTTGAAATATCAGCTGTGTAGAAGATATAAAGGAGAGGAAAAGAACCGAGTGGTATATGAGATATCACTTGCGTTGTCATAGGCGGTTGAGGAGCGAACAGAAGTTCAGGTCACTCTCCTGTCCTTCGGGTGGGAAACTGCCCATAAAGGCGGAAGAAACAGCAAAAGATCAACGGTATGAGAATGCAGAAAGCAGTGGAAACTGTTGTGGATTGGCAAGAGGGCCAACCCACTAATGTAAGAGGAAGCCGAAAGGCACGCGTTTTAGGTCACGCAGGCTGGCGTGAGGTCTGGAACAGGACAAGGAATTTAGACTAGAAAAAAAGGATGTAACTGGTGAAATACTTAACTTGAATCCATTAATGTTGAACGTAGCTCTTGTCTGCACATTCTTTACAATATCAATAGCAACTGATAATGGCGCCTTGCTAGGTCGTAGCAAATGACGTAGCTGAAGGCTATGCTAACTATCGTCTCGGCAAATGAGAGCGTATTTTGTCAGTGAACCATCGCTAGCAAAGTCGGTTGTACAACTGGGGCGATTGCTAGGAAGTCTCTCTAGACCTGCCGTGTGGCGGCGCTCGGTCTGCAATCACTGATAGTGGCGACACGCGGGTCCGACGTATACTAACGGACCGCGGCCGATTTAAAGGCTACCACCTAGCAAGTGTGGTGTCTGGCGGTGACACCACAGAAACCACTGCATTAAAGCATTAAAGAGACATTACGTGTATCCATTCTACACGTGACCTGTAATTGAAAAACTGTCATTATGATCTGTCCATTAGCAAAAGATTCTGCAATGGTCCCCCATTAGGATCTCCAGGAGGGGTATGCCAAGGGGGAGCTAACCGTGGGAAAAAGATCGAATAACCAACGAAAGGATAACGTTCTACGAGTCGGGGCGTGGAATGTCAGAAGTTTGAACGATGTACGGCAGCTAAAAAATGTGAAAAGGCAAATGCAAAGGCTCACTCTAGATACGGTAGGAGTCAGTGAAGTGAAATGAAAGAAGACAAAATTTCTGGTCAGATGAGTATAGGGTAATATGAATAGCAGCAGAAAAGGGTATAATGGGAAAAGGATTTTTTATGAATAGGAAGGCAGGGCAGAGAGTGTTCTACAGTTAACAGTGTAAGTAGGCTGTTTAGGTTTTCATGTTGGTAACGCCACGTAGCGCTCTATATGAAAATCACTGACTGTGCTGTGTGCAGTCTGTGGCTGGTTGGCATAGTTGAAATATTCTCTATTGTAGTGTTGGGCAGTTAGATGTGAACAGCGCGTAGCGTTGCGCAGTTGGAGGTGAGCCGCCAGCAGTGGTGGATGTGGGGAGAGAGATGGCGGAGTTTTGAGAGCGGATGATCTGGACGTGTGTCCATCAGAGACAGTAAATTTTTAAGACTGGATGTCATGAACTGATATATATACAGGGTGTCCCAACTATCTTGTCCACCCAAAATATCTCTGGATCAATAACAGCTTTTGGAAAACGACTTTCACCGGTATCAATGTATGGCTGGGGCCCATGAATGTACATATTTGGAAACATTCTAAAACGAAAGCATATGTGTTTTTTAACACAAACTTATGTTTTTTAAATGTCCCTCCTATATTTTTTCTTCAGCAATCCATAGCATGACAAAGCACATAGACAATGGCGTTGATTGCATCGCAATATTCCCATTACATCCCGAGATATTAAGACGCGAAGTTGACGCTTGAAACACCCGACATGCGCTGCTAGCGCACGTCCTGAGGCTCAGGCGCGAACCCCATGCTGCCCGTAATCGCGATGTGATTGACATGCGTAATCACACTTCCATACTTATCAAGAGGTCCGAAACGAATAATACGGTCTGCTGCCATCCTGCATTAACGTCGTACATTCCAGCAGGTATTTATCCCATAGGCTAGGGGTGATACGGTTCTGTAACATATCTGTGTACCGCAACGTTAGTCACAAAGTTAACTTCGCTTATCGTTAATCCGTTACTAAAAAGGTAATGCCGTTCAACGTTAAAACTTTACTTTACTGTAGATCTAGCGCAAGTGACAGTTAATCATTCACTCGTAATAGTAAAATTCATGTTGATGGTTTTATTGAAACGAGCAAGTGGACTAAAAGTTTTACCGTTGTTTAGGTAAAAATATTTTGATTTGGGAAGTTCAGATAGGACATAGAAGATGAATGTAAACATATTTAACCAATTAGTTTTATTATCACATAATTATCAATGTTATGTTTATCTAATGCGTTGAATGACAAATTGTTGCAAACAAATGTTTCTTAACATCACTGAGTAAAATGGCCCTTTGTAGAAACTTCCACTGTGATACCAGCACTACATACTAAACATAGCGTTTACATCTCATGCTCAAAGTGATGCCCATTGGCTTGCATACATAGGCTCACTCTGCGGATGAAGGATGCCCTACTTCGTGCTACTGTTTCCTCTTTGATGGCTGTACAAGCATAAATAATGCGTTGCTTCATGTCCTCTGGTGTTGATGGTTCATATTGGTAAACAGCATCCTTCACTGCTCCCCAAAGAAAATAATCCAGCGGTGTAAGGTCCGGAGATCGGGCAGGCCACCTAACTGGGCCACCTCGTCCAATCCACCTACCAGGGCGTGCGCTAGCAGCGCATGTCGGGTGTTTCAAGCGTCAACTTCGCGTCTCAATATCTCGGGATGTAATGGGAATATTGCGATGCAATCAACGCCATTGTGTATGTGCTTTGTCATACTACGGATTGCTGAAGAAAAAATATAGGACGTCCATTTAAAAAAAACATAGGTTTGTTTTAAAAAACACATATGCTTTCGTTTTAGAATGTTTCCAAATATGTACATTCATGGGCCCCAGCCCTACACTGATACCGGTGAAACTCGTTTTCCAATAGCAGTTATTGTTCCAGAGATATTTTGGGTGGACAAGATAGCTGGGACACCCTACTTTTGAACACTATTAAGGTAAATACATTGTTTGTTATCTATCAAAATCATTCATTTGCTTAGTATGCCTTCAGTAGTTAGAATCTTTTATACAGCTGGCAGTATTGGCGCTCGCTGTTTGCAGTAGTTCGAGTAACGAAGATTTTTGTGAGGTAAGTGATTCATGAAAGGTATAGGTTATTGCTAGTCAGTGCCATTCTTTGTAGGGATTTTTGAAAGTCAGATTGCGTTGCGCTAAAAATATTGTGTGTCAGTTTAGTGTTGATCAGAACAGGTAAAGAGAGAAATGTCTGAGTACGTTCAGTTCTGCTCAGCTGTTTGAAAATCAAATAACGTAAGATGTTTATCAGCACAACCATTCATTAATTTTTCTAAGGGGACGTTTCAACAGTTCAGTGATACGGTTGTTCCTATCAGAATCGACAGTAAATCAGTACCGACAACGATAGTTCAGGTATACATGCTGATGTCGCAATCTGACGATGAAGAGATAGAGAAAGTGTATGAGGATACTGATACGTTAATACACTACCTAAAGGGAGACGAAAATGTAATAGTCATGGAGGGGTGGAATGCAGTTGAAGGGGAAGGAGTAGAAAAAATGTTACAGGAGAGTATGGGCTAGGGACAAGGAATGAGAGAGGAGACAGACGAATTGAGTTCTAGACCGGTGGTCTAGGGGTAGCGTCTTTCATTCATAATCAAAACGTCTTCGGTGCCGGGTTCGATTCCCGCCACTGCCTAAATTTTGATAAATAATCAGCATTGGCGGCCGAAGACTTCCGACATAAGAAGTCAGCCTCATTCTGCCAACGGCCTTGTCAAAGAGGGCGGAGGAGCGGATAGAGGTTCAGGGCACTCTCTTGTCCTAGGGGTGGGAAATTGCCCCTAAAGGCAGAAGAATCAGCAATGATCAACGACATGAGGATGCAGAAGGCAATGGAAACCACTGCATTAAAGACACGTAACGTGTATCCACAGGACATGTGGCCTGTAATTGAAGAAGTGTCATGATGATCTCTCCATTGGCAAAAGATACCGGAATAGTCCCCCATTCGGATCTCCGGGAGGGGACTGTCAAGGGGGAGGCTACCATGAGAAAAAGATTGAATAATCAACGAAAGGATAACGTTCTACGACTCGGGGCGTGGAATGTCAGAAGCTTGAACGTGGTAGGGAAACTAGAAAATTTGAAAAGGGAAATGCAAAGGCTCAATCTAGATATAGTAGGGGTCAGTGAAGTGAAGTGGAAGGAAGACAAGGATTTCTGGTCAGATGAGTATCGGGTAATATCAACAGCACCAGAAAATGGTATAACAGGTGTAGGATTCGTTATGAGTAGGAAGGTAGGGCATAGGGTGAGTTACTGTGAACAGTTCAGTTACCGGGTTGTTCTAATCAGAATCCACAGCAGACTAACAGTTCAGGTATACATGCCGACGTCGGAAGCTGAAGATGAACAAATAGAGAAAGTGTATGAGGATATTTAAAGGGTAATGCAATATGTAAAGGGGGACGAAAATCTAATAGTCATGGGCGACTGGAATGCAGTTGTAGGGGAAGGAGTAGAAGAAAAGGTTACAGGAGAATATGGGCTTGGGACGAGGAATGAAAGAGGAGAAAGACTAATTGAGTTCTGTAACAAGTTTCAGATAGTAATAGCGAATACCCTGTTCAAGAATCACAAGAGGAGGAGGTATACTTGGAAAAGGCCGGGAGATAAGCGAAGATTTCAATTAGATTACATCATGGTCAGACAGAGATTCCGAAATCAGATACTGGATTGTAAGGCGTACCCAGGAGCAGATATAGACTCAGATCACAATATAGTAGTGATGAAGAGTAGGCTCAAGTTCAAGACATTAGTCAGGAAGAATCAATACGCAAAGAAGTGGGATACGGAAGTACTAAGGAATGACGAAATACGTTTGAAGTTCTCTAACGCTATATATACAGCAATAAGGAATAGCGCAGTAGGCAGCACAGTTGAAGAGGAATGGACATCTCTAAAAAGGGCTATCACAGAAGTTGGGAAGGAAAACATAGGTACAAAGAAGGTAGCTGCGAAGAAACCATGGGTAACAGAAGAAATACTTCAGTTGATTTATGAAAGGAGGAAGTACAAACATGTTCCGAGAAAATCAGGAATACAGAAATACAAGTCGCTGAGGAATGAGATAAATAGGAAGTGCAGGGAAGCTAAGACGAAATGGCCGCAGGGAAAATGTGAAGACATCGAAAAAGATATGATTGTCGGAAGGACAGACTCAGCATACAGGAAAGTCAAAACAACCTTTGGTGACATTAAAAGCAACGGTGGTAACATTAAGAGTGCAACGGGAATTCCACTGTTAAATGCAGAGGAGAGAGCAGATAGGTGGAAAGAATACATTGAAAGCCTCTATGAGGGTGAAGATTTGTCTGATGTAACAGAAGAAGAAACAGGAATCGATTTAGAAGAGAAAGGGGATCAAGTATTAGAATCGGAATTTAAAAGAGCTTTGGAGGACTTACGGTCAAATAAGGCAGAAGGGATAGATAACATTCCATCAGAATTTCTAAAATCATTGGGGGAAGTAGCAACAAAACGACTATTCACGTTGGTGTGTAGAATATACACTCCTGGAAATTGAAATAAGAACACCGTGAATGCATTGTCCCAGGAAGGGGAAACTTTATTGACACATTCCTGGGGTCAGATACATCACATGATCACACTGACAGAACCACAGGCACATAGACACATGCAACAGAGCATGCACAATGTCGGCACTAGTACAGTGTATATCCACCTTTCGCAGCAATGCAGGCTGCTATTCTCCCATGGAGACGATCGTAGAGATGCTGGATGTAGTCCTGTGGAACGGCTTGCCATGCCATTTCCACCTGGCGCCTCAGTTGGACCAGCGTTCGTGCTGGACGTGCAGACCGCGTGAGACGACGCTTCATCCAGTCCCAAACATGCTCAATGGGGGACAGATCCGGAGATCTTGCTGGCCAGGGTAGTTGACTTACACCTTCTAGAGCACGTTGGGTGGCACGGGATACATGCGGACGTGCATTGTCCTGTTGGAACAGCAAGTTCCCTTGCCGGTCTAGGAATGGTAGAACGATGGGTTCGATGACGGTTTGGATGTACCGTGCACTATTCAGTGTCCCCTCGACGATCACCAGTGGTGTACGGCCAGTGTAGGAGATCGCTCCCCACACCATGATGCCGGGTGTTGGCCCTGTGTGCCTCGGTCGTATGCAGTCCTGATTGTGGCGCGCACCTGCACGGCGCCAAACACGCATACGACCATCACTGGCACCAAGGCAGAAGCGACTCTCATCGCTGAAGACGACACGTCTCCATTCGTCCCTCCTTTCACGCCTGTCGCGACACCACTGGAGGCGGGCTGCACGATGTTGGGGCGTGAGCGGAAGACGGCCTAACGGTGTGCGGGACCGTAGCCCAGCTTCATGGAGACGGATGCGAATGGTCCTCGCCGATACCCCAGGAGCAACAGTGTCCCTAATTTGCTGGGAAGTGGCGGTGCGGTCCCCTACGGCACTGCGTAGGATCCTACGGTCTTGGCGTGCATCCGTGCGTCGCTGCGGTCCGGTCCCAGGTCGACGGGCACGTGCACCTTCCGCCGACCACTGGCGACAACATCGATGTACTGTGGAGACCTCACGCCCCACGTGTTGAGCAATTCGGCGGTACGTCCACCCGGCCTCCCGCATGCCCACTATACGCCCTCGCTCAAAGTCCGTCAACTGCACATACGGTTCACGTCCACGCTGTCGCGGCATGCTACCAGTGTTAAAGACTGCGCTGGAGCTCCGTATGCCACGGCAAACTGGCTAACACTGACGGCGGCGGTGCACAAATGCTGCGCAGCTAGCGCCATTCGACGGCCAACACCGCGGTTCCTGGTGTGTCCGCTGTGCCGTGCGTGTGATCATTGCTTGTACAGCCCTCTCGCAGTGTCCGGAGCAAGTATGGTGGGTCTGACACACCGGTGTCAATGTGTTCTTTTTTCCATTTCCAGGAGTGTATGAGTTTGGCGACATACCATCTGACTTTCGGAAAATCATCCTCCACACAATTCCGAAGACGGCAAGAGCTAACAAGTGCTAGAATTATCGCACAATCAGCTTAACAGCTCATGCATCGAAGCTGCTTACAAGAATAATATACAGAAGAATGGAAAAGAAAATTGAGAATGCGCTAGGTGACGATCAGTTTGGCTTTAGGAAAAGTAAAGGGACGAGAGAGGCAATTCTGACGTTACGGCTAATAATGGAAGCAAGGCTAAAGAAAAATCAAGACACTTTCATGGGATTTGTCGACCTGGAAAAAGCGTTCGACAATATAAAATGGTGCAAGCTGTTCGAGATTCTGAAAAAAGTAGGGGTAAGCTATAGGGAGAGACGGGTCCCATACAATATGTACAACAACCAAGAGGGAATAATAAGAGTGGACGATCAAGAACGAAGTGCTCGTATTAAGAAGGGTGTAAGACAAGGCTGTAGCCTTTCGCCCCTACTCTTCAATCTGTACATCGAGGAAGCAATGATGGAAATAAAAGAAAGGTTCAGGAGAGGAATTAAAATACAAGGTGAAAGGATATCAACGATACGAGTCGCTGATGACATTGCTATCCTGAGTGAAAGTGAAGAAGAATTAAATGATCTGCTGAATGGAATGAACAGTCTAATAAGTACACAGTATGGTTTGAGAGTAAATCGGAGAAAGACGAAGGTAATGAGAAGTAGTAGAAATGAGAACAGCGAGAAACTTAACATCAGGATTGATGGTCACGAAGTCAATGAAGTTAAGGAATTCTGCTACCAAGGCAGTAAAATAACCAATGACGGACGGAGCAAGGAGGACATCAAAAGCAGACTCGCTATGGCAAAAAAGGCATTTATGGCCAAGAGAAGTCTACTAATATCAAATACCGGCCTTAATTTGAGGAAGAAATTTCTGAGGATGTACGTCTGGAGTACAGCATTGTATGGTAGGAAACATGGACTATGGGAAAACCGGAACAGAAGAGAATCGAAGCATTTGAGATGTGGTACTATGGACGAATGTTGAAAATTAGGTGGACTGATAAGGTAAGGAATGAGGAGGTTCTACGCAGAATCGGAGAGGAAAGGAATATGTGGAAAACACTGATAAGGAGAAGGGACAGGTTGGTAGGACATATGCTAAGACATGAGGGAATGACTTCCATGGTACTAGAGGGAGCTGTAGAGGGCAAAAACTATAGAGGAAGACAGAGATTGGAATACGTCAAGCAAATAATTGAGGACGTAGGTGGCAAGTGCTACTCTGAGCTGAAGAGGTTAGCACAGGAAAGGAATTCGTGGCGGGCCGCATCAAACCAGTCAGTAGACTGATGACCAAAAAAAAAAATTCACCTAGTAATGGCGGATACCCTGTTCAAGAATCAAGAGAGGAGGAGGTATCCTTGATTTTCGCCACTCAGGTTGCTACATAATCGTGACATACATAAATCAATAGTCGAAAAACGCCTTTCACGCACACAGGCTGAGAGAAACTTTGGTATCATGTTTGCAACCTCACTATGGAGATTTGGTGACTATCTCCGAGGAAACTTCCTAGACTTCTGGGGCAGTTTCAACGTAAAAGAATTTTTCTTTTGAACAGGTATTACATTGCAGGTCGATTAGTTCCATCTGCACATGCACGTGGTGCTTTCAACAAAGCAGCAAACGGTCTCAAAACTGACGTGAGACAGGCAGCGTCCTCAAAACGTTTAGAAAACTGTTTCTGTACATAGTTCAACCCTACAATGTATTCTTCGAAAATCGCATTTTATCTAACACGATTGACATTAGGGAAATGAACAGTGTTCATAGTCAGAAGTTTTCTCTTCGATGACACGATTTTCTTTTTAAACGCATGCACTTTCCTCATCATTGCTTCTCACCTAGCAGAGTCTTACTGGGGCAGTATGCAGTAAAATCTACGTCAGATGCGAGGTTTGCAGTTTGTAACGCTCCTTTAATTTTGGTTCCTGCTTTTCATTTTCCTTTAGAAATTCAAAAGTAGCATGTCTTAAATATAAAAATCGTTCCTGAAATGCCACTTGGTTTAAGCAACGTACTACTCAGTAATATAAAGGGTGATTCAAAAGTCAAAATTCGTTCCCATAGGATAAATAGTGGGAGTACAACTTCACCGACAAACTTTAAGAGGTGGTAGTGTGGAGCACTACTTCATCTTTTTTACGGTAAAACAAATCTCTTCTACAGCAGATTCTTTGTTTTACATCGTTTCATAGGTGGTAATATGGACTAAAAAATGAAGAAAAGTACAATAAACGAGGGCTCTAAGGTGCGTACTTTAAAAGCTATGAGCACTTGTTCAACACATGAGATGTATTTCAGAGTACTGAATACGAAAAAGTGCTCATAACTCGTAAGTTACGCATTTTAGAGCCCATGAATGCTAGGAATTTCGTTTGTTTGGGCCCATGCTACCGCCGCTTAAACTTTGTCGGTAGAGTTCTGGTTCATCCCATTTACCCTGAGGGAACAGCCTTTTGAATAACCCTGTATAACGTCTCCATACTCTTCCCTTTATTCCGCGAAAAACTGGAGAATCTGACGGTGCAACAATGCATGTGACTCCAAACAACTATGCGCACATCAATTTCATTATGTGTTCAGTAACAGTAAATTTAGTGCAAATTGTTATTTGATGTGCAACAAAGTACCCTATACAAATTATGATTCGAATGTTGTAATTTTTTGGTCTTTTATCGCCAACAAAATCTTTAAATTCTTTGGGCATAATGTTGTAAAGCCATTCTATAGCAAATTTACGTGACAGAAGAAGATGGGCATGTGACTTACTCTGAGGCAGAAGAATCCTTACTCTTATCGATGATTGCAGTACATACGACAAAGCGTAAACATCATCTGTGGAAAGACGTGGTCTGATTTATTTTTATTTATTGGATTTCAATTCCCCCCTACAGGGAGGGGGGGGGGGAGGCGGGCTGGCAGCAGCGTAATATGCTGCTATAAAGCCCAAAGAAAACGTAAAAAACATAATGAGAATAGAAACAAATAAGAAAAACAGACGATAAAACTGTGACATTGTACAAAACTGTAAAATCGCGGTAAGTCGTGGAATTTAAAATATAAAAACACTGTGGTGACGATGCAGATGAAGAGACAGAAGAAGTATACAGGCACAATTAAAAAACACTGCGACAGTCTGGTTTCTGTTGCAATTGATTTGCAAGTGTTGAAAGAAATAATTCGAGGCGTTGATGTTACGTAAGGATTATACGAAAATCACAGCAAATTATCGAATGAAAACCTTCACTCGACATATCATTTTTTATGCAACACTGTTTCCTTGAACGTTCATGTAAACCAGCTATTTCACCAATCTCTGAGCTATCCTTGTTTTAGTAATAACAAATGATAAATTTTAAAAGACTCGTAGTCTAATATAACATCTCAGTAGCGGCTCTAGATGTCGTTCGTAAAAAACATTTTACGTGTGTGCCATCTACCTGCAATATTCATTATCTTTTACCGATAACACTGTGCTATGCGTCCACAGAATGTGGTCCTATTCGGGCCGTTCTTTCTCTGATCGTCACAGATTCTCACCACGTGTATTTTCTTCTTAGCATTTCCTTTTATTTGAGTGTGATTCTGACACATTCAGTTGCCTGATTCCGGTCTATTACTCGTATTATGTGATTGCTTAATAGATGTTGAGGAATTCTATCCTTCTCTTCGGAAAAGAACAGATATTATGTTCATTTTTAAAGGCTACTGACGATAGATCGCTAGACCGCATCTTTCTATGCAAACAGCTACTGGATCTATCAACTGCATTTATGCTACGAGCAAATAGTGGAGGATGAACAGCGCTAAAACTACGATTATGCAGGACTGTAGAAAGTTACAACGATCGAAAAAAAAGCAGCGCCCAATGCCCGAAAATACGGCAGCGTCACATCACACTGCTCAATTAAATATCGCGCTGTATTGAGTAGTTTCTAAAATGTCCAAGCAAAGTCGAGAGGTTCCGAGTAGTGGCGGACCACTCGCTTGTAGTGCATTGCGCACGTGTGAAATTTTGCACGCTGTGGCCGACCCTGTATTACACGATCCATACGTGTGCTGTTCGAAAGTAGGACACTGCAATGAGGCGATTGCATCTGACAGAGTCCATCCGAGCAGTAGATTCGCATTAAGTAGCGACCTGCAGCTGTTGTAAATAAACTGTGCTAATTACTGATATGCTAACGTGTTCACTTCCTTACTCGAACAGTTCCCACGGAAAAACAAAAACGGCCTAGTTCACTAATTGCCGGTTTCGCTATCCAAAGACAATTTAACTCGGAGCTAGCGAGCAAGAAGTTGCCGGATCGCGGATTATGCCGTCAGGAAGGCCGTTCACGACGAAGAAAAATTGAGGTTTACCGAAGGCGTCCAAGTGATTGGAGAGACCAATTTTCCTCGCTAGTGTTTGGAACGTGGCACTTATTAAGGCAGCCAATCCAGCATGTAATTACCACTCACAGCTGCGGACAAGGCGGTAATCTTGCAGTTTTATGGATTGTAATGGGTATAAAACAAAGTGCCTTGTTTTCGCAATCCGTGACGGCTCTTCGAAGCCGCGATGAGGAATCGCGGCCGTTAATCAATCACCCCCTAGCAATCGCAAACAGCGTCCAGCCACTTATCTGTAATTCCGCGCCCTAAGTCGACAATTAGAGCAATTTATCTGCCATTCGCCGTCTCGTGACGGCCGAGTGGGCAATTAATAGAACAGCTACGCGTGGCCACGGCGCAGCCAGATGGATTCTCTAGAGGCGGGGAGTGGCTAGCAACACGCGCAGCTGTAGTGCGCTGCGGGCAAGTCTACATGGCCGCCTGTTGCAGCTGCGCTGAAGACTGTAGTGCAGTGGTTCCCAATCTGTCAGATGATTACCCGCTAGCGCGGTCAGATAGAAGGGTAGTTCTCGCCACGACTCCCTCCCCTCCCCCTCCACCAATCATCACACCATTAACAAATAACCAAACTTTATAATGAAAACGAATTTTCTATGAATACTTTTTCTTTCTTTTATATAAATGATCAAAGATAAATAATATTTAGTTTTTGTAGTCGTTTTCTAAAACTCAATAACTAATGCGTTAGTGAGATAATGGGTACTTGTCATTTATAACTACCTTTTTTTTATGGAGCCCCGACATGCTGGAAAGTGGAGACATACACTGCTATTATCATTTTCTTTTCAGTTTATTGCCGCATTTGCGTTTGTAGTGATTACCAAATACATTTACTCTGAAGATGTTCTAAAACGGAATGAGGCTGATAGTCATTGTAATCAGAAATGCGATTAACGAATGAAGTACTAAAATATTAATTCCTGCTATGTAGCAGGAAATACTTACAGCTCTGGGAGGACATTTTCATCAGATATTTTGCATTTATTGTGTATATATGTTTACAGGGTGAAAAGTATTTAAACCGACAAACTCTGGGAGGTTGTAGGGGACATAAAAACAAATATTTTTCCCTAATATCATTTTTTCCTATGAGGATTATTTAAACCGGGGAGGCCGTATTACGCTCTTCAGTTGTTTGAGGCCATATTACGATCTTCAGTTGTAGGCAACTGCTGTCCACCAGTGTAGTAGTGCATTGTCTCTGTTTACTAATGGAGCGATACACCTAGAGTAAGTACACTGATATGGTTGGTGCGTACTACGCAGCACACCACAACGGACGAGCTGCACAGCGGGTTTATCAACAACAATATCCTAATCACCGTATCCCGCATCATACGACTCCCCGGGGACATGGGTGTGTGTGTTTGTCCTTAGTTTAACTTAGGTTAACTAGTGTGTAAGCTTAGGGACTAATGACCTTAGCAGCTAAGTCCCATAAGATTTCACACAAATTTGAACATCATACGACCTTTGCTGCTGTGTACCAACGTCTGCGTGAGACCGGGTTATTTAGCAGATTACCTGGACAGTGAAGCCATTGCAAGGTAAGAAAGCTGCAAATTGAGGAAGCTGTCTTGCAGCATGTGGAGCAGGATCCTTCAATCAGCACTCGTGCAATTGCACGAAACATGGGGACGAATCAGACGAATGTAAGAACAGTCCTTCGAGAGCAATTGTTACTTCCATTTCACTTACAGCGTTGATTACCCACCAAGATCACAGTTTTCGCAGTGGTACCTGGAACAGTGTGAAATGCATCCTACATTTCCATCCTCTGTGTTGTTTACCGATGAAGCAACGTTCGGGCGTGATGGAGTCCTCAACATGCACAATTTGCATGTTTGGAGTGAGGATAATCCACATGCCACTGTTACTAGCGCTCATCAAGTGCGGTTCTTCGTTAATGTGTGGGTCGGCGTTGTTGGGGACCGTTTAATTGGGCCGTATCTGCTACCTAGGCCATTAAATGGCAAGCACTATTACAATTTTCTCACCAGAACATTGCCAGAATTGCTGGAAGACGTCCCGCTCCCTACAAGACAACGCATGTGTTTCCAACATGACGGGGCGCCGGCACATTTCAGTCGTCGTGTGCTTCGATTCCTGGACCGACGGTTCCCAGAAACGTGGATTGGCAGAAGTGGTCCTCTACCATGGCCTGCTCGATCCCCTCTGGGCTTTTTTGTGTGGGGAGAGATGCGCAACCTTGTTTATGCAACTCCTGTTGCATCAGAAGAGGATCTGGTTGCCCGGATAGTAGCAGCAGCAGGGACAATTTAGGATACTCCTGGGGTTTTCGCCCATGTCAGACAGAACATGATCCGACGGAGTAACCTAACCATTGTTTACGTGTCAATGGAGGTGTTTTTGAAAATCTACTGTAATTGAAATTGAACTGTGTTAATGTGTTGTCTCTTGGTCATAAAAAAATGGAAAATTGTTTCTTGGTTTAATTAAATTGCCGCCAGAGAAATCTTCCTCTACCGGTTTAAATACTCCTCGTAGGAAAAAATGACATTAGGGAAAAATATTTGTTATGATGTCCCTTTCAACCACCCAGAGTTTGTCGCTTTAAATACTTTTCATCCTGTATGTTTCAACTTTATTGTCATAGATGCTCGGTACAAAGTACGTGTGTAGCGGGTTTACTATGCGAGGAAGATGTTGATAGATTCTTTTCTAGGTTGTAACCGTCACTGCATTGTGTCAAGCATTAAAGTCAATAAGTAAAAAAATAATTAAAAAAATAAAATAAAGTGTTATTGTTGCTTATGTATTTAGTACATAAGTTTTGATAATAGTATTCATTTTTCAAAAGCAACTCAATTTCTTGTATGAAGTGTAATCAAAATCTCGTTTAGGCCCCACAAGAGAACATAATTTTACCTTTCAAGGAGAATTAGCCTCACGTTCCAAAACACAGCTGTAGAAGAAATCATACTTTAGTTATTTGTTTCACTAACAAGTCTGTTAAAAAGCCTGTAAGACAAACGTATGGAAGGAAACCATGGAGAAGTTTGGAAAGGGAATTAAAATTCTAGAAGAAAAAACAAATTGAAGAAGAAAGAGCGTTCTCCGTCTATCAACCGATCCTACGCAAATCACCCCACACCCCGCCCCTAATTTCATTTCCCTTCTTACTCCTCACCTTCTCCTACAACAACTCACTCTCCATCACACTATTGTGCACTTATGTCCATTCATCTGTGCTTCTCCCTTCCCTACCAACTGACCACACACACACAAAGAAATACTCCATCACTATTTCATGATTCTTGCATGGCATATAAATACACTGCAACATAAGTAAATAGAATAACACATGAAACTACATATCAGAAAAAGCACAGGGAAAAGACAAACTAGTGACAGAAAACAATACACATTAGGAAGTATACAGATAAACATTTAACAGTGGTATACGAGAAAGTATGCTGTGTAAAACGTTAAAAATGCATAGTTCGTCAAAGCAGTGGAAAATTAAACTACCAAGTATGAAGAAAGAAACCAAACACAAACTAGTAGACGGCATTTCCTTATGTAGGATAGAAACCAAGAAAAAATTACAATAAGTAAAAACCAACGAACTGTTTTTCTATCTTGAAAACAAATCAAATTGTAAATATCTTTAATTACAGCCCTCTGATTACGCTTCACCTCGAGAAAGGTGAGAAAAACACGAATTTTCTTGTAGTTGTAACGACGTAACGAAAATATTCTTGGCCACACTAATGAAGAAAACAAAATGACTTGGGAAAGGATGGGGAAGATTAGTTGAAAAGAGTGGATAACTTCTTCGAAAGGGTATTTGAGTTTATCAAAACTAGACATGGTTGTCTCACTGGGTATTCCGCGATCGTTCATTAAATAAAATATGGCGTTTCAGTCTTCGATCGCTATTCTTTATTTTCGATTACCGGTTTCGGGCTAGCTGCCCATCTTCAGATCTGTTAGACAATGTTAAAAATGTAATTAATAAGAGGGATACATTTAGTGATAAGAATATCTTAGTTTACAAAAAGAAATTTTGGAACGTATTAAATGCCAACACACCATATGTTGTAGTTACAGAGTAACTTGTCCGTAGAGAACACACAGTTCACTGTCATAAGTAAAGTAAATTTCAAGCTGTTAAAACATTATATCGCAGTATTTAAGAGTAACCTGATTGGTAACAGTAAAAAGTGCCCTCTACCTATAACAATTGTGCATCTGTTATTTCGCCGTATATATTAATGGCGAATATTCTTTTTAGTAAAACAATTTTTAAGGTAATAACATATGAATAATCTTTTTGAGTGGACCATGAAACGAGAAATTTTTCCATTATTTTAAAATTTCTTTATAAAGAAACATAAAATATAATTAAAATGTAGATATTCTTCCAAAAATGTGCGTTTGCTCTTCTCTGTTTTTGATTGGTGGTGGAGTGGATTTCCCTATGTCAGAACGTATACAACGCCACGCCGAGTCGTCTTGCGCTGCGCCCAATTCACCTCGCCGCCAGTACGCTGAGGGCCGTTCCGCTGTAGCTGTTTCTTACTGAGGCGTGCTGTTGCATTCAGGAGTAAGCCTAAAACAGGTCTTTAAGAATCTCATAATAATTCCTGTGCATAAAATCACTTTGCTCATTAAGTAGTAGGCCTGGGGTTTTTCTTTGATGCGCGTATATTTCAATCTCTTCGAGCACGTTGAGATAGAGACTTTTTGGAGCTTTATGTAGCACCTCCATTTGTTCATTTATATTACTCACTTCATGTCTACTCTCTTTTACACGTGTTCCAAATGCTGTTCGATTGCTATGACTGCAATGTTCCCTGTATCGAATTTCAAAATTCCGCCCTGTTTGTCCTATATAATAACTGTCACATTCAGCACATTTAATCTTATATATTCCGGAATTATTGTATTTCATTTGTTTCGTCGTTGCTGGTTTATGTCTTAATCTATGTGCCATTTGCCCTTCGTTCTGAAATGCCACTGCGATGTTTTTTGGAAAGCATTTAGCAATTCTTTCCGACACACGTCCTTTGTATGTCAGGGTGACAAACTTCTTCTTAACTTTAATTTTCCTAGAATCGCTACTGATGCCCGCGGATTTGTTTTTGATCTTGTTAAACATACGTGTAACATCTTGTGTCCTGTATCCGTTAGCTGCTGCTACTTGCTTAGTAATACCTAGTTCTTTCTGCAACTCATCTTCCTGTAGTGGCAATCTGAGGGCTCTGTTGCACATTGCATGAAAGTACGCTCTTTTATGCTGTGCCGGGTGGTGCGACGTCGCTACTATGATGTTGTCGGAGCAAGTGTCTTTTCTATAGACGCCGAAAACGTGCCTGCCTTCCTCCTTTCTGACGGTCAAATCTAAATAGTTAATCGCCCCATTGTTTTCCATTTCTAGTGTGAATTGAATTTTTGGATGCTGCTCGTTTAAGACTTTAGTCATTTCCTCTACGTCTTCTTTTTCCCCTTTGAACAGTAAAATAGTGTCGTCAACATACCGTCTGTAATAAATTAACTTCTCCTTAATTTCTGGAAAAGAGCTAAAAACTTTGTTCTCAAAGTCATTCATAAAAATTTCAGCTAAAATGCCTGATAGACTGTTACCTATAGCTAAACCTTCATCTTGAATAAAAACTTTATCGTTAAAGATAAAACTATTAAAACTCAGTGTGAACTCTAGCATATCTACGAGTTCGACGATTTCACCCATGCTCATTGACTTATTTTTTATCAGGTTTTTCCTTATAATCTGTTTCCGGTATTGGTATATTAGTGTAGAGGTTCACGACGTCCAATGAGGCTAGGACTGCATCCTCTGGGACTGCAATGTCCTTCACTTCGTTCGCGAAACACACACTATTTTTTACGTTGTAAACTTGCTCGTATTTATACGCAGAGTTTAACTTACGGTACAAAGCCCTATTCAAGAGCTCATTAACGGCTTCCTTCCCATTGCAAATAACACGCATTGGTTTGTTCTCCTTGTGCAATTTTATTTGCGCTCTTGCTTCTGGGCAAGGATAGAAGCAATACAATTTTTATTCACTCCAAATGAAAAAGCTAGGTTAGTAAAGATGAATCCAAGAACAAGTAAAACAAGCGTTATTTAGTGCACTCGCATTCAATTAGGTGATGCTGAGGGGATTAGATCGGAAAGTGAGAGTGGGTGTGTTTTGGTAATCGGTAGTATGTAACTAAGAATAGCTGAAATAGAGAGTATATGAAATTTAGAGTGCCAATAGCAACAAATTCTTTTTAAATGATGTACTGGATAACAATGCTAAAAATTAGAAGATCATAGATGATAAACATTGAAGAGGCACTGAAACTTGCCTTGGAAATGGAAATTTATAATAGATTTTGATTAAGAGGAAGGATAAATTGATAAAACTGATTGTGAGACGTTAATGAATAAATAGTTAGGTGACGTGGTAAGTGCCGGGGAGGAAATGTGTAGAGCTATGCAGTTAGCTTAAAATGATATACAGAAATGAAGTGACTTGCACAGGACGGAGTAGCATAGAGATCTGCTTCACAGTGGTCCTCGGACTACGTTCACTACAACAACATAGCCGTGCTTCGATGACAGATTATCAGACCGGCTTCCGGCTGTTTATGTTTTCTGCTATCATAAGTGTATTCTTACATTACTTCAATTGTCATTACCAGTTGGACATGCTTTGTAGAACCTTCATTAAATAATCGAGGAGTTTTTTATAGTTTGGTTTGGCGTCCTTGTAATCACAGACATTTACCCCACATATGGAGAAAAGTAGAAGCGTAAACCAATGATTTTGTTATTTTTAATAGCATAGCTCGTACATTTATTCACTAACCTTCAAAAACACCATGCTCCTCCGTTAACTCCATGTGTAGCCACAATCGATACACTGTTTCATATACAATATACAGTGAAACATGTATGCGTGTTGTGTTGCTACTAATACTTGTGACTGTACTGATATGACAAGAGCTAGTGTTGCACTTGATTTAATAACACAAACAAAATGATGAAATATGGTAAGAATCCTTCTTCTACGTACAGATGGAGGAACTGGGAGCACAAGAAGTGGGCTGTAAAGTACACTAGTAAACATTAAACGTTCATATTTTCCTATTATACCTGAATTGCAGATAGCAGAGTTTCATGCATCAAAAATAAAAATAAATGATCAAGTAAATTATGTAGGAGTTATCCACGTGTGAGGAATCAAAAGATGTGACCACAAATGACGATATTACAAGAGTAGCTGCTGAACCCAACCTTTACTTTGTATAGCCAGCAGGTGGGAAGTAAATTCTCCTCTCTTTCTCTCTCTTTCTTTCCCTCCCTCCCCTTCCCTCCCCCTCTCTCCTCTCTCTCCCATTCTTTCCCTCCTTTACACCATGGACCCGATTGACGATATAATATTCTGATTTTTTGCGATAGAACAAATTTTGGGAAACGTAAAATCTATTCGAAATAAATTATCGAATAGAGTGTATTAGAATTACCTTGGGAATATTTCAAATAAAGTGGCATGCATCTTTCACAACACAAATATCCGTGTTAGTTTCCGTGCTTATTATGCACTAAATAGCATCAACCACTGTGAAAGTGTTCAATTAGTCTGGTATGTGAAATAAACTGAGGAGACTACGAGAAGTTTTACTATGGCCAAAAGGGCGAACTTTTTAAGACGTTTAAGACGTTTAAAGGAATATATCAGACAGACTGAGAGTAATCTATATACATTTTTTCCACATGTGAGAGAAAAGAGGTACTCCACATTAGATGTAAACAATGCATTAAAGTTTTGGCGTAGAAGTTATAAGGGAAAAACTTACCTTACGAACTAACGCACACGAGGAGCAACATTATCCCATTATGACATAGTAGTGTTACAATATCTTATGTGCACACTGTCTGATGCACATTAAACAACTTTTACCTGCCGCACAGTTCTTAACGAAACCACGAAATATTTTATGCAGCAATGACGAATACAAGTGACGTACAAGTAACGTTATTGTAAGCAGTTTTTAACTTAACACCCGACTCAAATGGCTCTGAGCACTATGGGACTTAACATCTATGGTCATCAGTCCCCTAGAACTTAGAACTACTTAAACCTAACTAACCTATGGACATCACACAACATCCAGTCATCACGAGGCAGAGAAAATCCCTGACCCCTCCGGGAATCGAACCCGGGAACCCGGACGCGGGAAGCGAGAACGCTACCGCACGACGACGAGCTGCGGACCATACCCGACTCAAAATTTATGCCTTCTTGTGAAACAGTTTGCTTCTCAACTTCTCTCTTGATGACCAACTTTTGCATCTCACATACCTTAACAAAAGAAAAATTCACAATTTTCATATTGTAAGAACTTTTATGGAACTCCGGTTGAGCCGGCCAGTGTGGCCGTGCGGTTAAAGGCGCTTCAGTCTGGAACCGCATGACCGCTACGGTCGCAGGTTCGAATCCTGCCTCGGGCATGGATGTGTGTGATGTCCTTAGGTTAGTTAGGTTTAATTAGTTCTAAGTTCTAGGCGACTGATGACCTCAGAAGTTAAGTCGCATAGTGCTCAGAGCCATTTGAACCCATTTGAACTCCGGTTGAATCTTCAAACTTACGCACTTCCAGTTAGCTATGTAAACCTAATTTATTCTTTTCTGTCTAAACACCTGTTCATTGTCATTACTAACAACACCAATTCCTGTTCTTTTATGTTACTACGGGTGTGCTCAAAGCCGCTGTCATCCCGTTTCTTTTTATCTTCTTTATACATATGATACCCAAAAACAACTCCCTTCCAGTCAACCTCCTTCAATATACCGATGCCACAACTTTCCAAGCTCTTTACCCATCATTTCAAATATCCCAACGATCCCTACAACTCCTTAAGCAGTTTTCATCTTGGTGTAACAAATGGCGCCCGAATAGAAACCCTGCGAAACACAGACATTAACTGTAGAACGAATCATCCGTATCTTCGGTATAAATCACTTGTACCTAACGGTTTACTATCTTTCTATGCAATTGACTAACACTTTTAAACATCTTGGACTAACCCTTAGCAGACAACTAATATTCCAAACCTCACCTAACTGTTGTTGTTGTTGTGGACTTCAGTTCAGAGACTGATTTGATGCAGCTTCTGTATCCCGTGCAAGCTTCTTCATCTCCAAGTAACCACCGCAACCTACATCCTTCTGAATCTGCTTAGTGTACTCATCTCTTGGTCTCCCTCTACGGTTTTTACGCTCCACGCTGCCCTCCAATACTAAATTGGCAATCTCTCGATGCCTCAGAACATGTCCTACCCAGCGATCCCTTCTTCTAGTCAAGTTGTGCCACAAATTCCTCTTCTTCCCAGTTCTATTTAGTACCTCCTCATTAGTCACGTGATCTATCCATCTGATTTTCAGCATTCTTCTGTAGCACCATATTTCTAAAGCTTCTAATCTCTTCTTATCTAAACTATTTATCGTATATGTTTCACTTACATACATAGCTACTCTCCATACAAATACTTTCAGAAAAATCTTCCAGACCCTTAAATCTATACTCGATGATAACAGATTCCTCTTCTTCAGAAACGCTTTCCTACATTTTATATCCTCTATACTTCGATCATGATCTGTTATTTAGCTTCTTAAATAGCAAAACTCGTCTACTACTTTAAGTGTCTCATATCCTAATCTAATTCTTTCAGCATCACTTGATTTCATTCGACTACATTTCAGTGAAGAGTTTGACAGAGCACTGAAAGACCTGAGTCGAAACAAGTCCCCGGGAGTAGACAACATTCCATTAGAACTACTGATGGCTTTGGGAGAGCCAGTCATGACAAAACTCTACCATCTGGTGAGCAAGATGTATGAGACAGGCGAAATACCAAAAGACTTCAAGAAGAATATAATAATTCCAATACCAAAGAAAGCAGGTGTTGACAGATGTGAAAATTACCGAACTATCAGTTTAATAAGTCACAGCTGCAAAATACTAACGCGAATTCTTTATAGACGAATGGAAAAACTGGTAGAAGCGGACCTTGGCGAAGATCAGTTTGGATTCCGTAGAAATGTTGGAACACGTGAGGCAATACTAATCTTACGACTTATCTTAGAAGAAAGATTAAGAAAAGGCAAACCTACGTTTCTAGCATTTGTAGACTTAGAGAAAGCTTTTGACAACGTTAACTGGAATACTCTCTTTCAAATTCTGAAGGTGGCAGGGGTAAAATACAGGGAGCGAAAGGCTATTTACAATTTGTACAGAAACCAGATGGCAGTTCTAAGAGTCGAGGGGCATGAAAGGGAAGCAGTGGTTGGGAAAGGAGTGAGACAGGGTTGTAGCCTCTCCCCGATGTTATTCAATCTGTATATTGAGCAAGCAGTAAAGGAAACAAAAGAAAAATTCGGAGTAGGTATTAAAATTCATGGAGAAGAAGTAAAAACTTTGAGGTTCGCCGATGACATTGTAATTCTGTCAGAGACAGCAAAAGACTTGGAAGAGCAGTTGAACGGAATGGACAGTGTCTTGAAAACAGGATATAAGATGAACATAAAAAAAAGCAAAACGAGGATAATGGAATGTAGTCAAATTAAATCGGGTGATGCTGAGGGGATTAGATTAGGAAATGAGACACTTAAAGTAGTAAAGGAGTTTTGCTATTTAGGAAGTAAAATAACTGATGATGGTCGAAGTAGAGAGGATATAAAATGTAGACTGGCAATGGCAAGGAAATCGTTTCTGAAGAAGAGAAATTTGTTAACATCGAGTATAGATTTAAGTGTCAGGAAGTCGTTTCTGAAAGTATTTGTATGGAGTGTAGCCATGTATGGAAGTGAAACATGGACGATAACCAGTTTGGACAAGAAGAGAATAGAAGCTTTCGAAATGTGGTGCTACAGAAGAATGCTGAAGATAAGGTGGGTAGATCACGTAACTAATGAGGAGGTATTGAATAGGATTGGGGAAAAGAGAAGTTTGTGGCACAACTTGACTAGAAGAAGGGATCGGTTGGTAGGACATGTTTTGGAGCATCAAGGGATCACAAATTTAGCATTGGAGGGCAGCGTGGAGGGTAAAAATCGTAGAGGGAGACCAAGAGATGAATACACTAAGCAGATTCAGAAGGATGTAGGTTGCAGTAGGTACTGGGAGATGAAGAAGCTTGCACAGGATAGAGTAGCATGGAGAGCTGCATCAAACCAGTCTCAGGACTGAAAGCCGGCCGAAGTGGCCGTGCGGTTAAAGGCGCTGCAGTCTGGAACCGCAAGACCGCTACGGTCGCAGGTTCGAATCCTGCCTCGGGCATGGATGTTTGTGATGTCCTTAGGTTAGTTAGGTTTAACTAGTTCTAAGTTCTAGGGGACTAATGACCTCAGCAGTTGAGTCCCATAGTGCTCAGAGCCATTTCAGGACTGAAGACCACAACAACAACAACATTTCAGTATCATTGTTTTGCTTTTGTTGATGTTCATCTCATATCCTCCTTCCAAGAAATTGTCCATTCCATTCAACTGCTCTTCCCGGTGCTTTGCTGTCTCTGGCTAAATTACAATAACATCGGCAAACACCAAAGTTTTTATTTCTTCTCCATGGATTTTAATTCCTAATCCTAAATTTTCGTTTGTTTCCTTTACCGCTTGCTCAGTATACAGACTGAATAACATCGGGGATACAGCCCTCTCTCACTCCCTTCCCAACCACTGCTTCCCTTTCATGCCCCTCGACTCTTGTAACTTCCCTCTGCTTTCTTTATAAATTGTAAATACCCTTTCACTCCCTGGATTTGATCCTCGTCACCTTCTGAATTTGAACGAGAGTATTCCAGTCAACATTGTCAAAAGCTTTCTCTCAGTCTACAAATGCTAGAAACGTAGGTTTTGCATTTCCTTAATCTAAGATAATTCGTAAGGTCAGTATTGCCTCACGTGTTCCAGCATTTCTACTGAATCCAAACTGACCTTCTCCTAGGTTGGATTCTACCGGTTTTTCAATTCGTCTGTAAAGAATTCGTGTTTTTATTTTGCAACCGTGACTTATTAAACTGATAGCTCGCTAATTTTCTCACCTGGCAACACTTGCTTTCTTTCGGATTGGAATTATTACATTCTTCTGGAAGTCTGAGAGTATTTCGCCTGCCTTATACATCTTCCTCACCAGGTGATATAGTTTTGTCAGGGCTGCCTATGCCAAGGCTAGTAGTTCTAATGGAATATTGTCTACTCCTTGGGCCCTCTTTCGACTTAGGTCTTTGAGTCCTCTGTCAAATTCTTCACGCAGTATTATATCTCACATTTCATCTTCATCTTTGTCCTCTTCCATTTCCATAATATTACTCTCAAGTACATCGACCTTGTATAGACCCTCGATATACTCCTTCCACCTCTCTGCCTTCCCTTCTTTGCTTAGAACTAGTTTTCCATTTGAGCTCTTGATATTCATACAAGTGGTTCTCTTTTCTCAAAAGGTCTCTTTAATTTTCCTGTAGGCAGGATCTATCTTCCCCTAGTGATATATGCCTCTATGTCCTTACTTTTGTTCTTACATTTATCCTCTAGCTATCCCCGCTTAGCTATTTTGCTCCTCCCATCGATCTCATTTTTGACACGTTTTTTTGCCTGCTTCATTTACTGTATTTATATATTTTCGCCTTTCATTAATTAAATTCAAAACCTCTTCTGTTACCCAAGGATTTCTACTAGCCCTCGTCTTTTTTCCTACTTGACCCTCTGCTGCCTTCAGTATTTCGTCTCTCAAAGCTACCCATTCTTCTTCTACTGTATGTCTTTCCCCCGTTCTTGTCAATCGTTCCCTAATGCTCTCTCTGAATCTCTCTACAACGTTTGGTTGTTTTAATTCATCCAGGTCCCAAATCTTTAAATTCTTACCTTTTTGGAGTTTTTTAAGTTTTAATCTACGATTCATAACCAATAGATTGTGCCCTGGAAAAGTCTTACAATTTAAAGCCTGGTTCCTAAATCTCGGTCTTATCATTATATAATCTATCTGAAAACTTCCAGTGTCTCCAGGCCTCTTCCACGTATACAACCTTCTTTCATGATTCTTAAACCAAGTTCTTACAGAAAACACGCAACAGATTACAACTCCTAAAACTACTACACAGCACATCATAAGGTTTGTGACTCTCCACTGTACTCCATACCTAAAAAGCGTTTATCCACTCCGTCCTCTCCTTCGGCAGTACTGTCCTGATATTCATTACAGCCAGCGCTACGCACTCCGTCTTACTTTTCACGTACGTTTGCCTTCCCCAAGTAAATCTCCCACCATCCGATGAAGTTCCCAGTCTTCCTCATCCAGATTTTATACTTCCACATATCCTACTATATCCGCAAACTATATTCGAGAAGCACTATTATTTCCCCTCTGATCCCAAATCTAGGTCCGCTGTCACGTCATTACTAATGCAATCCGCCAACTCCCCATCTACTCATACTCCATACCAAGCAACTTAAACTGCCGCCTCCGCCCCTCCAAACTTTGGCTAGACAAAGAAATCTGCCCCATCCTGTCGACTGTCGACTACAATTCCTCCGTATCTATCCCACTATTCATCTGGACTTTCTTTTCCCCCCATCTCCCTTCTTCCTTTCCGTCTTCTCATTATCCATCTCAATAAATATCTTCATCTGCATAATTACTACCCAACGTCCGCCCCTGGTAGCTGAGTGGTCAGCGCGTCGGAATGTCATACCTAACGGCCCGGGATCGATTCCTAGCTGGGTGGAGATTTTCTCCGGTCAGGGACTGGGTGTTTTGTTGTTATTATCGTTGTCATTTCATCCCCATCGACACGCAAGTCGCCGAAGTGGCGTCAACTCGAAAGACTAGCACCAGGTGAACGGTCTACCCGACAGGAGGCCCTAGCCACATGGCATTTCTCTTTCTACTAGCCAACGGCCCATATATTTATATCCCTCGCTCTTCAACACTACAAACTTTTCCTCTCCACAAAACCAATTTTCCAAGAGCACGTTTTTCAGTCTTTTGGTGAAAGTACAATGCTTCTTTTCAATGAACGTCGCCGTCTTATATCTATATTTTTATTTTTAAACTTTAGTCTTTTTCATAAAAATTAGTAATTTTACATGTTTTAATCATCTTCGTAACCTCTATGACCGACGCAGCTTTAAGCAGTGTAGCGACAATTACATTAAGCAAAGTGTAACGATTTCAAAAAAGTTTTTTACCTTTTTACTTCTTTGATATTGTTATTACAAGAATTTAAAAATAGTCACAGGCTGAAGATGGTCAGCAATCTATGGTATTAAATGATGTAATAAATATAATCTTGTATACAGGATATAATAGCCTTTGAAGGATATTTAAAACTATTTTAGCTTCCTGCTGTCGAACTATTTAATAATGGTAATGTATAACCTAATCATATACTAATTGAAAGTTCAAGAGAATAAGAACCGTATGATGACGTAAGGCCTGCATATGCACTGAAAGATGTTTGAAGATGATAGTAACATAAAACGAATTTACGTTTTGCAAAAGGTGGTTGAATCCAATCCTGATATATAGAGGAATCGAAGGACAGTGCTTCCAGAAGAGAGGAGTCAATAGCGGAAACAGTGTCTTAATGAGATTCGAAAAGATAATTAATTTTATTTACCTCGAAACGAAATCAGAATGTAACACGAAATAATACTTGCAGCTATAATAGGTTAGTGAGTTGTCACTCTGCCAAAGGCTAGTTGCACTGAATGTAGCGGAATGCCGAGTACAAAGGAACATATTAACATCATTTATGAGTGTGTACAATACGGCCGCTTTTCATAATATTAGAAATACACCTTTAAATCAAAATGGAAGGAGTGTAAAACAGCAAGAGACTCAGCAAAATGTAAGGAGATTTCAGAGAAAAGAGTAGCCTCCAAAGAGCAACTCACTTGGTGAAGAACATGAGAATGGCAAGACAACTGGGTAACTGATAAGACACAAAGAGGCGCATATGTGTTCTTTACCACTGCAAGGGAATACTTAAAATGAAGTACATTCTCCCAGCAAGGGAAGAGATATATTTACTTTCGGAGTATTAAATCATAAACCTGAACACATTAGGGCGAAGAAAAAAGGATAGCTCCGTTCCGAACACCAGGTCGTATTTCTGCACACTGTTTCTACAAAGACCTCACAAACACAAAAACTCACACTAAACGAGTCACATAATGTATATGGGCAGGAAATTATTTACGATTCGACATCTGTTGTCTGAAGAGTAATTGTAGATTCACAATATATATGAAGCGTTGAGAACGTGTTCGAATTACTGGTTTGCTGTTGGGAAGAAGGAAGACAACTGGAACACGATAAGGAGGAAGATAAGCCGCCGATAAAAGGTGAAGTCTTAACATCCACTTGAATGCAGAGTGATTTAGAGAGAGAGAGAGACATAGCTTGCGAAAGTCACCTATTTTATTTTCAGTCTAAGTACATTTCTAAATTTTTGGACTACTTGTGGACAAGAGTGGCTCTCCTGCCGGCAATGATAATTTATTATTTCCACTTTAGATGTTCATCCAAAATTATTATCATAACTTCTACTGTTTATATAGGGTAACTGGATACTACACAAGAAAATGGGAGCGGCTGTTCTAAGATGTCCACCGATCAACTTTGAGAGTGATTTGAAGATCACTAGCTAAATTAGTGCAGTACACCTATTAATACAGCTGAGGAAACTTCTCTAACAAAGGTGAACCATCATTATGTCAGAAAGAAGTACTAGATTTCTAATGCTTTTGTAGTCGGTTTTAGACCTATAGTACACTGATCAGCCAGAACATTTGTGACCACCCATCGACTGTCGATATAAACCTGCCCACGCAATAGCAACGCCACCTTCTTGCCAGACACACACACAGTGCATGTACTAACAGTGAGCGTGTTGTCCGAGTGTAGAATGGGGAAGGCGTGCGATCGATCGGAGATCGACTGAGGACAGGTTGTGTCGACCCGGAGGCTCGGCTCGAGCATTTCGGAAACTGCGTAACTTGTCGTGTGTTCGAAGGATGCTGTGATGCGTATCTTCAACACGTGACGAAATCAAGGTGGAACCACGTAAAGACGTCGTGGGGTTGGGCGGCCACCCCTCTTTACAGATTACGGACGTCGTAGACTGGGCAGACTAGTAAAACGGGATAGGCGACGAACTGCGGCGGAACTAACATCAGACCTTAATGCTGGGCGGAGTACAAGTGTTTCTGAATACACAGTGAACCAAACATTCCTAACTATGGGCCTCTGCAGCCGACGACCCAAGCATATGCCGATATTAACACCACGACATCGGCAACTACGACTGAAATGGACACGTGACCATCGGTACTGGACGTTGACGCAGTGACAGAGCGTTGCATGGTCTGTTGAATCCCGATACCTTCTTCATCATACCGATTGGAAGGCGTGAATCCGTCATCTTCCAGCGGAACAGCTCATTGACATCTGTACTGCGCGACGGAGACAATCTGGCGGTGGCTCCATTAAGGTCCGGGGAATACTCAGGTGAACATGGATCTCGTGCACAGATCGTTGGCAACTATATTGCGCGACGTAGACGCGGGGGGCTCCATTATGCTCCGGGGAACACTCACGTGGGAATGGAGCTCGTGCAACGCACCACGACGGCCAAGAAGTATCGTACACTTGGAGTGTGATGGAGTGGTTCTAGGAACACAGTGAAGAATTTAAATTGATGTGCTGGCCCCTTCAACTCACCAGATATGAATTTGACCGAACACATCTAGGATGTGTTTGACGTGGCGTGGAGCTCATCGCCCTCTACCCGAAATTTACAAGAATTATGTGACTTGTGAGTGCAGATGAGGTGGCAGTTCCCTCCAGCGGCCTATCAAGGCCTCACTGCTTCCGTGCCACGATGCGTAGCCGCTATAATCTGCGCCACAGCTGGACATGGCGGCTATTAAGAAGTGGTATATATATATATATATACTCCTGGAAATGGAAAAAAGAACACATTGACACCGGTGTGTCAGACCCACCATACTTGCTCCGGACACTGCGAGAGGGCTGTACAAGCAATGATCACACGCACGGCACAGCGGACGCACCAGGAACCGCGGTGTTGGCCGTCGAATGGCGCTAGCTGCGCAGCATTTGTGCACCGCCGCCGTCAATGTCAGCCAGTTTGCCGTGGCATACAGAGCTCCATCGCAGTCTTTAACACTGGTAGCATGCCGCGACAGTGTGGACGTGAACCGTATGTGCAGTTGACGCACTTTGAGCGAGGGCGTATAGTGGGCATGCGGGAGGCCGGGTGGACGTACCGCCGAATTGCTCAACACGTGGGGCGTGAGGTCTCCACAGTACATCGATGTTGTCGCCAGTGGTCGGCGGAAGGTGCACGTGCCCGTCGACTTGGGACCGGACCGCAGCGACGCACGGATGCACGCCAAGACCGTAGGATCCTACGCAGTGCCTTAGGGGACCGCACCGCCACTTCCCAGCAAATTAGGGACACTGTTGCTCCTGGGGTATCGGCGAGGACCATTCGCAACCGTCTCCATGAAGCTGGGCTACGGTCCCGCACACCGTTAGGCCGTCTTCCGCTCACGCCCCAACATCGTGCAGCCCGCCTCCAGTGGTGTCGCGACAGGCGTGAATGGAGGGACGAATGGAGACGTGTCGTCTTCAGCGATGAGAGTCGCTTCTGCCTTGGTGCCAATGATGGTCGTATGCGTGTTTGGCGCCGTGCAGGTGAGCGCCACAATCAGGACTGCATACGACCGAGGCACACAGGGCCAACACCCGGCATTATGGTGTGGGGAGCGATCTCCTACACTGGCCGTACACCACTGGTGATCGTCGAGGGGACACTGAATAGTGCACGGTACATCCAAACCGTCATCGAACCCATCGTTCTACCATTCCTAGACCGGCAAGGGAACTTGCTGTTCCAACAGGACAATGCACGTCCGCATGTATCCCGTGCCACTCAACGCGCTCTAGAAGGTGTAAGTCAACTACCCTGGCCAGCAACATCTCCGGATCTGTCCCCCATTGAGCATGTTTGGGACTGGATGAAGCGTCGTCTCACGCGGTCTGCACGTCCAGCACGAACGCTGGTCCAACTGAGGCGCCAGGTGGAAATGGCATGGCAAGCCGTTCCACAGGACTACATCCAGCATCTCTACGATCGTCTCCATGGGAGAATAGCAGCCTGCATTGCTGCGAAAGGTGGATATACACTGTACTAGTGCCGACATTGTGCATGCTCTGTTGCCTGTGTCTATGTGCCTGTGGTTCTGTCAGTGTGATCATGTGATGTATCTGACCCCAGGAATGTGTCAATAAAGTTTACCCTTCCTGGGACAATGAATTCACGGTGTTCTTATTTCATTTTCCAGGAGTGTATATATATATATATATATATATATATATATATATATATATATATATATATACTGCTGGCCACCGTAAATGCAACAACCTGAAGGAAGCATCCGAATCAAGTCAAATTTACACCATGAGTTTGCAGCGATGAGATATGCAACTGATTAGAATTTCAGCGCAGACGTACATCACGCGCGCCTGTGGCGCCACCTCATAGCGCCATTTGAGGCTTGGCGATTTCGACGAGTGTACGTTCGGCACGTGTGTTTACCTTGTGGTTGTTTCACAAGACCATCACTTATGCCTCGTAGACAACAGCGAACATCTTTTGATCAAGTATCCGAGATCGACAAAGGAAGGATAGTGGCTTACCGAGATTGTGGATTATCATACAGAGAAATCGCTAGTCGTGTTGGACGAAACCAAACAACTGTAATGCGGATATGTGACCGTTGGATGCAGTAGGGTACGACGGACCGACGTGGTCGATCGCATTCACCTCGGTTCACCACTGCACGTGCTGATAGGCAAATTGTGCGCATGGCAGTGACGGATCGCTCAGTGACATCCCGAACCATAGCACAGCACATTGCGTCTGTAACGCATCATCCAGTGTCTGCACGTACCATTCTACGCCGTTTACAGCTGAGTGGTCCGTCCGCAAGACGTCCATTGCTTCGTCTACCATTGACGCAGAACCACAGATGTCTCCGTCGCCAATGGTATGATGACAGACGGATGTGGACGGCAGAATGGAATGACGTTGTCTTTACTGACGAGGCACGCTTCTGTCTGCAGCACCACGATGGTCGGATTCGAGTGTGGAGACACCGTGGAGAGGGGATGCTGGACAGCTGCATTATGCACCGCCACACTGGTCTTGCACCGGGTATTATGGTATGGGGCGGTATTGGAAATTACTCTCGCACGCCTCTAGTACGCATTGACGGTACTTTAAATAGCCGGCGCTACATATCCGAGGTGCTAGAGCCAGTTGTCCTTCTTTACCTTCAGGGCTCGGCCACAGCCATATTTCAACAGGATAATGCACGACCACACGTGACACGCATTGTCCAAAGGTTCTCCGTCAATAACCAGATTTGAATTGCTTCCCTGGCCGGCTCGCTCTCCGGATCTTTCGCCGATAGAAAACATGTGGTCCATGGTTGTTCAACGAGTGACCCAGATTACATCCCCAGCTGCCACACCAGATGATCTTTGGCAACGTGTGGAAGCTGCTTGGGCTGCTGTACCCCAGGAACACATCCAACGTCTCTTTTACTCAATGCCGAGACGTGTGGCAGCGGTGATCTCCAACAATGGCGGCTACTCTGGCTACTGATTCTGGCAGGAACCACATGTCACAGACGTCTGTAAACGTAATCATTTGATACTTGGTCAACATGTTATCTACATAATAAATTTTGTTGTGCTACCTCTTGTCTTTCTTGGTGTTGCATTTACGGTGGCCAGAGGGAGCGAATTGCAATTTGTACAGAAACCAGATGGCAGTTATAAGGGTCGAGGGACATGAAAGGAAAGCAATGGTTGGGAAGGGAGTGAGACAGGATTGTAGCCTCTCCCCGATGTTATTCAATCTGTATATTGAGCAAGCAATAAAGGAAACAAAAGAAAAATTCGGATTAGGTATTAAAATCCATGGAGAAGAAATGAAAATTTTAAGGTTAGCCGATGACATTGTAATTCTGTCAGAGACAGCAAAGGACTTGGAAGAGCAGTTGAACGGAATGAACAGTATGTTGAAAGGAGGATATAAGATGAACATCAACTAAAGCAAACCGAGGATAATGGAATGTAGTCGAATTAAGTCTGGTGATGCTGAGGAAATTAGATTAGGAAATGAGACACTTAAAGTAGTAACGGAGTTTTGCTATTTGGGGAGCAAAATAACTGATGATGGTCGAAGTAGAGATGATATAAAATGTAGACTAGCAATGGCAAGGAAAGCGTTTCTGAAGAAGAGAAATTTGTTGACATTGAGTATAGATTTAACTGTCAGGAAGTCGTTTCTGAAAGTATTTGTATGGAGTGTAGCCATGTATGGAAGTGAAACATGGACGATAAATAGTTTGGACAAGAAGAGAATAGAAGCTTTCGAAATGTGGTGCTACAGAAGAATGCTGAAGATTAGATGAGTAGATCACATAACTAATGAGGAGGTATTGAATAGAATTGGGGAGAAGAGGAGTTTGTGGCACAACTTGACTAGAAGAAGGGATCGGTTGGTAGGACATGTTCTGAGGCATCAAGGGATCACCAATTTAGTATTGGAGGGCAGCGTGGAGGGTAAAAATCGTAGAGGGAGACCAAGAGATGAATACGCTAAGCAGATTCAGAAGGACTTAGGCTACAGTAAGTACTGGGAGATGAAACAGCTTGCACAGGATAGAGTAGCATGAAGAGCTGCATCAAACCAGTCTCAGGACTGAAGACCACAACAACATGTCATTTTTATCTGTTTCCAATTATTATACTCAATATTTATGAATCCCGAATAATGGTTCCATAATCGGAAAACAGTGTAGACTGTTTAGAAATATTAGATTCCATACGTATACATGCTTGTCAGTGCCTCAGTGTAGTTCTGATCTATGTGGAACATGTTTTCCCACTACCAAGGGGGATAGCCATTACAATAACGTCGGCATTGGCACACTACGTAAGCCATGGAAACATTTCCAAAGAGAAATTTACCAGTCTTTCTCTCCCCGTAGAAATCTGTGGATTAAACGCCACTGATATCAGTTGTAAATCGCAGGCCTTATACGTACGTAATACCTTCAGTTCGTGGACTAAGTCACCCAATTAGTTTAGTAGTTTATTTACTGAAGGAAATCAGTCCTGTTAATCTGAACCTGTCAATAGGTGTGCAGCACATTCAAAAAGAATTTTAACATTTTCAGTAATTTTTAATGGAGTTTGGCTGTATCCAAACGAAATCATCTTCTGAAAAGTAAAAAATAAAAGGTATATAC
This sequence comes from Schistocerca nitens, assembly GCF_023898315.1. Classification (NCBI taxonomy): domain Eukaryota; kingdom Metazoa; phylum Arthropoda; class Insecta; order Orthoptera; family Acrididae; genus Schistocerca; species Schistocerca nitens. Next base: position 304,128,145 of record NC_064622.1, read on the forward strand.
CAGAAATTAATGGAATATATGAGTAGAAATATCCACACTGAGACTGGAAGGAGATCTGGAAAAATATTAGTCACCGAATTTACCTTCGAATGTGAAAGCGTCGGGTTACAAGGCTGTGAATAAAATACCCACCAACTCCAAATTTCACGCCATTCATGTAACAGAGTTGCCGATGTGTGCTTATTGTAGCGTAATGGATACTGGAGAACAGATATTTGCATGTGAATATGAAAAAGTAAAGGACATCTGGCAAAATCATTCATCAGAAGTTACCGTATGTAGTTAGGAAAAAGTAAACACTATCACATCACTAAACCTTATGCATCCGGGAGGAGCTCCGCACCGCAGGACGAAACGAAATGGCTTAAGGGACATGTGATCCTTTACCTCCAGACAGAAGGTACCAAGTGCAAGGAAAACATTTGGCTATACTTTACCAGGCAGCATCACAAGCTAAGCAAAACAACGATATATCAGAGACTCACGCCAATTTCTCGAAATATAAATCTGTGTAAAAGGTTGGATCAGCATTCACGAGGAAGCAAGTCAAAAGGTTTCTCTATTGTTTCATTCTTGTAATCTTGGATTCATGAAAATGTCCAGAAAGAACGTCGACAAGAACAATGATAACAGAATCATCACAAGACGAAACGCAATATCGTCAGCTGGCTTCAAGGACTTACGAGCCTTCGCCTCTAGACAGAAGGTACTAAATACAAGGAAGACTTTTGGCTTTAGTTTACTGCGGACCGTTACGGCCTAGGCACAATGAATAAATATAAGGGACTTTCACAAAGTTTTTAACATATGCAATTGTGTTAACGTTTGTACGGAACTAAGTGAAAAGTGTGCTTTATTGTTTCTTCCTTGTCATTTTGGAGTAATTATAATTTCGAGAAAGCAAACAGACAAGAACAATCATAACAGAGTATAAATGATTAATTTTGGGCACTATGTTATATTTTTTGAAAAATAAAGAAGGATGAGGTGGGAATTATAGGAAACGAGGCCATTCCATTTATATTACAAAGCGATTCTTATTTTGACAGTTTTTACAGTTAAGAAGACAACTTTTATTTGTTCAAGAGTATTTTATAAATTTTATTTCTCTAATGTTTGTTTTAAATTCCGAATCTGGTGTGTACGCAAACGCCAATGAATAATTGCCTCCAAGACGACTGTTTCTGGTAAAGCACTGTGGTGTCCAAAGCAACCTTCAGGTTGACGACTGCTATAAAACATAAATGTATTCAGGTTTTCCATAAATCCTCTGCAGGTACTGGCATATGGTCAGACTATAGCATCACTTTGACAATAGGAATGTATACGGTACAATGTTGATGTCCTTTTTGTCAGAACCAGCAACTAACGTGAGGAAGTGAGCGAAGACTTGCCGCATCAGTACGGTGTACTTTCTAATTATTCGTATCTTCTGTCAGGATCAGTCTGTGGGGTGAAAATGAAATGCTGGCCCGGGATAAAGACCCGCACTCTCCCTTAATTATACCTACGAGCGGAGTGCCCTTTATCTATAATTAAAACATCACCTGCTCTTCTCCTCCACGCCTGTGTTTCGTTTCTTCCTCAAAGAAGAATGGCGAGCTAGCAGGATAAGAACGGGCGGGTGCTCGGTGCGCCTGACACTCCAGTTTCCTGTCCGTCTAGGACCGTAACATCGCCACTCACTGCCACTGTAAGACATTCTTGCCTTCTTGCCTTTGTTGTGTCAATTCTATGCTTAGTCTGAGATAACGTCTGGTACAAATCAGTCATCACGTGTACCCAACACGGAAACACGGATTCGTTTTGACAAAATGTAGAGGAACAAAGTTGCCGGGAATAAGCTGGGGGGGGGGGGGGGGGGGGGAGAGTTTGGGCACCGAAGGAGTTATTCTCTCATCAGCTGAAAAAGAAAAAAAAAACCTGTAAACAATATATCTGGATGCAAGCCAACAGTAACAAATAGATTAACAACAGGAAGAAACCTAAGTTATCTTGCAGAATAAAAAATAAACGATACGAGAAAACACATCAGAGAAACAGACCCCTGCAACTAGTATCAGCGGAGTAGAAAAAGTACATAGCTCAACTACGAATGGCTACAAAGAAAAATACAAAACCAAACCACCACAGATCGAAAACAAGGTAATCTACAGTTGAACGAGCAGAAAATAGACAGACATTATGATTATTGGTAGAACAACACCCGAAATGAATGATGCTTGTGTGTTCGAGGTATAATCAACGTAACTGAACTAGCAATAACAAAATAATAATAATAGCAATCATGAAAATAACAACAACGTCAGAATTAAAAATCCTAAGAGATCTAGGACTTCATCCAATACTAATTTAAGTAATAGAATTTACTCCACCGAATACCAAACCAAATGTCACGTTTAGAAGACAAACCCTCATAAAAACAGATTTAAGATAGGATGACTACCTGCAACCACAACTATTCAAATGTGCACTGGAATATGTAAATGAGGGAATAGTGCAGAAGTACCCCAAAGAGTATAAGAATTGGAACTGTGAAAAACTATATACGCTTGAAATATTTGGGATTTGGTGATGATCTTGCTCTCCTAGCCAACAATGTTCAAGAAATTGAAAAACAAGTTACATCGCTACAAGTATTAGCACAACAAATCGGCTTTAGAATGTGGTTTCAAAAAACAGAGATTATGCTAACTGATCCACCAGTTGCGGGCAAAAGTACAACATGAGAACAGGAAATGAAAATTATGGATCAGTTTAAATATTTACTTGAAACCATAACTTGCATTGTACATGAGAAACCGACATGGAAAAAAAGATTAAAAACAGAACCAAGAAATTTATACTACCAGAAAGACGCACAACAAAAAGCGTATCGATAACTGGAAAATTAAAATATTCTAAAATAGTTATAAAAGCAGAAATAACATATGCAGCGGAAACCATCTTAAAAAAAACCAATAGAGCAGCAATTGACAGTATACTGAAGAGAGAAAGAAGAGTAACTGAATCTATATTTTTAAATGGACTTAAGTCAACCTAAACACATTTGAGGGAAATCGATAACTACTGTTAAAATGTTAAAACAGCCACATATAGGCATATTTCTTCACTTTTTATGCAATATGATGCAAATATGATTATTTGACAATAGAATGGATTTATAATTTAATTTTAAAGTGAAGTGACTAATAAATCCATTCATCGTTGTAGAAGCTCTAACACAAACCACTCTGGTGCTATCAAAAATAAACGCTGAATAAGTTCTGATAGAGTAAATTACCTTTCCTTGTCGTCCACTCTTTTCAGTTTCTTCAGAAATTCTGGTCGTCCTATAATACGGCGTTCAATATAACTTGAACTCTAATACCTCAGCAGCACCAATTTCCCTAACAAGAAATTTGTCTTCCTTCAACTTGCAAGAATCACCTTTGTAACATCATTCACAGTGAACAATCTGTTCTGTTACCTTAGCTTCTTTTTATAATATCATAATTCGTATCACAGGTCAGAAAATTCTGCCCCCTCACTGGAAATTATTGTTGAATTTTGTTGAATTTCCCAGAAAGGATTAGGTACAACAGTAACCAGTTGAGTGCGTGATTCTTACCTTGAACTGAACTGTTGTCTGAAAAGAGATGAAGTGCAGTGTACTTTTGTGGTATATTCTTCGTATAATCATTCATAATTGAGTACATTTCATTTGCCTTCATCTTGTCTTCTCCTTGATGGTAGATAGTTGTATACTGTGCTTTTATCATACTGCGTATGCAAAATACATTAACAGTAAGTTACCTTATATAAAGCACATCTTGCAATGGAAGTTTTGGTAGGAAGAGTATCTGCATGAAATCGAAAGACAAAGAAAGAATGTCTTCTAATGTCCATGCTTCCGGTTTCTCATGTTGAAGAGTAGTGTATTGTCTTCCGCTCCTCTGCATATAAAGAAATAGCTCAATCACAGCTCTACGCTTCCCTGCACCATTTAGGTCGAGGAGACCTCAGCTGAACATTTAGTTCCTCACGTGTGCAAAAAGTGTCTATTTGCGGCCTTCCAAATTTATAATTGTCTCTGAAGGATAGTTAGTGAAAGTAATAACTTACTTTTCCTTGGGGGATATTTTTGAAGGAATAATTTCCACATCAGTTTCGTGTTGAGGTCAATGCTTAAGCAACATTCTGTTGTCCCATCTACATAATGGAATTCTTTCCGCAGAAAGGATGATATGTGATCTCACACTAAATCATGCACTACTGTTGATACGCTGTGGGAAATATGCGTGCCCTTGTCTTCAGGTGTTCTGTCAGCAATTTTCAGTGGACGTAGTCTTCTTATTCTCTTTAAGCTGATGCTGAAAACTCCTGTAAATGCATCGACACATACTCTCTCTCTTGTAGTTACATTAAGTATGTGACACTTAAAGCTTGCAGAATTAATTCTTGGAGTGTCATTCCTTGGACGCCTCTGCTTTACATCATATCAATCAATCAGCCCTTCAAGATATGTATCTTGATTATTTTTTGCTGTAATGTTATGAAACTATGTAAATATATCCAGGCAGTTTTCTTATCAAATGTTTCCCTAGCAATTTTGTGCACACCTATAGTAAGGCAAGTACTTTTGTTAACACCAGTTTCAGACAATGTAATATACACACGGAAATAGGAATTATGTACCTATTCATAAATAAAATGAACTTATGTCATTATCTAGAGGCGTTTAGTGTAGAATACTTTTCTAACACAATATTACTGAGTTATTTTGGAGCAAATTCTAAATAAAAACTTAGCACAAATACAAAAATAGAGGACACAGGCTAGTAACAAAGAAACTTGGAATTATCCAGATTCTCTGTACACTGCACTCTGTTTCAATAAGCAAATAATCTTCGAACAATACTGGTATCATGTAATCTGGGTACAAAATAAGATTGCCTAGGATGTAAGTGGCGTAATATATTATTCATTTACCAAGAGAATTGAAAAGTTACTACTTACTTGCAAGTGAATTCTGGCCTTTTTGCTGAAATACTTTTCCCTCGTTGATTCGCATAGGTGTTGCTTCAGATTTTATTTAATTGACTTTGTAACGTTCCGGCTGATTAACTTCTTTTCGCATTTTCGAATTACAGCCTTGATCTTCAATATTAATGTCGCTTTTGGAAACACTCATTGTATGACAAAATACTCGGTAGTCAATAATGACAACATGTAATGCAATGCACATTTATCAGGGTGGAAAATAAGAATAATAATCAATAGCAGTACAAACAACTGCAGCATATTGTTTGATTGTCAACACTGCCACTAATGCCATCTAGTAAGGTGATTAGAAAGAATTACAAATAGACAGCATTAGTTAGTGCTACCACTTATGTTTCGTTTTCAAAGGGGCGTGAGTCAAGAGTCATGGTTCTTCTTTTGTAAAGGGGCAGTAATCGTTGACTAATGCCATCATTAATGTAACACTGTTTCTCAGTATCTCATAAAATACACATTAACTGGCGGACTACAGTCCTTTTAATGTCAGTTGGTGCAGAAATATACGAAGAATATAAAGCAATAGTAAACTAAAAACTCATAAAATCGCTGACTGATACCCATTTCCAAATATACCATTCAATTAGAACATGCAAAAGAGAACGGTATCATGGCAACGCGCGTTGGAGAACAGCGTCAAATGAAATAGTATTCAAGAAAACAGAATCTGTAAGGAACATGATCAGGAAAAAACATCTTATCAGAACACCACGAATCAGAATTAATAAGAGAATAACACAAAATTTGTGAAATAGTAAGAGTAACATAAAATAGATTGCACAAATTAATGAAATTATAAGAACACTCCAAACTACAACAAATGACGTAAAAAACAAAAGAGACAGAACTGAAATACTGCAAGGAAAGCAACCCAGACTACAAACTAAAGTCTACATCTACATCTACATATGTACTCCGCTAGCCACCAAGCGGTGTGTAGCGGAAGTCAGGAAGTCACAATTCGCGCCAAAGTCATATTCCTCCCCCCCCCCCCCTCGCCCCCTCTCTTCCACTCGCCGTTAGTGCGAGGGTAAAACGACTGTCTGAACGCATTAATCGAGCTCTTATTTTCCTTATCTTTGAATGGTAATCATTGCCCGATTTGAAAGTTGGTGGTAATTTCGGAATTTAGTGAGCAGCCCCTTCTGTTTAGCGCGCCGCCTACCTGCAAGTGTGTCCCACTTCAAACTTTCTATGAGATTTGTAACGCTCTCACGATGGCTAAATTTACCACTCACGAATCTTGCCGCTCTTCTTTGGACCTTCTCAATCTCTTGAATCAGACCCAACTGGTAAGGGTCCCGTACGGACGAACAGTACTCCAAGACTGGACGAACTAACGTATTGTAAGCAATTTCCTTTGTTGAAGGACTGCATCGCTTCAGGCTTCTACCAATAAACCGCAATCTAGAGTTCGCCTTACCCGTTACTTGTGTAATCTGATCATTCCATTTGAGATCATTTCGAATAGTAACACCCAGATACTTGGCGGACGTTACCGCTTCCAAAGACTGGGCATTTATTTTGTACTCGTACATTAATGGGGATTTTCGCCTTGTTATACGCAGTAGGTTACACTTACTAATATTCAGAGATAACTGCCAGTCATTACACCACGCATTTATTTTCTGCAAATCCTCATTGATTTGTTCACAGCTCTCGTGTGATACTACTTTCCTGTAGACTACAGCATCATCGGCAAACAACCTATGGCCGCTGTCAATACCATCAACCATATCGTTTATGTAAATCGTAAAAAGCAGAGGACCTATAACACTGCCCTGGGGCACATCTGAAGTTACGCTTGTTTCTGTTGAAGTCACCCCGTTCAGGACGACATATTGCTCCCTGTCTGTTAGAAAACTTTCTATCCAACCGCATATGTCATCGGGTAGACAGTAAGCGCGCACTTGTAGCAAGCGACAGTGCGGAACTGAGTCGGACGTCTTTCGAAAGTATCAAGAGCCTGTTGTATATCATGCACAAAGAGGGCCAGCTGTGTCTCGCATGACCGCAGTTTCCTAACACCGTGCTGGTTTCTGCAGATGAACTTTCAGTCAGGAAAGGTCATTATGTCTGAAAACAAAATACGTTCCATGAATCTACAACAAATCGATGTCAGTGAAACTGGCCGGTAACTATGTGCATCCGATTTTGTACCCTTTTTATAGACTGCTATGACCTGGGCTGGAGGAACGGTGATCTTAATTGAAGAGAGAAAAAAAATTTGAAAGAATGAAGACATATTAGGCAGACAGCAGGAAGAAAACTTTTTCTGCAATAATAAATTACAATAATCTTTTGTATAACCACTGTATTAACGAATTGTATTATGAAAGTAGTATTTAAATGAATTACTGGATAATAACACCTTGTAAAAACCTTTGTATAATTGACTAGAATGGTTCAATGAGGGCATAAAATAAATAATAATAATACCGGTATCCAAATTCAACCATAAAATCTTACAGAAAATCGAAAATTGCACTTTTTACAGCACGGGATTTACTCTAGCTAACAGGAATCGAGGCAGCTGGAGCAATGACAGACTAGAAGGTAGTGATGGAAACGATGCGGAATAAAGGAAATAGTCAGTAAAACAAAATAAATTTCTCCGTTTGAAGATGTGCCGTTTATGACCCCGAATGCTGCAGCTAGGTGCGGCCCATGGCGTGAATGTAGACACGATATCTGAGCAGTCAGTTACAACCAGGTGTGTAGTGAAGGCGGCAGCGCGTAGCGAGTGACAGATTTTGTACGTGGGGCGATAATAGGTGAAAGATGCTGGTATCAGAGATATCGGTGAACGCACTAGAATTCGGAGTTTGCGGTCGGCTGTTCCTAGAACGACTCTTCACTATCGTAGAGACGATGAATCCACATGCGTTCACAGCCGCACAGGACGACCACAAGAGTCTGCAGAGCAATAGGGGGCGATCGCCGCCAATTTGAGTATGGAACGCCAGAAACATATTTCTACCAAGTTTGTAGTGAGACAGTGAGACAAGTTCATCGCATATGCTGCAGCAGTCGAAAACCGACTCTTGTCACAGTGGCTTCACACAACCGTTTCCTGCTCAGTTTGTGAAAAAAGAGGAACAGAAACAGAAGAAAAAACAAATAATAGGCTGAAAAGAAGAGAAATTAAGGAAGCAGATAGAGACAATGAAGCAAAATGCTGTCACCTTGTCATAGAGTTGTGGTCTCAAACTTGGGGGTAATTAGCGTCTAGGGGAAAAGTGAAAATTTTCAAAGGGCTAGAAACAAAAGTGTTCAGTTATGTCTCGGTTAGGAAACTAAATTTTCTTTAATTGATCATTACTGTTATCAATATCTTGTTAGACTCTATGTAATACTGATTACGTAAGTTACCAATAATTTTTTTTCAAGTCCTAGTATTAACGTAGGACACACAGTGGTGGAGATTTCAGCTTGTAAAACGCATGTTTGAATATGACCATTTGAGATAATCCATCTGGTACAGGCATACGTTATAGTTTTGACCTTACATCTATGGTAGTAAAATTACGACATATGTGTTATATATGCTTAAATATCTCACGAACATTCCCTCAATGGACCGTACATTGCTTCGTTATTCACCTCACAACAATAAAGAAAATAAATGATCGTTCAAGTCGACAGTAAGTACGTACTGACTACAACACTGCTACGGGGAGTACACAGTATAATTATTCTAATTATTATTTATTATTACTACTATTGTTATTATTGCGAGTGGCAGTGATCAGACACAAAGCATTAGCTGCGTGAAGTCTCAATTTCTGACAGTTCGGAATCTAGGAGTCCAGCAATCAAGCTACCTACAAAGTGTAAGTATAGTGCACATATTTTAACTTGATTAATCTGAAATGAAGGTCCGGGATGTGTGTGGTGCAGGTGACACTAGGGAGTAAAGTGCTGCAGGGAAAACATGTTTTGTAACATGTGTTTAAAAATGGTTCAAATGGCTCCGAGCACTATGGGAGTTAATTTCTGAGGTCATCAGTCCCCTAGAACTTAGAACTACTTAAACCTATCTAACCTAAGGACACACGCACATCCATGCCCGAGGCAGGATTCGATCCTGCGACCGTAGCGGTCGCGCGGTTCCAGACTGTAGCGCCTAGAACCGCTCGGACACCCCGGCCGACACAACATATATTTACTTTCAGTGTAGATAGCGACCTTTGTTTTCTGTGAATTATTTCATAATAGTATGAAACAAGTTGTTAGACATAAGCTTTGCCGATTGTATCATTGGCTCAGTAAAAAGTAAATATCAATAACCTTCTATCATTTTGAAAATAAAAGTGTTCACAGAAAATTATTTTTCTTTCTGAAGTTTAGTTTATCGTTAATGCTGACGACTGTGGGAAGGGGAGGATGTATGTACATTTTTACACTGAAGTGACAAAAGCTAATAGCCTGCCGCTGTGGTCGAGCTGTTCTAGGCTCTTCAGTCCGGAACCGCGCTGCTGCTACGGACGCAGGTTCGAATCCTGCCTCGGGCATGGATGTGTGTGATGTCCTTAGGTTTAAGTAGTTGTTAGTCTAGCCATCTGAAAATGCGAATATCGTGTCGGACCTCCTTTTTCCCGGCGTAGTGCAGCAAATAGATGTGGCGTGGGCTCATGCCGTTGGACGCCCCCTGCAGAAATACAGAGCCATACTACATTTGTAGCATACCATAATTGCGAACCTGTTGCCTGAGCAGGGGTTTTCGAACGAATTGACCTTTCAATTTATGTCCCATAACTGTTCGACGGTATTCATGTCGCGTTCTCTAATTGTCCAGAATGCTCTTCAAACCTGTCATAAACAGTTGTGGTCTGGTGACATGGCGCATTGTCATTCATAAAAATTGCATCGTTGTTTGATAACATGAAGTCAATGAATGGCTGCAAATGGTCTCCACGTAGCCGAGCATAATCATTTCCAGTTAATAATCGTTTCATTGAACCAGAGGACCCACTCAATTCCATGTAAAAACAGCCCACACAATTATGGAGCCGCCAACAGCTTGCACAGTGCCTTGTTGGCAACCTGAGTCATAGTTTTGTGGTGTCTGTGCCACACTCGATCCCTGCCACCTGCTCTTACCAACTAAAATAGGGACTCATCTGACCAGGCCAAAGTTTTCCAGTCGTCCAGAGTCCAACCGGTATGTTCACCAGTGCACGAGAGGCGTTGCCGGCGACGTCGGTCGCCTGCTACCAGACGCATTAATGCCAAATTTCGCCGTACTGTCTTCATGGATACGTTCGTCGTACATCCTACATTGATTTTTGCGGTTATTAACGCAGCATTGCTTGTATGTTACCATTGACAACTCCAATCAAACTCTGCTGCTCTCTGAGGGTACGTGTAGGCTGTCGGCCACTGCGTCGTCCGTGGTGAGAGATAATGCCTGAAGTTTGTTATTTTCTGCAAACCTGTCGCTCTGTTGATCTCGGAATACTGATTTTCCTAACGATTTCTGAAACGAAATGTAACCATACATCTAGTTCCAACTACCATTCCGCGTTCAAAGTCTTTTAATGCTCATCGTGTGGCCATAATCACGTAGGAAACGTTTTCATATGAGTCACCCACAAATTATAACTCTGTCAGTGCGCTGTCTTTTTATTCCTTGTGTACGTGATACTAACGCCATTTGTATATGTGCTTATCGCTATCGCATGACTTTTTGACATTTTAGTGTAAGTATTTATGTTCCACAGCTCCTCCTAAACCACTGGAACGATGTTACCAAACTCGGCAGACTTATCACTTACTGTCTGGAAAGAAACGCTATTGGCTTAAGACCACCTGCCTGTCAAAGGGGTGCGGACGGGTGTTAAAGAACAGTGTAGCCCACGATCTGCGAATAGTCGTAGTTTAGTCATCCAAAATTTTAAGATGAGTACACTTAGTGACTTTCAAGAAACTTTATACATATTTTCAAACGTTTTCAAAAGCTTTCTCGCTGACAAAAGAAAGAAAATGATGAGATGAAAAAGTTTATCGCTTGCTACACTTTCGCTGTTAATGCAATAAAACCATCTCATGAAGCATTACGCTTTAGTACATTTCTTCTTTATTGCTAATTGTATTCGCTACACACTTTGCAGACAGTGTTCACATATACCGCTACATGTAACAGCAAAATTATATTAGAGTACGACGCATACGTCAGGAAATATGACGTCATAAACACAAACACGCGCGATAAACTGCCGCATCATGCATGGGGTTTCAATTTACACACACAAAAAAAGTTTTACATTTCCTCGGTTCCGAGAGTTCCGGAACCTGTATAGAAATATGGAACAGAGATCAACATAAAAATCATTTCCGCCCTTTTTATTGCTCGTGAAAACCACACATTCCATGTTGTACCACCATACAACGAGACCTTCACAGGTGGTGATTCAGGTTGCTGTACATACCGGTATCTCTAATACCCAGTAGCATGTCATCTTGGATTGATGCATGCCTGTATTCGTCGTGGCATACTATCAACAAGTACATCAAGGCACTGCTAGCTCCATTCACAACACATTTCGCTAATAGCTATCACATATACCACTGGATGTACTTGGAAAATTATGACATCGTACGCCACATAGTTCAGGAGGTACAACATCAGAAACATTGAGGTGCATAGAAATGATACTGCGGTGCGAAATTCGCTGGACATTTAAATGAAGTATGTGGACAAACACATGTGAAGTGTGTTGAATATATGTGAGTACGCGGGAAAATCCTGGGCTTCCGATCTCGAAAGAATGTGTTGTGGGTAAGAGTTACCAACCTCTTATTCGGGAGAGCTGATAATGTCTAGAAAGAAGGGCGAAGGTTTATATGGACAGAAAGTGAAGGCCAAGGATGAGATGGACGCAGATAGGGGAGAGTGAGAGATGACAAAGAAAGGATAGAAAAGTAGAAGTAGGAAGAAACATGAGTAGGGACAGCAAGTGCGAGGAGGACGAACAGAGAGAGAGGGAGGAGGAAATGAACAGATTGAGGGAAGAGTAGGAGAGAGACAGACAGAGGAAAGAGAGGAGATGGAGAGATAAAGGGCTAAAGGAGAAGAGGGACGGAGAGAGGCGGAAGGTGGAGGTGGACCAATAGAAGTCATACCTGGGCAACGTCTATTATTCGGCTTAGTTATAAATATTCCCAGCAGAGTGAAATCGTAGCAGCTGGCTGCATATTGATTTTGTACTGTTGGATTATGCTCATCGCAAATAAGAGCACCAGGTAACACAGTCGGACAGGTTTATGTCGATCGATCTATGTTTCGATTTGTCGTGCCTTCACGTACGTCGACTATCACCAATTAGAGGCCGATGCGAGCGTCACGGCCTCACGAGAGATACTAATGGAGTTTCCTTTAGGCCGTGTTTTGACGTGTGGTATTATACACTCCGCTGGCAACAGACGCATTTAATCTGCTGTCTTAATGCACATCAGGTGGTAATATGACCACCCTGCGTTACAGTAAACGGGATTCATTTGTCGACATCTTACACAATGAAAACTGAGGGTCATCTAAACTACAATTTTCATTCAAGAAAAAAGCGCCTCTTTCATAATTAAAGTCTGTGATGAATTCGGTGCTCGTCACCTGGACGCCATGAGCTGGAGCTAACGAAATTAACAAGTAAATATTCACATTTTACGACTAAAATAAATGGTATCACTACTTGTTCTGTGTTATTTTTGAATGTTACGAAACGAGTTAATGGTTCAAGAAGTGTATCGAGCGCTGCTACAGTTAGTATATTTTCCAAGACAAGTAAAAGTCAGACCTCAGTAGCTTTAGACCCACTAAACGAAGTGAGAAACTGAATAACACACAAGGATTCCACACCAGTATCAAAGAGCTCACTAATAGTACACTAGCGAATTCAAAAGGGGCAACAAGATTACACTCCGGGCTCCGGGAGATAGGTTTGCACTCTGCTGGCCATTTAAATTCTAGCTCCATGAAGATGACTTGCAACAGAATGAAATTGGCATGAAATGTACTATACTAATGGGTTGCCGCATAAGTTCGTAGCAATTTTCCACAAGTTGAAGAAACACAAAAAATACTCTTAACAGAGACTTTAATCATCGGTAATATATTCTCCTTCGGCAATTATAACAGTCTGCCAACGCTGTGGAAACTTTTCGATTCTGCGACTGCACAAATCACGTGGTTTTGAGGCAAAGAACTCGTCGGCCCATTTTCGAAGGGCATTTTTATCCAGAAAGGAAGTAGAATAAAGGTTGTTCGATAGAGAGTAGAAGAGGTGAAAATCTGAGGACGCAAGATCAGGTGAATAAGGTGGGTGCCGATAGACTTCCCAACCCAACTCCTGTGTAGGGTTTTTCATCAGGTTAGCAGAATGCAGACGGGTGTTATCTAGAAGTAGCATCACATCACGCAGTCTTCCTCGTCGTTGTTCTTGGATAACGTCTCAATTGTTGACAATGAATGTCAGCAGTGTCCGTTACACCTTGAGGAAGCAAATCGTCGTACGCCACACCGTCGCTGTTCCTCCAGATGCATTACATAGTGTTCGGTCTTTGTACGAATAGTTGCTGCTTTTTATTGGGTCCAACCACACCTTTCTTTTCCTTACGTTAGCATAAAGACATTATTTCTCGTCACCACTAACGACACGGGATAGAAAATTATCGCTGTTGTTCACGAAACAGTTGATGAAGAGCTAGCAGAGATCACATATGGCCACCTGCTGATAATTAGGATTTTGGCTCAGAGCATGCGACCCGTACACCCAATTTTTGAACCTTCCTTATTGTATGCAAGCGCAGCACGATGGTGGAACGAGCACAGTTCACCAAATTGGCCAGTTCTCGAACACACTGACGTGGATCGCTGTGGATTAATAAGTTTAAACCATCCTTATCAAACCCCGAAGGTCTTGCAGAACGAGAAGAGTCACTAGTGTCAAAACGATCCTCTGTAAAAGGAGTAAACCATTTTCTAGGCGTACTCTGACCCATGGCATTATCCCCGTACGCAGAGTAAATATTTCTGGCTGCTTCCGCTGTCCTCATTCCTCTATTGAACTCAAACAAAAGAAAATGTTCTGATTTCTCCATTTGGCACTCTATTTTTTAGCATCCATACCTCTACTTACCATCCAAAAATCACAAAACAGCCAAATGTAAACTCAAACAGCTTGAGTGAACCACAAATAAAGAATGGTAGTCCATAAACGAAACCTCAGCAACTGGAATACCAAAACGCTAAACAAAAACGCAACGAACTTGTGCACAACACTAGCACATGCTTAGATAAGTACAAAATGAACATTTCTGTCCAGGAGCACAAACTAGATAGAATTCACGCGACATACACCGAAGCGCCAAAGGAAATGGTATAGGCATGTGTATTCAAATACAGAGGTATCTAAACAGGCAGAATACGGCGCTGCAATCGGCAACGCCTATATACGACAACAAGTGTCTGGATCAGTTATTAGATCGGTTACTGCTGCTACAATGGCACAGTATCAACATTTAAGTGAGTGTAAACGCGGTGTTACAGTCGGCACACGTGCGGTGGGACACAGCATCTCCGAGATAGCGATGAAGTGGGGATTTTCCCGTACGACCATTTCTCGAGTGTACCGTGAATATCACGAATCCGGTAAAACATCAAATCTCCGACCTCACTGAGGCTGGAAAAAGATATTGCAAGAACGGGGCCAACGACCATTGAAGAGAATGGTTTAGCGTGACAAAAGTGTAACTCTTCCACAAACTGCTGCCGATTTCAACGGTGGGCCGTCAATAAGTGTCAGCGTGCGAACCATTCAACGAAGCATCATCGATATGGACTTTCGGAGCCGAAGGCCCACTCGTCAACCCTTGACGACTGCACGACACAGAACATTACGCCTCGCCTAGCCGTGTCAACACCGACATTGGTCTGTTAATGATTGGAAACATTTTGCCTGGTCGGACGAGTCTCGTTTCAAATAGTATCGAGAGGATGGAGGTGTACGTGTATGGAAACAATCTCATGTATCCATGGACCCTATATGTCAACAGCAAGTGGAGGCTCTGTAATGGAGTCGGGCGTGTGCAGTTGGTGTGACATGAGAACCCTGGTACGTCTAGATACGGCTCTGACAGGTAACACGTATGTAAGCATCCTGTTTGGTCACTTTCATCCATTCATGCCCATTGTGCATTCCGAGGGACTTGGGCAATTCCACCAGTACAATGCGAGACCCACACGTCCGGAATTGCTACAGAGTGGCTCCAGGTACCCTCTTCTGAGTTTAAACCCTTCCGATGGCCAACACACTCTACAGACATGAGCATTATTGAGCATATCTGGGATGTCTTTCAAGATGCTTTTCAGAAGAGATCTCCACCTTCTCGTACTCTTACAGATTTATGGAAGGCCCTACGGGATTCATGGTGTCAGTTCCATCCAGCACTACTTCCGACATTAGTCGAGTCCATGACAAGTCGTGTTGCGGCTTTTCTGTCTACTCGCGTGGACCCTACACGATATTAGGCAGGTGTACCAGTTTCTTTGGCTCTTCAGTGTATATTCTGTAAATAAGTAAAGATCATGCAATGGTTGTGTGATACGAAAGTCACACGTGAATGTCGTTTTGTGTGAAAAATGTCGTGTTATGCATCGTGGAATAAGGCAGGTGAGTCGGAAATCGACAGCGGCAGCATGGTGGCCTATTGAGACTGCATTTTGTTTTGCGCGATGTAGCCGCCTGCGTCGGTCGGGTTCCTGTGACTCTCATGTGAATACGGGACCGATAGGCTCAGGAAGGTTATACTCATGTCAACGGCATCACGTAATTAGGATCCAATTATTGTCATGTCACGGTTCGCGCGGCTGTCCTGTCGGAGGTTCGAGTCCTCCCTCGGGTATGGGTGTGTGTATTGTCCTCAGAGTAAATTGGTTTAAGTTACGTTTAGTAGTGTGTATGCCTAGGGAATGATAACCTCAGCAGCTTGGTAACATAGGAACTCAACACAAATTTCCAAAAATTTTCACAGGTCGTTCGCATGAATAAGGAATAGGACAAGACCCAAATTTGAACCCTATGAATCTCCCTATGCGGTTTCTCCCCAGTCACTAAAATTTTCTTCCCTTCCAATGTTGTCTGAATTTTTCAGCACAGTCTTTCCCAGCCGGTATGTTAAGTATGATTGAAATCATCGGTGTGCAAAGTCATCAGTTTCATAAAACTTGAGTTTTTGTAAGGGAGTAACATGATCTATACAATCAAACCCCTCAAAAAACCCATAGAAAATGCAGAATATCCGCATTTTATCACTTAAGGTTTGTACTATTTCGTGAATTAATGTAAAACTAGCATTCTCAGTCGAGTAACCTTCAGGAATACAATCTGTGATATGCTAAGTAAATTATTTCCACCTAAGTTTCTAAATCTATATCTACATCCATACTCCGCAAGCAACCTGACGGTGTGTGGCGGAGGGTACATTGAGTACCTCTATCGGTTCTCCCTTCTATTCCAGTCTCGTAGTGTTTGGGGAAAGAAAGATTGTCGGTATGCCTCTGTGTGGGCTCTAATTTCTCTGATGTTATCCTCATGATCTCTTCGAGAGATATACGTAGGAGGGAGCAATATACTGCTTGACTCCTCGGTGAAGATATGTTCTCGAAACAACAAAAGCCCGTACCGAGCTACTGAGCGTCTCTCTTGCAGAGTCTTCCATTGGAGTTTATCTATCATCTCCGTAACGCTTTCACGATTACTGAGTGATCCTGTAATGAAGCGCGCTGCTCTCCGTTGGATCTTCTCTATCTCTTCTATCAACCCTATCTGGTACGGATCCCACACCGGTGAGCAGTATTCAAGCAATGGGCGAACAAGTGTACTGTAACCTACTTCCTTTGTTTTCGGACTGCATTTCCTTAGGATTCTTCCAATGAATATCAGTCTGGCACCTGCTTTACCGACGATTAATTTTATATGGTCATTCCATTTTAAATAACTCCTAATGCCTATTCCTAGATAATTTATAGAATTAACTGCTTCCAGTTGATGACCTGCTATATTCTACCTAAATGATAAAAGATATTTCTTTCTATGTATTCGTAACACATTACACTTGTCTACATTGAGATTCAATTGCCATTCCCTGCACCATGCGTCAATTCGTTGCAGATCCTCCTGCATTTCGGTACAATTTTCCATTGTTACAACCTCTCGATATACTACAGCATCATCCGCAAAAAGCCTCAGTGACTTCCGATGTTATCCACAAGGTCATTTATAAATATTGTGAATAGCAACGGTCCCACGATACTCCCCTGCGGCACACTTGAAATCACTGTCAGTTCGGAAGACTTCTCTCCATTTAGAATGACATGATGGGTTCTGTTATCTAGGAACTCTTCAATCCAATCACACAATTGGTCTGATTGTCCATATGCTGCCCGCATCTCGTGGTCGTGCGGTAGCGTTCTCGCTTCCCACGCCTGGGTTCCCGGGTTCGATTCCCGGCGGGGTCAGGGATTTTCTCTGCCTCGTGATGGCTGGGTGTTGTGTGCTGTCCTTAGATTAGTTAGGTTTAAGTAGTTCTAAGTTCTAGGGGACTCATGACCATAGCTGTTAAGTCCCATAGTGCTCAGAGCCATTTGAACCATTTTGTCCATATGCTCTTACTTTGTTCATTAAACGACTTTGGGGAGCTGTATCGAACGCCTTGCGGAAGTCAACAAATATGGCATCTACCTGGGAACCCGTGTCTACGGCCCTCTGAATCTCGTGGATGAATAGCGCGAGCTGGGTTTCACACGATCGTCTTTTTCGAAACCCATGCTGATTCCTACAGAGTAGATTTCTAGTCTCCAGAAAAGTCATTATACTCGAACATAATGCGTGTTCCAAAATTCCACAACTGATCGACGTTAAAGATATAGCTCTATAGTTCTACACATGTGTTCGACGTCCCTTCTTGAAAACGCGGATTACCTCTGCCCTTTTCCAATCTTTTTGGAACGCTATGCTCTTCTAGAGACCAGAGGTACACAGCTGCAAGAAGAGGGGGGGGGGGGGGGAGTTCCTTCGCGTACTGTGTAACATCGAACTGGTATCCCATCGGGTGCAGCGGCCTTTCCTCTTTTGACCGATTTTTATTGTTTTTCTACCCCTCTATCATCTTTTTCAGTATCTACCATTTTGTCATATGTGCGACAATCTAGAGAAGGTACTACAGTCTGAGAGTACCCTTGGACCGCAGACGATTGTCTGTGCGACCTGTCGATATGACGTTTCTCCTTCGATCAAGCGACTGACCAAACGTTTCTCAAAATCCGAAAGGCGCGATGAGCTGCACTGGAGGAGCAATAACAGCAGAAGTAGTCGATCAGGACTGCTCGGTGCCTTCAAACGCTGACAAGTCATTGGATGTCACCTGAGCAACAAATGCATCAGGGCCATTTCAGCCCTTGTACAGCTGCCGAAGAAGGCTGTCGGTAGTGTTGTTGTGAAGTGGGAACGCAAAGGAACAACCAAACCAAGATTAAACAGACATCATGTACAGGCAGACAGGGACCGCCGAGCTTTGTGAAGAGTCATTGTTGAAAAAAAAATCTCATGAAAATCGGCGGATGGGATCACTCGTGAGTTCTCAACTGCTACCAACAGTCCAACCACCACGATGACAGCGCGTACGGAGTTAAAAGGAATGGATTACAGAAGTCGTACAGCTCCTCACAAGCCACATATTTCTGTAGTCAGTGCTAAGTGATGGTTGAGGTCGTGTGAAGAGCGAGGCCAGTGGATAGCGAATGAGTTTAAACAAGTGATTTGGACTCATGAATCACGTTGCGTCTTGTGGGAATCCGATGGAGGGGTTTGGGTCTTGGCGAATGCCTGCATAATGGTACCTGGCATTATGTATAGCACCAGAAATGAAGCACAGGAGAGATGGTATTATGGTATGGAGTGTTTTTCGTGGTTGTGGTGTGGTGCCATTGTTACATCTAGGGAAACACTAAATGCGGAAGGGTATGAACTCATTTTATTTAATGTATACTGCGTACATCAGAGGAGCTGTTCGAAGGTATGGTTTGTTTGTATCAACATTATTATGTACGGTCTCATATAACATCATGTATGAGACAGTTGTTTGTGGACAATATGATTCATGAAATAGACAGAGCTGTCCAGAGGCCCGACCTGAACCTAGTGGAACGCCTTTCAGATGAGTTTGAACGTCAGCTTCGCTCCATATCCCACATCCTTCTGAATCTGTTTAGTGTCTTCATCTCTTCGTCTCCTTCTACGATTTTTACCCTCCACGGTGCCCTCCAATGCTAAATTTGTGATTCCTTGATGCCTCAGAACATGTCCCACCAATCGGTCCCTTATTTTTGTCAAGTTGTGACACAAACTCCTCTTCTTCCCAATTCTGTTCCTCATCATTAGTTATGTGATCTACCCATCTAATCTTCAGCATTCTTCTGTAGCACCACATTTCGAAAGCTTCTATTCGCTTCTTGTCCAGACTATTTATCGTCCATGTTTCACTTCCATACATGGCTACACTTCATACAAACACTTTCAGAAACGACTTCCTGACACTTAAATCTATACTCGATGTTAACAAATTTCTCTTCTTCAGAAACGCTTTCCTTGCCATTGCCAGTCTACATTTTATATCTTCTCTACTTCGACCATCATCAGTTATTTTGCTCCCCAAATAGCAAAACTCCGTTACTACTTTAAGTGTCTCATTTCCTAATCTAATTCCTTCAGCATCACCCGACTTAATTCGACTTCATTCCATTATCCTCGTTTTGCTTTTGTTGATGTTCGTCTTATATCCTCCTTTCAACTGCTCTTCCAAGTCCTTTGCTGTCTCTGACAGAATTACAATGTCATCGGCGAACCTCAAAGTTTTTACTTCTTCTCCATGAATTTTAATACCTACTCCGAATTTTTCTTTTGTTTCCTTTACTGCTTGCTCAATATACAGATTGAATAACATCGTTGAGAGGCTACAAACCTGTCTCACTCCTTTCCCAATCACTGCTTCCCTTTCATGCCCCTCGACTCTTATAACTGCCATCTGGTTTCTGTACAAATTGTAAATAGCCTTTCGCTCCCTGTATTTTACCCCTGCCACATTCAGAGTTTGAAAAAGAGTATCCCAGTCAACATTGTCAAAAGCTGAAAACGTAGATGTGTCTTTCCTTAATCTTTCTTCTAAGATAAGTTGTAAGGTCAGTATTGCCTCACCTGTTCCAATATTTCTACGGAATCCAAATTGATCTTCCCCGAGGTCGGCTTCTACCAGTTTTTCCATTCGTCTGTAAAGAATTCGTGTTAGTATTTTGCAGCTGTTACTTATTAAACTAATAGTTCGGTAATTTTCACATCTGTCAGCACCTGCTTTCTTTGGGATTGGAATTATTATGTTCTTGTTGAAGTCTGAGAGTATTTAGGCTGTCTCATACATCTTGCTCACCAGATCGTAGAGTTTTGTCAGAACTGGCTCTCTCAAGGCCGTCAGTAGTTCTAATGGATTGTTGTCTACTCCCGAGGCCTTGTTTCGACTCAGGTCTATCAGTGCTCTGTCAAACTCTTCACGCAGTATCGTATATCCCATTTCATCTTCATCTACATCCCATTGCCATTATATTTTCCTCAAGTATTGATCCTCTATATACTCCTTCCACCTTTCTGCTTTCCCCTCTTTGTTCAGAACTGGGTTTCCATCTGAGCTATTGATATTCATACAAGTGGTTCTCTTTTCTCCAAAGGTCTCTTTGATTTTCCTGTAGGCAGTATCTATGTTACCCCTAGTGAGATAAGCCTCTACACCCTTACATTTTAGCCATCCCTACTTAGCCATTTTGCACTTCCAGTCGATCTCATTTTTGAGATGTTTGTATTCCTTTTTGCCTGCTTCATTTACTGCATTTTTATATTTTCTCCTTTCATAAAATATAATTCAATATTTCTTCTTTTACCCAAGGATTTCTACTAGCCCTTGTTTTTTACCTACTTCATCGTCTGCTGCCACACTACTTCATCCCTCAGATCAACCCATTCTTCTTCTACTGTATTTCTTTCCCCCATTCCTGTCAGTTGTTCCATTATGCTCTCTCTGAAACTCTCTACAACCTCTGGTTTAGTCAGTTTATCCAGGTCCATCTCCTTAAATTCCCACCTTTTTGCAGTTTCTACAGTTTTAATCTACAGTTCATAACCAATAGATTGCGCTCAGAGTCCACATCTGCCCCTGTAAAAGTCTTACAGTTTAAAACCTGGTTCCTAAATCTCTGTCTTACTATTATATAATCTATCTGATACCTTTTAGTATCTCCAGGATTCTTCCATGTACACAACCTTCTTTTATGATTCTTGGACCAAGTGTTAGCTATGATTAAGTTATGCTCTGTGCAAAATTCTACCAGACGGCTTCCTCTTTCATTTCTTACCCTCAATCCATATTCACCTACTATGCTTCCCTCTCTCCCTTTTCCAACTCTCGAATTCCAGTCACCCATGACTATTAAATTTTCGTCTCACTTCACTACCTGAATAATTTCTTTTATCTCATCATACATTTCTCCAATTTCTTCGTCATCTGCAGAGCTAGTTGGCATATAAACTTGTACTACTGTAGTAGGCGTGGGCTTTGTGTCTATCTTGGCCACTATAATACGTTTACTATGCTGTTTTTAGTAGCTTACCCTCATTCCTATTTTTTTTATTCATTATTAAACCTACTCCTTCATTACCCCTATTTGATTTTGTATTTACAACCCTGTATTCACCTGACCAGAAGTCTTGTCCCTCCTGCTACCGAACTTCACTAATTCCCACTATATCTAACTCTAACCTATCCATTTCCCTTTTTAAATTTTCTAACCTACCTGCTCGAGTAAGGGATCTGACATTCCACGCTCCGATCCGTAGAACGCCAGTTTCCTTTCTCCTGATAAACGACGTCCTCTTGAGCAGTCTCCGCCCGGAGATCCGAATAGGGGACAATTTCACCTCCGGAATATTTTACCCAAGAGGCCGCCATCATCATTTAACCATACAGTAAAGCTGCATGCCCTTGGGAAAAATTACGTCTGTAGTTACCCCTTGCTTTAGCCGTTCGCAGTACCAGCACAGCAAGGCCGTTTTGGTTAGTGTTACAAGGCCAGATCAGTCAATCATCCAGACTGTTGCTCCTGCAATTACTGAAAAGGCTGCTGCCCCTTTACAGGAACCACACATTTGTCTGGCCTCTCAACAGATACCCCTCCGTTGTGGTTGCACCTACCGTAGGGCCATCTGTATCGCGTAGGCACGCAAGCCTCCCCACCACCGCCAAGGTACATGGTTCATGGGGGGTAGACCTGCCAAAGTAGGGTTTCGCAGGGATCGAATGAAGGGTAGAGCCACGGATCGTAACACATCTGAAATGTAACGTCCACTGTTCAAAGTGCCGTCAATGCGAGCAAGAGGTGACCGAGACGTGTAACAATTGGCAACCCATACCATTACGCCGAGTGATGGCGATGACGAATACATGCTTCCAATGTGCGTTCACCGCGATGTCGCCAAACACGGATGATGCTGTAAACAGAACCTGGATTCATCCGAAAAAATGACGTTTTGCCATTCGTGCAACCAGGTTCGTCGTTGAGTGCACTATTGCAAGTGCTCCTGTCTGCGATGCAGCGTCAAGGGTAACCGGAGCCATTGTCTCCGAGCTGATAGTCCATGCTGCTGCAAACTTCGTCGAACTGTTCGTGCAGATGGTTGTTGTCTTGCAAACCTTCCCATCTCTTGACTCAGGGATCGAGACGTGGCTGCACGATCCGCTACAGCCATGCGGATAAGATGCCTGTCATCACGACTGCTTGTGATACGAGGCCGTTGGGATCCAGCATCGCTATCCGTATTACCCTCCTTAACCCACCGATTCCATATTCTGCTAACAGTCATTGGATCTCGACCAACGCGAGCAGCAATGCCGCGGTACGATAAAACGCAATCCGACCTTTATCAAAGTCGGAAACGTGATGGTACGCATTTCTTCTCCTTACACGAGGCATCACAACAACGTTTCACCAGGAAACGCCGGTCAACTACTGTTTGTATATGAAAAATCGGTTGGAAACTTTCCTCATGTCAGCACGTTGCAGGTGTCGCCACCGGCGCCATCCTTGTGTAGATGCTCTGAAAAGCTTATCATTTGCGTATCACAGCATCTTGTTCCTGTCGGTTGAATTTTGCGTATGTAGCACGTCATCTTCGTGGTGCAGCAATTTTAATGGCCAGTAGTGTAATAGCTATGACCACTTCTTCATCTTTGATACTGTGAAAAAATTCTCTTCAACCGCAAGCTGTTTGGTTTCCACATTTTGGATGGAGGTACTAGCATGTACCAAAATCAGAATAGTAAAATCGGGCAAATACATAACCTATGAGCTATGTGCCTGTTCAGTAGAAGTAATTCGTTTCACAGCAGCGAAGATGAAGTCCTCATAGCTCTTAAGGTATGCAGTTTAGAGACCATGCTCACTGGACTTTTTTCTTGTTTTTCTGCGTACTACCGCCTCTAAAAAAGACATGTTTTTTTTTCACAGTATTGAAAATGTAGAAGTATTCATTTCTCTTGAACTATGCACTTTAGAGCCCATGTTTACTAGACATTTTTGCTTCGAATGTCGTTCCTGCTATATCCCTGAATATTGACCGTTCCTCCTGGAACACCCCGTATAACACTCACGGATAGACGCATGGTTCTTTTTCTCCACAGCCTGGAAGGCTTACGTAGCACTTTCTAGTACTTTCCGCCGGTAAAGACATTTCATACCGGCAATAATATGTCTGCACTAAATCTTCCTCAGTTTTCTAACCACGCCGTTTCGAATTTCATCCTTTGTGTACAGTTGCAGCACCCCACTCCAGATACTTGCGGCTTTCTATACAAGTTATTCGCCTTTCACTTTTGTGTCCCAGCCGAATTCTGCGTGGTCACGTTCTGAGCTCCCACAATACCGTTAACCACGGGCGCATTTCTGCAGTGCAGGTAACACTACCGTTTTGTAAGTACGACCGCAGTCATTTTTTTCCCCCGCATCATCTCTCGGTCCTCTCTATTCGTCTACCCTCCGCGTCTCCCGGGTGAAACAATTTTTCAGCGCGACAGCCGCCGGGCAGAGTGATGGCTGCTGAGGGGTCCGCCTGATCGCTTTGTTTTCTTTCGCGGCACTCCTGGCGCGCTCTGTCACGCGTTTGACAGTTTCCGCAAAACTGGCGGCGTGCGTCCGTATGACGTAAATCACTGTGGCAAGCGTTATTATTATTTTGCATCTCCCACTCTCCCTCACCCCCGCCCCTTTTTTGTTTTGTTCCAAACGCCAAGCGTTCTGTTCGCTATTCGACTTCAATTTTTTTTTTTTTTTTTTTTTGCCGTTGTCGTCACCGTCGCCAATCGTGCCTGTTTGTTATGTATTTCCTGGCGTATCCCGCTCTTTCCGTACCCGCCCCACTGAATAACAGATTTTAGATTACGCGCCGCCCGCTGTTCGGAAGCGGATGCGTCGAAATCCGCTCCAAAGCGCGCGCAACTATTCACTTAGCGCAATTCGTCAGCTGATAACGCTGCTGCTATTATAATTCTATAAACACCCTGATTACGGCTTTTAATTTGAATCGACAAGCCGATAAATTATATGCGCCGTCCGATTTATAACATCACATACACACACACGCATACACGAACGCAAATGCACAGCGACGGCAACGGCTGTGGCGGTCAATTCCAATTTAGCGCTATCTCGCGGTATCGGTGGAATTTACGAATAAAATAACTGAACGAACGTGCTTTCAGTTAATTTATGCGCACCGCCAAATGAGTTGTACAGCCACAGAACGGGACGTCTGCCTGTTTTTTTAATCAGCTTTCGGTCATATCAATTTACAAACTGGCTAGCGTGAAACAGGCGTATGTTGGTAACGAGTGCATCTAAGCGAAAAATTTCTTTGTATGGATCTACTTGGAAACATTACATAAACAATTCATAGTATACGGGGCACAATGCCACATTATCAGGTACCGTTTTTAAATTTAAATTTCCAGCAAATGGGAAATCTCTAAATAATGGAAAATATGCTACACTACTGCAAGGGAGCATTCAAGTACTACACTTCCGAAAGTTTTCTCATTCTGAAATAGCTGAACAAAGAATTTAAACGTATAATTTTTGTCTCCGAAAACGTGATTCATAATTTCGGATTTTCGGGCTGCCTATATAAATAAACAGTAAATTCAATGAATTAGTAACATATCCTTTATTGGCATCAAATGTTTCTTTGGAAGGTAAAGAGTCCTGCAGAACTGCCGGCTACTCTGCGGACGTTTCAGTCATAACAAGAAAAATGCTCGGCTTTTGTCGTTTTCGACACAGAAGTCACATTTAAAAAACGTTCCAGGTATCATCGTCCACTCCTGCACAGAGGTCGTAACACCTGCGAAGGCAACCGCTGCACTCAATCCAGATCTCTTTAGAGGTATCAGTCGATAACAGTTAGTCACAGTTAATGCACTGCTGCTCTTCTTCATATTCAGATGATGCGTCTTTCAACATAGCCTCATCAACGCTTGAATCTGAGTTTTCCTCACCATGATCCTGCTGATTTGTGACTCTCTGGTTCTTTCTAACGAATAGCTTTCTCTTCATAACCTCAGATGTTGATCTCTCAGACGCATCAAACGAAGCTCCTGGAATATGTTTTGTTATAAGTTTTGTATCCCTATCGTCTTGGTACTTGCTTTCTATCTCCCTTTATCCAGGGACTCGTTTTTGGAGTGTGATAACGTTAATAATACTGCTTTACATGCTCTTAGTGTTGGTTTTTATAGTGAAAGTGCAGGAGGTGGGATACTTTGAAAAGTAGAAACCACACTTTCGTGCTTGCTATGAACAGCAATCGACAATGGCCCTGACGTTGCTTCTGAGGTCATATCCGCATTTGCTACAGATTTCTGAGGAGCAAAATCCATATACTGAGAAACCAGTGAGTCACAAGGAGAGACCCCATAATGTTTGAAAATAAGTGTAGCCACTTCCATTGTTGCGACTCTGCAGCACGCCCACCCCATAAATGGCTCTCAAACACTGGCAACCGATCTGTTGGTATAAACTGACGCCGAATTTCGGGTATCCCGAAATAGTGCAACCTACACTACTTGATTAAAAGTACCCGGACACCCGCAAAAGCATACGTTTTTCATATTAGGTGCATTGTGCTGCCACCTACTGCCAGGTACTCCATATCAGCGACCTCAGTAGTCTTAAACATCGTGAGAGAGCAGAATAGGACGCTCCTCGCAACTCAAGGACTTCGAACGTGGTCAGGTGATTGGGTGTCAGTTTTGTCATACGTCCGTAAGCGAGAATTCCACACTCCTAAACATCCCTAGGTCGGTCGCAGGTTCGAATCCTGCCTCAGACATGGATGTGTGTGATGTCCTTAGGTTAGTTAAGTTTAAGTAGTTCTAAGTTCTAGGGGACTGATGACCTCAGATGTTAAGTCCCTTAGTGCTCAGAGCCATTTGAACCATCCCTAGGTCCACTGTTTCCGATTTAATATTGAAGTGGAAACGTGAAGGGACACGTACAGCACAAAAACGTACAGACCGGTCTCGTCTGTTGATTGACAAAGACCGCCGACAGTTGAAGAGGGACGGAATGTGTAATAGGCCATCACGCAGGAATTCCAAACTGCCTCAGGATCCACTGCACGTGCTACGACAGTCGAGAGGTGAGCGAACTTGGATCTCATTGTCGAGCGGCTGCACATAAAATGCCAAACGATGCCTTGCTTGGTGTACAGAACGTAAACATTGGACGAGTGAGTAGTGGAAACACGTTGTGTGGAGTAACGAATCACGGTACACAATGTGGCGATGCTATGACAGGGTGTGGGTACGGCGAATGTTCGGTGAACGTCATCTGCCAGCGTCTGTAGTGCCACCAATAAAATTCGGAGGCGATGGTGTTATGGTGTGGTCGTGTTTTGTGTGACAGTATCGCAGCATAGGCCTACATTGATGTTTTAAGCGCTTTCTTGCTTCCCACCGTTGAAGAGCAATTCGGGGGATGGCGATTGCATCTTTCAACACTATAGAGCACCTGTTAATGCACGGCCCGTGGCGGAGTGGCTACACGACAGTAACATTCCTGTAATGGACTGGTCTGCACAGAGTCCTGACCTGAATCTTATAGAACACCTTTGGGATGTTTTGGAAAGCCGACTTCGTGCCAGGCCTCACCGACCGACATCAATACTTCTCCTCAGTGCAGCACTCCGTGAAGAATGGACTGCCATTCCCCAAAAACCTTCCAAGACGTGACTGAACCTATGCCTGCGAGAGTAGAAACTGTCATCAAGGTTAAGGGTGGGCCAACACCATATTGTATTCCAGCATTACAGATGAACGGCGCCACGAACTTGTAAGTTATTTTCAGCCAGTTGTCCGGATTCTTTTGATCACACAGTGTATTACTACCCTCTATTAGGGACCATCCCTTACTTCGATTTAGATACAACCTAACCCTTAAATGAACTGTGGACGACATGTTTCATCAATTAGATAAGAAAGAGAGTTCTTCAAACTACTGTCTCATACGAAATACTTTAGAAGAATGTCTTTCCTGGTTTGTGGAGGAACGTCCAACTGAAATGTGTAGAAATGTTTATTTCGACCACAATCCAAAGTCAGATGTGGAGAACAAAATGTTAAACTACGGGCGACAAACCCACAATGATATATCAGAATAACCATCGCCACTGGTTGTCGGAACGAGCTACGGGATTGCAGAAACATGCAAGGGAGATATTCAGCTACTCAGAATTAGGCAACCACCCGAAATAAGGGAACTGTAAAGAGATAGAAAAAAACATTACGATATTTCAATGAAGGGGGGAGTCGTGGGGGAGCAACGAATTGAGAGAAGGAACGAATTGAGGAGTGTAAAATTTGGCTGGATACGTCTTCCGTTGGAATTACAGAGCATTGGAAATAGAGGTACGAACCAGCTACAGTCTCCTCCCAGTCATTTGAAAGAGTGCTTTATGAATTCCTTATTAATTCATGCGAGAAGTTGCCAGGTTGTGTACTGTGAGTTGATAGTGTCATATGACACGCTCAATTACCTATTTATCTATCTAATTATCTATCTCCATGTATCATTATTTATTTAGCGCCCATATGGTAACATAGTCTTCTTAACTTGAGGGTACTTCCAATAGCCACCCAGATACACACATGATTGGTCAGAAAAATTATTGTATTCACCCTACATTTAAGCTAGTAACGATAAATTGTAAGCAGCTAGATGTATGTATAGCAGTGATGACCACATTAAAATTACATTTTGTCCTGTACAGACCAGCTGCATCCGTTTTCTTTTCACAGTGGCAACTATTACTTAATACATTGTTCCTCTAATGATAGGTAACTTTTTGTGCAACAGGTTTCCTCCAGAGAACTATATCAGTTGCATGTTTTCTGATTCCACCCCATTCATGTCCATGCACTGAACATTCTTTGCAAAAGCTCATTTATAGGCGCTATGAGATCTTCCTCTACTGCTGTATCCATCTGATTGTGTCCACAAAAGAGCTGATTTGAGGATTCTTGCACCTTTTATGCATGTTATGCTACAGAATAGTATGGGGTGGAAACCAGAAAATTTTAATAGAACTCATTAACACTGCCACAGGGAAAATCAAGTCAAGTCAGAGGCAGAATTAGGAAGCAAGTGGGCACATTACAGAACCATCTGCTTAGTGATTATACGCATTCAGCAGAAAGAAGACTGCAACAGAAAGACATGACGCAAGAAACTGTATGTCTTACACAAGAGTGCTAGCAAGGAACTGACACAACAGTTAGCAGCCTGTTAAGTGAATAAAACACAATTCCGTGATTACTATATTGTAGTGAATCTGTGTATAGATGCACATGCACAGTCTATGAAGTAACCAATGCTATGCTCGATATGATGGTCTTCACCTCGAGCACTTCATGCCCCTCGCAATCTACGTAGTATCTGCTGATGGACAAACTTACTTTCTGACAACACCACACTGCAGCATACTATCAGTACTGAACATCATCTAAAACCTCAGTAACACGTCCATGTTATATTCAATACTCAGATGCCTCCAGGTATTACGCGACCATAGAGAGGAGATCAGTTGACTACATGACTACCGACACAGGTAAACCACTGGCTGGTCATCAAGGGTAATTGTAGAATTTTGAGTGTGACCGAGAACACTCCCGCAGCCAATGAAAAATCATTTCGTGCTTGGCAATGTCTGTACCTGTTCGCTGGCAACCGTTGTGTCACCAGAATTGCCGATATCTCCTGGGCGTACAACCACTGACAGGTCCCGTAAACTGAAATACGGTCAAGAGAGTGGTTTCCTAACCACATGCTCCTCCATATCTGCATCCAGTGACGCCTGTTGGCTGAGAATGACACAATGGCCGGTCGGTACAGTTAGGCCGTCTTGGCCTGCTTAGCCGGAGTTTACTTTTTTAGTACAACCACTGAACTGACCAAACAGATGTCAACTGGAATCCAACACACAGATGAATCAACAACAGGCAAGTGATGTGCAGAAGAACGACGACTTGTGCACATTGTGAATAAGAGATTGAACTCTAATAATGTGCTACTAGTGTCTAAAACGATTCACAGCTTCCCAAAAGCTATTCTGAAATCACGGACAGGTGTCTCAGCGCGGCTTCTCTGCGATTAGAACATTGCTGGCAAGGTTCAGTTTGCTTTCAGTAAAGATTTTGTGCAGGTTGCATAAACCAGTTCTTCTAAGCACTTAATCATCCGAAACGTGATCGCGATTACTGAGTTTCAAAATTCGCCTCTAGCTTTGGCGAAAGACGAAGGTGTTAAATCATATAACTGGCAACGAGGAGCTGAATAGAATCGAGGAAAAATTAAATTTATGAAACAACTTGCTGGAAGTTCGGCACATCTTGAGGCATCAAGGAATCATCAGTTTGGTAAATGAGGGAAGTTTGGCGGCAGATGTCGTAGTGAGAAATCAAGGTTTGACATCAGTAAACTCTGTCTGAACTGGTCTCAGATAAATTGGCACCGACCGAGCGCCGTGTCATCTTCAGCCGACTGGCGTCATCAGATGCCGATATGGAGGGGTGTAAGCTCAGCGGACTGCTCTAGGTAGGTAGGTGGTTAAGTTCCTATGGGACCAAATTGCTGAGATCACCGGTCCCTAGGCTTACATACTACTTAATATAAATTAAACTAAATTATTCTAAGGACAACACACACTCCCATGCCCGAAGGAAGACTCGAACCTCCAACAGGGGAGTCGCACGAACTGTGGCAAGGTGCCTCGGACCACCAGGCTACCCCACGTTGCCACACTGCTCTCCCAGTCATTGTCAGTATTCGTGACCTGGAGCCGCTACAACCCGGACAAGCAGCTCCTCAGTTCCCATCACGAGGCTGAGTGCAGCCTGGTAGATCAACAGTGCACTGCAGCACGGATGGTCACCCATCCAAGTGCCAACCACTTCCGACAGTGCTTAACTTCGGTGATCTGACAGGAATTGAGGTATCCACTGCTGGATTGCCGTTGACCTTTGACTACAGTAAGCAGATTAAAATGGATGCAGATTTTAAGATTTATGACCGAGCAAGGTGGCACATTGATACTCACACTGAACTTGTATTCAGGAGGACAACGTATCAAATGTGTATCTTTTCGTCTAGATTCAGGTCTTCCACGATTACCGTACGCCATTTAAGGCAGATGCTAGGTTGGTTCCTTTGACAGGGCACAGCCGATTTACACCACTGGCAACCCCCAATCAGAGCTTGTGCACTGTCTCTAATTTCCTCGCTATCACTGGGACACTAAAACCTATCATTCTCTTCTTCCTTTCTTAGTATTTATGCAAAGAAAAAAAGACTTTCACAGGACAGACTAGCTCAGAGGTCTGCATTGTGCCAGTTTTTGGACTGCAGACCACGTCAACCACAGCTAAGAAAAGAGATGATCAGAAAGACTGAAAAATGTGACAAACGCTATCTAAGAACTTTCTCTTCAAATTCCGACCACCAAAAGTGAGTTTCACTTTTTGACTTACGACAACAACTATAACATTTTGCAGTAATATTGATATTTGCCTTGTGATCGAAGTATAAATGTAGTGGCCACTGCTATAGCAATGATTTCTTGAGCGTCACCTCAGACGCTTGTTAGTCCCTTCATCATATGAATCATGAAGTAACAAGAATTCAATCAAACTATGAAGAAACTGTGTATGATTTCATGAGCGAGTTCTAGAACATTCAATAGCATGATAATGAAATATGCACATAATAATGTCGTTATTAATATTGGTATTGTCATAACTTTCAATCCTTGTTGTTATGGTATGTGAGTGGAAATCAATTTTCATTCCATTCTTCTTATTTTTCTTATTATGAGTTTTTCTTTTTTCTTTCTAAGGATAATTGACTGTGTGAGCTTCCTGTTAACACAAGATAATTATCAGACAGTGGGTTATTTACTAGAAAGTGTGTTTTCTTTTCCATCTGCTTTCAGTAACATCATGTTTCATTAGAAAAAATAAAATTTCAATTATTTTCTGACAACATAGCAAGATGATAATTGACTGCCGAGGCGCCCTCAAGGGAGTGGGGGCAAAAAGGGGCACTATCTACATGCCCTCCCCAGAATCTGGAATACAGTTTTTGTTCATTATATACTATAACAAATCTCTTAGATATAATAAGTTTTTCGTGTCTCCTATAAGGTTTAGCTTTGTGTCATTACCCGTCTCCAAATTAACCAACGTATCTGCATAAAAAATGGAAAATGCAGTGTCTTGCCTTCCCTGGATTTTCTGCTGACCATGCTCGGCCACTATGCAAGGCAACATTATTAAGCATCAACCAACAGTCCGAAAGCTTGATGGTCGTATATCTTGTTAAAGTAAGAATTTTTGGTGGTTGCAATTCACTGTGTTGAAATGTTTATATTACAACAGGTAGCTTCAAGTGAGAGTGTCAGTCGCTGCTTTGCAGATGTCAGCAAACCGCAGTGCTTGAGGCTTTCAACAATACCTGTCATTTTCTGTTAGCGTCTGTATAAGTAAAATACCATTTCGACGATGTTGCGTCATGGAGTGGACTCAAGAAACATCAAAAGCGTTAGGGAGCGTTGTTGAACCATAACGTCTGGAATACTGCTCACTTCACACGGAGACGGTCCAGAGCTGGCGGCAAAGCAAGTACACCATTTTTTCTTGGTGGAGTTGCAGGTGAATTCAGTAGGGCAGTCATCAGGTGCACCAGACAAAGAGAGGCATACTCATATCCGTGCAAATTTTAGAAACAATTTACACACAATGAGGATGGTATTGGGTTGTGCACTGATGAAGTTACATGCGTGGTGTATTGGGGACCTAGAGACCATGGAGCGGTTTTGTACTGCTGTAGCCCTCAGCGGTTCACAATTCCACAACAGGCCACATCAGTCGACCGCCCCCCCCCCCCCCCCCCACATCGCCCCACACCGAACTCGGGGTTATTGTGTGGGAACGTCTCATACCAGACGAGTGTAACTCCAAACGTTGGCGTGGTAGAGTAAGGATGGTGTGTGTGTGTACGTGGAGACAGTGTTTGCACAGCAATCGCCAACATAGTGTAACTGAGGCGGAATAAGGGTAATCAGACCGCATTCGCCGAGGCAGATGCAAAACAGCCTTAAAAACATGTACAGACTGGTCGGCAGACCAGACCGCGACACTAATGCGCCGGGTGGATTCGTGCTGGGGACTGGCACGCCTTCCCACTCGGGAAGCAGCGCGTTAGACTGCGTGGCTAGCCGGGCAGGCCTACATGCATGGCGCTCTAGGCGAACACACGGATCCCATGTAAACAGTCCCTATTCGAGAATACAACCACTACTTTCCTGAAGCATGATCTCTTGCGAAGCGGCACACACCACCTATTGTGGTTTTTGGCTTACTGGTATTTGGTTAGCAATTTTACATGGAACACTTCTTCAGTTTTCACAAAAACAATAAAAGAAATAAAAGAAAAAGTATTATTTGGCACAAACCCTTTTATTGTTTCTTAAAATATTTACCATAAAATTTAGAAGTGTTTGGTCATGTGGAAGTCAAATACGGGTAGTAATTTTTCCTGTTTTGTGTTGCATTCTGAAAATCTTGGTTTTGGAAGGATTCAGGAGCTTCTTGATATGACGGAAAAGTCACTGTCCGTACAATTTTCTTCTGACTCAAGGGGACAAAGACAAATGTTAGGTTGTGGATCAAGTGAATGGGGTAATGTCATTTAAAATGATGTACTTTCGTAAAAAAGTAAGCTTTTTGGCATGCTATGAGGTAGCTGACACTGAAGTGATGTTTTTTGCCATTATTTCGTAACTGGATAGATGAGCTGTGGCTGAAAGATCGTGATGTATGAATAGTTCTACCAGGCGGTTTCCCCTATAGTTCGTTTCCCCCACTGTATCTTCTCCAAAGTATTTACCCATCTTGCTTTTCGCACAGTTGAAGTACAGTCTCCGGTCGCAACTTAATTTTCGTCGTTTTTTGCTGTCTAAAAATGTTTTCGTTTGACATAAGGTGATAAATCAGGCAAATATGGGTATTCGGACATAATATGTTTTTCCTGTGTCACATAATCAATTGTTGACCTATTGTACGACATCCGACATTGTCATGATGGTTTTTGCGATTTTGTCTATGACATGTGACAATAAAATTGTTATATTCGAGTCAGCATTAATTGTTGTTTTGTTGTGTAAGGGGAGTTGGACGATCTATCCCGACAATTTTAAATTTAGTGATTTCACTTCCTGTTTTTCAGGAAACAATGTAGCCATTGACATGAAACTTTTACAGGACATTAAACTGTATGTTCTGAGTCTACTGATGTACAGTAATTACATTTCAGCCACTGCTTTCGGAAATACAATTTTTTAATTACAAGGTTAAAATTTTATACACTTTTTTTGTACGTTATCAAAATAATTTTAATTATACATAACATTATATTCTTCTTTTAGTTCAGTAGACTCAGGATATTTATGTCATCACTCCCTGAAAGTCTGAATACTCTACTCGAAGTGCTTTCTGAGATTTAGAGAAAAATGCAACAGATAATGTAAATTTTCAGGAACGGCTTCTAAAGTCTCACCTAATATATGCTTAATTTTTTTTATTTTTAGTCAGTCAGAAGCACCCTGCACCATGCTGTGTATCATCCTCTTGATCTTTTTCCAAGTTTTTACTCCTTTTCTTCTTTCTGGACTCCTTAGTGGCCAACTGCGCTGCATACTCTGCTTTATCAATTCGAACCTTGTCCATCCGTTCAACTTTTCTGATGCAGTTTGCTCCAGGATTAATTCAGACATGTTGTAGCACTTTCTTCCTACCAATGTTGCCATCATTAAAAGCAGTAACAGCATCACTGATCCCAACTTTACTGTCTTCATTCCAACAAAAACGTTTTTTGGTAAGCGAGTCCATATAAGACTACTGAACGACTCATTGGGATTTTGAGTCTGACCATGCAGACACTTCTTCAGCAATTCAGGATTTGTCAGGCCTCCGTAAATAGGTTTTATTATATCCATGACTGCTGCTGGGATGGAATCTTTATGGCTGTATGCCTTAGTGCTGGGCATTGCGGTAATTGCACCATGAATCAGATCCAGGAGGAAAAGGTGGTGTACTGGTTTTTCATCAGTTGACAGTCTGTGGAAGAAGGTAACCCATCCTGCCTGCTTCATTTTCATAAAATCCTCAGTATTATTTCTAATGGCCGTCCAATAATACTGCTGTAATTCACCAGTCATTTTGTCTGTCAGCCTGCCTCTTATAGTTTTACCATCAGAAAGTTTCTTGTTTCTCAAACTTTGTTTCACTTTCCTCAACCTGGCGCCCATCCTCTTCTGGACATGACCAACACATTCCAGTTTATAAAACAGCAATCCACAGCCTTTTATACACAAGATTACCGATTTTATTAGATCTTGAAGTAATTTTAGCATTTTCTACCGGTATAGATTATATTTAAAGAAAAAGAAATGTTGTGACATTTCCCATGTAAGCAAAGTAATAAGCGATCATTCCCTTGGAAGTGCTTCACCAACAAACCATTTTTTTCTGGTTTCTGTTCACCTTGGAATAACCACACAGTTGATTCTTGCATAGTTTCCCACTCGTACGAGCTTACACTATCTGCTCAAAACTATCCGGACACCTGTTAGAGCACATTAATAAGGGCTGTGTCCACCCTTCGCCTTTATGACGGTCTGATCTCTGCTGGAATGTCTGTGAAGAAATCGAAGCCCATTCTCCCTCAAGGATCGGAACTAGAGAAGATAGCGATGATTGATGGTTGGGTCTGGAGCTGACAACGGGAACACCCTCATACCATGACACCGTTTCCTCCGCACTTCAGTGTCGACCTAAAAATAGCCGGCCACTGTGGCCGATCGGTTCTACGCGCTTCAGTCCTGAACCGCTTGCTGCTACAGTCACAGGTTCGAATCCTACCTCGGGCATGGATGTGTGTGATGTCCTAAGGTTAGTTAGGTTTAAGTAGTTCTAAATCTAGGAGACTGATGACATCAGATGTTAAGTCCCATAGTGCTTAGAGCCATTTGGAATATCTGAACCTAACCTTAATGGCACGAAACATTCTTCAGGTATTCACCACATCCAAACCCATCCATAGGATTGGAGCAGGGTATAACGTGATTTATCACTCTAAATCACTCGTTTTTAGTCATTCGCATTCCAGTGGCGCCGCTTAGTACACAGCAGAGCCATTGTGCTAACTGGGCTGTTTGACACTTTACAGTTATCGAGTTATTCCTTCTGCCGATTTCATGCGATTATATACAGTCACCCTCCACAATGCTCGATGGTCCCTGTTGCTCAACACTTGAGGCGTCTGTGGTCTTTATTAGCTGTAGCTGTTCTCTCGCGTTCACGCTTCACAGTCACAGCACTAACAGTCGGCTTGTGGAGATTTAGCGAGGTTGAAATGTTGATGTGGTTGTTTCTCAGGTGACACCGAGTGATCAGTCGACCTTCGAAATCACTCAGCTCTCCTGATCGAGCAATTACGCTGCTACTGCTTCTCTACTGACAACTTCTCTACTGATTACACATTACTTCCCACCACATTTTATGCTGGTAGCTCTGCCCTTGGTGAAATCTAGTGGTCAGTTTTGCATTACAATGGTGTGCCCAGACGCTGTTCATGTGGTTGTTTCTGAGGTGACACCGAGTGATCAGTCGACGTTCGAAATCACTAAGCTCTCCTGATCAAGCAATTCTGCTGCTACTGCTTCTCTACTGACAACTTCTCTACTGACTACACATTACTTCCCACCACATTTTATGCTGGTAGCTCTGCCCCTGGTGAAATCTAGTGGTCAGTTTTGCATTACAATGGTGTGCCCAGACGCTGTTCATGTGGTTGTTTCTGAGGTGACACCGAGTGATCAGTCGACGTTCGAAATCACTAAGCTCTCCTGATCGAGCAATTCTGCTGCTACTGCTTCTCTACTGACAACTTCTCTACTGACTACACATTACTTCCCACCACATTTTATGGTGGTAGTTCTGCTCTTGGTGAAATCTAGTGGTCAGTTTCGCATTACAATGGTGTGCCCAGACACTGTTCATGTGGTTGTTTCTCAGGTGACACCGAGTGATCAGTCGACATTCCTGATCGAGCAGTTACGCTGTTACTGCTTCTCTACTGACAACTTCTCTACTGATTACACATTACTTCCCCCACATTTTATCCTGGTAGCTCTGCCCTTGGTGAAATCTAGTGGTCAGTTTCGCATTACAATGGTGTGCCCAGACACTGTTCATGTGGTTGTTTCTGAGGTGACACCGAGTGATCAGTCGACGTTCGAAATCACTAAGCTCTCCTGATCGAGCAATTCTGCTGCTACTGCTTCTCTACTGACAACTTCTCTACTGATTACACATTACTTCCCACCACATTTTATGCTGGTAGCTCTGCCCCTGGTGAAATCTAGTTGTCAGTTTCGCATTACAATGGTGTGCCCAGACACTGATCATGTGGTTGTTTCTCAGGTGACACCGAGTGATAAGTCGACGTTCGAAATCACTAAACTCTCCTGATCGAGCAATTCTGCTGCTACTGCTTCTCTACTGACAACTTCTCTACTGACTACACATTACTTCCCACCACCTTTTAAGCTGGTAGCTCTGCCCCTGGTGAAATCCAGTGGTTAGTTTCGCATTACAATGGTGTGCCCAGACACTGTTCATGTGGTTGTTTCTCATGTGACACCGAGTGATCAGTCGACGTTCGAAATCACTAAACTCTCCTGATCGAGCAATTCTGCTGCTACTGCTTCTCTACTGACAACTTCTCTACTGACTACACATTACTTCCCACCACATTTTATGCTGGTAGTTCCGCCCTTGGTGAAATCTAGTGGTCAGTTTCGCATTACAATGGTGTGCCCAGACACTGTTCATGTGGTTGTTTCTCAGGTGACACCGAGTGATCAGTCGACGTTCCTGATCGAGCAATTTTGCTGTTACTGCTTCTCTACTGACAACTTCTCTACTGATTACACATTACTTCCTACCACATTTTATGCTGGTAGCTCTGCCCTTGGTGAAATCTAGTGGTCAGTTTCGCATTACAATGGTGTGCCCAGACACTGTTCATGTGGTTGTTTCTGAGGTGACACCGAGTGATCAGTCGACGTTCGAAATCACTAAGCTCTCCTGATCGAGCAATTCTGCTGCTACTGCTTCTCTACTGACAACTTCTCTACTGATTACACATTACTTCCCACCACATTTTATGCTGGTAGCTCTGCCCCTGGTGAAATCTAGTTGTCAGTTTCGCATTACAATGGTGTGCCCAGACACTGATCATGTGGTTGTTTCTCAGGTGACACCGAGTGATAAGTCGACGTTCGAAATCACTAAGCTCTCCTGATCGAGCAATTCTGCTGCTACTGCTTCTCTACTGACAACTTCTCTACTGACTACACATTACTTCCCACCACCTTTTAAGCTGGTAGCTCTGCCCGTGGTGAAATCTAGTGGTCAGTTTCGCATTACAATGGTGTGCCCAGACACTGTTCATGTGGATGATTCTCAGGTGACAGCGAGTGATCAGTCGACGTTCGAAATCACTAATCTCTCTTGATCGAGCAATTCTGCTGCTACTGCTTCTCTACTGACAACTTCTCTACTGACTACACGTTACTTCCCACCACCTTTTATGCTGGTAGCTCTGCCCTTGGTGAAATGTAGTGGTCAGTTTCGCATTACAATGATGTGTCCAGACACTGTTCATGTGGTTGTTTCTCAGGTGACACCGAGTGATCAGTCGACGTTCGAAATCACTAAGCTCTCCTGCTCGAGCAATTTTGCTGTTACTGCTTCTCTACTGACAACTTCTCTACTGACTACGCATTACTTCCCGCCACCTTTTATAATGGTAGCTCTGTCTCTCGTGACATCTAGTGGTCAGTTTCGCATTACGATGGTGTGCCCAGATACTTTTGAACAAATAATATAAAGGTTTCGATTTCTGTTACGATGCTGGAATGTTGTACATGCATTTTATTGATCGATTGCTTTTTTTGTGCATTTCCTTGCACCAGCCTTATTTTGAGCATAAATTAAATACTGCGGAAGCCGTCGTGGGCAGGTCTCTTTGACAGCTAAATGCTTATCAAAATTGAAAATCCTGTGCTGCTGTCTTTTATGTAACTGAGAATGCCTATCTCCCACATTAGGTAAATGTTGGTACTCGTCAGTCATGCTGCGCGCAGAGTCAATGGAAGAACAGCTGATTTTGATCGATATTCTGGGAATTCTTCTCCAACGGAAACATGGCTGCGACGAAATTATGCAAACAAATTGTGAATTACTAGCAATCACTTGATGCCCGATTGTCTGAAGTATCGGACTCCCATTTATAAAACGCCACATCTCCCGTGCTACATCTCGTACAATAATAGAAGTTTGCTGCCACAACCAGTTGTATAAGTGGATGTTTCCTGTAAATTGTATTACGAATGGAGTTAGTTATGTAGAAGTAATAAGCTGAAGTTTTACGGCATGTCTGGTGCAAATGTAGTTAGCGATAAACTTTCTTGCTGTCATTAGTTTGTGAGGGTGGGGGGTGTGGTGTGGGAGGGGGTGGGGGAATAAGACCGAGAAAAAGTTTCGAAAAGTTTTCAGGCCATCTGTAAAGGTTGTTGGAAGTCGCCAAGTGGTCTGAATCTCAAATACCAGCTGAATATATTCTGGCTAACACAGAGGCTGTGGGTTACACTGTCTCAAGATGCGTGCACCATTTCCGACTGTAACACTTGTCTTACCGTGTTCAACATATGATTGTAATACCTCCTAGTAAGTGTATTACAAATTCCCTCTCAGTCCTTGCAAGGACAATCAACCTACTGGCTGGTTCGTTTCTCCACAGTGGGAGCTCATCGATGCCACAACTAATATCTACCTGAATGTCAGCAGCAGCATTGTACAGAGCGTTATGCGCTTCATCGTGCACTTGCTTCCATTTCAGAGAAGAGTCCACGAAAATTTCGTACTCGTCTTTCTTATAGCCAAACTCTCTCCCCACCTGGGGTCTTTCGTTTTCCACATCAGGGCTTTTTTCGACCAATAGGAGCATTCCTCTTATTTTGTGAAGACTCTCTCTACCATTTGCAAGGACCTTATCATTGAACTGTGTCGAAATCTCGGCATTTTACTCTTTCCTAGTTAGTTTCCGCCAATCGGACGTTTCGTGCCCACTCACATGTGTACCATTTGCTGTTCACGTAATCAACTGTCTCATTAATTTTGTCTGTATTTATTTGGAATACCAAGATGCAGTTTTCTAAAGCTTCTTTCTGTCCTACTTTTAGTGGGACGTTACTTGCTCTGCAATATGCATCACCTTTCTGGTCGCCGAAATCTCCTGCGGAACGCTCCGCTTAAGAGCTTCCATAGGGCCTCACGAGGTGCAGCCTCTGTGTCTGCCGGTGCTGGCTTCCACACAAAACATTTCCTCTAGCTGCTTGTTTCACCTTCTGAATACTGACATGCTTTATATAGGAGTGGTGTGTTAATGCTGTCGATTGAGTGTCATCCCTTTTGCATTACATACTTACAGGCAAATCTGCACATTACCGACAAAGTAAGTAAAGATGTATACAGCTCTTACGTAAGGTGCGAAATTGACCTTCATTTATTCTGCCACCTTACGACCTGCAATTTTATCTAAGTGATTGTGTGATTTATCCATTTAATAACACAGGCGTTTTCTGATGGACATAGATTACGTAAAAATTGAACAAGGCGATTTGACT
Organism: Schistocerca nitens; assembly: GCF_023898315.1. Taxonomy (NCBI): domain Eukaryota; kingdom Metazoa; phylum Arthropoda; class Insecta; order Orthoptera; family Acrididae; genus Schistocerca; species Schistocerca nitens. Next base: position 304,168,638 of record NC_064622.1, read on the forward strand.
GATAGTTGTTGGGTTAGTCCTTTTTGAAAGTCCTAAAAAAGTTCCAATGGACGCTTTAAAGTTTAGTTTCGATTTTTTATTGACATTGTTTCGTTTTTATACACCCACTGGAAACAAAATAACTGGTACACTTCTGAGCTGCAATTAATTTACGAGGTGCATTCAAGTTCTAAGGCCGCCGATTTTTTTTCTCCGGACTGGAAAGAGATAGAAACATGCGCATTGTTTTAAAATGAGGCCGCGTTCATTGTCAATAAGTCCCAGAGATGGCAGCACCGTACGGCAGATGGAATTTTACCGCCAGCGGCGAGAATGAGAACTGTTTTAAATACTTAAAATGGCGACGTTTTCCTTACTTGAACAGCGTGCAATCATTCGTTTTCTGAATTTGCGTGGTGTGAAACCAATTGAATTTCATCGACAGTTGAAGGAGACATGTGGTGATGGAGTTATGGATGTGTCGAAAGTGCGTTCGTGGGCGCAACAGTTTAATGAAGGCAGAACATCGTGTGACATCAAACCGAAACAACCTCGGACTCGCACAAGCCAGTCTGACGACATGATCGAGAAAGTGGAGCGAATTGTTTTGGGGGATCGCCGAATGACTGTTGAACAGATCGCCTCCAGAGTTGGCATTTCTGTGGGTTCTGTGCACACAATCCTGCATGACGACCTGAAAATGCGAAAAGTGTCATCCAGGTGGGTGCCACGAATGCTGACGGACGACCACATGGCTGCCCATGTGGAATGTTGCCAAGCAATGTTGACGCGCAACGACAGCATGAATGGGACTTTCTTTTCGTCGGTTGTGACAATGGATGAGACGTGGATGCCATTTTTCAATCCAGAAACAAAGCGCCAGTCAGATCAATAGAAGCACACAGATTCACCGCGACCAAAAAAATTTCGGGTAACCGCCAGTGCTGAAAAACTTATGGTGGCCAAGTTCTGGGACAGCGAGGGTGTAATCCTTGCCCATTGCGTTCCAAAGGGCACTACGGTAACAGGTGCATCCTACGAAAATGTTTTGAAGAGCAAATTCCTTTCTGCACTGCAACAAAAACGTCTGGGAAGGGCTGCGCGTGTGCTGTTTCACCAAGACAACGCACCCGCACATCGAGCTAACGTTACGCAACAGTTTCTTCGTGATAACAACTTTGAAGTGATTCCTCATGCTCCCTACTCACCTGACCTGACTCCTAGTGACTTTTGGCTTTTTCCAACAATGAAAGACACTCTCCGTGGCCGCACATTCACCAGCCGTGCTGCTATTGCCTCGGCGATTTTCCAGTGGTCCAAACAGACTCCTAAAGAAGCCTTCGCCGCTGCCATGGAATCATGGCGTCAGCGTTGTGAAAAATGTGTACGTCTGCAGGGCGATTACGTCGAGAAGTAACGCCAGTTTCATCGATTTCGGGTGAGTAGTTAATTAGAAAAAAAATCGGAGGCCTTAGAACTTGAATGCACCTCGTATTAATAACAAATGGCAAATGTTAAAATGGTAGTACTGTCTCATCTTAGTATTGTCATCTAGCGATTATCGTTATCGCCATTATAGTTGAAAGATAGTGACCCATCACGTGATTCTCTAAACAGTCTGTCTCCATCGATCCTGGAGTTCTCCTTCACGGAGTAGCTGGCTTAATATTTGGTTTGTCTTATCCTTCTTCAGGTCTATCCATAGTCTCGAAGGTCTTCCCTGCAACTTTTTCGCTTCATTTTTGCCTTCAATGGTCATATTTTCCACACTACCCTCCTGTCGTCGAACTGAAAGAACAGCAGAATTCGCTGTAAACCAATACGGAACAACCTCTTCTCCAGCCTTAGTTCTTGAAGGATTGATTTATTGGTTTGCCTGTGCATCTAGGACATTCTAGCGGTTATTTGTTAACTTTTCCGTCTGTCCAAACAGGCTTCGAAAGGCCCAACGGTACTGACAGATCGCCGTGTCATCCTCAGCCATTGGCATCACTGGATGCCGATATGAAGGGACATGTGATCAGCACACCACTCTCCCAGCCGTGGTCAGTTTTCGTGACATGAGCAACCACTTCTGTCAAATAGCTCCTCAATTTGCCTCACAAGGGCTGAGTGCACCCCGCTTGCCAACAGTGTTTTGCAGGCTGCATGGTCACGCATTCAAGTGGTAGCCAAGACTAACAACGCTTAACTTCGGTGATCCGACAGGAACCAATGTTACCACTGTGGCAAGGCCTTTAGCTGTAAAACATCAAACTATGACCTTACCAACTTCATATGCGACACTTCATTTGAGGTGGGCTTTATTCATGTTCTATGCAATGAATGGCGGTACTGATGTCTCCATGCTATTCTGTGTGCCCTGTGAAATTTAACGAATAAACATGTAATTGTGCGACCATGATGGTAGACCATTGGGCGTGGCATGACTATTCACTGATGTCTGTAAGTTATACAGAGAGCTATCATCTCTACTGTCAACCTTCTACCTGTTGTTACAGTCAACAGTACTAGGTGAGGAACCATATCATCAATACATTGTCGCGCGCGATGTGTGAAACTGACAGAGTCGATTGTCCTCGAATCGACGTACTCACATTACATCATTGACACGAAGGCATGTGAAGAGCTCAGTGCCTGCACAACAGAGGCATCATGATTCGTTGATCTCTCCGAGATCAAATGACCTTTTATATTACCTCTGGTCCATCCTGCTCAAAAATATTACGTCGATGATCTGTAAAGGTGTGACGGTAAAACGGGTAAAATAAGATGCATTCAAACCATTTGATATTTTTATTCAGTCGAAATGAAGAAGGCAGAGTTTTCAGCAGCATTCGCATGGACTGTGGCGTATCCAGGCACAACACGAAATGTGATTCATTCGCTTGGAAGACACGTTTCCACTGAGCCCCAGTCAAATCTCGATGATCGCATGCCCAAAGCTGTCGGAATTAATCATGTCACAGAGTCAGCATGGGCTCATGTAAGTGTCGTTCGCTCCAGAAGTCCAAGTTCAGCAGTATACGGCGAATGGTTTTCTCCGAAACACTTGTCCCTGCACCTGCACCTGAGCCTGTAGTCAGATCTGCCACAGATCGCCGCCTACCCTGCTTTACAGAGCGAGTAAACTTTCAACCTCCAGGTTTCGTTACGAAGTGTGGTCTCCCAACACCTTTGATACGTCGTGGTATGGGAAAACTTAACCGAAACCTAAGGTAAGCAGAGCTCAAAGGCTGCAGGGAGTGAAAGCGTAGACCCAAATGAGGTTACAGTTTCAAACACAATTTAATTTTATTAAACATTAAAAAAACACTTGTTCACTGGTACAAATATATATATCACAAAACACAATAAAAATTTTTAAACTCCAGGCCTGACGGGCATCTGAACAGTCACAGCTGTAATTTCAGAATGACAACCTTAAGATTCAATATAAGAGATAATCACGGTCTGAAGGACCCAACACTTTTGTATTAATTACTGACCAATACAATAAGGTACTGAAAGGAATGACTTTAATCATTCGGCCAGAAGGGCCAATTAAATATAATCACAAATGCTGTTTTGATAATGCCACAAGAATGCAAAACCAACAGTTAATTTACTTCGTCCAAAGGAGCAGTAAAGACCAAAAGATAAATTCATATACCAAAGGTTTTTTTTAATGAAACAAGCTAACAAGATAAAATTAATAACCAAAAAGGGGTAGTGACGTCGCCACTCGGCCTGAAGGACCTGAATATCAGTAGTAATAAATATCTGAGAATGGTTGAAGTTAGTGAGTTAGCACTTAAAACCAGCCCGTGCTCCTTACCACTAGGAAAAATTTACAATCAGCTGTGCTAGGACTGCCAGCATTAGCAATATGGCACAGACCAGCAGAACAACTAGAAACTTCACCAACGTGGCGAATCGGCCACAAAGGGCATAACAGCAACTCTCTATAACACATAAAATAAAAATTACTAAACATTGAAACACATGGTTCAAAATATAACGCCTGTCTAGGCAAGAACTGTTAATGACAGCCACTGGCCTTCGTAAATCTTCGACCTAGTAAATGTGACGGCCAGTACTAAATAATAATAATAATAATAATACTCAACAAATTGTAAAATACAAGATCGTTATTGCACTTGGGCCAGAATAAAATTTCAACCACAGATAATATTTTAGGTTCAGTCATTAAGGCACAGAGAGTTAACACACTTTCCTAGTGATAGTTACACTTGACAATATAACAGCAGATCATTGAATCGAGATTTTGGCCACGCCTGAGCCTACTAAAATTGCGAAACACCATGGCACACGACCTTAGAGCCAAACACAGCCGTCGACACGGGCAGAAATTGAGTGAGACACATCAAGGCAAGAAATTCTCACCGTTAGTCCAGAAGGCAGACAAGCATTCGGCGACAGGTTGCAACCAGCGCCAACTCGAGTTATGTAAATCGTCCCAGTTCCGCCATAGCAACGCGGACACGCCGCGTCAACAGTTGCCACGCCGAGCTTCCTTATCACACAGCCCGTCCAGAACGACTGCCGCCGTCCGGAGTACACACGCTCGTAGCGATCACGTGCGTTCAGAGGACGTTATACCATCTTTCCCTCAACATTGCGCTTCCACACAACCGGAAAATAAACTCCCCGTCTCACTCCGGCAGCAGCACTCGATACTCTCGTCGTCAGCAGGTCTCTCCCCAGAACACAGCGCCCTCCGAAATTTAAAAGCAAACGCACCAATCGCGGCAGAGCAAAGCCAAGGCTCCGGGAGACGACACACCACACCTAGGCAAAGATGAAGATGATGCGGTTCAACCTTCTCGCTTACTCATGGTTTCACCGTCCTTTAACCATTTCCCATTGTTGCTCACGACAAGCAAGCGAATAATATTGAGCAGCCTCGGCGTTTCCTTTATAGGCGTTACAAGGCACCGGACTTCAATAATCAGTCCTTTCTCAAAGTCACACATGGATGGGGGTTTCCAAATTCACTGCCCGTATCATCGCCAGAACGATTATCCATTCATTTCTGCTCCGCTTATACACTGATCAAAAGTATCCGGACACCGCTATGAAGTGGGGAATTGACCATCAGAAGTCACAACAGGCCGACCAGCTGGTATAAGACGAGACGTTATTGCGTCGTCAGTAAAGCAGTAACAGGGGAACAGGTGGGCCAAAGAAGCACTGTGCATTTATAGCGTGAATTACTCATCGCGTATCCCTAAGCAAGAAATCAATCAGAGGCATTTCAAGCCTACTGAATCTGCCCATGTGGCCTTTTAGCGATCTGCTTGTGAAACACCACAATTAAACCAAGAGCAACCAAACTTTATGTACCGACGGAGAGGGACCGTCGAGTTTTGCGGAAGGTGATTGTGAAAAATCAAATGAGATCACACACATGAGTTCCCAGTTCATCTAGCCTAATGGTTGCGTGTACGGAATTAAAAAATGATGCATTCAATCTCTCGGAGGGCAATATACACTCCTGGAAATTGAAATAAGAACACCGTGAATTCATTGTCCCAGGAAGTGGAAACTTTATTGACACATTCCTGGGGTCAGATACATCACATGATCACACTGACAGAACCACAGGCATATAGACACAGGCAACAGAGCATGCACAATGTCGGCACTAGTACAGTGTATATCCACCTTTCGCAGCAATGCAGGCTGCTATTCTCCCATGGAGACGATCGTAGAGATGCTGGATGTAGTCCTGTGGAACGGCTTGCCATGCCATTTCCACCTGGCGCCTCAGTTGGACCAGCGTTCGTGCTGGACGTGCAGACCGCGTGAGACGACGCTTCATCCAGTCCCAAACATGCTCAATGGGGGACAGATCCGGAGATCCTGCTGGCCAGGGTAGTTGACTTACACCTTCTAGAGCACGTTGGGTGGCACGGGATACATGCGGACGTGCATTGTCCTGTTGGAACAGCAAGTTCCCTTGCCGGTCTAGGAATGGTAGAACGATGGGTTCGATGACGGTTTGGATGTACCGTGCACTATTCAGTGTCCCCTCGACGATCACCAGTGGTGTACGGCCAGTGTAGGAGATCGCTCCCCACACCATGATGCCGGGTGTTGGCGCTGTGTGCCTCGGTCGTATGCAGTCCTGATTGTGGCGCTCACCTGCACGGCGCCAAACACGCATACGACCATCATTGGCACCAAGGCAGAAGCGACTCTCATCGCTGAAGACGACACGTCTCCATTCGTCCCTCCATTCACGCCTGTCGCGACACCACTGGAGGCGGGCTGCACGATGTTGGGGCGTGAGCGGAAGACGGCCTAACGGTGTGCGGGACCATAGCCCAGCTTCATGGAGACGGTTGCGAATGGTCCTCGCCGATACCCCAGGAGCAACAGTGTCCCTAATTTGCTGGGAAGTGGCGGTGCGGTCCCCTACGGCACTGCGTAGGATCCTACGGTCTTGGCGTGCATCCGTGCGTCGCTGCGGTCCGGTCCCAGGTCGACGGGCACGTGCACCTTCCGCCGACTACTGGCGACAACATCGATGTACTGTGGAGACCTCACGCCCCACGTGTTGAGCAATTCGGCGGTACGTCCACCCGGCCTCCCGCATGCCCACTATACGCCCTCGCTCAAAGTCCGTCAACTGCACATACGGTTCACGTCCACGCTGTCGCGGCATGCTACCAGTGTTAAAGACTGCGATGGAGCTCCGTATGCCACGGCAAACTGGCTGACACTGACGGCGGCGGTGCACAAATGCTGCGCAGCTAGCGCCATTCGACGGCCAACACCGCGGTTCCTGGTGTGTCCGCTGTGCCGTGCGTGTGATCATTGCTTGTACAGCCCTCTCGCAGTGTCCGGAGGAAGTATGGTGGGTCTGACACACCGGTGTCAATGTGTTCTTTTTTCCATTTCCAGGAAATGGAAAATATATATATATATATATATATATATATATATATATATATATATATATATATATATATATATAGAGAGAGAGAGAGAGAGAGAGAGAGAGACAGAGAGAGAGAGAGAGATGGCATTGGGATACACGATCTAACTGCTGTAGTTATGTTTGTGGTGAAGAGATATACCCACGAGTTTTAAGATTATACTGACCATGACAGACTAAATAGATGACATGCATTAATAAATACCATGGAAAGGAAGAAGTATATAGTTATGAGCTGATGCAGTAAGGATCGGAATGTACAGTTATAGTTGTGACATCTAAGGTGAGACAGCTCTAACAAAAGTGTGGGAAGATGCTGCGCATGGAATCGCGGTTTGGGGTGAGTGGTGGGTGGTTACTGGAGGGGGGTGATGCTCGGTCCTCGCTTCCTACTTAAGCTAGGGACATGGGGAAAAAGTTTGTGGTTTATCCCGGGCCGGCGGCTATTTGTATAGTCATTCGAACTCCTGTCTTTCTGTTGAACGACGAACCGGAGCTGGTGCCCAAGAACATTGTGCTAATCGGCTAATTACCTTTACAAAAGATTTTAACTGAGAGGAAATTAATGCTTAGCTAATGGCACCATTTGTATCTGCACGTTTGAAGTTTACGTGTAGAAACATTCACCGTTATTCGAATTTTAAGTGCAAAAACAGTCACTCTTTAACTTCGGACTGGAGCGAAACCACAGTTCAAATTTGATCCACCAGCGTGACCATAACCGTTTGAAACATTCTCACTTCGTTTGAATTTTACGTGCAGTAAACGCATTTTTATATAAGGTTCTCGAAGCGCGCCACTTCGATGCTTTAAGCTTGAGCAAATCCCTTCAAACTTTGCACAAAGCTAAATAAATTGATGTAGTCAAAATGAATTTTTTTATCCGATGATCTTTATCCATTGTCGAGATACAATGGTTTAAATACAGGTGACTGATGGTCGCTCTGCTGTTTTCTGAAAGCTTTATCCTTTGCCACGACATAAGCGACGTGATTCGAAAAAAAAAAAAAAAATCTGTACCGGCTCAGTTCAAATGGCTCTGAGCACTATGGGACTTAACTTCTGAGGTCATCAGTCCCCTAGAACTTAGGACTACTTAAACCTAACTAACCTTAGGACATCACACACATCCATGCCCGAGGCAGGATTCGAACCTGCGATCGTAGCGGTCAGGCGATTCCAGACTGAAGCGCCTAGGACCGCTCGGCCACACCAGCCGGCCCGGCTCAGCCGTTGCCCGAATCGACAAATATCTAAATCGGTTGCCAAGCTATGACGGTCTAATGCTAAAGTTATTATAAAGTGTGGAGCCGGCCGGGGTGGCCGAGCAGTTCTAGGCGCTACAGTCTGGAACCGCGACACCGCTACGGTAGCGGGTTCGAATCCTGCCTCGGGCATGGATGTGTGTGATGTCCTTAGGTTAGTTAGGTTTAAGTAGTTAGAAGTTCTAGGGGAGTGAGCCGGCCGAAGTGGCCGTGCGGTTAAAGGCGCTGCAGTCTGGAACCGCAAGACCGCTACGGTCGCAGGTTCGAATCCTGCCTCGGGCATGGATGTTTGTGATGTCCTTAGGTTAGTTAGGTTTAACTAGTTCTAAGTTCTAGGGGACTAATGACCTCAGCAGTTGAGTCCCATAGTGCTCAGAGCCATTTGAACCATTTTTTTAAGGTGTGGACTGGGAATCAGAATGAAAATTGCTCCTATCATAGTACAAAAAAGGCGAGTATGTCCTGGGCAGAGTTAGGGATGTAAAACAAGAGAACTGGCTTTTTGAATTATTCGGGAGCGTCAAAGACATGTAAATTAAAACATTTGAACATATTCGCACTTTTTTGCCAGTTAACACCACTTTCGCAGCTCAGTGGGCTTTCATAGCTGCAATATATTGGTACACCTGCATCTTGCAATTTATATTCTAAGGTACCTAATCCTGTGTCCAAAATACAGGAATTTCGCCAGCCATAGTAAACAATGTATGTCATAAGCTGAAGAGCATACATTTTACTGCTAAGAAAGATTTTTGTAGGAGGATAAAAATTAGGGGTGTGACTCTATTACATTACATAACATCGGTACTAACATTAAAAAGTAAGGTGATCCTTCAGTGTCTCAAAAGCTAGATAATGGTTAAAACTATCTAAAAAAGCATTATAAAAGAAGCTAAATATTGTACTGCCGATGAGGAGCAAATGGCTTATGGGGCAGACCAGCTCTCACAGATAATCAAACATCGATTTCCTTTGAAATTCATGTACATCACTCCCCGTGGAAGAAGACCTGTCATTAGAGAAAAGGAAAGAATGAGAAGAGGAATCCACGAGGACCTACTGCAGATCGCCATTGAAGGGGATTAGTACCAGAAATCAGGAATCAGAATCCCGTGAAACAAGAGCCCTGCAACTGAATGCGGTTATCTGGGCCTAGTCATGTAAAGTGGCGTAAGTATTGTAAACGACTGGTCGCAGTATTAAGTCCCAAGTTCGACATTCATAATTAATAACGCAAGTTTATTCCTTTGTCAGACTCACCTCAGCAAAGAAATCTCACTGTACTGTGTAATGTTGTTGCTTTAATTTGTTCTGATTACGGTGCTGATATTCAATAAAAGCGGGTTAAAAGCTATGAGCTGCCTGGGGAAGTTAACCTTGCATTACTGAGCAACTGTTTGACCAGGTATCCAGTCTAGCTTACCAAATTCCCAACCAGACTAACATTAATTATAATCTTTTAATAGTCATACGACAACCGGTGATATATATATTTATTTTAACATTGATCCTTGAAATTTCAGCATCTTAAACTTGATTCATAACTAAACTGGTGCCTTATTTAGGATTGTGAAAATGTGAGATTGTAATCTTACGGAACACATCAAATATGGAGCCAATATTGGGAGACTGCATACAACACTGCATTCATAAAATAACACACGAAGAACGTTGAAACATGTGCAAGAGGAAATTAACCACAACCAACCGATTCAATTTTCACCCAAAGAAGTTACGTTCGTAGCACAATCCTGTCTGTCATGTAATTACCACACACTGGTATACTAAATTCATACTAACTCTCTGTGAAATCTTTCCGAAAAGAATAGCTGAGGGCTACTTTGATGATTACACCACATGCTTCACGTGGTCAACTTGGTTTACACAAAAAGTGTAACTCCACAATAATTTTGATAATTAAAATAAATTAGATCGAAAGGCAATTTACAAAAGAAAAACCTCGAACTGGTTACTATCGTATTACTATTAACCTGATGGGTCAAACAATTGTATAATCACGTGGTACTGGTCTCACAAAGTAAACCCCACGTGGGTTGAACATAAAGAAAAGTTGCTATATTGAAAAATATTCTCAAGACGAGACGTTATAATCTCACGCACATTCGCATTGAAGATTGATGATGCTAGTTAGAGTTACTGATCAACACGTGGTTCCACTTTACTCACAAAGTAGTGACAAAGCAACTACCGGAATATATTCTGAACTTCACACTCGAATTACACTGCGTTGCAATTTAAGATAACATTAGATATTTTAGAGTGCTAAACCTGAAATAAAGGTGATTAAATTTTCAGTTAGGCTGATCTTAAGAAATCCATTGTCCTACGGACTTAGCAGACACGCGCTTAGCCGGAGATCTTACCACTTCAGACGCTCGCCGCGGACAGACTGCCGTGGTCCCTTCCTGAGGGTGGCTCACAAGTACAAACGGAAGTGGCCAGAGAGGCAGCTTCCTATACCAACATGACAAGAGACGGACAGGACCATACTAAGAATAGCAACCTCTCTGCTTTTAGAAAGCGTAGCTACCTGTTCCGACGTTGATCCTACTGTTCTCTAGCAGACAGGTTTGTCTGCTACCCTCAAGCATGCAACTAGAAATACATTTGCTCATTCATCCTCTCACACAGAAGGGAAGGGGGATGACAGTATCGTGTCATATACAGTATATAAAAGAAAGCGGATGTAGGTTCCGTATGAGACTGTGTGACATGAATTACATATAAACTGTGTTTTAAAGTGTAGTAGTGTGACAGATCGTTCTTGTTTACGTGTAAAAGTAACACGTTCCACTACTCAGTCTCCTACCAGATACTCAGAAACGCCACAGTAAATTTAGAAGAGGAATTTATGCCGTAAATGACAACAGATTTAAGAAATTAACATGAAAGGAATCCAACAGAGACCTTTCAACTGCTCTCTGTCTGATACGCATGTCCCACTCACTCTCATCTGCGAAATCACGTGACACTCTGTGGGACACTCAAATCTTTCGCGTCACCTCATTCTTTATGTTCCGATCTGATGCTTTTCATGTAATTTTTTGTTGTATTATAGACAGACGGAAAAAATCGCAGCGCGAGGAAGGAGTTGTCAACATAAATGAAAGTTGTTAGGCGTGTTTCTACATCTGAGAGATGATGTCTATTCAAATTTCGCGCCAATGACAATAAGAGCGGCGCTATCACGGCCACCACGAAGATGCAAATCAAGTTCATTTAAATACACGCTGAAGCTGTCGTGAGCGTTAGTTACCTTTGAGACTGGACGTAGTGAGTTGATGTTAAGAATACCTTTAAGACGACACAGATGTCGTTATCAGCTGAAAGGTGTATACTGGGGCACACTTGAATGTGACACCAGAATAAGATAAGAATATTAATAAATTAAAATGAAACTAGTGTACTATAAACGATGAATGTCTCTGATAGGCTCGATAATGCAAATGGCTGACTGTGGGCGACCGCAGAGCCTACTGTACTGCTAGTGTTGGAGTAAGAGAGCGCTGAGCGCCCAGTCGTAGGTAGCTGTCTGAGAGGGAAAGACGATGGAGTAGGCAGTTTCTGTTGTGAGCTGTGTGAAGCCACCAAGAGTTAGATTAATGTAGGTATGTCAATATTGTTGTTGAACATGGAAGCAGAAGTTTTCAGGCAAATAAGATAAAGCTGTTTAATAATTCCAGAATGAGATTTTCACTCTGCAGCGGAGTGTGCGCTGATATGAAACTTCCTGGCGGATTAAAACTGTGTGCCCGACCGAGACTCGAACTCGGGACCTTTGCCTTTCGCGGGAAAGATCCCGAGTTCGAGTCTCGGTCGGGCACACAGTTTTAATCTGCCAGGAATTTGTTTAATAATTATCATTTTTGTTTTCGCCAGAGCGTTAGTCTAAAATAGTTGGCTGATAATTTTTAATTGTTGAGTAACTCCAAAATGTACGTAAACCTTTTTCGAGAAATATACTAGTTAGATATCAAATTTCATTTTTGTAATGCTTTTAAAATTTGTTAACAGATCTATGTGAAATTTGATATTTCGCACTTATGTTGGATTAATGAAGTTAGAGAATACTTGCTGTTTAAATCTCATTGTTTGTGAATCAATTGTGAGTAATGTAGCTTCAGTTGTCGGCTGTTTTTGAAAAGACAAACTTAACTTGCAATATAATTTTGCTAAAAAAAACTGAGTGTTAATAATTCACCATAACCAGTACCGCCTCCCAGTCCAGGTCATGTAATTTTTAAAGAAGTTGAATCTTCTTAAATGTTGTCGTTTGTCAGCCAAAGGAATTTCATCTTCGTTGAGCCACTGTGGACCATGGGACAACGGCTGGCATGTATTTCGTGATGCAATAATTTACCAACAACCGTATGTATTGTAAAATTTATTTTATGAACTTCTTACGTGCTACCAGTTTCGGCATTACATTGATGCCACGTTCAGGCCCCACACGTCATAGTCGTAAAATCGCTATACACGGAAAGGGCCATATAACTGGATCCGTGAATCAAATCGTTATGCAACAGCTTTTGATGACCAGGCGACACAGACTGTTGGTAAATTATTCCATTAAGAAAAAGAATTTCATCCGCATTTCAAGTATTATGGCCAGCATTACACATTGCTGAGCCTGCAGTTAGCATATTCATATTTTTTATGAGAGACCAGAATATATCGCGTTACTCCGTTGCTGCTTTAGAGGTAAGACAATTTAATTTACCTGCTATGTAGACAGGGACCAAAGTTATCAGTTTTGAACAGGGCCAGATGATTCAGTGCCTAAGGGGCTGAATGTATTTTGCTGTGACTGCATTTCCTTATTTGTATTGGGAGCTGCATTGCCCGATCAATTCGTGTAAAGTTTTGCTAACAATAACACAGAGTAAGCACACCAATTGCAGTTTCAACACGCCACACGACAATTACAGTTTTGTATCCATTCCACAGTTAAGACTTCATTCTACGTAATTGTAAACTTATCATAGTTAAAGAAAGTTACACACCACATCAACTGAGATTGAAAGAGGTCATGTAATACGGCTAAGAGAAGCTAGATGTTCCTTCTGCGATATTGCAGAAAGACTCCGTAGGAACATAGCCACTGTACATGGGCGCTTGCAGCGGCGCTCACAAAAATTTACGGTCACAATAAGACAGGGCTGCAGACGCCCACGTGGCACTACTGTGAGGGAAGACCATGTTCAGCGTGAGTCTGGCGCATCGTATTGCATCTGCAGCAGCAATATGAGCAGCAGTTGGCACTGCAGTGACACATCGAATCGTTACAAATTGGTTTCAGCCAGGAAATCTCTGAGACAGCTGACATGTAGCTTGAATTTCACTGACCCAAAACCACAGACATAAGCAACTTCACTAGTGTGGAGTGAGAGTTCATTGGACAACAGAATGTTTTCTAATGAAATCTGATTCTGCTTCGGTGCCAATGATGGCCATGTGTTAGTTAGAAGGAGAACAGTTTAAGACCAGCAGCCAACCCACTTGCATGCTAGAGACATTGGACCTACACCTGGAGCTATGGTCCGGGGTGCGATTTCGTAAGACAGCAGAAGCATTTGAGAGGTTCCATGCCCTCTTTTGCATGTCACCTATCGTTTTAATCAATTTTATTCATGTTCTATGCCATTGCACGGTAGTATCAGACCGAATAAGGTTGTTGTAATGAGAGTATTCGTAGTGAGAGCTCAAAAAAAGAAATACTTTTCACTTGATTCCTATACATGTTGGGTTACTTCCCTGAGTGGCTTGTGCGAGGCAAACATCAGAGGACGCAGCACTCGGCATTTCGCGTTGGGGGCTGCACCTCCTTGAATTCTGAGGGGTTCGTACAATAGGCTTAAGCGCCTGGCGGAACGGCTGACGTCGGTCGAGTTTCGCGTATTGTACGCAGGGCGAAACGACCTGCGAGACGTCTGAGTGTCGCCGCAGTTTATGCGTTTACAGGTATGGGGTGTCCGGAACGAAGATTCCTGGCACCCACTGACTGCATTATCCTCTCCATTCTGAGAATACTTGTGGACCGTGTCCTGCTGGGTGCGACTGTGTGACGCTGGTGATCTAGGCAGGCTGTTTTCGTAGCCGGTCAAATGGCAAGTTCAATGCCCTCAGTTGAGTAGCAGAGGCATGATTGGTCAACTTAAACTGACGCTAGTTGACGTCATAAAGCCCTGCTCGAAATTGGAGGGAACGGTTGCTATTGGCGCGAATGACGTTCTGAGACAGTGTGGGGGAATTTTGGAATCAGAACTGAATGCTGATTCGCGGTTTTCGAGGAGAGTGGGGAGTAGAGCAATATTGGTTTCGCTCTTGCGTTGCGCGGGCAGTGGTTTCGGGATCTGATCTTCGTCGGAGTCGGATGGTCTTGCGACTTGGTCCCTCCCTTTCGGAAGAACTTCGAATTATCGGACAGCCTTCCAGGCCAGGGGTTGACACAAAGTTGCTGCACGGCAGAAGTCGACGCCTGCATAATTTGGACGCTGCCTACCGACGACGTGCTGCAGATTTCAGTACTGTTACAGCATTTTGTGGCTCCGACATTGTAGGACCTTATCAGTTTTATACTGAATCCCTCAGCAGCATGCGCGCTCGCTTTGCTGCAAATACACCTTGCTTGTTTCGCCAAGAGATCCCATTTGAGCTCCCGCTACTAACTGTTATACTACTATATAGTCGGAAGATTAATATTTGATTCATTAAGACATTCAGTCATTATCGTCAGTCTATTGCATCACAGAGAGTAGGAGCCCCTTGTTCTCGAGCCAACTCTTCTTTTCATAATAGTTCAGTATACCCTATCCTTTAACCTACTGTTTGTGTCGACAGTCATGTGCATTTATGTTCTGATGTATAATAAATCTCATTGTAATATTTAATCCGCATGTCATTTCGTAGATATATGCAGAATCCCATATCCTGTTGTTTATAATGATAAAGTTATCTTTTTTTGAGTAGATTACGATTTTTATTAAATTGTTGTGAGTGTGCGCTTCTTATTTTACCAATTAGCAGGGTCCACCATCATTTCCTTCCGTTATCGTTGAGCGCATTATTAAATTGTTGTGAGTGTGCGCTTCTTATTTTACCAACTAGCAGGGTCCACCATCATTTCCTTCCGTTATCGTTGAGCGCATAATTAATTAGCTGGTAGATAAGGAGGGGGTCAAGTGCATGTCTCGCTCTCATGCAAAATTCGTCAGAATGAAAGAGGTACAAACTCTTCTCCACCACGGCACCTCGCACACTCTCGTGGTTATCTCACGCACATTGACTGGAAAATTGTACACAGCTGCGGTGATTCGACCTGTTGTGCTCCCATTCATGAACAACATTCCAGGGTGTGTTTGCCACCAGGGTGATGGTCGCCCACACGCCGCTGTTTTAACCCAACATGCTCTGCGGAGTGTCGACATTTTTCCTTGGCCTACCGGATCGCCAGAGCTGTCTCCTATTGAGCATACAAGGGTAATCATCGGATGAAAACTGCAGCGTCATCCACAAACAGCACCAACCATCCCTGTATTCACCGAACAAGTGCAACAAGCATGGAACTCCATCCCACAATCTTAACAACATAATGCATGCACGTTTTCAAGTCTGCATACAACATTCTGGCGGTTACACCGGTTATTATTGTACCAGCATTTCGCATTTGCAGTGGCTTGTCCCAAGCTTAAATTAACCTGTGATCTTGCAACGTAAGTAACTTACATATGTTACCTAGAAAAATGTAGTGCCGAAATTTCATTATTCTAGATTAATTGTGATTCTGCGATTTTCTTCTGTCGGTGTATTTGGAGAGCCTTCTGCGAGACGCGCCTCGTACGAGCCTGTAGTATCGCACTTCCGTAGGTTCAACCAGTTCTGAGTTTGCTGCTCTGCAGAAGAGACCGAGACGAAAGGCTGCTGGTGACATCTGCTGTGCGTGCGATACTATCATAGCTCCAGAGAATCGGGTCACTCATGCAGAACTGGCTCAGCTCCCCCTTTTTTTTAACTTGCGCAGACCGTGCAGTGTTTTTATTCCGAGGTTTACGCGCGGGTTCCGGCGTATAAACGTCGAGTCACGGCAGGGGACGGCTACTACCATTTTTCGCGGACGTAACGGCCTGTGCATAGCAAAAAAATCACCGCACCCGCGCCGCCCCTAAACGCACGGCCGTTGGTTAGCAGCCTGCGTACATTTAAGATTGCACGGCACGCGAGGAGTCTGTTATCCAAAACGGAACAGCATTCACTCTTCAGGCGTGCGTTTGAACAATCCTTCTCGCTGTCATTTTATCGGTAGGGAATGTCAATGCAAGAAAGGGATGCCAAAGAGCATTTTCTACTAATATCGATCCCCAAGTACCCCGTTTGGATTTCTCGCTGCCTGTGCATAACCTGCTTTTGTATTTGTAATAGAAGCGTTAGATTTTGTTACTGACGGTACGTACTGCTTAGAAGACTGGTGTAGATATATTTAATTGCCGGCCGGAGTGGCCGAGCGGTTCTAGGAGCTACAGTCTGGAACTGCGCGACCGCTACGGTCGCAGGTTCGAATCCTGCCTCAGGCATGGATGTGTGTGATGTCCTTAGGTTAATTAGGTTTAAGTAGTTCTAAGTTCTAGGAGACTGATGGCCTCAGACGTTAAGTCCCATAGTGCTCAGAGCCATTTGAACCATTATATTTAATTATTTCTGTAATATTGCTGCACACTGTGCTGTTGTCTCAGAGCTGAGGTTATTTGCCTTCGACGTTCAGAATATCGCTACATCCTCATATGTCAGAAGTTGTTGTTTCAAATTCAGTCTTCTGCGTGGGGATGGATATAAATATGCTGGTAGGCTATCTCCATATACGTACAGAGTGTTTCAGAGGAACGGTTAGCGCTTTAGAAGGTTGTAATTTGAAATAATTCCAAGAAAACATTCTATATGGCTTGTGTCCCATTTTTAGGGATTTCAGAGATGAATTCAGCCAAGTAAATATTCACGGTAAATGTTAATCAAATGCAAATGAATAAGTTTAAAATAGGTTTTTATGTATTGCATCTCCGAGTTTGATGTACTTTCGAATTCTCTTGACAAAGCCACCTGTAGCTCTTCTGCAGTCGCCTTGGTGTTGTTCTATGGGTGCTGCAATTTTCACACTTTGAAACATCAATTAGTGTGTTGTGAATAATTTTTCTTTTTTACCAACCCTCACAGGCAGAATTCAAAATGTGTAACATCCGTCGAGTTAGGCGGTTAAGAAAAGTGACCATTTCTGCCTGTCTCTCTTCCAGAACATGTTAGGTTTAGATAATATGTCACCTGACAACCAGAACTGGCAGGGCCTCTGACGTGCTGGAAGAACATAATCATCATTATATCCAAAGGAACCGCCACCAATAATTCCTGGAATCTGGTTGTCAAGGAGGAGTGGATAATGGTAGTAATGGGTCATGGTGGTTTCTGGAGCGGACAACGACCCAATCTGAATGTCACCACCCACACCTCTCAGGCAATTCTGTGTGGTATATCTAAGGTCCCTGTGTAGCCTGATGAAAATCAGCTGTCAAAACAATACCACCGCCTTCTGCACCCACACTCCTCCCCGTAGAACAATGACATCACATAAAAATCACAGACATAGTCAGCTAGTCAGCTATCCATTGCGACAGTTCTGACCCCCAATATCAACGTCATGCTCCCCTTCTCTTCCCTATCTCCCTCGATGTCAATAGGATAACTTAAAAATGGCTGGAAAACAAGTTCCCACTTCCCATTTTCTCTCTAGTTCAATAGCGTGAGCCTCATTGCTCAAGATATGTCCACTGCAGTAGAAGGGCATCATAGAGAGATCAGCTGCAGAGTTATTGCACATAAAAATGGTAGTAAACATTACCTTAATTTATGAAAAAATATTATGTAAGAGACTTTCATATCACAGTCTGTGAGTAAAAAGCTGTGGGAAATATGAAGGCGTGTTTTGTCCTGTTGGTTGAAATACTATAATTTAATGGTCTAATGGCACTTTCCATAAGCACTCCAACTTATGACCACCTCTCATTGCTATTTGGTAATTTGTTACACTTTTTAACAAGTTTTCACCCACTTTTCAAGAGTGTTAACCAAAGACACATACAAATACAAGACTTTTAATGTTTAATATTTACCACAGTGAATTATTTAAACAAATAAACGGTTGTTACATCAGAAGTCTTTGTGGAGGATGTTTTAGCATTATTAATGGTGACACCGTGGTTTGTTAAAAACAGCGGCATTTTCTGGAAGTACTCGATGTGTAGTGACCATCCACCGCTGTTTATAATTTTGGGATACTCTGCAGCATTATTTAACTGATTTAGTCCCACTTCTCAAGATCATCATTCTAAATATGGGATTTTAAATATTAAACAATATGCACAGTGTAATATATTAACAAATACACTGATATCGCACGTCGAACTCTGAGCCTGTGCATATCTCCATATCTCAGACTCTGAAAGTCTGACCCTGAATGTATCTACATATGCATCTACATGTACATGACTACTCTGCAATCCACAATTAAGTGCCTGGCAGAGGGTTGATTGAGCTGCAATCAGGCTTTTTCTTTATTTTTTGTTTTACACGTCTAGTTCCGTAGGACCAAATTGAGGAGCAACCTCCAAGGTCATGAAACGTCTCAGTATTGAAATTACAACATAAAAGTACCGACAGATAAAATAAAAATCTTTATGAACCCACAAAAACGACAGGCCAAAAGTTTATGTAAACACAAGAATCCGCTTAATTTTTCAAGGAACTCCTCAACAGAATAGGATGAGTCACTCATAAGGAAACGCTTAAGTTTGGATTTGAAAGAGCGTGTATTACTGCTAAGATTTTTGAATTGTTAAGGTAGCTTACCGCAAATGCATGCAGCAATATACTGCACGCATTTCTGCACAAGAGTGAAGGATGTACGATCTAAATGTAGACTGGAACAATGGGAATTTTTGGGAATAAACTGATATTGTTCATAAGAAACGACAGTATAGAGGCCACTGTGAGGATACCAAGCCTTTCGCAAACTTATACCAGTTATTGACCGATTCACCTGTTTCTAAGCCAAAAATAAAGAGCCCTTTGAGAATGGGAAGAGTTACAGCAAAATATAATACCAAACGTCATTATGTACTGAAAATAAGCAAAGTAGTCTCTTTTAGTGTGAAGTGTCATGTATTTCATATGCCGTTCGAGTAGTAAAAATGGGAGCATTAAGTCATTGAACAACATCCTGAACATGGGCTTTCCACGACAGCTTACTATGTAACTGAACACCTAGAAATTTGAACTGTTCATTTCGCTGATCATATGCCCGTTCTGTGAAATTAAAACGTCAGGTGTTGTTTAATTGTGTGTTGAAAACTGTAAAAACTGAGTCTTAGTGTGATTTAGCGTTAGTTTTTTTTTTCTACAAGCAATGGACTTAAGTCATGAACTGCAATATTTGTAACAGTGTCAACGTTGTACACAACATCCTTTACTGCCAAGTTAGAGTCATCAGCAAAGAGAAATATTTTAGAATCGCCTGTAATACTACATACATATCATTTATATAAATAAAGAAGAGGAGTGGCGCCAACACTGGTACCTGGGGCACCTCCCATTTAACACTCAAACGCCACATCATAGCCATTCTCAGCACGCCTTGGTTAAATAAGAAAGGACGCCTAGCGTACGAAACCTGTTGATTAATCCAGCCAGTACTTCACAGAGAAAAGAGAATGTAGTATTTTCAGTTGTTAAACCCCTTCTGAAAGCGAACTGTACTTTTGACAGCAAATTATGTGAAAAAAAGATTAATTATCCTTACATACACAGCCTTTTCAATAACTCTAGCAAACACTGAAGGCATAGACTTAGGTGTAAAAACGTCTACGTTATCTCTTTTTCCTTTTTTATAATGCGCCTTCATTACTGAGTACTTCAACCACTCAGGAAACTGACTATTATCGAAGGAAAAATTACAAATATGGCTAAGTACAGGGTTGACATGTACAGCACAGTACTTTAATATTTTGCTAGGTTCTCCATCATATCCATGAGGGTCCTTAGTCCTCAGTGATTTAATTATTGTCTCAATCTCCCCCCTGTCTGTCTTACAGAGGAGTATTTCAAATGTCTGTCTCGGAAAGGTATTTTCCAAGAAAGTTATATAATTCCCTGTAGAAACTATGTTTTTATTTAATTCACCAGCAATGCTCAGAAAGTGGTCATTAAGTACTGTACATATATCTGACTTTATGTCGTGCTGCTGACCAGACACTTCCTTCACGACTGACCACATGGTTCCTCTAACATTTCACTCTCGAAAAGTCCAAGGTAAAAACGAACACTTAAATCTTGCTATAGACGTTCTGATCTCGCTTGTTGTATTACGAGGTATATACCAAAAAGTTTTAGGATTCAAAGGAGAAAGTTGGTGACAGAAATCTCATGATAAGTTCTTGCTGCAACGAAAAACGTGTTTGTTTTAATGACTTCGACCCCAATTCCTGCATCATATCCATGGCACTCTCTCTCCTATTTCATTATAGTACAAAACGAGCTGCCCTTCCATGAGCTTTTTGGATGTCTTCCATCACTTCCATCTGATGTCCACGGCTCCTGGTCTAGTGACTAGCGTTGCTGCCTCTGGATCACGGTGTCCCATGTTCGATTCCCGGCCGGGTTGGGGATTTTCTCTGCCCAGGGACTGAGTGTTTGTGTTGTCCTCACCATTTCAACATCTTTGTCATTATCATCATCATCATCATCATCATCATCATTCGTGGCGGGGGCTATATTGGATTATGTAAAAATTGGACAGTGTCAAAATTGAGACTTTGTTCGGACGCTAATGACCGCGCAATTGAGCACCACACAAGCCAAACATCATCTGCATCAATCTCTCATCTGATGTGGATCCTACAAAATGCAGCAATACTCTAGAAGAGAACAAACAAGTATAGTGTAAGCTCTCTATTTGGTAGACCTGTTGCATCTTCTAAGTGTGTATCTTGCTCCGAACTCCAACAAGGCCAAATGTGCGTGAATTTCCCAATCCATACGTTCAAATCCCAAATGTCTGCAACTGTTCTGTTCTGCCCACTGTGCCTGAATCTGTGAGAATCTCCTAAGACACACTCGTCCAAGCCTGGTGACAGTTTTTTGCGTGCCTAAAATTCCTGACTAATCATCTGATTTGCGACCAACATTAGCCAATAGTATAATTTTGTAATGCCTCGCATCCTCCCTCCAGCAGAAAGCTTCTCCCCAGTCAACTTCCTTACCACCCATCTCACTCTAAAAGATGTAATTCATGGTCTATGTCACAGGCCGTATACGAATGAGAGACGCGATTTCACATTTGTCCATCGTGAGAAACAAAGAAGAAAAGAATGTCTACCTCTTGGCCATCGATTCGGTGGGCCCCTAGCAATACAATAATGTCCCAGTCGGTTGCGTTTCTGTTGTATTTTTTAAAGATGTTATCTGCGGCTGGAACCAATGCTTTTGCAAACCCAGAGTAGTGTTTCTCTGAAATCCATCACACTACCATGCAAGTTCTTTGTTGCACCTAAGGGCGCATAGTGTATTCCACAGATTGCACTGGAGAACATTCGGGGTTGCGTTTTCACTACCGTGACTGCGTCCCACTGTATTTCCCTGAGACCTGGCAGTCTGTGGCATGGCGCCTGCCTAATGATTTCATGTCTGCCTGCACAGTGACAAATTCTTCTGCTTTCTGTGAGCCGTGGGTTCACCAAGCAGCTTGTAAAGGACACCGCCTCCTACATCCCAAGGGAATGATCCCTGCGGCAACCCTTCATTCTCCTCTAGTGTTCGCCGGTCCCTGATGGCCTAGTGTCCACGTCTTCATGTTTTTATATGACATGTGCGAAATTCTTATCAAAACGGAAAAGCACATAGTGTTAGTACTGCCGCTGAGATCGCTGTCATGTCTCTCATTAAGATTCTAATGTGATTGTTGCATTTAATTGCCATTAACATGTATCACCGCTTACATGGGTGAGATGTGACTATCTGGATTGGTTAGCCTCCTCTCATGACTTCCTGCTCACAATTTAAATTTTGCACAGGAGGTGAAATACGGAGAAACTGCTACCGTGGAATCTCCACAGGAAACATCTGAATGTCCTTGCATCCTCATAATATGTATGATGTTATCTTCCTGTACTGGAATGGTGAAGGACAGGGGAAAGAGCTACATATTTTATACTTGCCAGCACACCGAAGACACAACTATATCGATGAAAATTACTCTTTCACACATTGGGCAACTGCCCTTTACATTGCACCCACATTTACTCCTGGGGACACTGCTCAAGGCCGTTTACTTTATAGAACTGCAATCTCAGCACCATCGCCCAAGAAACATCTAAGTGACAAATCGAAATGAAATTAAATCCTGCGCAGTTGGATGCTAAATGCATTGACACGCTAGTAGAAGACAAAATTTACTATTCCAATAAATCTATCTTCCAGTTCCTCAAAACTTTTGGTGGCCTCCAGTAACATAATTCTTTCATCTGGCTCAACTGATACAAGGCTGGTGATACCCCTCATATAATGTAAAGCCGCACTTCCTTACATGTTACAACATTCAAAAATTTTTATTAAAAAGGGTGCTTGTATATCATTTGCATTTGCATCCTCAATTTAAGAAATCATGAATCAACACAACGAAGAAAATTCATAGTATTACAAAACATCTGGTACTCGTAGCAGAACCCAATTATACCTTATCGGAGCATTACATAAGTGTCAGCGTTATTACTGGATATCGGCACTAATATAATTACGCACACTACAGATCAAAATATTTCGATCACCTGTTACAACAATGGATTTGTGGTTAAAACAAGAATTTCGGTTAGCATATCCTATCATATCCCCATTCTGATAGTAAAACTAGTGTAAACACATAAAGACAAAGCATCTCCGTTGTGTATTTGGTTGGTTGTTCCTACAGAAAGCATCCACAGTAACACTGACACGCGTTTGCCTAACATGGTTCCAATCGATTTGGTTTCATTCCTCAATCTGTCTGTATAGTAATCAGTTTGTATTAGATTAGAGTACATAGCGTACATCGAGCATTTTGTTTGTATACCTTATCAGATTCATGCTATATTACCTCCTAATGGGGTGTAAGCAGGAGATTTGAATTGAAAAACGTGCTGTAATTGTAGCTCAGCTTCATGGAGGCTATTCTAATAGGACATAAAACTAAAGTTTGCGTAGCCCAGTCTATAGTGGTGTATAAATTGCAGCGTTTTAAGCAAACTGGTCCTATGGCAATTGTTTCTCGATATCGAAAACACCGAGTAACATAATAGGGGGCAGTTCAGTTTGCATGTGAAGAGGATAAAGGTCAGAGGACTCGCACTGCGTATAAAATCGGCGAGGAAGTAAATACTATGTGAGCAGTTCCAATCTCTGTGAGAAAGGTGCAACACTGTTTTCGTGAACAAGGTTTAAAGGGCTGAATAGCGTGGAAGATCCTTTATTACACAAGCAAAGTAAGGTGAGAAGATTGCAATGGGCGCGGTAACGTTAAAACCGGAGAGTGTAGCAATTCTCCAAGTTTTGTTAACGTACGAATGTAAGTTTGAAGTATTTGGAAACCATCGTCGAATGTTTGATCGTCGATTTCATGGAGAAATTATGAAGAGACAATGTGTCAGACGAATGGGGAAGCATGGAGGAGTCATTCATGGTGTGTGGATGTTTTGGATGTAATGAAATCAGTGATCTAGTGAGAACTAACGGAAGATTAAAGAAGGAAGCATACAACAGGAAACTGGTCAAAAATGTAGTTCTATATGGCAAATTATTTATTGGTAGTGGGTTTTTCCTGCAGCTGGACAACGATCCCAAACAGGCATCTTCCTTATATTTAAAACATATTTAAATTTCTTGAATTGCCCCACAATGATGAGGGTCTCTAGTTCCGTCACTGAAAAACTCTTTTCTACCACCAAACTGGCCAATGCTGTTGTCTTAGTTCTTGTCTCCTTTGCTTCCTCAATTTCTTTAAACATGCTTTACACTATCCATTATCATGCAGAACTCAATGAATAGATCGAGGTAGAATAAACTGGCCTCACTACCATTGCTTTCTTTAGTGTTTCAATTTATTTCTCAGAATTTGGATTCCATATCCAACTATGTTTTTCCCTGATGGATCACGTAGTCTCAGTGAGTCCATATACTCAGTGCGCACAAAACACTTGAAGAAATTTATAGGCCAAGGCACCTCCATAGTTGCCACTTAGTTTGTGGAGTTGCATAACATAGGGCGGCATTTAGCTTCTGAGGATTTGGAGTGATCCTGCTACTGTCTATTATGTGTCCTAAGAATTGACTCTAGCAACACCAAATGCGATTTCTAAATATTTGCTGTTTTTTTCATGGTGTTTAATTGTTGTGAGTAGAGCCTACAATGTACAATTACAATTTTCCTATGAAGATTCTGCTATTAACACGTCGTTTACGTATCATGTGATATGACGCTGTAGCAAGTCATCCAAGAAGTTGTCTAGAGCTCTAATAAATATGGCTGCTGATTTGATGAGGCTGAAAAAGAGGTGTCTAACTTGGTAAAAGAGACCCAAAATAAAGAATGGGTATACATTTGGTACAATGGCTCCAATTCATTTTGACAATAACTGGTTCACAAGTATAAGGAAGAGAACAGTCTTACATTATGAAACTTTTGTAGCAACTCCTCTAGATTTTCTGGCTCATTTGTCTCCATTTCAAATACTGTATTAATTTGCCTGGCTCTAGTACCTGACGAATTGTCCCCCTTTTTTATCTACAGTTCTAAAGGGGTTGTTATACAATGATACTGTCAGTTCGATCACTCTTTGATCCTTCATTCTCTGCATTCCATCATGTTCTTGTATGCCAGTAGCATTACTGTGGGTCTTCCAAACAAATTTGTATCAAGTCTCACCATCAATCTGTATCACAAATTGCACACACTGCCTAGCTTGGGTGAAAATACCTCCACACTGGGATTTAGAATGTTTTCTATCTTGGATTTGGTACACGGCTCCATCTCCTGTATCTCTTCCATCTTTTCCACGACTTATATCTTAATTTCAGTTTCCATTTTCTGGAGGTCAGGTTGAAAATACTCTCCTTCATCTAGTTGTCCTGTTCTCTATCCTATACTCGCCCCTCTGGTTGGACATACAATTTTAAACAGTTCTACAGTAGTTGACTCCATACTGTGTGCTTTTCGAAATATATATTTCATTGTTCTTTTGTGGAATAATTTCACCTTTTCCTAGGTCCATCAAAGTCAATTCTTAAAATCATTGATATGGAGAGGTTTGGTACAACCAAGAAATTCCATTCCGAGGTTGCACCTTGACACATAAACCCCAACTACATTTGTGTCACACATTGATTGTCCTTTCTGTTGACAATCCTTTTGCTTTCGTCTTTCATAAACTTAGTACTGACCATTCATTATATTGCATACATCCTTGTAATACACCATTTGATATTGCTGAAATTTTTTTGCAACTGTTGAGAATGGCTTCAAAACCTACTAATATCATTATTACTGGATGTATCATTTGCTTCTGCATAGACTCCTTCTCCTCCACTAACAATACTTTCCACAAAACTTCAGGCACAAATACGAGTAATGTGAGCTTTATGTCGTCAGTGTTCATTAACAGATCTCATATTTCTTGTGCTTGTGAAGCTGAATTGTCCACACAGTTAATAACTTCTGCCACCTGTCAAGGCTGTATCTGATGATTACTCTCCTGTCTGTAATCCGGGTTTCAGTTATTATTATAACCATTGCAACCACTCCTTCCTTGGCCATCTGAATTACTCCAACTTCCATGATTCTGTTGGTAAGTCCTGTAACGTCCACCTCCATTCATGGTGTGATTCTCTGTGGTCCGATAAACTTATGTTCCTGAGCCACTGGCAGATCCGATTTGTGATCGTCACGATGCAAAATTCAATTTCCTGGAGAAGATGCTTAAATTCATCTAAATCGTTACTTCTGAATCCAATCAGAATACCGTAGTCTGGCCGCGGTTGTCTTTGAAAACAAAACTTAATCACCTCCTCTGTGTTATGCAATAGACAGTTGCATTGATTATTTTTCAGCATCTCTCGAAAAATTTCACCGGACTCTGCAGCTCTGACCTTTCAGGGTCACAGCTCATAATTTATTTTTGACTCATGATTGTTTCTGTCTGGACAAGTATTTGGTCAAAGACGCCTCCTTTAACTCGTGAGACAATGTGCAGTTTAATGACATCGGCTGCATCTTCACAGTGAATCCTCCCTCACATAAACTGCCAACATATTCAAATTCGCACAATTTTGGATTTAAACTACTGAACTGTTGAATCCAAACCTTGGGGTGGAGTATGTTCCCATACTCCTTGAGCACATGGTTTGCATACAGTGACACGTAGTGAATGTGATCAAACAGCTCAGCCCAGTGTCTCTGCGCCTGGCTGAATACACACTTCATTATTCCCTCACGACTCTAATATAATCACTCTTTCCACATCTTCCCATCCCCTATCCTATCTCTCCTCATAATCGGTAACTCTGCTAACTGTAGAAAGTCATTGCTTCACTCCATACGACTGCTTTCAACCTGTTGTACTGTTTCAGTGGCTGCTCAACTTGTCTCTGTTGTTACTTGTTAATACCCTCCTGCTTCTTATTGAAAAATGGCTCTAAGCACTATGGGACTTAGTATCTGAGGTCATCAGTCCCATAGACTTAGAACTACAATTACACCTAACATAAGGACATCACACACATCCATGCCCGAGGCTGGATTCGAACCTGCGACCGTAGCAGCAGCACGGTTCCGGACTGAAGCGTCTAGAACCGCTCGGTCACAGCGGCCGGCTTCTTTTTGAATTCCGATAGCAATGATACTTCTTGTGCCTCAGCTACTGGAACAGTGACTGTGCACTGTGATTTTATGCACTCATTCCGTATTCATTCCTGGATAATATTTCTGTTCTCTATATACATATCATCTGTTGCCTTACACAACTGTAGTTCATTATGTTCTAGAACTTTGCTCAGTCTTCTACTGTATTTATGCTTACTTCCATCTCTTCTGCCTAACTTTTTGATTTATGAGCGGAAGTTGTGCCAGCAGTTGTCTGATCTACTGCTGCAGTTTCTTTGCCCTTGTTTCCTCCCGTCTTTCTCATTTCACTTCCCAGTCAGCTATTTCTTTTTCTCTTTTCTTCTCACACTCTGCTGTTTCATTCCTTCTCTTCCTCTCCCAGTCATCTAGGTCCTTTCTCAATTAATCATGGGTTTCTTTATTAATAGTTTCCATTTTGCCTGCAATAAAACCCAAGAGTCCACACAGAATTGTTTGACTTCCCTCTTCTGTCTTTTGGTTTATGTACTTGGTATACTCAACTGAGTTCCAATCTTCTGCGTATTCTCTCCTCCAGACGTTTCTTATTTTCTGAATTTTTGAAGCAAACGCTCGTTGTGCCAAGATAATTTTCATCTTCACTCGTATCGTCTTGTTGAACATGCCTAGCCTCCTTATCCTTTCTATTTACAGTGTTCCGTACATTCCGTGCAACATGAGGCATAACTTAGCTTCCACTACATACGTCGTTTCTGCTGAATCGTCCATAGATCTAATTTTTAAGAGGTGCGTTTGGCTTTTTGTATGCACTTGTTGCATAATTCGCAACTCGAATCTCAAAAACTTTCTCACATTGCTCCAGTCTAATCCTTACGATATTCTCTTCAGGATTTTTTCTACTTACTGCGGGCATACATTAATAATACCCATCCAAATGTGACAACGCTGGTCAAAGCCGTATTCAGATCGACAGATGGTGATCAGATGACAACCAATCACAAACATATACATACAATGTAATACAAGCTAAAAAGAAGGAGATGAGTCTGAAAGCATCGATGTTTTCCACCAGTCTGACAAACTCACTATCGCGAACAGTATGTACCTTAACACACACAGACTAAATGACATACACAACAGTTCAACTGTAGTCCACAAAGAAAAGAACGGTAGAAAACTTGATCTACTGACGTTAAACAAAAAAATCTTATGGAAACATACTGCATGAACAAACAGAGATTAACAGCCACAGCCTTTTCAGCAATTTTAAAAGTTTACTTTTGCCCAAAGAAGCAAATATTTAATAGCGCAACCATTTCATAACAAATAGTCACATCTAATGTTTTACAAATAACTGCTTTACAAAAGGCATCTGTGTATAATTAATTAATAACGAAAAATAATAATTAAACGTATTTATATCTTCCTTGAAATAACAACACCTATCCACGTGTTTATTGGTATCATCTTTACTTTTTGATATTCTTTGACTTGATTTGAATCGTAATTACAAATGTGCTGCAGGACGAAAAGTGTATATAAGTACATAATCTACATAAACATATGACTATACATCAAAAACATGTAACAAGTACTGGAAACAGTTGAAAATTTTTCCCTGTTGCCTTAGTTTTGGAAAAACTAGTATTCATAGAGCGACACTTGGCAGTTATACTTATGTGATATTAACAGGACAAGTATTAACCTAAATTTGAAAAATGACGTAGGTTTGTAAAGCAGCTGAAGATGAGCGGAATGGTTGGTCATCGAGCTCTGGAGGGTTGGTGATGTAGTAGCCGTCGGAGGAGTGCGGTGCTGCGGTGCCTACCTCTGCTTTTCTTCAGACGGGCGCGACCTTGGACATTGAACATCCACATTCTGATACATGACAGCACCTGCAAAAGCAGCGGTCGCCCCGAAAACGGAAGAAGAGAAGTCAAACGCCATACTACGACACACTTCTTAATGTGGCATCACAGGCAGTGGAGCTGATACAAGACAGTGATCTCCCTTCGAGCATCCTGCCGACAGGAGTGGCCTCTCCTAATGTCCCATCTGAGGAACGATCTCACCCGTCGACGATGGATTCCATGGAGGGAGAGTCCGCGGAACCCCGCTACAGCCGCGTCACTACAACTCGTCCTCGTTGAGTGCGACAGTAGCTTGCCACGTGTTCCAGTCTCCTGGGCTGATGATGTCGACGGTGGAGCAGATCGCGATGGTCGCCGTCACGTCAGGCGGTGCCCCTTGGAGGTGCCTGACCATCCTTCCACCAAGTGATTGCGGCTACAGTGACTGTATCGGATGTTAAACGCCGGCCGGACATATCTGCCAGAACATCTGTGCCAATGGTGGGAGCAAGCCCACAACACTACCGCATCGCATTAGGGCTTCCCACAAACTGGCAGTGTTCCGAGGCACAATTTATTGTGCTGATGTCGACACTGCCCTCCTCGAAGAAGTGAT